>NC_134601.1:128934768-129587268 GCF_037038515.1 Microtus pennsylvanicus | reverse complement strand
TCTTTTTGGCCTTGACCTTGGAGTCAGTCCTTGCCTTGACATTCATATACTACATTGAGAGTACAACGTTGCAGACAGAAGGAAGTGCCTGACAGAACACCTTTCTTTGCCTGTTTAAAACACTAGTATGTTTCTCCATAAACTGTGAAAATGTACCCAAAATATTTCAGAGAGAATTTATGGCTATGCAAACTTCCCAGTCAAAGCACATGCAGACATGTTTACTTCCCGTTGAAATAGACACAGATGTCAATTTATGGCACGTGGTAAAAGCCCCATCACTGACCATTGAGTAGCATCTGAAAACCCATCATTTGTGAAAGTTCATGTCTGGCCTTCCAAAAGAAAATGCCTCTGAGTTCAATATTAAAGCTTGCTTTGGCAGATAGATTCCATGTAAGGCAGCCCTTTAGGAAAATGCCAGCAGAGAGGGTGAAAGCTCTAGTTGGGTATATGATGTCACCACCACTAACTAGATTCATTTGCCTCCAAAAGTGGTCGATTGGGTCTCATACCTCCAATCCTGCATTTACTAGTTGGTGTCTTCTGTTGAACTTTCTGGAATGCCCAAGGCCGAGGTAAGAAACTGAGAGGCAGAAGGACCCTTTGCTCCTCAGGGGCCTCTACAGGTCTCAGGTACACAGGAGGTCACCCTATCCACACCAGCTCCCTGATAATAGGCCTTTTCTTCCCTGCCTGTGTGTCCCATAGCAGGCCTTCCCACCTCCTCCTTGCTTGCAATGAAGACTAAGGACTCTGTCCTCTGGGACCTTTTAGGAACCTCCGGACTTAGGGAGTGCTTCAAAATGACATACTGACACCTTGCCCTAAACCTTCCCCTGTCACACTCCCTGCCACAGCCTGAGAGGGCACTCACACTGACATTAAGGCCTTTCTTCTGTGGTCATGAAACCTACTGCCAGACCCACCCACAAGCCATCTGAATCTCAAAAGTCTCACTGTTAAAGTGGGTGATCTTAAGGATTTCAGTTTGAATGTTTAAGAGAATGTTTGTTTGCTTGTTTTATTTCTGAGTGTTTGTTGTTTTGAGACAGGGTCTCACTATGTAGCTCTAGCTGCGCTGGAACTCACTCTGTAGATCATGCTGGCCTCAAACTCACAGAGATCCACCTGCCTCTGTCTCCTGGGTGCTGGGTGTACCAGCATACCTGGCTTCAGTGTGAATCTTTATATGTGCACTAAGCCTTCATTGTCACCCTGCCTTCTGGGAAGTTTTGGTGTGGTCTAAAGCCTTGTCCAGCGCCATAGAACAAAATCATCCCTGCCTGATTTCTATAGCACCTCTCTGCTTGCATTAATCTGTTATCTAATGGGGAAAAACAGATCAGTAAGGAGACACAGTGGTTACTGCATTTCCCATTGCTCTTTAGATGTCCTTTTACACCTTGGGTCACTTTTAGACCTACTTTACCCCACTTAATGTCTTCTGTTAAAATGTCTGCCCTTTCCTGCTACCATGCCACACCAATTACTTTCAGAGAATTGTGTTTAAAATGCCAAGTAATGCTTGTCCTTCTGCGACAGATCACAGGGACCTGCCTCTCCCTCCAGGCCTGGGATATTAAGCCCCATTTATCACTGTTCAATAATTTTAAGTGTTGTTAAATGGTTAAATGCTGTAACTGTTAGTGCGATTCCTTACCTCTACTGTAAATCTCCATTGAATGATCTCTATATGTGATTCAGACTCTCAAGACCAGACTCTGTTACAGGCCCCCTGTCTGTTTGTGCCTGTCAGCCTTACGCCATTCCCTTTTAGAAGCCTACTAAAATGCCTTGGTTGTACCCTGGTGACTTGGAACAGTGCAAAGATGCCTTGAGCAGACTGCAATTAAAAAACATTCCAGCTCCAGTTCCAGAAGGTGCTCTACCTGCCAGGGTATTTGCAAATAGCTTTAAGAGGTTTTTGTCAGGTTTTGCATTTTGGCATTGCATCCTGGGGTATACACCTCAGAAGGCTCTACAGCCATTTCACCCAGGTCAGAGGGCAACACTTGCCCTGGTGGTCCAGTGGGATGGCTGCTGTTGGTGCATTCACAACATTCCATTAGCATGAAGGGTTGTGAAGTTACTGATGCAAAGATATTTGCTGCACCCCCATTCCTGCTGTATGAGCTGGCAGCTTGCTTCTCTTTCTGGGTCAGCTTGCCCTCTGCTGTTGTAATGTTAGGTCCATTAGAAGAACATCCCTTGTGGTCTGTTCTTGCCAGTTTGGGGTCTAGGGTTTTGTTTTTTTTGTGACACCCTGGGCTAAGCTGGTAGTTTGAAGAGGAGATGGCACCCGAGACAGCAGCTCATGGAGCAGCATCTGCTGTCCCTGCAGAGGTAGCAGCCCTTGTTGTAGTACCAGGGACAGCAAGGGGCAGTGGAAGAGTTCTTGGACCACACAGGCTGAGGCAGAAATGATGGGGAACAGGAGGAAAGGATGCAACAAGAAACAAGAGAAAGGCAGAGGAGGCAGAGCACTGATGCTGAAGAAAAACTGAAGGCTGTGAGGATCCAGGGATGGAAAATGGTGGGATCTACCTCCCTGTAAGTGTTTGAGGAGTCTGGAAGGGCCAAAGGTCTTGGCATTCTAGGTCTTGCTCTTGTGACAATAGCCCCTGTTGGGGGACAAGGGTCCCAACACTGTAGACCCTAGAACCTGGATGTTAGGATCAAGGACCTGAGCATTCTAAGGAAGAAACGTAAAACTTGGAGGTGTTCCCTACTGTTGTAGTTGGAGCGGCGGGCTGCATCCCCGGCACTCGGCCGCCCCCATGGCTAGCTTTACCAGAAATAATTACTTGGAAACTGTATTCGTTTAAACACCGCTTGGCCCATTTCTATCTAGCCTCTTCTAGGCTAGCTCTCGTACCTGGACTAGCCCATTTCTAATAATCTGCTGTAGCCCACGAGCTGGCTTACCAGGAATGATCTTAACCTGCCTCTGCCTGGAGTGGGAGAATCATGGCGACTCCTGACTCAGCTTCTTTCTCCCAGCCTTCTGTTCTGTTTACTCCTCCCACCTATGTTTTAACCTATGAGGACCAAGCAGTTTCTTTATTGCTTAACCAATGAAATCAACAGATTGATATATGACACTCCCACATCACCCTACTTCTGCTCCACCCTGCTGCTAGAAATCAGGGATTTAAAAGGCTCAAATGTCCCACAGATACTGGGCTTTAAATCCTTAAGGAATAAGTCTCCAGCAAAAGTGTTGGCAGGCAAGAGTCTCTGGATTATTAAGCACACAAAAGAATTTTTAATTCTTTATTCTATTATTCTGTTTAATGGAAACAATATTAAACTTCCCCCTAACACTTCTTTATATCCATACATTAGTTCTTCTCTTAACAGTTACAAGAAAGTCACCGTTTGAAGTAGATGGCAATTATTATCAGAACCTCTAATGGTCAATGTGACTTGGATGCCCCCAAACCCGCAGAACGGGTCATCTAAAGCATGAATTTGTCCATTCCAAGTCTCAGGGACCATCAGGGAAGAAGGGAAGGAACAATTGTAAAAGTCAGGAGTGGTGGATGTTTGTCAGGAAATTCCATTTGCGGGACATGATAGCACTGTTGCCACATGAATTCCATGTAGTTGTGCCCACATACACAACACAAACACAAGATCAAACCAGGCAAAGCTTAGCATGGATTAGGAATCAGTTCATGAATTTACAAAAATCTCTTAGCAAGTGATGGTTATTGGGGAAGAACCCAGCTTTGTAAGGGATTTGGCTCCTGAGAAGTGACCCATGCGCCAATAGACATTCTTAAAGCCCTGCACATACAGGAAGCATTACAAGGTTTTAGGAGGACGTTAAAGAGTACATGTAGTTGGTAGGTAAATATGGCAGGAGGGGAAGAACAGAAATTTTCTGATGGGATTGATCCAAGCAAATTCTATACACGTATGAAATTATTGAATGATAAAAGTGGCTAAATGACCTTGGCATCAACCTAATGATGTGTTTTCAATCAGATTCCATGTGGAATCAGGAAAGAAGAAGCTACAAAGAGTTGTCTTCCAGCCACCACACATAAACTATAACATGTATCTCCACACAGACACACAGAAAAATAAATAAATGTAATTTCAATTTCTTAAAAATATATTGAACAACACACTAATTTAGGAATATATTCTTGTGTTTGGGGACATGATTACTTCTCAGGAAAGCTTATGCTTGGAGAATTTAACAGATTTCAAAATTCTTTCATTTCTACATGTGACTAAAACTATGTAAAATGGGTCTGCTTTGCACAAACACCTGAGGAAAGACACACAGGCTAAGTATTTTTCTTTTTACAAAATAACATTATATACAAATCTCCTGAATAACTTTATCCATATAGTTTCTGTATCATGATGATATTATTTGATTTAGACATGTGATATTTCATTTTTTTTCACTTTCAGAATTATTTCTCCATTAAAGAAATTCTATACATTAAATGTCAAGTGCAATATCTTGGGTATTGCCCTGATGCAGTTAATTTTCCTCTTTAACTTATTATAAGGAGATAAGTCAGGAAACATTTGCAAAAGTCACTGGCAATAGATACAGCCAGTTATGTGTGTTAACACTTCTTTGTCTGGGCATGCCCTCTGCTTGCTATATCCAGCTACATTTTTGTAGATAGTTTGATTGAAAAATCTTTAAAGTAAGTACGGTATCTGACCATGAAGAATTCTCTCAGACAGTAAAGCAACATTAAAAAGTAGGCAAAAATAAGTGAACTCAGACAAATATATCTCTAAAATCCTACCAACTATCTTTAATATAATAAGTGATCAAGATGATCTCTATAATAGCATAAGAAGAATATTCAAGAATAATACTGTCAAATATCACAAACTAATTATTTGTGGAAAGAGTGCATAAGGAAATGAAGCATGAAAACACTTTTAGACAGTTTCAGGGAAGTCATCAGCTAGAGTGTCATGGTGGCAGTCAAGTCAACTAGCTACAGTGACATCATACTTGTTGTTATAGCAACAGGAATGATCTGACAGTACACAGGACGTGTCTGTTCCTAGCCACAGGCAAAGAAAGCTCACATATCTTGAGTTGCCCTATGGCAGGGCTTAAAATCATCTAACGTGGAGCGATTATTTCAGAGAATAAAGAAAATGAGCTTGCTCAGGTAGAGTTCTAATGTTTGACCATAAAATTCTTTATGCTTTTGGTCACAAGCAGTGGTTCAAATTAAGATTCTGATTTAGGGAACTTGAACTTGGGTTTCAGGCACACCTAGGATTCCTAGGATTCCTGTTTGACATGTTTGCTCCACTGCCTAGTGCCATCTACCTGCAGACCCTGGATCCATCAGAGCAGCTCTGACTGTTCTAATCCTAGGCAAGGCCACAGATTTGGGTATTGGCACAGGGCTGAAAGTTAAGCACCCAAAAGATCAATCCTGAAACAGGTTTTCCCCTCCCTCTGAAAACTATTTTCAGGAAAAGGAAAAGAGATGACAATAAGGAGGACAACCAAGATGACCCTCATCCAAAGAAGAATATGAAGGACCAGGCCTTCCAGGACCCTCACGCTATAGAGGTAGGAGCGATGGCCACACAGCTTCCCCATTTGACTCATTGCCCACTCTGTGGCATTCATTTCCATCTCCACATTGGCAAGAGAATCCTCCCAGACACACTCATGAAAGTCTTCTCCATGGCTGCATTGATTTTGTTGTTGTTTTTTTAAATTTATTTATTTATTAAGGATTTCTGCCTCCTCCCCGCCACCGCCTCCCATTTCCCTCCCCCTCCCCCGATCAAGTCCCTCTCCCTCATCAGCTCAAAGAGCAATCAGGGTTCCCTGACCTGTGGGAAGTCCAAGGACCGCCCACCTCCATCCAGGTCTAGTAAGATGAGCATCCAAACTGCGTAGGCTCCCCCAAACCAGTACGTGCAGTAGGATCAAAAACCCATTGCCATTGTTCTTATGTTCTCAGTAGTCCTCATTGTCCGCTATGTTCAGCAAGTCCAGTTTTATTCCAGGCTGCATTGATTTTGAGGCAGAGCAGGATTTTAAGTATTGACACAAACATAGCTTTACCGTGCAGCAGGACAGAGACAGGACCCACAGAGATATTTTCCCAAGCCCAAACAGGAGGAATGGGGTTCCAGAAATTCCCTCACCTTGCAAATAGGGAGGGAGAATTGAACCCCACCTTCTCTGGTTAGGAAAGACATAAACTTGAAGAACAGAGTGGCGGGCTACTAGCTGCAATGCTCTTCTTGCTTTCTCCCTGAAAAAACAAAAAGCAAAGTGGGGTTGTGTGGAGGGATGTGAGAGAGCTTAGGGATGCTTATGCCGAAGAGCTGGTGTTTCAACTTCCCCAGTCTTAACTTTAACAACCAGTAAGGTGTAACACAACATGCTTTGAATGGAAGCATAAGAGAGGAGGGAGCATTGTAAAGGTTTTCTGGGCAGTTCTCATCAGACAATGTGTAAATATGGCTGACTTTTACCTTTCTCAAGCAAGAGATGAAAGACTTGTCAAAGCATGCCATTTCTCTGGGACAGACACAGGTAAGTTTTGGATAAAATGTACCTAGATCTACCTGAGTCTAGCAAGTAGAGTTCTTGACCCATTGACGTTTCTGTTGCATATGGTCACCTAAATGTGAACACTGCCTTTGTTTCCAAGGTTAGCATCTCTAGATGTCTGCATGTAAATCTGCTCCCTGATTCTAAGGTATGAGATACGGTAGTGCAGACATAAAGACGAAAGCTTCTGTACATGTCTGTCTTTCTGATAGAGAACAATGGCTTCACAGTGTTCTACGAGTGAGTAAAACAAGAAATGGAGACTCAAGGAGAGCATGTGGATTACTAGCGCAGGTACCAGGCCTTTACTCTGCTGACGATCACATGGGACCTGATGCTCACATTCCAATAAAAGAGCAGACAGACAAATGAGAAAAGTGCATTTTTGGGCCTCACACCTACTTAGGTTAGGCTTCTGTGCACCCTTCACGTGCCCAAATCGGGACTATAGTTCTTTGTGACACCAGTGTTGTAGGCAGGGTAAGGGAAGCTGTCTGCTGGAATGTTTGGTAATTGGTTATATTTCTTTCTGGTGCTAGCATTTTGTGGGCTGTGGTGGTTGGTTTACCTTTCAGCCTGACAGGACTTGCAAGCACCTGAGAGGGAGATGACTTTTTAGTACTCTTTTGTATTCTTTGAAATTTCTTGGTCATTTTCACCTGCACAGTATGATATTTCTTCTTCATCCTCACCTGCAGTCTCTCCCTGCAACTCGTGGATGTAGATGTCCCATCTGTGGCTGAGCACTCACTGTTGCTCAAGGCCAGCCCTTCCAAACATAACGTGTCTCTACACTGATGACTACTCATTGCAACTAGAAGCTTCTCAAACCAGTGGTGAGAGCAGTGGAGACCTAGGCAAGCAAACATAAATATTTAGAAGGCAGTTTAACAACACGATCATTTAGCAGAACGACAGTAAGTCCTCCCCCCAGCACTTTGAAGGAAGTATCGGTTCACTAATAATATGTCTTGACAATTGTTTATAGCACCAGGCTTAGCCTCATTCATGTGGAGCAGGCTTCAGATTCAATCAGGACAAGAATTGGTTAGGTGCAGGAACAGAACTGCAGTCATTACACGAGTGGGCTCATCATGCCTTGCAAGCCAGTATTGTATTGTTCTGGGTCCAGCAATGGGTAAGATCACTTACATCCTTTCCCTCATGACAGCCATCATAACCCCTTCTGGGTACTGTGAACAGTAGCCAGCTGGGAGATTTCCAGGTGAGTTCAAGACTGACTTCCCTACAACCTGTAACAAAAGTGTATAGTATCTCAGCCACAGGTGCCTATTGGCTTGTTCTGTTGGGCAACCAATAGCAGTGGCAATTGCCTTCACAGTTTGGTCACCTCTGAGGCCTGCTGGACAATAGGGAAGTAATTTGTGTGCAGGGCTGAGATTTTTACTAATGATCTATGGTTTCAGGGATTAACATTGTTCACGCACAAGCAGTATCCTTGTTAAAAATAGCGTGTATGGGGTCTGAAGAGATGGCTCAGATGTTAAGAGTACTGTCTGCTTTTCCAGGAGACCTGGGTTCAATTCCTAGCAGCACATGGCAGCTCACACCTGCCTGTAACTCCAGTTCCAAGGCATCTGATGCATTCACACAGATGTAGTTACCACTACTACTTTATTTTTTTTATTTCTATTGCTTTATAAATAATACCATTCAAACTTTCCACTTCCTCCCTTCCTCCCATTTCCCTCCCTCTACTGCACTCACCCTCCTTCCTCCACCTTCAGTCCTAAGAGACAGCCCTGTGGGAAGTCCAAGGCCCTCCACCCTCTATCCACGCCTAAGAAGGTGTGCATCCAAACAGGCTAGGATCTCAAACATTCAGTACATGCAGTAGAGACAAATCTCAGTGCCATAATCATTGGCTTCTCAGTCAGCCCCCATTGTGAGACACATTCAGAGAGTCCAGTTTGATCACAGTCCAGCTGGCTTTGGTGAGCTCCCATTAGATCAGGCACACTGTTTCAGTGGGTGGACCAACCCCTCGCAGTCCTGACTTCCTTGCTCATCTTCTCCCTCCTTCTGCTCTTTAACTAGACCTTTGGAGCTCAGTCCAGCTCCGATGTGGATTTCTGTCTGTCTCCATCCATTGCCGGAAAAAGATTCTATGCTGATATTCAAGATAATCATCAGTACGACTAAGGGACAAGGCCAGTTCAGGCACTCTCTCCTCTACTGCCCAAGGACCTAGCTTGGGACATCCCTGTGGATGCCTGGGTACACAGTCTTCCTTATGCTGTCTATTTACACAGATATACATGGAGGCAAAACTCCAAAGAATATAGGATGACACAGACAAACCTGCAGGCAAAACACCAATGTACATAGGATAAATGAAACATTGAAAATTGCATGTACGCTATGAGCGTGGTTGAGCACATGTCCTTGTGGTGCCTCGTTTATCATCTAGTGCATTTCACAAAGCTTCTTCATACACCCCGAGTTTTCCTTAGCTGTCCACATCCTGCCCTCTCCACTCCCTTCCCCTATTCTCACTTCACTTCTCCACCCACAGTCTGCCCCTCACATTCTTTCATATCATGTCTTCCACCACCTCCTCTTACTTATTGTTCTCGGGGTCTAAGGTCATCGGTCCTCATGTAGCATCTTTCTGGTTAACCTTTACAAGTCCTCCTTTTCCCATTCCCATTATTCCACAAGATTCTTGAGCCATTCTGACACCATGATTTCTGCTCTCCACTTTGTTGTTACCAGTATTCTGTTCTTTTCCGTCCTTCATGCAATCTTCTCCAAACTCGAGGGCCTGTTTCTAGTTTCTTGGGTCCCAAATGGACTCCAAGACAAGCACACAAAGCAAAATCGTCAAAGCTAGGACCCACATAGGAGGGAAAAATTGTGGTGTTTGTCCTTTTGGAGGTAGGGTGACCTTACTCAGTATAATTTGTTTCCAGTTCAATTCATTGACATTAAAATAGTCTTGTTGAGGAATGATTTAAATCAGGTTGGGGTATGTCTGTGAAGTTATCTTAATTGTTAGTGAATGCAGTAAGCTCCAACCCATTGTGAGTGGTGCCACTCCCTGGGCTAGGCATCTAGAATGTATATGTGAAGTGGAAAGCCAGCTGTAAGCAAGAGATCAAGCAAGAAGGATATCTGTATTTATTCTCTCTCTGTTCTTGACTGTAGGTGAGATGATGATCAAGTTCCTGCATTGATTTCCCACAATAGGGGATGAATCCCCGGATCTGTAAGCCAAAGCAAACTTTCATTCCTGAGTGCTTTAGGTCAGGGTGTTTTATCACAGCAACAGAAATGAAATAGGGACACATGTACCTCAGTCTTGACTCCTTTGTACAATGTGGAAGACAGAACTTTGTGAGGGAGACATGAGAGGGCTCTGAGTCTTTCACTGAGGTGAAGAAATGTCCTTAGTTGTGCTGTGAAACCTAAGCAAAGGGGGTGCCTTCTGAAGTGATCTTCTTAGAAGATACATTCATTGAAAGGGTGTGAATGGGGGTGACGGATCCGTCCTAAAGTGGCCTTATAGCTTGTGGACATTTTAAGAACCCTTGACCATGGAGCATGCCAAAGTATGGCGAGCATTCTCATATGCAAGTTCACCTTAGACTCTGGAGTTGTGGATTGACGATAAGCATGTGTTCTACATACGAGGCTTCCTAGTCATCTTTGTTTGCCTTGTTCAAACTCCACTCACTCCTTTCACACAGATGAGGCCATATGACTTGTATCAGAGGTGGAATTTTTCAGTTACAATGCAGATTAGAACTCAAGATATGGCCCAATTTTACCTTCTGGTCTTCAGATTGCCTGAATTAGGCCCCTTCCCTGCACACAGAATTTCCCATATGATGTCTTTCATTCCCTTGTTCATTTGCAAAGTGGTAGTAATCCAACAGCCTGCTTTCTTGGATGCCTTCTGACTCAAGAGTGTGCAGTGTTTGGTGGGATCAGTAGAGCAGGGTCTGCCCTTGTAAATGTGAGGAGCTTTTGGGAGTTCATAGTCTAAAGTCTTCAGTGGGCTTTTTACGGCTTGTCAGTTTCGGCTAGTAAACAACATCATGTAATTCCTGGGGTGCAATGGGTATTAAGGGTGAATTTCATTACATTGTTGGGGATTCGGAAACAAGTATCTTTGAGGTATATAGGAACGGAATTGGATGAAAAGCCAGAGTTGAAGATCAGAAATGCTGAATTCACTTGCTTTTTACCTTAGGAAGCATTATCCAGTTCTATAGCATGCATATTCCTGAATTTCCATTCAGTATTTGGGGTGATACTTCAGGATAACTTTCTTCCTTATCACTTCTGTTTCCATTTCCCCAGGATTTGTGTCACTACCAATGGAGGCTCTCTCTCCACCCCTGGAGACTTGCCATACTTCTTCCAGGTGCTGCCTTCCTTCTCACCTTTGTTTCAAAGCTGCTGTCTGCATTCCCACCACCTCCTGTTCGCCAGTTCCTTTCCTAAAGCTGCTCACTGCACCTTTCTGTCTGCAGCTGCCCCTTCCTTTGTCTTAGCTTACACTAGAACTCAATCTGGGGAGCATGCTAAGCTAAAATGCTGGAATATAGAAATTGCCAGGTGATGTCTGCAGTGGTCCGGATGTTTCTTTCTCTCTCTCTCTCTCTCTCTCTCTCTCTCTCTCTCTCTCTCTCTCTCTCTCTGTGTGTGTGTGTGTGTGTGTGTGTGTGTGTGTGTGTGCACTGTTTTTAGGGACTATCTCCCCTTCACTCTCTGGGTGTCACCAGATGTTGCTTTGTGTTTCTTTCAATATCACCAAGACCTGTGTGGCCTGTTTCTGGATACTTAAAAAACTTTGTGGGTGTCCTCTATCATATTTGTCCTCCGTTCCCATCCATCCATGTGATCATTTGTCTGTGCAGCTCAAGAGAGTTCTTAGCGAGATACCCAAGGTCTCCACATGTTCCTGCTATGTCTGCTCCTGCACATATCATGGCTGGAGAATTCCCCTAGGGACTACAAACCCACATCTTATCAGCATCTGTCTGTCCTCCAAATCATCCTCACCAGTCTTGAGCTCTGTTTCTCCCCAGTGTTTACACTCCATCTGTGAGGATTCCTCCCACACTGCACTGCCTAGATCAGGTGGCTTTCATCTTCTAGTCATTTTATTTTTATGATTATAATATACTTACCTTCTTTCAACCTTCCCTTTGTCCCTGAAAACCCTTTCATATACTGCTCGTTTTTGCTCAGTATCAAAATTTGGTGTTTATTTTCTTTCATTGAAATCACACATGCATGCACACACACACACACACACACACACACACACACACACACACACACACACATATACACACACGGTGTGTGTGTCAGGGGGAGAGAGAGAGAGAATCAAAAATACAACCTAATCAGTCCCTATAATATTATCTTTCTGACTGTCTTCTCGAGTGGGCATTTGGTATTGGATAATCAAATTGAGGGCTTTTTTCTCCCACTATCAATGTCCCTTTGTTGCCTAAAGGTTTGTTTTCATTTTTGTTTTTCGTAGCACTGAGGTGTACGGGTATTTCCTGGCCACTTTGGCATGTCTTTGGTGAGACCATGGGTGTAGCTTCTGACATTCCCAGGAGACACTGGCTCACAGGAAACTTCATGATCCTCTGGTTCGAGCAATCTTTCCCTCTTCCCCTCTCTTCCTTGTGTCTGTTGGGATTGAGCTCCATGGTGCTGCATTTTCATTAGTTGTGGCTTTCTTCAATGGTCTCTGTTGGAAGAAGACATTTCCATGATGCTGCATGAAGACCGCATTTCTATCTGGGTATAAGGCTAGATATTTGCAGTGTAGTTAGGGGTTATGTTGTCTTCTTAAAGGGGCAGTTACTGCTTCTGCAGATTCCATTATTATATCTACCCCTAGGTGTCCTGTACCAGATATGCTTTCCCTCCTCCTGAGCAGGACTGAAGATTGAGGATTTGTAGGTCACCACTAGGGCATGTGCCACTACCACACCCTTAAGGTTATCTTACCATGCTGGTTGTTGTGGTTCACAGGCATCATGGCTGGGTAGGACTGCTGACTGCTTCCCTCTTTTGGAAGTTTGTCCCCATGAAGTATAGACCTCATGAAAGAGACTTTCAGGTCAGTTCCAGCTCAGGGGCCTCTGGGGACAAGATGAGATTCCCGTTCTAGTAGTAAATCCACAAGCATGTGTTTGGAGAAATTGGGCATTGCAAAGGCCTGTGTCTATCCAGCATTCTCCCCAACTGCAGCCCAGTTGAGTAGGCTTCTGAGATACCTGGTAAATAAGAAACCCACACAGGCAATTCTCTGTCTTATCCTCAAACAGAACTGTACCAGATCTCTGCTGACCACACTGCTTCCTTGACTCTGAGGAAAACATTCAGATTTTATTAAGGTCTTCAACAAAGTATAACCTTGCCTTTGCCCATGTGTCTAGGCCACATCATTGTTTAGAACCTTTGGCTACTTTAAATGGTGAGATTTTCTTCCCAAGATTCTTCTGAAATATCCTTTTATTTTATGGAGTGCGTGGGCCTGCAGGGGTGGGCCCAAAACAAGTGCTCGAGTGTGTTGAGAGTGCAGAGAAACAAGAATGGGCTTTGTGTGGCTGGAGAGATGGGTCATCAGTTGGGATCAGTAGCTTCTCTCTCAGAATTTGGACATCCATATTGAGGGTTTTTTATCCACCTGTAACTTCAGTTGAAGAGCATGAATTCCCCTCTTGTGAGTTGCACAGATACCCAAGTACTCCTGGTGCACATAGACTACACCAAGGGACATATAAATCAATCCATCTCTTTTGTTCTCTTGTTTGTTTTCGAGACAGGGTTTCACTGTGTGGATCTCAGTGTGTAGACCAGGTTGGCATCAGATTCACAGAGATGCAAGTCCCTTTCATTTCTTTGTGCTGGGATTAAAGATATGTGCCACCCACCCAGCAAAAAAATCTTCTACTTTTTTCCGTAATGGATTGTCCTTTGTACATGGGTGGGCATTCTAAAAATACTTTTCTGGGAGCAGTCAGAACATGCTAAGGGTCATTCATGTGTCAGTTAAATTTTGGAGATCTTGAAATATTTCAGGCATTCTATGTTCTGAGAAATTAACTCACTCTGAAACTGAATTATAGGAAGGTGTAAATATCTCTGCTAGGAACGCTGTTTGGGCTGTCAAAAGGGCAAGCTGATCACACAATAGACAAATTCCCCATTGGTCCTGCATTATAAACATTTCCAAATAAAAAAAAATTTCCTCAAGGCCATTCTCACAGCAAGAACATTACAAAGTCCAGGCTTTGTAAGTGGGAGGACAGTTGATTTGATGAATAGTCATTGTGGATGGTGGAAGACCTGCCTAGGGAGCTGAGGGTAAGCTGTCTTTGCCACTTTTTAGCATAAGAGCACTCTTCCCAAGGTCTCTCTTCTAGCATTGCAGTTTATTTCTCTAATCTTTGTTTTGAAGTCAGGAGGATCTAACCCTCATAATAATTTTCATTGCATTGTGGTAGCACTCTGTTTTTCAGTTACCGACAAAGTGAATCTTTGTTTTGCCTATGAATCACTTGATGTAGATTAGATGGAAAGTGAAGATATCACAAAAGTAGAAACAATGGCTTCCCATCTCAAACTGTATGAGCATGTGGTGGTTTGAGTAAGAATAGCTCCAATGGACTCATATATTTATGTGCTCAATCTTCAGTCCTAAATCCACTTGGGAAGGATTAGGAGGTATGTCACTATGTGGGTGGGCTTTGAGGTTTCAAGCCCCATGACATGCCCATCCTACCTCTCTTTCTGTCTCTGTCCCTCCCTTTCTCCCTTTCTCCTTTTCTCCCTTCCTCCCTTCCTCCTTCCCTCTTTCCCTCCCTCCCTCCCTCCCTCCCTCCCTCCCTCCCTCCCTCCTTGTTGTATGTCAAGCTCTCAGCACCTGTTCCAGCACCGTGTCCACTGTCCTGCTGCCATGTACTCTGCCCATGGTGGTCATGGGTGCTGACTGACCTCTGAAGCTTTGCATTTCACTTTTGTAAGTTGCCTTGGTCATGGTTTCATCACAACAATGGAAAAATCTAAGACAACATGGGTATTTTTCCAAACAATACATAATGTTGACATTTATTAACTACACTTTAAGTTTTTCAAAGGATTTGGAAAATATAGTCATCCCATAAGCAATCAAGAATATTCCTTTTTTAGGAAAAGCACAACTGATATTGTCTGAAGACTATGAATAGATGATGTATTGTTTATATTAGTTGAATTTCCTTCTCCATTCTCTTTTTTTAATTAATTAATTTATTTATTAAAGATTTCTGCCTCTTCCCTGCCACATCTTTTTCATTCTTACTTTGTTTTTGTGTGTTTGCCTGTCCATCTCTCTGGGTTTTTGTTTTGGCAGCTTCTTGATGGATACCTGGGGCTGTCCTGGAGCTCCTATGTAGTCCAGACTGTCCTCTAGATCCTCCTTCTTCAGCCTCAGAAGTCCTGGTATTACAGGTGTGTGCTCATGTGCCCTGGCAGTTACTTCCCTTATAAAAACTCTTTACTGGTTTCTGGTTGTTAATATCCAAGATGCTTAAGTTGTACAATGAGTATTATTGTAATAGTGATACCACTATGCAGCTGAGGTAAAAATTTTATAAGCCAGCTAGAAATTTGAAACTGAGAGGTTTTCTGTGAGTTTTCACAGGCAGGGTCTCAGGTAACTAAGGTAAACCACAACTTGCCCATGTTACTATAGATCACCATAGCCTTAGCATTCTAATCCTCCACAGTCCTCCTGGTTCTACAGAAGTACTGCTCAGTACATGTAATGCTGAACTGGGCTCAAACCCAGTGCATTCTGTGTGCTAGGCAAGCTCTCCACTGTTATCACCATACCACATAGCCCCTCCGTGTAATATATCCAGCCTTTGTATGATACTATCATCTTCCTGACACAAACTGCAAAGTAAAATGCTTCCATTTGTGATGATTACCCTGCTTTCCATTAAAAAAAAACACATGAAACAACCAAGAAAGGAAATCTACCTCAAAGAAACCAGAGTGTGTACTGGGTGTTTTTATCCAAAGTGATCCATTGCCTGGGTTTGCGTGTTTATAAACAAACCATATAGTAAAATTGCTACATCTAAATTTTTAGATTAGAGGCCTTATAAGGAGCATACTTTCTTTGGATTCCTCTTGACCTCTTTCACAGGCGTAGCACCTAAGTCCATTGGTAGCTATTTGATAGTTACTCACACACAGATGCATCTGACTTCTCTGTCTCTCATGTACAGTCTTTGAGTGCATGAATCTCATTGCATAAATACTCATTGGATACCTGTAGGTGATGTAGTGGCCGAGCAGTTCCACATGCCCGGAGAATGATGGCACATGTTGTTTTCTGTCATTATTACAGCTATCATCGGGAAAGATGACCTTATAGACATAGGATACCGATAGTATTTAACATTTCTGATCACATAGGGGTCATTGTGATCATCTCCTCTTCCTTTGATAGTCTTAAGATTAGAGGCAAAAATTTCATGAGTGTGTGTTCCTATACCCAAGGAGATGAAGCCCACGGTCCCATGCATGTGAGAAAAGCACTCTATCACTGAGTTGTATCCCTCGTTTACAGAACCCCAGAATATGGCTCTCTGGGTGGGATCCCACATGATATCACCAATATGACAGAGTGCAGCTACTTCAAGAAAGACAATATTGAGAGCAAACTCACCATATGCAAACTATACTAAAACCACTATTTGGGACCAGTCTGTGTTAATCATCAGAAATGTTGGCTGATGGCTTATAGTTCTCATTAACAAATATCAAAATCACTTCAAAGTATGAGTGGAACCTTGCTTGTATTGTCATAAGGCGTGCACATATGTCCACTCTCAGGGATAGGCATGGAAAGATCCTGTTATTGGTATGTATACACATGTGCACATGTGCATGTCTGTGTAAGTAGAGCTTTCCCCGTCATTTCTTTGCCACATTGGGACTTGGGCTTTCATTCCATTTTAATACTTTATCCCTATGACATTATGCAACATTGATTGCTGCTTTGTCCTGGCTGTTGGGAGCTTACTTCCCTGGTTCAGGTAATTCAAATGCATGGTGCCATAGGGCCAGAGGATATATGAAGGGTTTTGGAGGTTTCAAACAGACATTCCCAAAGACTTGCCTTTGGGTTGTAAAACATCTCTTTCCTGTTGTATCAAATGGGTGCCATTAACTCCAGTTTGAGCTATAGCAGTGCTGTCAGGCGGGAAGGAGCTACCCAAGTGATTGCACTTCATAGACTGTGGAGCCTTTTGTAGAGCATGATACCAGTATTCGTCAAGCTGAACAGGAAATGATGACAGTATCATAATAGCCATCCTCCTTCTGTCTCTCTCCTTACAGTCATCAAGCAGAGATATTGAAAGAAACCACAGCAGCATCAATAACCCAGTACGAGGATGTGTACCAGTGAGCAGCGTAAACCAGAACATTGCTGAACTTTACTCCACTATCCCCGAGTTCTCACCCGAAGACTATGCACTGTGCCAAGGCCAAGGTCCTTACTACAACATTAACCAGATCTTGAAGGAAGCCCATTTCTATAGCCTACAGCAGAGAGGACAATTACCGATGTGATGACCTGGGTGCTCCTCCCTTCTTTATAAAAAGCAATGACATTCCCATTTAGCAGTCTTGGCTTTTGTCTGTATTTTCAGTAAGAGTCAATGGGCATTTGTACTCTTTTGCTGTTTTGCTCCACCACTGTGATTTCAGAGGGTCATTCGTGACAGTTCGATGTGTTTTTTGTCAAGTCTGGTGTCCAATTCATGTTTAAATAGCAGCATGAGGATTTCTCCTGATACTGAATGGCTTGTTTATCCCATTCAGGTTGGGTTCCAAGTGACTCATTTAGGGTCTCCAGGTTAAATGTCCTTGTACAATGTGACCCCTCCTTCTGAGAAGCTAAGGCCCATAAAAGAATGTGTACTTCATTAAAACATGAAAGAACAAACAACAGCAGCAAATAAGCCAATACCAAAGCGGTAATGAGCATTGATTACAGGGAGAATGGGGTTTGTTCTCATTCTGAAATGATTGGCAGGGCAGCTCCTCAGAAGGGAGATTTTCTACCTATAATGGTGCAAATGCCAGCCTCTGCAGTTGTGAACGTGAAGCCTGGCTCTGGTAAATGCACTCCACATTCCGAGTGAGAAGACTTCTTCCCTTAATGCTCCCTTTGTGTGCCCGTCAGACTTTGTGGAGTGCACTTGTAATTCTGTCAGAGATTAAGTGCAAAATCTAGATATGAACAGCTTGTGTGTTGTTTCTTACAGTTCCATCCATGATGTGTAATGTTGATAAAGTCTAAGCTACTGCACACAATATCTGACTAAAGAGCTGTTGGAAAGCTGGGTGGGATGATTATTCCTTGTATAAAACGTCTTTCACGCCGATGAGGGATCTCACACCATCAAAATCAGTGCAGTTGTTTGGGGCAGGGTGGGCCAGTGGAACAGTGCCTGCTCAGCCTATGGCAGACATCAGGAATGGTAAAACCATCAGCACAATTAATGCGGCTTATGATGAGTGAACTGAGGTGCCATTACAAGAAACAGACAATGCCACTTAGTGATGGACCTGTCCCCCTGTACAGTCATATCGACAGCCAAACAGCCTGTGCAGGGACTCCCTTCCTTAATGCCCATGTTTTCTCAATGATCAGGCCAGTGATCAAGGAACCAGAAGGCATCGATTCTATCTGCCCTGTAGCTGTGAGGGTTACATAGTTTTCACATTTACAGAGGAGATGCTTGGTCTATTTGCTACGCAAGCTCTCTATGAAGGGAACCACATGCCACACAAAGGACTTGTGTTATGGCTAATGTTTCCCAAGTGGGAGAAGCAGGTCTTCAGGAGAGGATGTTAGTGTTCTTGGCTGTGGATAGTGAATAGACACTTGGATAACAATTTCTCTTTAAGAGTGAGGCACAAAAGCCAAATAATAAAGCGGAGAAAGAACCTGCATTCTGAAACTGCATGCATGCAGCACAATTCAGGAGCACCTAAGGAGAGCAGTGCAGGGTAAGATCTATGGAGGGCTGCCCACCTGGGTTTGAACCACTATCAGTCATGCAGGCGAGATACCTTGGGGGAAGGTGCTTGTCAACTAGCTTAACAATCTGGGTACCATCCCTTGCAGTCCAGTGATGGAAAGAGAACAGACTCCAGGAAGTAGTCCTCTGCCCTCTTGAAAAACTCTCTCATTTCACATTTGACCAGAGCTGATCCAGAACCCTATGTATAACAGGCTTGCCTGGAAAGCAAGCAGGTCAGCTTGCTTCTGCCTCTTGTTTGTTAGGTTGGATTGCTTGTGCCATCATGTCTGGCCTTTCTTAATCATTTGTTTGTAAAGTCAGGCTCTCCCTATGTGACCTAGCCTTACCTGGAATGACTGTGTACCTCCAGCTGGACCCTAACTCCTGCAATTCTGCCTCCTCCAAGAGTCTGAATCTCTTGTCCTGGTAAATACATTGTGCCATCCCCTTACTGTCTTTTGCAAGTCATTTAACTGTTTATCACCAGCCTATGTCCTAACAGCTTCCAAGACTTTATTGAAATGGTGTAAGCCTGCCCTCCACAGCCATCCTTCCTGAAATGTAAAGTATTTTCTAAGACTGGCAATGGAGAGAAGCGACCCTTTTCTACTGGAGTCTAGTACCTACAGAAAGGGAAGAATATTTTGCCAGGCATGATATGGGGCTTGTGTTCAGAGATTAAGGACCTAACTGACTTTTGGAACAACCCAGTATGGGCTCAAACCCCAGTGAACTCCTCCCAGCACCCCTGTTGAGGCTAGAAGTCACAGGCAGGGAGGGAAATTGCTGCCAAGTCATCCACCTGTGCAATCAGATCCTGAAGAATGTGACAAAAGTCCATGAGCAGCATAAGACACACAATTGGAGAGAAAACTCCAGCATTGAAAACCAGGTCTCTTCAACTTAGTACAAGCTCCCTTTGCACTAATGCAAGTGGGCTGTTTTAGGAAAGGCTGGTTAATTCTAGAAGCTTCTGGTGCTGTCCACTCATTGCATTGTGCCACTCGACAGTATTTAAGCCTGCTGAGGCCATGATGACCATATTCAGTGGACCTGAGACCAAGGAACAGTATCTCTCTCTCTTCCTCCCTTCCATCTCTCTGCTTCTCTATCTCCCCCTCACTCTGCTCTCTCTCTCTCTCTCTCTCTCTCTCTCTCTCTCTCTCTCTCTCTCTCTCTCTCTCTCTCCCTGACTTTACTCTCTCCATTTCCACATTAAGAGCTTTGTCCTGAAACCCACATTGTCCTGATGGTTTTTCATTCGCGACTACTGCTCAATGCACGGATCCTTTCATCATCTCTAGCCACGATGACCTTGGGTATTCATGGCCACAGACCAGACAGATATTTTGCCTGAAGTTAAACCAAAAGGAGTTTGAGGGACAAACTGTCTGGTGGCCATGTTTGTACCCATGGAATGACCCCTGGTCACGTCCTAATGAGCAGAGGAGTTGTTTATGTACTCCCCCAAGATTTCATATCACTTCCATAATTGTGAGGTTCCTTGGTTGAGCCACTGGCAGACGGCATTGGTTTCTGTTTATGGTTCCGCACTTGAGACACATGACAGTCACCTGCATGATATCACAGTCCTCTTGTCCTTCCTTGCTTGCTCGTGGTCCCTGCTGCAGATCAACACAACCAGTAGATCATTCCCTCTGGAGAATCTTTTTCTGTCTACTTGACCACAGCACAGGACAGACTGATGCAAGGTCATTTGAGGTCTCCAGCAAACCCTAACATTTGAAAGATTTGGTGAACTCCTGTGCCATTCTCTGCATCATCATCATTTTCCCCATATCCTGTGAGGGATGTATCATAAGATCACTTGAGTTCCCACCAAGTTAGTGAAATTTTGGAGCTTACTTTGATTAACGATTATTTTCTGACCCTGTTCTGCTTGGGACCAATCTTGGGGATTATGGTCAGGTTGATTTCTCAAAAGAATAAATAGTTAACCTTGTTAACCATGACTAAAGAGGGCACAGTCAGCATTATTCCCAAGATAGATGTCTCAGTCAGGTTTTAGTTCCTGGTTTGTTCTTTTGGGTTTTCTTCAAGTTTTCTTAAGAGATTTGATGTGGATCAGGTGTAGAAAGATGGCAAGCCTTCTTTACTTGTGTGAGAGGTCCATACTGTGACAATCCTGAGGATCTGGCCTTTCCCACTCTGTGGTCAGTGCATTTTCATATGCTGAGATTTCCTATTGTAGACAAAAAACTTACTTGCCAATTTTCAAGACACCATGAAGCATACGGGCTAAATGAAACTAAAAAGCCAGTGCAGATAAGTAATGGCCCTCAGGGAGAAACTGTACTGTTCAATTCTTCTCTTGGAAGAAGAAATTTGCCCAAGTCCTTGTCTTCAAATACATATGAAGACAAAAGCCTGTTGGTGGAGGGCTGTAATCCCAGCTAGTGGGAGTCTGAGGCAGGAGGATCACCTGTTGTAAGGTAGAGCTACAGACTGGGTTCAAGGAGAGCCTGTATAGGGTCCTGAGACTTTGAGTCAAAAGAAAATAACAATGGAGAAGGCTGGAAATATAGCCGAGTAGTAACATATATCTACCATGTAGCAGACCCTACATTCAATACCCTGTATTGACAGACAAAAGTAAACATACACAAATAAATATAAACCCAGCCGAAGTCCGTAAATAGAATAGAAGATATTTCCTATGTAGACATCTCTCAGGAGTCACTGTAAGTATGAGATCAGACTGGGTCTTCTTTCTTGTTAGTGACAAGGTGCAAGGCAGTAATGTCATACTCAGGGACAACATGCTGGTAAGCTACTCACCAAATAGGACTGAATTGCCACTCTCTTTAACAACGCTTGACCCGGTAATATCCCTGTTTCTCAGGACTGGGGACATGAGCTTCCTACAGCTCATCTTCAGTCTTGAGTCTCCTTCATGTTCTGAGAGTTCTCATGATTGATGTTGACTTGAGACACATCCTTGTGATTTCAGAGCTCTCTGTGTGGCCTTGGGTGCACTTGTGTAATGTGATGAGTTTCGCATTGCTTGGGGGCTTCCAGTCATGAAAGGAGTGTGTTTACATTGAAACTGTTATGGGCATGGGGTGGTCCTTGTCTATGCTTGGCAGCACACTGTGATTGGCCCAAGTACAATATGAGTTGTGGTTGTCTAATGCTGCAGACTGATTTCAGGGCTTCTTTTGCAGAGTCCACCTGGGCCTTTGGCTCCAATTCTAAACCCATCATGGAGGTCCCATGGAGTTCTTAACTGAATATTTTATGGGCATCATTCCACCATTCCAGGGTCTGTAATGCTCCATATGATCGAGGACATCCACAGAAATATTTCTTTGAACCCAATTGTGATGACTTGTACAAAGAATCATTGTAAGTGCAGGGACCTAGTGAGGGAACTTGCGAGCTCTAGGCAGCCACAGCGACCTAGCCTCTGCTATAAAGTTAAGTGCTCAAACCCTTGACCTTGTCCCACAATGTCTGCTTTATGGATCAGTGTGAGTGGCTACCACTTTAGACTGATCTTGTAACACCCTGCCCCCCCCCTTCAAATTCCTCAACCACATTGTTCTTGTACAGGAATATTATCCAGACAAAACCCCTGTGCTCCACATTACCCCAGAGGATTCCTAGTGAGTGTCAATGCAAAGGATGTAACCTTCTCAGGAATCATGACCTGGGTAGGTTTAGTTTCTGTGTGATGTGATCCTGAGACAGATGAAAGTTTGTTTATCTATAAAGACCATCACCAAAGAGTTATTATTTACTAAAATACCTGTCCTCGCCCAAATATTTGCCGAACCATTAATAAAGGATCTGTATGTATTCACATAGATCCATATGAGTTCGCAGCTTATATCCTAAAGTACTTGTAAGGTCCCTGTAAGTATCACTTACTGAGCAGAAGACAAAATGTGAGTGCCCTCATAGATATCACACCCCTGTCGCACAGTCCCTTCTCTTCATCTGATTAATACATAATTTAAGGACACCCAGGCAGGTCCGGAAAGGCATAGTTTCATGTAGACGAGTAGAGAAAGAGACACGCTCGACTACGCATGCTGGGGTCGACATGCACAGGCTCAGGAGGGGGTATGGACTATAGTGCAAGAGGTTCCACGTGGAATCATCATAGTGCTAGACATTTCTGATCAATATTGTTACCAGCAGAATTTGGTGATAACTGGTGAATGTGTGTGGGGACTGACTTCATGACTTTTCCAGTAAGGCCACTATAAATATCCATGACCTGGATATGCCTGGGGAGGCCACTTTGCCCTCAAGTTTGCTGTTACTGGTCAAGATCCAGCAGTGGCAAGTTTCTGTGTGTGTATTAGTTATTAGCTTATTATTGGGGGTCTGTACACTCTGCTTTTCTTAGCTGCTAAAAGACTCTGATGAACCAAGCAAACATCAGGAAGGGCAGAATGTACCCCTCCTTGCTGAAGTGACAAGAGGACCAGCCTTTCAGCTGTCTATATGCCACACAGGTGGGGTGGGGTGAATGTGGCCTTATTCACCTGAGGATGTTGCTCATTGCTCCAGGTTGCTGCCTAGCAACCACTCTGCAGCTGCCAGTGTGTAACTTTGGAATGGTAGAGGGAGCTGTTGGAGGCCTGGAAACACATCCCTACCAGCCATTATAGGGTACCTTGTCAGTTTTAAGGGCAAAGGCTTCCTGGCAGGGTAAAACTTGTTCCTGGGCATTTGGCCATGAGAGGCAGAGCCTGCTCTCTACTGGGGAACAAAGGGAGAATCTGTAAAATGTGTCACTTGCTTTACTGCTTGTCGTTCCTTCTTACATGCCCTGTGACCTGGAGTCCCTGGACAGGGCACCTGTATCTCTGTCTGAATAGAAGGATGTGTCAGGGTGTACAAGTTATTTTCACTTGCCTGACATTGAACTGATTTGCTCTACTCAAGTCTGTGGCATCCTGTTCTGCTTGTACCGGACAGTTTGAAATGCCCTGTTCTGAATGTGTAAACATGTTCTCTTCTATTATCACCTGCCTCCTGTTGTTAATGTGGACTGGGATGTCACCATGTGCTTTTGTCTGAGTCTTTGAGAGGGGAAGAAACTGTGTAGTGGTCTCCAGTCTAATCCAGGAGGCAACTTGTTTGTTCTGCACATCTGAGTTTTGTAATATATCTTCTCAGCCTCCGACTGACTAGGTGATGAGCCAAATTGTCATTATAGTTCAGCTTGCCTGCTTTCTTTTTAATTATTTCTCCCTTTGGCACAGCAATGGTCATGTTTTTCCTTTTCCACAGTGCATCTCCTGTAGAAGGTGCTGTGTTTTCTTCCGGTCACATCTTCCCTTCCCTGATTCCTCATCTACCTGTAGGTCTTCCTGTTCTCCCCTCTGCATCCAGCATCAGCACATGCTGCTCTTTAGAATACACAATGGTCCCAAATTTCCTGAGAAATGGGGAAATTTGGGATCAACATACCCCAGGACCCAGCAATACCACTCTTGGGAATATACCCAAGAGATGCCCTACCATACTACAGAAGTATTTGTTCAACTATGTTCATAGCAGCATTATTTGTAATAGGCAGAACCTGGAAACAACCTATATGCCCTTCAATGGAAGAATGGATGAAGAAAGTGTGGAATATATACACACTAGAGTACTACGCTGCGGTAAAAAACAATGACTTCTCGAATTTTGCATGCAAATGGATGGAAATAGAAAACACTATCCTGAGTGAGGTAACCCAGACCCAAAAAGATGACCATGGGATGTGCTCATTCATAATTGTTTTTAGCCATAAATAAAGGACATTGAGCCTATAATTTGTGATCCTAGAGAAGCTAAATAAGAAGGTGAACCCAAAGAAAAACATATAGTTACCCTCCTAGATATTGGAAGTAGACATGTTTGCTTGGCAAAAATTGGGAACTGGGGGGGGGGGAGTTGGGTGGGATGGGGGTAAGGGAAGATGGGGAGAGAAAAGTGAGAAGGGGAGGATGGGGAGAGCTTGGGGGGAATGGGATGGTTGGGATAAAGGAAGGATGGATATGGGAGCAGGGAAGTATATATCTTAATTATGGGTGCCATTTTAGGGTTGGCAAGAGCCTTGACTCTAGAGGGGTTCCCAGGGGTCCAGAGAGATGTCCCCAACTAGGTCCTTGGGCAGCTGAGGAGAGAGAGCCTGAAATGGCCCGATCCTATAGCCATACTAATGAATATCTTGCATATCACCATAGTACCTTCATCTGGCGATGGATAGAGACAGGGCCCCATATTGGAGCACTGGACTGAGCTCCCAAGGTCCCAATGAGGAGCGGAAGGAGGGAGAACAGGAGCAAGGAAGTCAAGACCGCGAGGGGGGCACCCACTCACTGAGACAGTGGGGCTGATCTTTTGGGAGCTCACCAAGGCCAGTTGGACTGGGACTGAAAAAGCATGGGATAAAACCGGACTCTCTGAACATGGTGGACCACGAGGGCTGCTGAGAAGCCAAGGACAATGCACTGGGTTTTGATCCTACTGCATGTACTTGCTTTGTGGGAGCCTAGCCTGTTTAGATGCTCACCTTCCTAGACCTGGATGGAGCAGGGGGGGGGGAACCTTGGACTGCCCACGGGGCAGGGAACCCTGACTGCCTTTCGGACTGGAGGGGGAGAGGGAGGGGAGTGGCACATGGGGAGGGGGGGAGGGGGGAAAGGAAGGAAGGGAGGAGGAGGAAATTTTTAATAAAAATAAATAAATAAAAAGAATACACAATGTTAAAGGTTTAATGTTGGTAACAGAGTAGGATAAAGGTCATTGAACCATTCGCTCTAAGATCCACCTCCCTGGAGATTCCAGTGACTCACTTCAACCAACTACAGGATGTGCTGTAACTCTCTTGGCATGCTGGATACAGGATCTTCTGACAAGAGGGCCCAGGCTCAGCTGCCAGCCCCACTGCCCCATACCCTGTAAAAGTTCATGCCCCATATGGATAACAACACTGTGTTCTTGGCCAAGGACTCTCAGAGTCATCTAAGTGGTCACTGGAGTCGGCACCCATGATCCTTGCTTCCCCTAGAGGTGGTCTTTTGTGGGGACCCTTTACTTTGATTTCAGTTATTCGAGTCCTGCTGGAGCCCTCAGTTGACCATGACTACTGACTCATCACCTTTATCTCCTTCATACAATATATGTGTGTACTGGATGACTGAGTGTCTGTGCGTGTGTGTGACTGTGGGCCCTCATGCCTGTGTGGGTGGAGGTCCGAGGTTGGCTCTGGGTGTGTTACTCTATTGCTCTCCATCCTGTGTTCTGAGACAGTTGTATTGTAGGATCCTAGAACTCACCAGTGTGTCTCGATCAGGTAGATAGCCAGCCCCAGGAATCCTCTTCTCTCTGTCTATCAGCCCTAGGATTGTGGGAGTGCTCTGCCTGGTCAGCTTTTGAGTGAGGGTGGAGGATCCTACCTCGGCCCCTCTTGCCCATGAGCCAGACATTTTACCAGCCCCATGGCTCCCCAGCCCAGTTTCATAGTATTTTATTTAATTGCAATCTTCACAAAATAATGGCCTTTTCTGGATTAATGATTCCCACAACCACAGTGTGCGTCCCTGCCTGCCTCACCCTCTCTGGTGGGTGTTTTCCTGGATGATCAGATCAGGATGTGTTTCTTACACTCACAAGGCAGCAGGCAGCATCTTCATGAGCACTTTTGAGCATCTTAGGTGTGTGGTGCTTCTGCTGTCAAACCCTCAACCATGTTTTAAAGGCTGGTGCTACAAGAGAGACTCTAATTATGCCTTGATTGCAGTTGTCATGGTGATGCCATTGGAATACCTTTCATCAATGCAACATGATTTACCTCTAGGTCTGTGTCGTGCCACCCTCTCCCAGCCCTTGTGAAATAGACAGACATTTTCCCCACCCCACCATTCTCATTTTCTCTCAAGAGAGGTTGGAGAGACCTGTTCCTCAAATGTCATGACTCAGCTTAAGGCCCTGTGAGGATTCTGGACAGGAGGTGATGGCAGAGGTGTAGTTTTTAAATCTCATCCTGAAACCACTGTGCCAGAGGAAATCAATACCCTGTGAGAAAAAGAGATTTTTCTGACAGGATGGAGTGTGTGGTTGCCTAGGTTACCTGGAGAGAGAGAAAGAGCCAGGCAGAGGGAGACTGTCACATGAGCAGCCTTATTCTACAGGATGCAGCCCTAAAGCCAGAGTGTGGAGGAGTATGCTCATATTTCAGTGCCTTCTCAACATTAGCAGCTTCCTGAAGGGGTCTGAGCCTGTTTGTGAGATGCAAAGACAAGGATGACAAGGACACAGGCTCTGGCCACAAGCTACAGGGACCGTTGGATTTTCAGTGAGGGTATGCAGATGGGGCAGTCCCTCTCCTTCTGGTGGTAACAAGGAGAAGGGGCTGTGAACTCCTGTGGGACCCTTTAACCATTAGACAGATGCTATGATTTCTGTATCAGCCATCCTGTTAATGTTGCATGTGCTGGGTACATTCACACAAGCAATGAAATGTAACATCGCTTAGAACTCATGAAATTCTCAAGACTGCATACAGCACCTGTCTTGTCTGTCTGTTTATCTATCTATCTATCTATCTATCTATCTATCTATCTATCTATCTATCTATCTATCTAATCTCTCATATCTATCTATCTATCTATCTATCTATCTATCTATCTATCTATCTATCTATCTATCTCCTATTGCACAGAACAGAGGGAATTGTGATGTTTAATACACCACATATTTACTTAGATTATGTAATTCTAAGTGAGTTTGACTATATACATATGTGTGTGTGTGCATACACACATGAACATATATATGCATGTAAATATTGTCTTCAGTGTGCATAGCTGCATTCCATGTAAAATCACTAACAGATGTGCACTGAGAGTTGACCCCAAAAGCCTGAACAATGGATTCCAAACAGAATCCCAACATGGAGCTTGAGAATTACAATGCCTGCTGAAGGTGTGTCCCCCCAAATCCAGATAAAATGGGAAAAGAGAAATGGACTGCCATTCCCATAGTTAACTGACTCAGGTGGAAGTTAAGACAAGGATGGAGAGGCACCGTGCAGGTGCCTGTCAAGGAACGGAACAAGAACATGGTGAATGCCCCTGAGCTGTAGCATTTCATCTGCCTGATCAGCATCATGGTCCAAATCCTGCCCCATTCGTAAGTCTGAGCTAGTCAAACCTACAGGAGCACACTTCATGTGGCAACCATCACAGTGTACATGGGACCATATCTAAATATCAGCTCCGAGAGAAGTGAAGTCAGAACAAGCTTAAAGGGTGTGATAGTTAGTGGGGTGGGTGGGGGAACCCAGACATTCTGCCTTCAGTTTCTATTATGTTTTGTTTATGTTTTGAGCTACACAATCTAGCTATGGCTGTCCCAGAATTCATAAGTAGACCAGAGTGAAAGAAATTTCACAGAGAATTCTCTGCCTCAGTGTCTTGTATGCTGGGATTACAGGTGAGATCTACCACGCCCAGCCCTGTCTCCATTCTCCATGTCTACCATGTCGGTTGAGAGGATACAGCCATATGGAAGATTTATCGATGGGTTCTGTAACTACTGTCGTGGTCTGAATGAGAATGTCCCCATAGCCTCATAGAGACTGGCATTTTTGGAGGTGTGGCATTTTTGAAGTATGTGTGGGCTTGTTGGAAGAAGTGTTTTACTTGGTGGTGGGCTTTGAGGTCTGAGAAGGTCAAGCAAGGCTTAGTGGCTCACTAATTACATCTTCCTGACAATAATGGACTAAATCTCTGACATGTAATCCTGCTCAAAGTAACTGTTTTCTTTCATAATATTTGCCATGGTCATGGTGTCTCTTAACAGCAATAAAACACTTCTCTAGAGGTAGCCCCAGAAGGCATCCATGAAGACATATTTGTTGGCTCTCATGATTCTGTGCTCACCTCTGTATTGCCCAACAAGTCTTTTGTCCATCTGCCCCTGGGCTTCTTCCTCTTTCTCACTTCCCTCCGAACAAAGCTCACTCAGTGCTTCTTGTTTTTACAATGATGAACTCCTTCCTTCACAAACTTGCTGAAAAACCTGCAGAAGTCAGGACATGTGTAAATCCCCCAATGAATACAGCCTTAATTTTGCTGTGTTCCTAAATGGGTTCTTGGCACACACAAAATATAGGATGTTGTGACTGAGCTGTTCTGAAGAGCATCTATGCTAGGATCTCTCCACCTTCCCCAGTACATTCCCGGAGCTCAATGTGGCTTTTAAGAAAATACAGCAAGATATCTACAGAATCTTAAGGGTTTGCTGCACACATTAGGAAGGGTCCATTTTCTTGCCTTTAGCATGCACCTGGGCAAGTGAGAGTCATACTACCACTGGCCCAAGCTCCAGCACTGTGGTTGAGAGAATGTACGCTGGGTGACATCTGGACAATGAAGTAGAAGAAAATGGAGAAATGACTCCTTGACAGGATGTGAATATTTGTCCAGCAGGTTGCACATTTGTGGTCCAAAGCCTTTCGAACTCATACTGAGCCTGATTTCACAATCATGATTCCTCAGCATTCCATATGTTCCATTCACAGAACTCATCCCACTTGTTTTCAGGCTAATTCTGAGGATGTACAGTGTGGCTTGTGTAACTGTGAAGAAACCCAAAAGGTGCCCAGGAAGTTGTGTGAGCATAGTAAAATGCAGATGGCCTGGCACTTGGCAGCAGCATGTACCACTCTTCTGTTGAAGGGGAGAGGCCCACTTGTTTGTCCTGGTTGCCCGACTAGCTTACATCTGAAATAACCACGCAGAAATTTTATTAATTAAAACACTTCTTGGCCCATTATCTCTAGCCTCTTATTGGCTAACTCTCATATCTTGATTTAACTCATTTCTATTAAACTACATATCACCACGAGTTTGTGGCCTACCAGGAAATATTCAGTATGTCTTTCTCTGGTAGCTCCATGGTGGCTCTCTCTCTAACTTTCTTCACAGCATTCAGTTCTGTCTTCGCCAGCTACCTAAGTCCTGCCCTCTAAGGAACAAAGCAGCTTCTTTATTTATTACCCAATGAAAGCAGCACATGAACAGAATAAACCCCTACACCATTTCCCCGTTTCTGTTTAACAAAAAGGAATGTTTTATCTTTAACATAGTAAAATTACATATAACAAAACAGTTACCAAGAAAGAACTACAGTTATCATATTTATATCTACTTTATCTTTTATCATTAAAAAGGAAAACTATAATAATAACTATCCATTTTCAACTTCAACAAAGAATCCAGAAGGATATAATATTACCTAAGTAAACAGGAATTACATTGTAAGTAACTTCCAAAGCTCTAGAAATGACAGAGTCATCTCACTGCCTGGACAGTCACCCAAAGTTCTTCTGTATCATTGGGGCATCCATCTTCAGCATTCAGGTACATAGTATCCAGCAGACTTTTCCATGAAGCAGGAAATTTCAAAGACTGTTCAGTCACTTTCTTCTTTGTCCTGCAGAATGTCTTGCAGACTTTTTCATAAAGCAGGATCCCCAAAGGACCTTCTTAGCTATAGGCAAGTTCAGGGGTCATCTCTCTGTGGGTACTACATGTCCAGAGAAACAGTCCAGGCAAGAGCAATTTCTTGCTCAAATGGCAAGCAAACTCCATAAGGAGCTTCTTTGATGTCCATCTTTTTCTTGAAGTATTTGGTGCTGCCAGGAGCAGACATGTCTTACTGTCATGAAAAGTCCTAAATTATTAAAACATTTAAAGTGCCATATTCTGTAGTCTTTGAAAGAGATGAAGAATGCCTATCCATCTGAAATATATCTATGCACATCTAGAAAATCTAACTAACATGACTACAAACTTGACTGTTATAGATGACTATTTATTAACGTATATTTCTTAATTATACTTTTCATTTTTTTTAATTTATTTATTTATTAAAGATTTCTGTCTCTTCCCCGCCACCGCCTCCCATTTCCCTCCCCCTCCCCCAATTAAGTCTCCCCCCAGCCCGAAAAGCAATCAGGGTTCCCTGTCCTGTGGGAAGTCCAAGGAACCCCCACCTCCATCCAGGTCTAGTAAGTTGAGCATCCAAACTGCCTAGGCTCCCACAAAGCCAGTGCGTGCAGTAGGATCAGAAACCCATTGCCATTGTTCTTGAGTTCTCAGTAGTCCTCATTGTCCGCTATGTTCAGAGAGTCCGGTTTTATCCCAGGCTTTTCCAGACCCAGGCCAGCTGGCCTTGGTGAGTTCCCAATAGAACATCCCCATTGTCTCAATGTGTGGGTGCACCCCTCGCGGTCCTGAGTTCCATGCTCGTGCTCTCTCTCTTTCTGCTTCTGATTTGGACCTTGAGATTTCAGTCCTGTGCTCCAATTTGGGTCTCTGTCTCTGTCTCCTTTCATCGCTTGCTGAAGGTTAATATTCAGGAGGATGCCTATATGTTTTTCTTTGGGTTCTCCTTATTTAGCTTCTCTAGGATCACTAATTATAAGCTCAATGTCCTTGGTTTATGGCTAGAAACCAAATATGAGTGAGTACATCCCATGTTCCTCTTTTTGGGTCTGGCTTACCTCACTCAGGATAGTGTTTTCTATTTCCATCCATTTGTATGCAAAATTCATGAAGTCCTTGTTTTTTATTGCTGAGTAGTACTCTAATATGTATAAATTCCATACTTTCTTCATCCATTCTTCCATTGAAGGGCATCTAGGTTGTTTCCAGGTTCTGGCTATCACAAACAATGCTGCTATGAACATTGTAGAGCATATACTTTTGTTGTATGATAAGGCCTCTCTTGGGTATATTCCCAAGAGTGTATACTTTTCATTTTTTAAATAAACTACACAATCACAACACCTCAATCAAGAGCAGAAATATACATATAACAAGATTGATCTTATTATATCAATAAACCAAGATCATAACAAAGTAAATTATTCACATCTATATCATATCCCACTTTAAATGTAAAAGAACATTTATAAACAATATTTGGGAATATGGGCACAGTTATTCCCCTCCATACTTCTTCCTACTGTATGGGGGCACCATTAATCAGGTCTTTCATGGTGTATCCTGTGTGTTAGATTCATCTCAGTCAGCAGTTGCACAAAGTAATTTTTTGAGGGTATCCATGGCAACCTTTCAGAAGGCCTTGGTCCATGAAACAATATTGGTATAGAAACAATCCACAGGTTCTCATCTTCTGTGAAAACAAAAGAAGAACCTTTTTTTTTTCAAAGCACCATATCCTTTGACCCAAATTCTGAATTCAAGATACCTTTATAATATACATGATGGTTTAGATTAGCAGCCCATGTAATGAAATATCATTCTGTACTTAGCTCCTTCATAGTCAAAGAATACAAAAATAACACAATAACATACATAATGCAGACTCTCTGTGAATTTTCCATTTTTACATGGCTTATTTTTGCTCCATTAATTTACTCTGTCTCTTTAAAGTCTTTACCATTTTAAAGCTTTTATTTTTATGAATTTCTTTTTTCTTTTTATTTCAAATTGTAAATTGTCTTTATTTTTTCAGAATTAGCTAGTGTTAACCACATTGTAATAGTCTTTTTTTCCTTTCAAAAATTTACACTTCTTCCCCTCCTCCCATTCCCTTCCCACTCCCAGAATCTATCTTCTCCCTCTGCCTCTCTCCTTAAGCGAGGGCAGGGTACCCTGCCCTGTTTGAAGTCCAAGGACCTTCCCCCCTCCATCCAGAGCTAGGAAGGTGTGCATCCAAATAGACTAGGGTCCCAAAATGCCAGCACATGCAGTAGAAACAGATTCTAGTGCCATTATTGATGGCTTCTCAGTCTGCTCCCATTGGCAGCCACATTCAGAGAGTCCAGTTTGATCATATGCTCATTCAGTCCCAGTCCAGGTGGATTTGGTGACCTCCCATTAGATCAGGCACACTATCTCAGTGGGTGGATCAACCCCTCATGGTCCTGACTTTCTTGGTCATCTTCTCCCTCCTTCTGTTCTTCAAATGGGACTTGGAACCTCAGTCTGTTGCTCTGGTGAGGGTCTATGTCTTTATTTCCATCTATCACTGGGCAAGATTCTATGGTGATATTCGAGATAATCATCAGTGTGATAGTGGGGCAAGGACAGTTCAGAACCCTCTCCTCTGTTTCTGACACCCTAGCTGGGGACATCTCTATGGACACCTGGGAACCCCTCTAGAGCCAAGTCTCTTGCCAACCCTAAAATGGCTCCCTTAATTTAGATATCGTCTTCCTTGCTCCTATATCTGCCTTTCTTCCATCTCTACCCTCCCATTCTCCCAAGCTCTCCCCAGTCTTTTCCTTCTCCCTTCTTGCTACCACTTACCCATTCCCCCATCCCTACCCCTACTTTCATGCTCCCAACTTTTGCCCGACATTCTTAATTGCTTCCAATTTCCAGGAAAATCAATATATGTTCTTCTTTGTGTTCACCTTGTTATTTGGATCCTCCAGGCTTGTAAACTGTAGGCTCAATGTTCTTTGTTTATGGCTAGAGTCCAATAATGAGTGAGTACATACCATATTCATCTTTTTGGATCTGCGTTATCTCACTCAGGATAGTGTTTTCTATTTCCATCCATTTGCATGCAAAATTCAAGATGTCATTGTTTTTTACCACTGAGTAGTACTCTCATGTGTACATATTTTAAAACCGCCCTTTTTTCCTGCTTTGGCTGCTGAGCCAGGACAATCTTTCTGCAGCACTCCAACAGGAAACAGCAAAAAAGCTGTGTTAAACTCTGTATTTGTGTCTAGAATTTCTTTTCAAGCCCTCTCAGGTTTTATGTGGATTTATTTGACCATGTTGAAGGCCCACCTGCCTGGTGGGTATTCCATTGTGCAATATCTAGGAATTTAAGGTTTTTCCCAAGTTTGAATAAACAACATTTGGCTGATCTCCTTTCAAATGACCCAAGTCTCTTGTATGTTCTTTTAATCTCTAGGCCCTTGCCTACCTTACTTACATCTCACAGGGTACAGTGACCTGGGAACTGTACAGAGAGAGTAATGCAGGTGCAGGCATTACAGCAGAGAACCTGGGATCAGTTCCCAGCACCCACATATTGGCTCACAATCAATCATTAACTCCAATTTTAGGGAATCCGATACTCTCTTCTGATGAGGGAGGTGATGTATGCTGTGAATGTGTTGTATTGCCATTTGTTAAAAAGAAGCTTTTTTCAGCCAATGGCTTAACAGAAAAAAGCCAGGCTGAAAGAGATATATCAAGAGAGAATGGGGGAGAGAGAGAGCTGCCATGGAGCCACCAAGTCAGACATGCTTAATCTTTCCCAGTAAGCTACAACCTTGTGGTGATATATAGATTAATAGAAATGGGTTAAATTAAGATGTGAGAGTTAACCAATAAGAGGGTAGAGCTAATGGACCAAGCAGTAATTTAATTAACACAGTTTCTATGTAGTTATTTTGGGTGTATGCTAGCCTAGCAGCCAGGACAAACAAAGGCCCCCCTCGCATTGTAACACTCTGGCAGAGGACTAGGGATTAATTACAGAACACCTTGTGGGGCATGACTCAAATGCAAAGAACCCATGCCCTCCAGAGTATCACATGCCCATTTATCGACTCCAGTCCCTTACATGCAGAAACACACACACACACACACACTGAAATAAGGGTTTTTAAAATCTTCTTTTTCTTTTTGATTCAGTAAGTGTCCAATACTCCAAATATCCTTATCTGTGCAGTTTTTTGTTTTATGGAAAATAAATTCCTTTCTCATATATTATATCCTGATTAGGATAGACATAGACAATCAATATCCCTTTGAACTAAGTTGTAACAGAACTGGAGAGTTGATATATCATTGACTTAAAACTTTGCAGTTTTATATTGCTGGCCTTGCCAACAGAAAGCAGATTGCCTCTGGTGGTCCTTATGAACACGTACCAGAAAAGAGCATTTATTGATGAATAGCTCCATACCATGTACCAGGACATGTGTTAATCTGCTCAGGTAAGGACACCATATCTGGTATGGCAGCTGCAATTGGAGTCACTACCTGATTGAGTTTTAAACAATCAACTGTCATTCTCCACGATCCATCTGTCTTCTGCACTGGCCGGATAGGAGAGTTAAAGGGAGATGTGGTGGAAACCATCTTCCTGCATCTTTCAAGTACTTGATGGTGGCACTGATCTCTGCAGTTCCTCTGGGGATGCCATATTAATTTTGATTCACTATTTTCTCTGGCAGAGGCAACTCTAAAGGCTTCCCTTTAGCCTTTCCAACTCTAATAGCCCTCACTCCACAGTCAAGGAACCAATGCCAACTTCTAAGTATATCTATCCCAATTACACATTATAAGACTGAGGAAGCAACCACAGGAAGAGTTCTGGAAACCTTTCGACCCACTGTAAGATTGACTTCAGCCAAATCTTCATTAATCAATCTCCTGACCTCCACAATCCCTTACGTTAAGTGGAGGGCCACAGTGTTTCTTTGGGTCTCGCAGAATTTGTCAATTCAGAATCAGTATCCAACAGATCCTGGAAAGTCTGATTGTTTCTTTTCCCTCATTGTACAGTTATATTTTGTAAAGGCCATAGGTTATTTGGGAAAGGACTGGAGAAAGGCTAACAGTTAAACTCAGACAGAATTGATCAAGCTCCTACGTCAGGAGAACCTAGCCGTCCCTTCATTCAAGGGATTCTGGGTCTCCAATCTGGCTCAAGTCTTGAAATTGGGTTACAGTCTGAGATTCCCTTTTGCCACAATCCAATGGAACCTTTCTCGTTTGAGAGTTTTCCCCACTTATACAGATCAAACAAAAATGCAGAATGCCTATCTATTTCATGTCTGGAAACACCATGATTGATTAGCCAGTACCAAAGGTATATATGGGTCACGCCTCCATAAAAACCACATTGCCTATGTCAGGCTATTATGGACATTGCATTGTCTATGCTGCCCATTACAATAACTATGGTCACCTTGTCTCTGGAAATTCAATACTGCCACCTGGCCCCTGCTACTTCAGGGCCCAACTAAACTCATTGCATTTATTTCATTCAGCTGAGCAGCAGCATATCCAGCCCTAACTAAGGTCTGGCACAAGGAAAACGGCGACAGCGAAGTTCTTCAGATGTTCTGGTACCCCCTCACCATTTTGCGTCATACAGGATTCATGAAGGCCATATCTTTTGGGCCTTCTTCCCATTGTGAAGATTGAGCTTTACGAAGCGTACCAACACTACGATTGCAATTTCCCTGAGTCTTAAAATCCTTTCATCAACATTAAACCAAGGGATACCAGGCATCTCCAACTCCTTTTCAGTAGGTCATCTTTTGACAATAGCTTCAGCCAACCAATCAAATGCTGGCATCTTTTTTTTTAACTATTTAAGTTTCTATATTAGACCTGGAATCTCCACTCAGTAGCCCCTTATCAATAAACTCAGACTGATCTAGTTTTATGTTCCTTCTACTATTATCCCACACCCTTTGAATCCATTCCCACACATATTCTCCAGCCTTCTGCTTGAATGAAATAGCAAACTCATTAAGCTCTCTAGTAGCTTAGTGCATCTCCTCCTGCACTACACTTTCTACCTCCCCTCTAGGCTCCTGCTTTGCCTTGAGTCTGGTTATAGGTCTAGAGGCAACTGTTTCTGGGTCCTGAGGGACAACAGTATTGTCTTGCCTGGCATCACCTTCAGTGAAAGTCACTCCTGGTTTAGCGGACAACTCGGGATTGATTTCCTCAATCAAAGCAGAAAGGGCAGTATTTCAGGGGTGGACTGAGGGTGCATCTGCTGAGGACAGAGGGACTACTTCCTCGGGTGAGTATCTAAAGAGTCAGAGTTCTCAACTTCAGTGGGGTCCTCCCATGTCCTTATCACAAGTTATATAATCCTATTTTTAACCAGTAACCTTACTGTAATTGCTGACACCCTCCAAGGTTGAGATTTGAATTTTTGCTGTAATTCAGCATTCTTATACTGAGGGCCTTGGTTTGATTTTCCACAACTTGTGCTCTGTCTGCTGGAGAAAACATCCTTTTCCAGGGCACATTTTGAAATCATAAGACTGTTTATGACCATTCTGAACCAGTTTATTTTATCACTGAATTCACTGTTGTCTTTCACAATATTCTGAGATGGTAGAAATCAGTTAATTTCATCATGGAACTCATTCTTTTCTTTTGTCAGTTTATCCAGGGTAAACCAGTGTCATCATTTTCCAAATTTTCCACAAATTGTCTAAAGTTTTATTTAGAGTCACCAAATCAGTTGCCTGTCACAGTTAGTCAATTAGGATAATCAAATGCATTTGTCTGTAAATTTGTAAAATAGTTCACACATAGCACTGTACTCTACGAGCTTCTAGGAGAGGCTTCAGTAAAGCCTTTTGTAGATAACTTAAAAAATTCGTCTTGCAGCTTAGCACTTGAGAGCACCAGTTGCTCTTCCAGAGGTCCTGAGTTCCCAGCAAGCACATGCGGCTCACAAAGCTATTGACCCATGGGTTCTAATGCCCTCTCCTGGTGTACAAATATACATACAGACAAAACACCCATATACATAAGGTACATAAATAAATTTTAAAAAATTATTGACCTTGGTTTTTCAAGGCAGGGTTTCTTTGTGTAACCTTGGCTGTCCTAGAACTAACTCTGTAGAACAGGCTGCCTTTGAATTCAGAAATCAACTGCCTCTGCCTCCCAAATTCTGGGATTTAAGGTGTGCACCAGCATCATCCCACTAAATAAATCTTTTTTTAAAAAAATCATCCTTACACTTCTGTTGCTCTAGAGCTGTGGCTCCCAACCTGTGGGTCATGACCCCTTTGGGTTGCATACTAGAGATCCTGCATATCAGAAATTTACATTATAACTCATAATAGTAGAAAATTGCAGATATGAAGCTGCAGTGAATCATTTTATGGTTGAGGGATCACCACAACATGAAATGTTTAAAGTGGTCGCAGCATTTAGAAAGTTGAGAACTACTGCTATAGAGGAACAGAACTGATAGAATGAAGCTCTATCTATCTATCTATCTATCTATCTATCTATCTATCTATCTATCTATCTATCTATCTATCTATCTATCTAATATATATGTATATGTATGTATTTATTAGAGTGGCTTACAGGCTGTGTTCCAGTTGGCCAAAGAAGGGAGGCTATGAACAGAACGTCTAACAATCCAGTAGCTGTTCAGTCCATAAGGCTGAATGTCTCACTCTTCTTTTCTCGACATATGCGGGAATCCCAAATAGGCTCCAATACCAGTGAAGGAATAGACTTACCAGCAAAGCGAGAAAAGCAGTCATGCCCTTATAATATAGGCTTCCATCAGAATGTGTGATCCAGAGGACATGTGGATCTTCCCACTTCAAATGATTTAATATTGAAATTTATAGTTTATATATCCAATGAATGCTTACACCAGGCCCTTCAGTTGTAGCCAGCAATTTCCATGCATTCACATAGCCCCAACCTTACTATTTAAGACAGGATGTGTCACTGGCTGGCCAGCAAGTCACATAGGATTTGCTTGCATCTTCCCATTCCCAGCGCAGAATTATAGACACTGTCACTACCCTTGACTTTTACATGAATGCTGAGGATCTGAACTCAAGCCTTCATCTTACATAGCACCACTTAACCCAGTGAGCCATCCCTGAAGTTTCTTATGCTTTGATACTCATTTTTTGTTTTGTGTTGTTTTTCAAGACAGAGTTTCTCTGTAGCCCTGGAGCCTGTCCTGGAACTCGCTCTGTAGATCAGGTTGGCCTTGAACTCAGAGAACTGCCTACCTCTGCCTCCCAAGTGCTAGGATTAAAGGCATGCATTACCACTGCCTACCTAATATTCTTTTTAAAAAATACCACCTTATAGTTCAATATCACCATTTAAACTGTAGCTATCATGACCATCCTTTGTGGAACAGAATGTTTTAGAATTTCTGTAAGTTCCTCTCCCTCTCCCTCTCCCTCCCTCCTTTCTCTCTCTCTCTCTCACACACACATACTCACACCATTCCCACCTCATTGGCCAGAATCTAGTCATGAAATTAAGAAGTGTTAACTTTTCATTAGGTAAATGGAATCCCCAAATTAAATAACATGCTTTTCTGTAAAGAAACTTGAGAAGGGATGTAATAATAATAATAATATAATAATAAAGTCAATTTTGCTACAAGCTTCTATATCTGGAATGAACTGGCCAACTGTAGTATGCATAGACCACCATTAAAGAAAGTCTTAGCAATCTTAAATCTGTAAAAGGAAAAATGTTCCTTTGGGTGCCTCACTGTTTCTGCCTTTAACAATAAGTAGGGGGAAAGAAGGCGGGATATTGTGTTTATTTTTCAATTGGGAAAGTAGTTTCTCTTGAATAATTCAAATGTACATCTGGGCGAAATGACTAGTTGCTAATTGAAGATTTCTCATCATGTGTTGGTTGAAACAGTCACTGAAAAAGATGAACAGGTAATTTGAGGAGGTATAAAAGCATACAGTTTATTGTTAGTTATTTTCTTAAAATTAATAGAACTGAGAAGAAAATGTACATTTTAGAGCACAGTAGGCTAGATATATTCATTTATCTTGCCATGGAGTAAATTTAGCTTTAGGATATGGGAGGAGAGTTTGGTGTATGGAAGATTTTGCTGCTTACCCCTGCCATCTCTGTGGAGGGCCATATCAGTGAAATAGAGGGTGCCATAGCAGCATGGTAGCTCTTCTTGCCAGGAGCACATATCAACATGTGGCTTCAACTTAAATGGCTTGCTCCAAAGGACCACCGAATGGAAAGTAATCCTACACAAGCCCACATATGTCCAGAAAATCATTACTTTCAGAGACTATGCAGGACAGGCTTTGTAGTTGACTGGTTGTCCCTGGCCAACCACTGTGCTTGAGTGTGCTGTTCATGGTACTTACTAGGGTTTCTTCCCTGCATGTCCTTGAGTTGCTATTGGACAGATACCAGAAAAAGGGGGCTTTTTGTGACTAGTGCTTTGATATAACAGGATGGGCTCAGCGTCACTGCATTGTGTTTTTAGGAAGAGTTGAGACCCCTGCTTTTATAGTAACTTTAATGTTGCTATGACCAGTACTGTGACCAACAGTAACTTGAAGAGGAAAGGGTTTGTTTCAGCTTACAGTCCCATGGAGCAGTTAGGAAGCAGGAAGAAGCTGGAAGCTGATGCACAGGTCACAGTTGATTGCTGCTAATGGGCTAGCTGTGTCTGCTTTCTCATAATACCCAGGACCAGCCAAGGGATAGTCCTGCCCCATTGAACTGGGCCCTCCCACATCAATCATCAGGCAAGGGAGTTCACCACAGACCATCTGGTAAGGCATTTTCTAAGTTAAATTTCTCTTTTCCCAGATGATTCTAGCTTGTGTCAAGATGACATAAAACCACCAGCACACCTTACTTTTATGTTATACTAATCTGAAAACCATCTCCAAAGGTTTGGAGCTACAGATGAGACAAGTAACTAATAGAGAAGACACTGAATGGACACCATACAAATAACTGTCACAAGGCATTTGGTAAAGGATTTTTGTAAGCAGACAGTTTTTTTTCCAAAGTACTTTTAGGTTTATCTTACAATCCCCATAAGGCAAGGAGTTCCTGGATATCCTGGAAGCCCTCTAGTTTAAGCAACCAGCAGCAGTGTGCCAATGTATGGCACATTTATTGAAATCCATGAGTTGACAGTGATAAACTAGGATTCATTGGTTTGTATAATTTATGAGCTTTGACAAATATATAAGGACAGTATCATGCAGGATGGTTTCCTCTAGTCAAGCCCTCCCTCTGGTCATTCCTTCTGTACCTCCTGCTCAGTTCTCTAGCATCAACTGTTCCTTTTGAAAAATGTTGTGTAATTAATGTCATACTGTAGAACAGCCTTTCCCTTTGTAGACCTACACTGAGAGGGGTCTCGTGCATAGTCACCAGTGTAAGAAAAGCTCCATTTCTCCCTGGAGCACCTACTTAAGTATTTCCCATCTCTGGGGTAAAAGATTTACTTAGATTCCACTTTCTCCCTTAAGGACCATCTTAACTCTCTTCTTTTTATAGCCAAACCTTGTTAAGATCCCATTCACTTCTTGGCCTATTCCAATCTGCTGTCTCTCCTCATCATTCTACAAGAACAGCTCTTATTAACGTCACCAATGCAGAACATGTTCCAAAGCCAATGGACACGTTCTCTACTCATCTTACTTGACTATGAAGACAATACTTGGCACTGTTTCCATACTCCCCTTTTTAGAACACTCTCTCCCTTTATCTCTCCTTCCCTGCCTCTTGGGCTAGTGTCTAATTTCTAGCTACAGCCACTTGACATGAGCAAACCTCTATTGAGAATTAAGGTTGGCCTATGGACAAACCTGTGGTGCATTTACTTGATGAATGATTGATGTGGGAAGAACCACCCCTGGGCTGATGGTCCTGCTGCTATAAGAAAGCAGGCTGAGCAAGCCACAGGGAACAAGCCAGTAAGCAGCTCTCCTCCATGGACTCTGCATCAGCTCCTGCCTCTAGGTTCCTGTCTTGAGTTTCTGCCCTGACTTCCTTCAATGCTGGGCTGTGATGTCAAAGTGAAAAGGAAGTAAACTCTTTCCTCATCAAGTTATTTATGGTCATGGTGTTTAATCACAGCAACAGAAACCCTAACCAAGACGGTTTTTAAAAAAAGTTTATTTATTTTCCTTTCACTGTATATTCTGCATAAACAAACTCAAAGGCTTTAAACTCCATTGTATATGAAGCCTTCCAATTTGCTTTCATGATTGCCTGTGTCATTAGTCCAAGTACTCACGTAGTATCTCTAAGTATCTCTACTGGAATTATCAACAAATCCTTCAAATTCACCAAATTTAAAATCAAACACGTGATCACTCCCAAAGATCTTTTTAATATATAATTTATTTAGCTTTGTGTGCATTTGTATGAAGGTGTCAGACCCCCTGGATCCAGATTTGTAAACTCCCAGGTTGGTGCTGGGAATTGAACCCAGGTTCTCTGGAAGAGCAGTCAGTACTCTTAACTGCTGAGCCATCTCTCCAGCCCCCACCCCCAAAGATCTGAATGGCAAAGGGTCATACAGGTTTTACATAAGTTCATATGTTATGAAAAAGAATCTGGGAAGAAAGTTGATTGAATGCTCTACAATTCTGTGTAGTGTTGAGTGGGACAGGGAATGCAAGCTGAAATGAGGTGTGGATATTTTACTACTGCTTTGTATCAACTGTCCTGCCACTATGATAAGATAGTCATATGAAAGGTATTTAGAATCTTACTATATATAATTCATTTTCACAGTCTATTTAGAGGCAGCATTTTACTCCTTCAAGTTAAATGGAGAAATTTAGCCACTATATAGGTTACTTTACTCCTGCAATGTTCACTCCTAACATTTCTGACACCAAATATGCAGATTTTCTTAACTGAAAGAAAGTAAAGAGATAATGAAGTTTCTTACTCTTCTCATTGCTATGACCAAATTCCTAGCAAAATGTAACTTAAGGGAGGAAAGGTTTATTTTGATTCCCAGTTCAGAGTACCATGAAGACCATGAGAACAACAGCATCAGTTCCTGTCGTTGACAACAGAAGGCTGCCTGTTCACATCCTGGGAAATCAGGAAAGATGCCAGAGATCAGTTGGCTTCTACTCTTCCCCTTTTCATTTGGGTCAGTACTCCAGGCCATGGAAGGTGCCACACAAGTTCAGAGACAGCCTTCCCCTCCTTTCTAATTCTTCTCTGAAAAAACCCTAAGACACTTTAAGGTATGCTTTATTGACAAATACCCCAGGTATTTCTTAATTGTCAGTTGAAATGAACCATGATAATTTCTGAATTATGAGACTGGAAACTAATAGTGTTGGCTGTCAACTTGATTGGCTCTGTAATCAGCTAAGCAATATGACTCCTCATTGTTCCAGGGTGGGTGTCACTTTCCAATAGTGTCCCAGAGAAAAGTAGTGCTGCTGTTTCTTGTCTGCCTTTGTTCCTTGCTGGTCAGTGCATCTACTTTGTTGCTGTTGCTGCTGCTACCACCTTCACTGACATCAGAACCCATCTTCTTCAGCCTTCTAACATAAACCGAAGACTAACACTCCAAGAATCCTCCAGGCTTCAGGACCAGATTGGGACTGTGGAGGCACCTGACCTTGTGGACTGAGCAACTACTGGATTCTCAATCTCTCCAGCATCCAGACAGCCATATTGGATAACTGGCCATATCATGTAAGCCAATCCCTTTTCACAATATATACTCATTCTTTGATTCTGCTTCTCTAGAGAATCCTTACTAATATAAGAGAAGTACCTGTCACATAATTATATAACCCTTGGGGTAACTGATTAAAATCTATCCTTTGCTGTATATATGTATACTCCATAAGTACAAGAACCATGCCTTGTTGCCTACTATTATATCTTTTGAATTAACCTAATGCACGGAATGTGGGAGGTTTCAATAAATCTTTATTGCAAAAAAAGTAAACCTGAATGAGTCATCTGTGTCTCCTGGTGTGATACTTTACATTCATCTAGTTGACTTTTACCCTTATTCTTTACCTGACCTTGTTTGCCCTCTTAAGTTGAAAAAGTGAAATTAGCAGAGCTAGCTTGAGAGTAACACTGAGCATGTTTTTAGACTGTTTTGTTAGGTATGGGAGATGTAGACAGAAACCTTTTTTTCCAAATGAGCCATCTGTCTCTTTATCTTTCTTTTAAAACAGTGTATCATTCTTCATTTTGATCTTTTCCTGGTCTTTCTGCTCTTTCAAATAATTTCAATTTTTATGTATTTTCAAAATCAGAACTGAAATCATACTAGATGCAAGTGAAACACTTGAAAATGTGGTGTTTGGAAGGTTACCAAAAGCGATTATTACATGGCATGCTCGCGAGACTTGGGAAGGTGACTGGAACTTCATCGCCTATCAGGCAGAGACTCACAATTAGAAAGGAACTATAACACACTTGTAACCACACTTTGGGTTGACATCTGTTCGAGCCCAGCCCCAATTGGGTTCACACTCACACGTTCCAGGGTAGGGGTATGTAGATTAGAAAATTTAGGTAGGAGAAACAGATATGAACAGAAAGACGTAGGATAGATCACGGAAGGCTATCCAGTGAATACTGAGTACGCCCATGTTTATTTTCCATATGCTTATATACCCCAATCCAAAAAGGGAGAAGAAGGCAAAAGCCTGCTTTAGCAGAACACAAAGGACAAAGAGAATAATTACTTGTTTCAGTACTTGAAACGCCAAGCGACTATAGTCTTTAGTTAAGTATTCTGTTGTTTAGACAGTGCACTAACAACCACACCTTAGTGGGCAGCCACTCCCTGGGCCAAACCTCCTGTCAATCCTTGAAGAAGAAGGGTTGAATTCTCTGCCCTTTTGTCAAGGTGAAGCAGACCCACCTCTGTGGGCTATCTCACACCCAAAACACCAAGGATCCACACCCTAGGTCAGGGTATCTTGTTTGAAGCCACTCCTTAAGTCAGACTTCCTGTCAATAACTTTGAAGGAGCAAGAGTAGGTCTACACTCTCTGACCTTCAGTCAAGATGGGGCAGACCCACTTCTGTGGACACCCTACACAGACTGGCTCCTTGTGTCTCCTCTGATAGAACATGACTTAGTTAAGAAGAAAGGTGCCAGAATCTCCATGGTTGTATTACCTAGAGTTTCAAAGCATAATTAATCCCCCAGATCAATGACCTGTGGCTCTGCATCTGCATATTTTCCTTTTGGTTCATGCTATTATGTTGCTCAAACCCAATAAAGAGAAGAGCTTATGATCCAAGCTGCTTTGTGCATCCATTGAGGACCACTGTTGAAGCACATATGAGAAATAAAAATGGGAAAACTGTATAGCCACTCACTCAAGCAGACAAAATGTTTCTTTATCAGCTCACGCACTCAGATGTATTGCATTGAGGCACAAGGAATGAAGCTTTCACATTCCAGCTCTGCTGCTAATACAAGGTGGTGGGTGGTGTAATGGCTATTCTTGGTTGTCAACCTGACTCCATCTGGAATTAACTAAAATCCAACTGGCTCGGCAGACCTGTGAGGGATTTGTTTTCCTAAATAAATCATTTGAAGTGGGAAGATGCGCTTTTAATCTGGATCTTTTGAGCTGGGAATATAATCCAAGCCATACCTTCTGCTGGTTGCCTATATAAGGACATGGAAGAAGGAAGCTTTTGCTCTTTGCCTGCTTGCTCTATCCTTGCTAGCAAGTCCATTCCTTCCCTGGCATTGCAGCCTACTTCTTTGGGATTCGAACATATACTGATGACCAGCCTAGACAGCCAACCTGGTGGACTGAAACAGCTACCATATTCTTGGATCTCCCATTGGTAGATGGCCATTGTTGGACTAGCTGGACCACAGCCCATAATCTACTCTAATAAAATTATATTCTATACGCATAGAGATTCTATCAGTTGCACCCCTCTAAAGAACCCTGACTAATACAAGTGGGTTCTGCCTAACTCATTCGATTGCTCTGCTGTCAGCTGCAATAGTTTTATATAGTATAGGAATAGTTGTTCTGGGTTTACTGAATCTTTTTTCTTTTGCCTTAAACACTTTTTCAGTGTTTTTGGCAAAGTAGATAGATACCTATATTGTGTGTGTGTGTGTGTGTGTGTGTGTGTGTGTGTGTGAGAGAGAGAGAGAGAGAGAGAGAGAGAGAGAGAGAGAGAGAGAGAGAGAGAGGAGAGGTGGAGAGGGAGAATATGAGTGTATTTGTCTTTGAAAGAGATCTAAAATCTTAGCAAATGCATATATACACATCCATGGTAATTATATTGCAGTAACAGTTACTAGGATGTGATTAGCAATAACCTAGAGCCAAAAATTTTGAAACATTACCTTCTAATTGAATAGGTAAAAGATTTCCTCCATCTCATTCCTCTAGAACCTCTTGATGATAAACAAGAAGATGCCCATATCTTGAAATCCAGAAATAACATTTGGTCGTATTTACTTCCAACTCCCTCCCCTCTAGCTACTATATCCTTCCACCACTTTTCCTCCCAACTTCATGTACTTCTTTTGTTTTGTAGAGACAGTAATTCACTGTCAGGTCTGAAACTCACTATATAGATCTGGCTATCCTAGAACTCACAGTTATCTGCTTGTTTCTGCCTCCTGAGAGCTGGCATTGAAGGCGTGTACCACCACATCCAACAATGTATTCTTTTTATTTTTATATTCCATTCAAAATTATTCAAAATTTAAGTATTTTGGAATACATGTAACAAAAGAAATGAAAGACTTCAACATCAAAATTTATCAAGATATTGAAGAAGGAAGTCACAGAAGATACTAGATGATGAAAAGATATTCCATGCTCCTAGAATGACAGAATTAATACTGGGAAAATGGCCATACTACCGAAATTAATTTACATGATTAATACAATTACCTGTCAACATTCATTAACCTCTGAGACATCTCTCTCCAGTCACCTGTCAACATTCCTATGTCATATGTGAAAAGCTAAGAAAAAAATTACAAGATTTTACATGTAATCAGCAAAGACTATGAATAGACAAAGAAACCCTGAAGAGTAAGAACAATACTGTAGGTATTACAATAAGAGATCTCAAATTATATTCCAGAATTACAATTATACAGTCTGGTACTGACATAAATAGACAAGAACAAAATGGAGTCTAACAGAGGTCCTGGAATTAGAGTAAACACATGCCTACTTTACATTGGAAAAAGATTTAACAAATGGTGCAAGCAAAACTAACTAGATTTCTACTCGCAGAGGAATGAACATAGGTTCTTTGTCTTTTCTCTTTTTGTTTGTTTTTAAGACCCTTTCTCTATATAGCTTTGGAACGTGTCCTGGAACTTGCTCTGTAGACCAGGCTGGCCTCAAACTCACAGAGAACCACCTGTGCTGGGATTAAAAGTGTGCACAAACACTACCCAGCATTTTTTATATATTTATTTATTGTGAACTTAGAGTCTTATCTTTCACCTTGCACAAAAACCAACTCAAAAAGGATCAAAATCTTTAACTTAAAACCTGAGACTGGGGGCTGGAGAGATGGCTCAGTGGTTAAGTGCACTGATGGCGCTTCCCAAGGTCCTGAGTTCAGTTTCCAGAAGCCACATAGTAGTTCACAACTCCAATTCCAGGGGACTTGACACCCTCTCGTCACACAAAGTATATGCAGGCAAAACACCAGTGCACATAAAGATAATTTTTTAATAATTAATTTGTTTATTAAAGATTTCTGGATCCTCCCCGCCACCGACTCCCACTTCCCTCCCCCTACCCCAATCAAGTCCCCCTCCCTCATCAGCCCCAAGAGCAGTGAGGTTTCCCTGCCCTGTGGGAAGTCCAAGGATCTCCCACCTTCTTCCAGATCTAATAAGGTGAACATCCAAACTGCTTAGGCTCCCACAAAGCCAGTACGTGCAGTAGGATCAAAACCCAGTGCCATTGTTCTTGAGTTCTCAGTAGTCCTCATTGTCTTCTATGTTCAGCGAGTCCGGTTTTATCCCAGGCTTATTCAGACCCAGTTCATCTGTCCTTGGTGAGTTCCCGATAGATCATCCCTATTGTCTCAGTATGTGGGTGCACCCCTCGCGGTTCTGAGTTCCTTGCTCGTGCTCTCTCTCCTTCTGCTCCTGATTTGGACCTTGGGGTTGTAGTCCGGTGCTCCAATGTGGGACTCTGTCTCTGTCTCCTTTCATCGTGTGATGAAGGTTAATATCCAGGAGGATGACTATGTGTTTTTCTTTGGGTTCACCTTCTTATTTAGCTTCTCTAGGATGACGAATTATAGGCACAATGCCCTTTATTTATGGCTAGAAACCAAATATGAGTGAGTACATCCCATGTTCCTCTTTTTGGGTCTGGCCTACCTCCCTCAGGATAGTGTTTTCTATTTCCATCCATTTGCATGCAAAATTCAAGAAGTCATTGTTTTTTACTGCTGAGTAGTACTCTAATATGTATATATTCCATACTTTCTTTATCCATTCTTCCATTGAAGGGCATCTAGGTTGTTTCCAGGTTCTGGCTATTACAAACAATGCTATGAATATAGTTGAGCATATACTTTTTTCGTATGATAGGGCATTTCTTGGGTATATTCCCAAGAGTGGTATTGCTGGGTCCAGGGGTAGGTTGATCCCGAATTTCCTGAGAAACCGACACACTGCTTCCCAAAATGGTTGCACAAGCTTGCATTCCCACCAGCAATGGATGAGTGTACCCCTTTCTCCACACCAGCAAAGGCTATTATTAGTGTTTTTGATTTTAGCTATTCTGACAGGTATAAGATGGTATTAAGGGCATCATTGAATAAATGGGACCTCCTGAGACTGAGAAGCTTCTGTAAAGCAAAGGACACTGTCACTAAGACAAAAAGGCAACCCACTGACTGGAAGAAGATCTTCACCAACCCCACAACTGACAAAGGTCTGATCTCCAAAATATATAAAGAACTCAAGAAACTAGACTGTAAAAGGCTAATCAACCCAATTAAAATTTTGGGGGCACTGAGCTGAACAGAGAATTCTCAACAGGAGAAGTCCAAATGGTTAAAAGACACTTAAAGATAAAAATTTAAAAACCAGAATGATCCTTCAATTCATCAAGGTAATCTGAATCCATTTAATATAAAAATAAAACCAAATATTGAACCTTGTAGAAGAAAAAACAAAGTGTACATTTCAAGACACTGGGGAAGGCAGGAGTTTTTGAACAGAGCACCAATAGGCCAGGAATTACTCCCCAAGAATGAGCAGGTGTGAGTACCTGAAAAGAAATACTCTGTCCAATAAAGGAACCGGTGAGCAGAGCAAACAGCCTGCAGAATAGGAGAAAATCTTTACTAGCTGCTCATCAGACAAGGGCCTGATATCCAAAATTTACAAAAATAATTAGAAATTAAACACCAAGGAAATAAAATTGCCAGTCAAAAGTGCTCAGATGAACTGGGTAGTTTTCGAAAGAAAGAAAGAAAGAAAGAAAGAAAGAAAGAAAGAAAGAAAGAAAGAAAGAAAGAAAGAGAGAAAGAAGAAAAATGGCCAATAGCTGTTTTTAAAAAAAGTGTTCAGTATTCCTGGAAATCAGAGAAATTCAAATTAAATTACTTTGAGATAGTGCTTCACTCCAATCAGAATGGCTATTATCAAGAAATCTGAATACCAGATTGGAGAGGATGTGGAGAGGGAGAGAATGAACCCTTATGTACTGTCAGTGGGGGTTCAAATTAATGCAGCCACTTTGAAAATCAGTTTTAAGACTTCTCAGAAATTCAAAATAGAACTAGTATATATGCCCCAGATAAATTCCTCATGGGCAAATACCTGAAGAACTTCACACCCTGTCATAGAGATATTTGCACCCCTACAATTAGTGCTGCTTTATTCATTTAACAAGGCCCTGGAATCAACCTAACGACCATCAACAGATGAATAAATAATGAATATTTGTTGCATATATTTAAAAAATTGAAATGGGTATGGTGGACCACACCTTTAATCCCAGTACTTGGACGGCAGAGGCAGGCAGTTCGAGGCCAGCATGGACTAGAGTGAGTTCCAGGACAGCCTGTACAGTTACACAGAGAAACTCTGTCTTGAAAAAAAAATTGGAATACTAAATCCACTAAGTAAATTTTCAGAAAAATGGGTGGACTTAGAATGTATAATATTAACCAAAGTCACACAATCTCAGAAAGAAACAGATGTCTCCCTCATGGGCAGAGCCTAGCCAATAATATGTGTACACATGTAAACCCATGCACACACAGTAACGTGTAGAGAAAAGAACAAGGAAAGTTGCAAATTAGGAGACAGGAAGGACTGCATACAAGTAATGGACATGAGTTATGAAAGAGGATAGAAAGCTAAATTGTTTTTCTGGTTCTAACTCTATTACAGAATTTTTGGGGTTGGTGTGAGTAACTGTATAAAAATACTTCCAATAGTGAAAGTGTAAAATCTCTGAATTCTTTTTAAACCCATTGAGTTAGTTCACTTAGTGCTGCCAGATGTGCATAGTCACCCTCTAGAACACGGGTAGCCTTTCAGGGTCCATATCCAAAAAAACCTGACTCCTTCCCACAGAAACCATCAGTTGCCAATAGAATGTCAATTAATGCAGATACTCAGACAGGGCCAAATAGAGACTTGAGACTTGAGAAGGTTCAGCCATCAATGGGACGTCTGTATCACACCCTTTCTCCCCAGGGTTGAACTCAGAAGAAGGATCACAAAGACTAAGAACTAGAGGTAGAAGAGGATTGGTTGGCAATCATTTTCCTAACATGACAGGACTGTTGTTCACATTCATCACAGTGACTATGACGGCATGCACTAGCCCTGAACAAAAGGATAGATGTGAACTGTGAAAGAAGACATGAAGCTAATTGTTCTTTCTAGTTCTAAGCCCATTATGGACTTTGGGTCTTAAGACAATTGGTTTGAATACTACTGCACTCAGCTTCTTAAGAGAAGGGCTTTTTAGTGCTGTTGGGCCATTGGCATTTAAGGAGCACTGTGGTACACAAATACTCTGAATAGAAACAAGTTTTTTATTTTTTTATTTATTTTTAATTATTTATTATGTATACAATATTCTGTTTGTGTGTATGTCTCCAGGCCAGAAGAGGGCACCAGACCTCATTACAGATGGTTGTGAGCCACCTTGTGGTTGCTGGGAATTGAACTCAGGACCTTTGGAAGAGCAGGCGATGCTCTTAACCACTGAGCCATCTCTCCAGCCCCCATTTAAAAGAATACAAATAGAGCTGATTTTGGTTGGTTGGTTGGTTGGGGTTTTTTGTTTGTTTCTGTTTTTCAAAACAGGGTTTCTCTGTGTAGCCCTGACTCTCCAGGAACTCACTCTATAGACCAGGCTGGCCTCGAACTTAGAACTCGAAAGATCTGCCTGCCTCTGCCTCTGAAGTGCTAGCATTAAAGGCATTTGCTATCACAGCCCAGCTAGAACAGTTTTTAAATTCTAATAATACACAAAAGCAAAGTACAAGTTATAGACACACACACACACACACACACACACCAGTCTTCAGTATCCCTAGACTTCTACCTATGAGTGATATTCATAACTAACACTGCTTTATATATTATTTTTATTTTATTCCTACTTTCTTCACTCAGCAGTGTAACTTTTCAGTGGTTCTATATTAATAAGTATAAAGCTTTGGGGCTGGAGAGATGGCTGAGAGGTTAAGAGCATTGCCTGTTCTTCCATAGGTCCTGAGTACAATTCCCAGCAACCACATGTTGGCTCACAACTATCTGTAATGGGGAAGGCTTCTTCAGTACAGAAAGAACTTTGATGCAGACACAGCAAAGTCGAGCCACAAGGTCACAGGACTGAGCCTAGAAGTCTTGGGCCTGATTTGAGGTGCAGAACAGCATTAAGATAACAGTTGGAATAGGCCATGCCAGGAGTCAAGATTGAGCTGAGCTGAAACCCTCGAGGAAATAGGATTCTCTACCTAATCGGTTTGTTAACTGACAGACAGGGGAGGCTGCCTTGGTCTCGGTGCTACGTGTCTTCTTTTGTTGTACTGTTTATTATTGTATGAGGTGATGTGTTGTCTAAGAGCATTCTCATTCAGGTATATGTTACAGCCTGGGCACAGTCCCTGCCTTCCTCCTTACCCTCCTCACCACCCCTCCTGTCAGTCTCCTTTGTCATACTAGAGACTCACTTCTACCTTCATGTCATATATGCATACATACGTATGCATACATACATACATGCTTGTGTGTCTCTGTAAAATCGAGGGATAGTGTGTAAGAGAAAACTTAGGCTAGTCATCTTTCAGCCACCTTTCTGCAAGTGACAAAACGTTTTTCTTCTTTATGGTTAGAAAAAAAATTCCATTGTGCATGTATGCCACATTTTCTTGGTTGATTCCTCTGCTGTTGGACACATAAGCTGTTTCCATGACTTACCTACTGTGAATATTGCTGCAGTGAACATCAGTGTTGCAAGCATTATATCCAGTTGTTACCCTTGGCTTAGGATTGCTTTGACTAAAGGCCTTCTTCTGTGCATCCATGTGAATATTAAGATTGTTCTGGTGGAATTCACGGGGATATTGATGAGCATTCATTGAGTAGAGTCCTTTGGCAGTCTATCCATTCTCACTTATTGATTCTTCGAATCCAGAGCACAGGAGGTCTTTCTATCTTCTGGTATCTTCTTCCGTTTCTTTATTTGCTGTTCCCAAGTTTTCATCATGCACATCCTGGAGGTCTTTGCCTTCCATGATTAGGTACACTGCCAGGGATTTTCTTGAGGAAATCATGAGTAGTATTGTTTCCCTCATTTCCTCCACAGCTTGTTTGTCATCGGTGCATAGGAAGGCTGCTGATTTTTTTAGATTAACTTTGTATCCTGCCAGTTTGCTGAAAATGTTCATCCGCATTAAGATGATTTTTTTTAAATTTTGTTTTGTTTTTTGACGGAAGATTTAGGGTGTTCTATGTACTAAATCTTATCATCTACAAGTAGTGAAACCTTGACACTGGTGTCCTTTTCCTCATGGAGTCCAGGTCAGGGTGTTGCACCTTCCTTGGTCTGGTGTCTTTGATGAGTCCTAGGGCCTAGTTTTTCTTACATGGTTTGGATACCCCTGTGTGGTGATTTAGTAAGATTAATCTACCTTAACCTCTCAATCTACTTTAGTAAGTTTCCAGAATGGTTCCTTTTGACTTTTAGGAATAAGTCATTTGTCAGTCTGGTACTGCTGACCCGTGCTGGTGCTTATGCATCCAATGGAGTGTGCTCAAGCCCCCTGCCTCTGTATTGGCACGCAAAGTGGAGCATTGAATTCTGCTTGTAACATGGAGTTGCTCATTGTTTTGCATTGATATTCAGGAATTTAGAACAGGAACAACCTGATTTCAGTTTAGGTGAGTGCTTTATTTGTGTTGATTTTATAAACCAGGAACAATACGGATGCAGGAGCAGCACAAAGGTTACTGCTTACTTTCAGTCTTAACAAAAACAAGCAAATAAACAACAAAAAAAACCCAGGAGATACAAATTAGCAAAGAAGGGGCTGGAGAAATGGCTCAGTAGTTAAGAGCATTGCCTGCTCTTCCAAAGGTCCTGAGTTCAATTCCCAGTAACCACATGGTGGTTCACAACCATCTGTAATGAGGTCTGGTGCCCTCTTCTGACCTACAGATATACACACAGACAGAATATTGTATACATAATAAATAAATAAATATTAAAAAAACAAATTAGCAAAGAAAAATAAGTTCCTTTATTTTGGGGCCACAACTAGTGTGGAAAAACTTCAAAAACTTCATTTCCTTTCCTCCTGTCTCAGTGTTACAAAAATTTTTTGAATGTAACAGACACTAAGAACTATCTATACATTTAGTTGTGAGCTAAGGTATTAGAAGTGTGAAAATCTCTTCCTGATGCAGTGCGTAGGGTTCCTTCTGATGTTATAGCTTAAGAATTCATCAGTAGCATAGGATTATATAAAGAAATTTTAGTTTTTAAAGTCCAGTTGTTGATTTCCTGTTCACCTCACAGATTGAGTGTAGTAATGGTTGGTTTCCTGGAAAAGCCACAGATATGTTACAAATTCTGCAGACTTTCTCATTAGAAGTTCCTGATGGTGAGGAGTTGGAATGTTGCAGATAATGAACCAAAATCATCTTGGGCGATCATTATCCTCTTTATCGCGCATGTATCACTCACCTCTGTTTCTGCCCTAGCTTCCTCCTGACCATCAGATAACCATTGAAAATATGTGCTACCCTGGCAGGTCATTTGCTTCCAGTGACTCAAACGCTAAGAATAAGATAGTGTCTGAAGTTCCAGGACAGGCTCCAAAGCCACAGAGAAACCCTGTCTCGAAAAACCAAAAAAAAAAAAAAAAAAAAAAAAAAAAAGATTGCGTCTGAAGCCTGTGATACCATAAGCTAGGGTCTGAAACCGGTAGAGGATACCTCTGCATTGCCTAACTATTGACCTGATGTCACCACCAGTGTATCTGTAAATGGTTCATAGTTTTCTTTTGTTCCATAACTAGAAAAGGTTAATAGAAATGCATTTCTGTGATAGAACATGTCCTTCATGCTGGAATTGCTCCTGGACCATGGTCACTCATGTGGCTCAGAATAAACCCCATAGTATTTTTTTTTGGAATGGTAGTTGTGATCTAAAAATAGTGTAGTATGAACCTTCTGAAATTTTCTTCTCCATAAAAGAGGAAACAGTAAGAATGAATCTTTTTTTTCAGAATTTTGAAAATTAACTTGGGCTGACAGTAGCCTGAAAACGTTTATCCAAGTCATGTGGGTGACCACGATGAGAATAGCAGTTTCCCACCGTGTGGCTTGTCTTGTCGCTCCAGTCCCTCCTCAGCTCCGATGTGGACTTGAAAGCCAGCCATCACATGATAAACCTGAGCCTGGCAACCACTGGAGCAGCGGCAATGCAGCCACCATGCTTCAAAGCTCCATTCTTAGAAAAAGCTCACTATTTGAACTGTCTGGGAGTTTCCTATAAAAGCTCGCTCACAGCGCTTATCTGTATTTGACTTCATTCAGAGCTCACTTTATCCATTTTCTACCAGGTGTTCACAAAACCCAAACCAAAACAAAACACAGGCAGTTCTTGAACTCTGAGCTAACTGAGTCAGTAGCATAATATTGAGAAACAATTGCCCACCAAAACCAAAAAACATAAAAGGCAAATCTGGATTGAGGATGCCTTTGAACAGCTCTCATATATTCTGGGAAGCCAGAAGTCTCCGTTTACACTTCAAATGGTGAGCATGTTCAGTGAAGATTCTCATTTCCAGGTAACTTGAGAATCAGTTAAATCAGGAAGTAAAGCCTGGGGCAGACTGTTAAGCAACCCAATTCTTAAAGCTTGTGTCTCAGTTAAGGTTTCTACTGCTGTGATAAAACACCATGTGACCAAAGGAACTGGGGAGAAAAGGGCTTACACTTCCACATCACAATCCTTATCAAAGGAAGTGGGCAGGGACCCAAATTAGGAAAGAGCCTGGAGGCAAGAGCTGGTGCAGCACCAGGCAAGAGTGCTGCTGACTGGCTCACTCCTCACAGGATGTCCAGCCTGCTTACTCAAAGTAGTACCACCAGGCCAGGGGTGGTACCACCCACATGGGGCTGGGCCCTCCCACATCAATTTCCATTAGGAAAAGGCTCCACAGGCTTGTGGATAAACCAGTCTTATGCAGGCAGATGCTCAACTGAGGCTCTCTCCTCTCAGATGACTCTAGTCTGTGTCAAGCTGACAAAAAAAAACCCTATCCAGCACACTTAACCTCTTGTCATCCAGCTGTGCAAACATCAGTCTTCAACTCCAGACTTCCCTGTTTCTTCCTAACATGGCATGTTAATTTTATATCACAATATGAAGCATTCCAACTTTGAAAACTGCCACAATCTTTTAAAAACTGAATACTTTACAAGTTCAGACTCTTTACATTATCCAAAGTCTCCCTAAAATACAAAGTCTATGTAAATTCCAAAGTCTCTTAACTATGAGTGCCTGTAAAATGTAAAATACGATACATGCCTTTTTACTCCAAGAAGGAAGAACCAGAAGACAGTGACAATCAAATCTAAGAAAACTGTAGTCCGGCACTGTAAATTTCACTGTCAGACTTCTGGGACCCATTTATGGGGCATTCTTGTCAACAAAAATTGTGAGACATATAAAGAAACAAATTGCCTGTATAGAGGAAAACTATAGTCCATATAGATGTTTGCAAACTGATACCAATAAGCTATCAAATGATGTCATATTGGGAACTAAAAAGGTTGCTCAGCAGGAGAGAACATACTGCTCTTACAGAAGATCTAGGTTTACACACACACACACACACACACACAGAAGCCCGGACCCTCTGTAACTCCAGCTCCTGGGCATCTGGGTGGTGCCCTCTTCTTTTCTCTTTGGGCACCAGGCCCCCACATGGTTTCTAAGCATACACACATGCAGGCAAAACACTCTTAAATGAAAATAAATACATAGTTTTAACAATGTTAAACTAAAGAAAACTATGCCTCAAATAGTACAGGGAAACTATATCTCATCAAAGAGAAGATATCAATATAAAGATCAAAAATGTATAATGATACCAAAGAGGTTCTGGAATACAATGAATAGCAATGTAAAATTTTTCAATCTTTTTCATTTCTGAATTTAAATTATTTATATTCATGAGTTTAAATTATGGTATTCCCATTAGAGTTCACAGTGCATTTTAAATTGTCAACATTTATGACACCAAAGATTGTATCATTTTCAAGTATTTAAATATATATATATATATATATATATATATGTGTATATATATATATATACATATGGCTGGAGAGATGACTTAGTGTTTAAGAATGAGGGTGCACTTGCAGAGGTCTTGAGTTCGATTCCCAGCACCCACATGGAGGCTCCCAATCATCTGTTATCTCTATTCCAGGGGATCTTATGCCCTCTTCTGTCTTCTGTGGGCACCAGGCACACAAGTGGGGCATAGACATACATGAAGGCCAAACAGCCATACATATAAAATAAAAACAAATCTTTAAAAATCTATAGGCTTTTCTAGATATCAATTTCAAAATATATTAAAGCACATTAACATAAGAACTGCAAAGGTTGTCAACTTTGATTTCACATTGGAGCTGTAAAATGTATGGGTGGCTAAGTCTTACTTCTGTAGTTTCTGACCACAGTGGTGTGATGTACGGTCTGTGCCCCATTAATTCTAATTCCAGCCAAGGGAGGCCGCTGAGTTTTTAAAATTATACGTATTAACTCATATGAATTAAACCAATTAATGGGGTCTACTCTGTCATTTCCATGTATACATATATCAACCTTTGATTTATTTTTCCTATTATTATCCCAATGCCTTTTCTTTACCATAATAAAAATCTATGGTTTTAAGATAGTTATGTGAGCAGAAAAGTGTGAAGACTCTGATAAGGATGCTCTTTGTCCCTTCTGAGCCCAGCACCGTTCTTTGAAGGGGTCACTATTGGTCACATAGTATCAGATCCTGTTCTCATTTGTTTAGTACTTTGTTCTCCACATAGTTCAAGTGTTCCCAAATATGATTCCTTCAACCTCAGGCTGAGGTTTGCTTACAACACTGCCTTTTTTTCTGGGTAATCACTTTGTGCGCACTCTGTCCCGTAATCTGCTCCAGAGAAACCTACAGTGCTGATGCTACCATTGCCTTCTATTTTCTTATGAAAATAGAAGGACAAAGTGGTTTAGGCACCAGTGTTATATGTAGACTTTAAATCTCTACCGTCTATACTAGAATCTTTAAACTTAACTCACAATCCTCACTCCCAAGTCCATAGATGGTTTCCCCGCACATTTAACCTCTGCCCCACTCATGGTGCACAGCAAGGGCCTATATAATCTTGCTTCTGTCTACTTCTTAAACATTAGCTACTTTCTCTTGGATCACTTTGTGTAGTAATAGGAGCAGCGGGGCTGCGTCCCCAACACCCCAGCCGCCTGCTCGGCTAGCTTATGCCCGAAATAACAACACACAAACTGTATTTATTTAATCACTGCTTGGCCCATTCTGCTCTAGCCCTTACTGGCTAATTCTCATATCCTGATCAACCCATCTCTAATAAACTGTGAGCACCGGTCTTACCGGGAAAGATTCAGCATGTCTGACCTGGCAGCTTGCTTTATCGCGTGCCTCTGCCCAGGAGCCGGGAGCATGGTGTCTCTCTGAGGCATCTGCTCCCGAGAGGAGAGCTGTGGAGTCTGAGCTCACTTCCTCTTCCTCCCAGCGTTCCGTTCTGTTTACTCCTCCCACCTATCTTCTTACCAATGAGGACCAAGCAGTTTCTTTTTAACTTTGCTTTTACCTTTCATGCCTGCTCTTTCTTTAATGAATTAAACTTATTTCTACTTCAAGGTCACTGCTCTAGCTACTATATCTCCTTTGATGATTCTTCATGCCCCTGATTCTTCCTCATCACACTACTGTCTGCTCACAAATTGTCACCTCAGAAGTCTCCTCCATGACTGTCCTATCATAACTACTATTATCTCACCCCTGGTCACTTTTCTGTAGTACCATAGTTTCATGTACTCGTCAGTACCTGAAGTTGCTGTTTTATTTGGTAATTATCTGTTGGCTCTCACGAGATTTTTGTAGGTCCTCACAAGGTTTGTTGCTCTATGTAAAGCAGCTGAGGCAAAATATATGATAGAATAGATAACTCCGTACATACACAGTCCACATGTATCTGTTGAGTACCTTCTGTGTGACTGGCCAGATGGTGAGAAGAGAGATTGAACTACAATGTGCAGATTGACATAGGGTGGACTTTGCCACTGAAAGTTATGTGATTTTTTGAAGAAGGCAATGTGACTGGGACTGGAGAAATGGCTGAGTTGGTCCCACATTTTAAACAAAAAGTCAGGCATGGAGGTGTGCCTGTAATCCCAGCATCAAGAGACTGAGACAGGAGGATTTCTCGCGTTCACTTGTAAGCCAACATAACTGAATCAGTAAGCCCCAGGTCTCACTTAGAGATCTTGTCTCAAAAACTAAGGTGAGTGGAGCAGTGGTAGTGCATGTCTTTAGTCCCAGCACTTGAGAGGCAGAGGCAGGCAGATGTCTGTGAGTTCCAGGCCAGCGTGGTCCACAGAGTGAGTTCCAGGACAGTCAGGACTGTTACACAGAGAAACCCTGTCTTAAAGGAAAACCAATACAATTAATAAATAAAGTGGATGACCACTGGAGAATAAAATCTGCAATTGGTCTCTAGCTTCCACACACGTGTGCATGCATTTCCACCCATAGACATGCACACACACATATGAGTGTACAGGTGTGTTTGCATGTACACAATATATGATAAATAAACAGGAGGGGGGGCGCTCGTCAGATCCAGGGGCCCGGAACAAGCAGCCGCGGACTCGGAGAAGCCAGCACCTCGGGCCTCAGCAGCAGCGGCCCCGCCGGCTGGGGGGGTGGGGCGCCGAGTGGGCGGGGAGGGGGGTCCCAATCCTCGGCTCCTTGACTCGGTCGCCCCTCGACAGCGAACATGTCTCGGCCTGTCAGAAATAGAAAGGTCGTGGATTACTCACAGTTTCAGGAATCAGATGATGCAGATGAAGATTATGGAAGAGATTCAGGCCCTCCTGCTAAGAAAATTCGGTCATCTCCCCGCGAAGCTAAAAATAAAAGGCGATCTGGAAAGAATTCACAAGAAGACAGTGAAGACTCAGAAGAAAAAGATGTGAAGGCTAAGAAGGACAATTCTCACTCAGCAGATGACAGTGAAGATGAAAAAGATGATCATAAAAATGTATGCCAGCAACGACAGGCAGCATCCAAAGTAGCTTCTAAGCAGCGAGAGATGCTCTTGGAAGATGTTGGCAGTGAGGAAGAGCCAGAAGATGATGATGAGACACCTTTCCAGGAGAATTCTGGCAGCGATGAAGATTTCCTAATGGAAGACGATGATGATAGTGATTATGGCAGTTCAAAAAAGAAAAACAAAAAGATGGTTAAGAAGTCCAAACCTGAGAGAAAAGAAAAGAAAATGCCCAAACCTAGACTAAAGGCTACAGTGAGGCCAAGTCCAGTGAAAGGCAAAGGAAAAGTGGGTCGCCCTACAGCTTCAAAGGCATCAAAGGATAAAACTCCTTCTCCCAAAGAAGAGGATGAGGAAGCAGAAAGCCCTCCAGAAAAGAAGACTTCTGCAAGCCCCCCACTTGAGAAGTCTGGAGATGAAGGGTCTGAAGATGAAGCCCCATCTGGGGAAGATTAAAAGTGATGTTTGGGGAGAGATTTTATTCAAAAAACAAAAAAAGAAAACCTACGTAGGACACCATTTGGGCTGTGGCTTGACTCATGGGCTTTCAGTGCTATTTCATTTGTCTAAAATACTGTTTCTTTCTATAGCTATCTATCTCTATATTTATCTCACTCTCAAAACCATTGTATGTTGAAATGTTTAAGTTGCCATTTTGTCTAATGGTCTTTTTTCTTTGCCAATCCCTTCCTCCCCTTCTCCCAATGAAAGCCATGTCAATCACTGGGTTGACTGCTTCATCTTTGTATTTTTAATGGAGGTTAAGAATCCCACGGCTGTAAAGCAGTAAGATTTGAGATGGATGCTATGGAAACTTTGCTTTTTGCTAAAGAATAGCAACTTAAACAGTAATCAAAAAAAACTAGAAAGGTTTTAGTTGAAAATTATTGTTCTTTCTTTTCCTGTACTTTTGACAGACCAGTTATCATTTAACATGAGCTTACATGTCTAAACTGTACGTGTCAAAGAATCATGACTCTAAACTTAACTGATGAGGCAGTTGGGAGGTGAACATGAATTCTGGGCTGTTAACTCAGACTACTCACATTATCTCCTGGATGTGGAGGGAATACGCTTCCTGGAGCTTTTCTGGAAATGTGGGCTTTCTTATTTTGTACTATGTTATTCTCAAAGAGACTCAAGAGCCAGTGGTTCATTTGTCTCAATAACAGTCCTTTTTAAAAATGGGCCACCAGAAGCCAAAATCATTTTAATTTCATATTTCATTCATGTTTTCATTGATTGGTGATATATATATATCCTGTTTTTTGGTTAGAGTTTTACCAATGATCAGAAAATTAAAGATTCTCTAGAATTTGGATGACAAGATTAGTGTGCACCTCACGGAGCATTTCTTCACAGGCTGATGATGTTAGAGTTTTAAGCAAATAAAGTTTTGAGTTAATGTGAAGCTCAGATACAAAGGATTGAGATTCATCTTTTATAAATACAGGTAATTGAAGTTCTTTTATGTTATAAATGTGTTTTCAAGGGCCCATGAGCCTTGTTGGTTTTGTTTGGGGATAGAATTGATTTCCTTTGATATTAAATCTTTTCTTCATAGTAGCATACTATGATATACATCTCACAACTTTGTCCTGCTACTTCAGAATCTTGAAGTTCAACTGTGGAATACTGTTTTCATTACTGACAGCATGGGAGTGTGTGTTAAATGCTGCTTCCGTCCTGTGGAATTGTTTTACTACTTGTTCTGACCCCTCTTTTCTGTTCGTGTTTCTCACAGCAAGAGCCTGAGCCTCAACAGGATGAGTGAACTGTATTTTAGGGTGCCGACGTGCCACTGATAACAGTCTAGACACTTTAACAGAGCGTCAGGACATAGATCTCCACAGTCAGATCCCATGCACCAATAGAAGAAAAATTTAGGGGTCCTATTACGCTACTAAATTACAGATTTAGTGGAATTAATTTCTGTATATTTTTCTGCACTTAAGCTAAATTTGCTCCTTCAGTATTCTGCTTTTGTGTTTTTTAAGTGACATGTTTGTCTCAGACAATGTCATTTTCTTATAGGTATTCTTAGGACAAAGGGTTATTTAAGAAATATTTTTACTCGGGTTTTTAAGACACTTTAAAGAACATTCTTAGATCTGCTTTAAAATAAATAAAATAAATAAATAAAACACCCAGTGGCAGAGAGTCATTTCAACCCTGCACTGTTAATAAATGAGTATTAAATATGGCCAAAAATAGAGACTTGAACATAAACAGTTGCATTATTGTATTGTGTAATGGAGTAGTTGTGAGCTGTGTAGTGAGGTATTACAGATAATCTGTTTGCTTTAGTGGGCTCGCTCATGTACCCATCCTTAAGCAAAGAGGAGACTCACCATCGTTTCCACCAGGCATCTCTCCCTTTTAGGGGTTTACAACTCAGTCTTACATTCCTAGTGATATTTGGGCTTTTCTTAGGTTATGTTTCATGAAAATTTGTGGATAGGGTCTCTTTCAAATTTAGCCTCAATTTTTAAAGTCTCTTTAGTATATTAATCTGCACTAACATCTTTGATTTTATCTACCTATAATTGAGAAACAATACTGTCTTGTAGATTACTTGTGTTTGTTGGGCTTCTTGTTTAGCTAATTAATTAGATTGAAAAGTATATTTTCTAATCACAGGCTGATTAGGTTGATTGGTTCTCAAGTGAGCACACAGGCGCTAAATGACCTTTGCTTTCACTGTTTTAGTTTGTAACACTGGTCTTCCTTCAAATCATGCATGCAAATAGGAAGACATTTAATGTGACTCAACTGGAAGCAGGTACTTAGCAGTTAGGTCTAATACAGACATCTGGATAGGTCACAGCTATAAGCCCTTAATGACTGGCCCTTTGCATCTCCGTGGCTTACTGTCTGTCCTCCTTTTTTTCTCTCTCTCTCTTTCCCCTGTGTGCCTATAGTAAGGTGGCAATGTATTCACTGTCTTGCTTTGCAGTGCTCAGGAAATGGGGATGTTCATTTGAAGGTGCTTGTCTGTTACCTAACCTCTTCTGGGTTTACCTCCAACAGATTACAGCAGCTCTGCTGACTAACACTACATTCTAGTTCTCTTGAGGCTCTTTTTAAAGCCTTTCTCTTTCGCAACCAGAAATGGTAGCCTCTGTCTCACCCAGTGGTACTTGCTGCTGCTTTTAACCCTCCACCTCAAATAGATTTGGAGAGGGGACCCAAAGGATATATTTTAAATACCTCCCACTCAGAATTAACCTTAAAAACTAATGGTAGGATATTTCTTCTAGAGTGGTAAGAGAATCCTCTACAAATGCCTTTTCTTTAGAAAACAAAACACAGCATTTTGTGTACCCCAGGCTGCTTCATTTAAACTCCTATTTGTTTGTTTGTTTTTTCAGAACAAGTTTTATTTCAATTTTCTATTTGGTACTGTTTCAAATATCATTTTCTTCCAGATAACCAATCAGTAATGGATTTTGAGGTTATAATCTAGTAAGATTTTTAATAGCTAAGCTTGACTTTTTCTTTTAAGTATGGTTTTACTATGTAGCCTGGCTGGGAGACCTCCTACCCCTTCCACTCTCAACACTGCTGGGAATAATGCCACCGTGACAGGTGACACTTTTTTAAGATAGGTTTTTATTTTTATGAACATGCAGGTGACGAGTGGACTTTTGGCCTACAGGTTGAGAGAGGAGAATCATGTAAACAAACTCAGGTTTAGGGCTGCTACAAGAGCAGAATTTAGAAGCAACAGAAAGCCTTGTTGGTGTTGTAGAGTGAGTGCCTGTTAGAACAGTTCTCTTTACCTGTAGCATCAGAAGCTACACAAAAAAAGTTCCCGCCTGTGAATGGGTAGGAAAAAATCCAAGGTAGGCTTTTCATGGTATGTAGATAGAGGTCAAAACAAGCAGTGCAGGCTTCCTGCTAGGGGGTAGGGAAAGTTAAAGCCACTGGTTGCTCTTGAGGTTGGAGTATTGTCACTTTTTCCCTCTGGAGGAAGCTGCTAAGTTACTTGATAATGGGGAGTTCGTTGTTTTTTGAGTATCGGGATGTCAAGCTGTCAGTAGCCATGTTCCTATTTCACTCTCATTTTCCTTTTGTCTTAGAGAACAAAATACATGATTCTGAATATCAAATCCATGCATTATACTTTTGTTTAAAGCCTAATTAACAGTGGTGCAGATTGTAATAACCACTATGGGGAGGGGTCCCATATGCCTATCTGTTGCCATGCCAATGAGTAACTGAACCAGTGACATCTGTTTGAGCATGCTCTATATGGCTGTAGAGCACCACAGTTGTGCAGACACTTTGTATATTGGGTGAGGGAGGGTTTTCTAGATTTGGGGGGAGGGTAAATTGGATTTTTTTTCTTCCTTTTTTGGTGGGGTGGGGAGTATAGTACTCAGTCATGCCCTAAAAATAACATGTATAAAATCCTGAAGTGTGTGGGTGTGGGTATGTGTGAGTGTGTGTTTGTAAATGTCTAGCAATTAAATCTTTATCTTCTAGAAGTTAGTGAATTTTTTTCCTTTTTTCTCTGGAAGTATTTGTTACAAGGTCTGTAAATAAGAGCTCTACATAGTCAGTTTACCACGAACATGTTGCAGCATACATGCTTCATTCCTGCAAGGCATGACTTGCCAGGTTACGCAGCAGCCACAATCTCAGTAATTGTTTGCCTTGATTCATCTATTAGACTTCATTTGCCAGTTCTAAAAACTCCCAGTCTTCCTCGATATTAGTCCTTAATCTTTCATGTTCTGAGCAGGAAGGGTCAGAGAACTAGTCTATCTTAGGCTGTGGGCTAAGAGCCAGGCATCCTTTTTTTTTTCATGTTGCAGTGTGGCTAGACATATGATCAGACATCAGAGGGTTGGGCATTCTTGCAATACCTTAGCAGTGCTGAAATAGGCAGCATGGTACTAAGGAAGTTAAAGTGTGAATGTAACCACTTTATTTAAAGTTTTTTCTTTAATTTAAATTAAAGTTGAAGTGAACATGTTTTTGTTGACCATATTTGTGAATTTCAGATGCAACATGCATTGGTAGAATCATGTGATGGTCTAATGTGATTCTTCATTTTCACATCTCTCAGTCTGCATGTATCTACATAAACAAAAAGAAACTCTTGCTTTGCTCTGATTGGAGGATTTCCAGGACTGCTGTCTTCTGAACTTCGTTTTAAGTGCGTGTATCCTTTGCTTGTATTTTGTATTAAAAAAAAAAGAAAGGAAAAAAAAAAGAAAAGAATCCTTATTGTTGAGCATGTTGACATTGTCCCCTTTATTTTTTTTCTCTTTTGGGGGACATATGAAGCAAGTTATTTTCTGTATCTTTTTCTTTTATAAACCTTTTGGTTTGTTTTGTTTTAAAATGGCTTTATAAAAGGGCTTTTGTAACCCCCCCCCAAAAAAATAAACAGGACACTCCTAGAGAAGAGGCCTATGTGTTATACTGCCAGTGATACTGCCTTGGTCCCTTCTCTAACCCTTCTCCTTTAGCATTCCACACGTGTCTTATAATCTCTGCTCTATGATATTAGAGGGAGTTTCACTCCAGGTTTTGCCACTAGAATGGGAGCCCCCAAAAGAGGGTATGTGTAACTAATTTACGTACCTTTTGATATTCGGTGCCCAAACAGTGCATTTAAGTCAATGAACATCAAATGGATAAGTGCGATGGATCCTTCAGTTAAGGTTAAACGCTCATTAAATAGCAAAGCTCCAACACCAAAAATGGGGACAGAAGATGAATACCACTGTCGTATACCCTATTCCATTTCCAAAGGTGGCTTTCCTGGAAAGTTTTCTACCATGTTTTGTAGACTATCTTGGATAACTACTAATAATCTTAAAGTCATGGGCTTCACATAGGCTATAGTATCAGATACTTCTTTTTAAAATTCTGTGTCTGGTTTATCTGACTTTAATGGAATTATTAAATGCTCTAGATGCCCCAGTCTCATAGTCTATTCCTTTTTTCAGTCTTTAATTCCCACCTACTTTATAGGCATATTAAAAATTATTCTCTTATTACATTTTAAAATTGTTGTTCTTGGATCCTGTACTGGAAGACCCATCGGAGAGGTGAGTGTGCTCCCAACCGGCTGGCAGAAAAGGAGAACAGACACCCTGCAACCCCCACAAACTATCTGGGTATTCAGCAGGGGCTTCTCTCCCCAGCTACTGGCTCTATCTTCCTATCCCATTCCAGCTTGCTCTTGTCACCCCTTCTTTTCTTCAGGGACATAGGATCCCCCAATTCAGCCTGCTTTGGAGATGAAAATCTGGGAGAAAAGTGGAGAGTGCAAGGGTGGAGGAGTTCCTTTGTTTCACTGAGCCTGCATACTGCAAGCCCACCCTTTTGTCTGCAAGGTTCCTGGCCAGCAGGTGGCCCTGATCCTGTACCATAAAATCCATCGGAGAGCATTTGAAGGAAGACATGGGCAGGCACAAATGCAAGAATTCCTCCAACAATCTGAAAACAACATAACACCAGAATCTAGCAACCATACAACAGGAAGACTTGAACACCCTAATCAAGAAGAAGTGTAGTAATAAGGAGCGGCGGCAGGACTGCGTCCCCAACACCCCAAGCCGCCTGCCCTGCCCGGCTAGCTTATGCTCCAAATAATTACACGGACACTGTATTCTTTTAAACACTGCTCTGGCCCATTTCTAATCATCTGTGTAGCGCCCCTAGGTGTGCTTACCGGGAAGATTCTAGCCTAAGTCCATCCTGGGTCGGAGCTGGGGCATGGTGTGCGTCTTCCCTGGAGCAGGTAGCATGGCGTCTCTCTGAAGGCGTCTGCTCTGGAGAGGAGAGCTGCGGAGTCTGACCTCACTTCCTCTTCCTCCCAGCCTTCCCTTCTGTTTACTCCACCCACCTAAGGGTGGGCCTATCAAATGGGCCTAGCAGTTTCTTTATTGCTTAAACAATGAAATCAACAGATTGATATATGACACTCCCACATCACTTCCCCTTTTTCTGTTTAAACAAAAAAAGGAAGGCTTTAACCTTAACATAGCAAAATTACATATAACAAAACAGTTATCAAGTAAAAGTTACATCAGAAACATTTATACATATAACAAAATTGACCTTAAATCTCTATAAATAAAGCAAAATCTATACTAATGCAAATTATTCATATCTATATCATATCCCCCTTTAAATGTAAAAGAACATTTATAAACCATATTTGGGAACATGGGCGCAGTTTTTCTCTCCAAACTGCTTCCTGCTGAATGGGGGCGTCGTTAATGATTTTAGGGTGTAACCTGTGTGCCAGGTTTATCTCAGTTGGCAGTTGAGCAAGGCAATTTTCTGAAGATGTTCACAGCAACCCTTCAGGAGGACGTGGTCCATCATACCAAATCGGAATAGAAGAAATCCATAGAGTCTCATCCTCTGTGAAAACAAAAGAAGACTCTCTCCAAAGCATCATATCCTTAGACCCAAATTCTGAAATCGTAATACCCTTATATCCATTCTGGTTTAGCTTGGCAGCCCATGTAATGAAATGTCTCTCTGTACTTAGCTCCTTCACAGTCAAAAATTTTAAAGAAAACACAATAATACAAAGAATCCAGACTCTCTGTGAATTTTTCATCTTTACGCGGCTTATTTTTACTCTATCATTTTACTTTATTCTGTCTCTTTAAAGACTTTACCTTTTTTTTTTAAGCATTAACTTTATTTTCTATATTCTTTTTCTTCTCTCTCCCAAGCCTACGTACATTCATCCAACACTGTGATCTTTTATGTCTGAATTTGTTTTATTGTGAATCTGTAACATTTTTTACTATCCAGGAGCACTTTTGATTTGCGCCTTTAAATCACTAGGCGCTTAAGAATCTAAGCTGTGACATTTCTAGGTTAACTTTTTGCTTTTTGAGCGCATATCTTTGACCTGGGATAACCCTGTAGACCAGGCTGTCTTTGAACTCTCAGAGATCCTCCTGTCTCTGCCTCCCAGGCATTGGGATTAAAGGTGTTTGCTACACCTTGAACTCACAGAGACCTGTTGTCTCTGTCTTCTAGGCACTGGGATTAAAGGCGTGTGCTACCACACCTTGAAGTCACAGAGGTCTATCTCCCTCTGCCTCCCAAGTGTTGGGATTAAAGGTGTGTACTACGACACACAACAACTCTCTTCCTCTTTTTGTTTTTGCTTTAAGAACTTCAACTTTCAGCTTGCATATATTTTTAACACACTTTAAACCATTCAGAAATTTTCTCTGTCTTTGAATCTCTCTTTACTGTATATCTCTCTTTTTCTGACCACGTGAGTCTTTAATTTGCCAAGCAATCTCAGTAGGACTAAAGCCGTGGCTTTGCCAGCTAGATCCAGTCCATTCCTTAGCTTTCCAGCCTCATGGCGGATATACAGGCTGCAGCCATGATTATAGCATTTCAAGGTCCCTGCCAGCCAGCAAGCTACAACAGACGACACTCAAGTCCTCTCTCGGTAGCCGGCCCTCCTACCTCAAACAGTCAGAGTTTGCCCTGGCAGGATGGCCCAGAAAGCCGGCATTTTTAAATGGCGCAGCTTTTTCCTGCTACGGCTGAAAACCGAAAAGCATGCATTCAGCTTTTCGTCAACACCATTTAAGTGTTTCGTGGCAGGACCTCTTAATGAGCTGCAGGGATTTGCAGCTGAAGCTGAGTCAGGAAAATTTCAAAATGGAGGGCGTACCATTTTGTGCTAGCTCTGGGGCTACCAGGTAGGAGCGGCACTCAGCACTTTAATTCTGAGACTGAGCATGCAGCACAGAAATTCTTTTCATCCAAGTAACATCCAAATCTGACAGGCAGAGCACTGCACAGTCTAAAAACACGTCTCTGTATGGCGGCAGGAATCCGCCATGCTCTTCCGCCTGCCTAAGCCTGATTCTGCCTTCTGCCCAGGAGCAGGCGGGAAGCTCTGAGTCATCGCACCGTCTCAGAGCACTCTCCTTCCGATCCCAAGCGGGAACACAAACATAAAGCCAGAGTTTGCACTGGCGGCAAAGCCCCAGGAAGCCGCGCTTTAAAATAATGCAGCTTTTTTTCCGCTGCTGTCGCTGAATCAGGAAATCTCTCTACAGCACGCCACCAACAAACAGCAAAAATCTGTGTTAAACGCTCTCTTCCTTATTTTTAAGCCTTCTCAGGTTTTTTAAGTGGGTTTAGTTAGCCACACGTCTGGGCGTCATTTGTAGTAATAAGGAGCGGCGGCAGGACTGCGTCCCCAACACCCCAAGCCGCCTGCCCTGCCCGGCTAGCTTATGCTCCAAATAATTACACGGACACTGTATTCTTTTAAACACTGCTCTGGCCCATTTCTAATCATCTGTGTAGCGCCCCTAGGTGTGCTTACCGGGAAGATTCTAGCCTAAGTCCATCCTGGGTCGGAGCTGGGGCATGGTGTGCGTCTTCCCTGGAGCAGGTAGCATGGCGTCTCTCTGAAGGCGTCTGCTCTGGAGAGGAGAGCTGCGGAGTCTGACCTCACTTCCTCTTCCTCCCAGCCTTCCCTTCTGTTTACTCCACCCACCTAAGGGTGGGCCTATCAAATGGGCCTAGCAGTTTCTTTATTGCTTAAACAATGAAATCAACAGATTGATATATGACACTCCCACATCAAAGAAGTAGAAGAAATAGACATTATGAAAGTCATAGAGTCCCTTAAACAGGATGTGAAAAACTCCCTTAAAGAAATGTATGAGAAGAATGACAAAAAGTTCGAAGAAATGAATAAATCCATAAAAAATACCCTAGAAAACTATGAAAAAACAAACAGATAATGAAAACAGTTCAAGATTTGAAAACTGAAATGGAGGCAATGAAGAAAACACAAACCGAGGGATGGCTGGATATTGAAAATCTAGATAAACGAACATGGACTACTGAGACAAGTATAACCAACAGAATACAAGAGATAGAAGAAAGAATTTCAGACACTGAAGACACTATAGAGAAAATAAACACACTGATCAAAGAAAACAGCAAATCCAACAAATTCTCATCACAAAACATCCAGGAAATATGGTACACCATAAAAAGACCAAACCTAAGAATAATAGGGGTACAAGAAGCAAAAGAATTACAGCTCAAAGGCCCAGAAAATATACTCAACAAAATTATAGAAGAAAACTTTCCCAACCTAAAGAAGGATATTTCTATGTAGGTACAAGAAACATACAGAACACCAAATAGACTGGGTCAAAAAAAAAAACCCTCGCCATATAATAATCAAAACACAAAACATACAGATTAAAGAAAGAATATTAAGAGCTGCAAAGGAAAAAGGTTAAGTAACTTATAAAGTTAAACTGATCAGAATTACATCTGACTTCTCTGTAGAAACCATGAAAGCCAGAAGGTCTTGGATAGATGTGTTGCAGAAATTAAGAGACCATGGATACAAACCCGGACTACCATACCCAGCCAAGCTTTCGTTCACCATCAATGGTGAAAACAAAATATTCCACGATAAAAAAATTTAAACAATACGTAGCCACAAATCCAGCTTTACAGAAAGCAATAGAAGGAAAATCACAACCAAAGAGTCCCAACAATGCCCACAATAACTCAGACATCTAATAACCCTTCACCAGCACAACTCAAAGAAGGGAAACACACAAACTCTACCACCAAAAAAAAACACGGAGTTAACAACCACTTGTTATTAATATCACTTAATATCAATGGACTCAATTCACCTATAAAAAGGCACAAGTTAAGAGATTGGATGCAAAAACAGGATCCAACATTCTGCTGTTTACCAGAAACACACCTCAACCTCAAAGACAGACATCTATTCAGAGTAAAGGGTTGGGAAAAGATTTTTCAATCAGATGGACCTAAGAAACAAGCGGGTGTGGCTATACTAATATCTAACAAAGTTGACTTCAAATTAAAATCAATCAGAAGAGCTGGAGATGGACACTTTATACTCATAGCAGGAACAATTCATCAGGATGAAGTCTCAATCCTGAATATCTATGCCCCTAATATAAAAGCACCCACTTATGTAAAAGAAACATTACTAGAACTCAAGACACACATCAAACCCCACACTCACCAATGGACAGGTCAATCAGACAGAAACCTAACAGAGAAATAAGAGAACTAAAGGAGATAATGAATCAAATGGACTTAACATACATCTATAGAACATTCCACCCAAATAGGAAAGAATATACCTTCTTCTCAGCATGTCATGGAACCTTGTTAAAAATTGATCACATACTTGGTGACAAATCAATCATCCACAGATACAAAAAAATTGTAGTAACCACCTGTGTCTTATCTGATCACCATGGAATACAATTAGAATTTAACAATAATTCTACCCCCAGTAAACCTTCAAACTCATGGAAACTGAACAGTCAACTACTGAACAACCCTGGGTCAGGGAAGAAATAAGAAAGAAATTAAAGTCTTCCTTGAATTAAAAAAAAAAACACAACATACCGAAACCTATGAAAGCAGTGCTAAGAGGAAAGTTCATAGCACTAAGTGCCCACGTTAAAAAAATGGAGAAAGCTCACATAGAGACTTAACAGCACAGCTGAAAGCTCTAGAAAAAAACGAAGCAGACACACCCAGGAGGAGTAGAAGACTGGAAATAATCAAACTGAGGGCTGAAATCAACAAAATAAAGACACAGAAAACAATCCAAAGAATCAATGAAACAAAGAGCTGGTTCTTTGAGAATATCAACAAGATTGACAAGCCCCTATCCAAACTAATCAAAAAACAGAAAGAGAATGCACAAATTAACAAGATCAGAAATGGGAAAAAAAGACATAACAACAGACACTGAGGAAATTCAGAGAATCATTAGGTCTTACTACAAAGGCCTATATGCCAAAAAGTTGGAAAATATAAAAAATGGACTTGTTTTTAGATAACTACAATATACCAAAATTAATCAAGACCAGGTGAACAATTTACATAGACCTATAAGTTGTGAGGAAATAGAAGCTGTCATAAAATACCTCCCAACCATAAAAAGCCCAGGACCAGATGGTTTTAATGCAGAATTTTACCAGAAATTCCAAGAAGACCTGATGCCTATACTCCTTAAGGTGTTTCACATAGTAGAAACAGAAGAGTCATTGCCAAACTCTTTTTATGAAGCTACCGTTACCCTGATACCAAAACCACACAAACACTCAACCAAGCAAATGGGCTTTGGTAGTGCCTGTGCTTTATTCTGTCATGAGTTCCCTATCTGGGATGAATAGGTGTATGTGTTACTTCTCCCCAGGAAAAGCTTAGTCACACAACTGAAGCAATGATGAATTACCCTTCAGGTGGGTTTTGTTAGGAAAAATGATGGCATCAAGGCCACAAGCAGCCATGTCTGCAGGGAGGGAGAGTGAGTGGGCTGTCAGGTCCAAAGATGAGATTCATCAGGAGAGAAAGCCACCAGGGATAGCGGATAGCTTGGTGACTTCCTAAATGAAAAGACCCTTTGGTTCCTAGGGGAGCTAACACATTACACCGTGCAGTGCTGTACAATGTGATTTTAAGGAGGCCTTAGGCTGCCCTTTCTTTCCCAAAGAACAAAGAGCAAGTCCTGCTCTCGTAGGTTTTCAGTAGGGGGAGTTCCATACCACAATTCTGGTCTGTACCCTAGAAATCCAGAAGGTGCTGATAAAAGGAAAGTTAGAATTCAAGGTTCTTTGGAGTCTGAGAGAGAGGGAGACTAGCCTTGTATGCAGCTGCAAAGGGGAGGGAGGGAACTCAGCTCCAGGAAAGCTGCAAGATCACAGCAGACAGCTGGGGTCAAGGCCTGATTCCTGGGAGGGAGAGAGAATGGGAAGGGCTGTGGTTCTCAATCTTTCTAATGCTGTGACCCCTTAGTACAATCCCCCCTGTTGTAATGACCCCCAACTCTAAAATTATGTTTGTTGCTACTTCATGATGGTAATTTTACCACTGTTAGGAATGTAATGTAAATATCTGTGTTTTCTAATTGTTTTAGGCGACCCTGAGAAAACAGAGGGTCGCGACACGCAGGTTGAGAAGCACTGGGCAAGAGAGACTGTAATGTACCAATAGTGTTTAGTGAAGATCGGTAACTATGACAACTTTGAGCTGAAATCACATGGGTTGGCTCAAAACTGTGCATTTCCATTTACTGCTTCATCTGGTTAGCTCGGAAAAGATGTTAAAGGTCTCAGGGAGATAGTACTTGGAGCTGTCAGAACGCCATAGCCTAATGTTTTCTTCAAATAGGCTTTGGCTTTAGCAGAACACATTCTTCAGATGAAATCTTTTCATGTACCAGGCTCTCACAAAATCCTTATCCATGTTTCCTCGGAGACATTATTTTTATTTATTTATTAAAGATTTCTGCCTCCATCCCGCCACCGCCTCCCATTTCCCTCCTTCTCCCCCGGTACAGTTCCCCTCCCTTGTCAGCCCAAAGAGCAATCAGGGTTCCCTGCCCTGTGGGACTTGCTCTAATGCATGCAGGATGGGTCTCTGTATCTGCCCTAAGCTGCTATCTGGGTGTGGCTTTAGTGCTTGCATTTTTCTCACAGTCTTCTTGAAAAGTGTTGCCCTGTTGCACTGAGAGAGGGTGTTGGCCTAGTTTGTCTTTTTTTGTGGCTGACCAAAAGCACCTTGGGGAGGAAAGGGTTTAGGGATCTTACAGCTAGCAGTCCATCCTGGAGAGAGGTCAGGGCAAGAGCCTGAGCAGAAACTGAAGCAGAGACCACAGAGGAACACTGCTCTGGTGGCTGGCTCCTCTGACCTTTATCATATTCCTTTCTTATGCAACCCAGGGCCACCTTCCCAAGGGGGTCTCTGCCCACAGTGGGATGGGCCTTCCCATGCCAATCTTTAGTTAAGAAAATGCTTGGACAGGCGTGCCCATTGGCCGATATAATGGATGCAATTTCTCAGGTGACTCTAGTAGACAAAAGATAAATAGCGCAGGCCTCAAACTTATCAGCACAGAGTCTAGGACCACTCCTTAGAAACGGTTACCGTCTTTGAAAGAACTCCCATCAGAGAGAAGCTCTGACACTAAAGCATAAGGCCCTCATCAGCAGATTACTAGGCCTCATTAGAAAGGGACTTTCTCTTTGAGTCCTTGAATTTTCCTGATTCCTTTAGCACACTGTCAATAATTTGAATTATTCATCCCAGTAATGAATGCTATCATCACTGAAGTGGAAACATCATCAGGGGTTGCTGAACCTATGCCAGTAGTCTGAGGCTTTCCACTTCATTTCCTGTGGGCTCTGTGGTTATGTCATCTATTGTTCCCATGTGAAAGTGTCTGTGTCCTCTTAACTCCAGCAGCCTCGTTGACTACAGACAGTCCGTGAGTACAGCACCTGGGGTCTCCCACCTGCTCCTGCCTCATCCAGCCCCCTTTAATGAAATGCTCTTGCTTTCCTGACCCCTAACCCAAGTGTAATAATACTGAATGCGTGTGGCAGTAACTGTTCAGGATTGTACCAATTTTATTCCTCTGTTTAATGTTTGGCAGTCTTCTGATCAAAAGAGTACCGTTTCATTGTTGTTTTCATTTGGCCTTCTCTGATCACCGTGAAAGGAAGGCTAGCTTTTCTTTTGTTTTGATTTTTTTAATTGCCCATGTGTTAAACACCCTTCACTCACTGACCCCTGGGGAATTTTAATGATAGTCTTTGTAAAAAAGAAAACCTCAAAAGACTAACTTACGTTATCTTTTTATATAAACTTTGTTAAAATTTTATCTTTGAATTATAATTTTAAATATTTTAAATCCTTATATAACTAACATCTTTTCTTAACACATTTTTTAAATCTTTTTTTATTGAGAAAATGAGAAAAAAAAACAAGTTTCCACCTCCTCCCAGCCTCCCATTTCCCTCCCCCACCTCCCACCCTTCTCCCCCTCCTCCCACCCTTCTCCCCCTCCCCCCACTCTATTCCCCCTCCCTCTCCAGTCCAAAGAGCTGTCAGGGTTCCCTGCCCTGTGGTAAGTCCTAGGTCCTCCCCCCTCCGTCCATATCTAGGAAGGTGAACATCCAAACTGGGTAGGCTCCCACAAAGCCAGCACATTACGTAGGATCAAAACCCCTTGCCATTGTCCTTGGCGTCTCATCAGCTCTCATTGTTCGCAATGTTCAGAGAGTCCAGTTTTATCCCATGCTTTTTCAGTCACAGTCCAGCTGGCCTTGGTGAGCTCCCAATACATCAGCTCCGCTGTCTCAGTGGGTGGGTGCATCCCTCGTGGTCCCGACTTCTTTGCTCTTGTTCTCCCTCCTTCTGCTCCTCATTGGGACCTTGAGAGCTCAGTCCAGTGCTCCAGTGTGGGTCTCTGTCTCTATCTTCATCCATCACCAGATGAAGGTTCTATGATGATATGCAAGATATTCGTCAGTATTGCTATAGGCTAGGGTCATTTCAGGTTGCCTATCCCCAGCTGCCCAAGGAATTAACTGGGGACCTCGGCTTGGGCACCTGGGAGCCATTCTAGGTTCAAATCTCTTGCCAACCCTAAGGTGGCTCCCTTAACTAAGAATTGTGCGTCTGTGCTCCCCTATCCAACCTTCCTTTATCCCAATCCTCCTTTTTCTCCAAGTTCCCCCCTTCCTTCCCTTCTCCCTTTTCTCTCCCCATCTCCCCTTACCCCCATCCCACCCCACCCCCAAGATCTCAATTTTCTCCCCGGCAACTTTGTCTACTTCCCATAGCCAAGAGGATAACTATATGTTTTTCCTTTGGTTCACCTTCTTACTTAGCTTCTTTAGGATCACCAGTTGTAGGCTCTGTGTCCCTTATTTATGGCTAGAAACCAATTATGAGTGAGTACATCCCATTTTCATCTTTTTGGGTCTGGGTTACCTCACTCAGGATAGTGTTTTCTATTTCCATCCATTTGCATGCAAAATTCAAGAAGTCATTGTTTTTTACTGCTGAGTAGTACTCTAATGTGTAGATATTCCACACTTTTTTCATCCATTCTTCCATTGAAGGGCATCTAGGTTGTTTCCAGGTTCTGGCTATTACAAATAATACTGCTATGAACATAGTTGAACAAATGCTCTTGTCATATGATAGGGCATCTCTTGGGTATATTCCCAGGAGTATGGGTCCAGGGGTAGGTTGATCACAAATTTCCTGAGAAACCGAAACACTGATTTCCAAAGTGGTTGCACAAGATTGCATTCCCATCAGCAATGGATGAGGGTACCCCGTCCTCCACAGCCTCTCCAGCAAAGGCTATCATTGGAGTTTTTGATTTTAGCCATTCTGACAGGTGTAAGATGATATCTCAAACTTGTTTTGATTTGCATTTCCCTGATCGCTAAGGAGGTTGAGCATGACCTTAAGTGTCTTTTGGCCATTTGAACTTCCTCTGCTGAGAATTCTCTGTTCAGATCAGTGCCCCATTTTTTAATTGGGTTAATTAGCATTTTAAAGTCTAGTTTCCTGAGTTCTCTATATATTTTGGAGATCAGACCTTTGTCTGTTGTGGGGTTGGTGAAGATCTTCTCCCAGTCAGTAGGTTGCCTTTTTGTCTTGGTGACAGTGTCCTTTGCTTTACAGAAGCTTCTCAGTTTTAGTAGGTCCATTTATTCAGTGTTGCCCTTAATGTCTGAGCTGTTGGGGTTACACATAGGAAGCGATCTCCTGTGCCCATCTGATGTAGGGTACTTCCCACTTTCTCTTCTATCAGGTTCAATGTGTTCTGACTGATAGTGAGGTCTTTAATCCATTTGGACTTGAGTTTTGTGCATGGTGATAGATATGGGTCTATTTTCATTCTTCTACAGGTTGACGTCCAGTTATGCCAGCACCATTTGTTGAAGATGTTTTCTTTATTCCATTGTATACTTTTGCCTCCTTTATCAAAAATGAGGTGTTCATAGGTTTGTGGGTTAAATTTCGGGTCTTCTATACGATTCCATTGGTCGACTTCTCTGTTTTTATACCAGTACCACACTGTTTTCATCACTGTAGCTCTGTAATAGAGTTTGAAGTCAGGGATGGTAATGCCTCCAGACTATCCTTTATTGTATAGGATTGTTTTGGCTATCCTGGGTTTTTTGTTTTTCCATATAAAGTTGATTATTGTCCTCTCAAGATCTGTGAAGAATTTTGATGGGACCTTAATGGGGATTGCATTGAATCTATAAATTGCCTTTGGTAGAATTGCCATTTTTACTATGTTGATCCTCCCAATCCAAGAGCAAGGGAGGTTCTTCCATTTTCTGGTATACTCCTCAGTTTCTTTCTTCAATGCCTTAAAGTTCTTGTCAAATAGATCTTTCACTTCCTTGGTTAGAGTTACCCCAAGATATTTTTTGCTGTTTGTGGCTATCGTGAAAGGTGAAGCTTCTCTGATTTCCCTCTCTGCTTCCATATCCTTTGTGTATAAGAGTGAGACTGATTTTTTGGAGTTGATCTTGTATCCTGCCACATTACTAAAGCTGTTTATCAGCTGTAAAAGTTCTTTGGTGGAGTTTTGGGGGTCGCTTATGTACACTATTATATCATCTGCAAATAACGAAAGTTTAACTTCTTCCTTTCCAATTCGAATCCCCTTGATCCCCTTATGTTGTCTTATTGCTATTGCTAGAACTTCCAGCACTATATTGAAGAGGTATGGCGGGAGTGGACAGCCTTGTCGTGTTCCTGAGTTTAATGGGATGGCTTTGAGTTTCTCTCCATTTAATTTGATGTTAGCTGTCGGCTTGCTGTATATAGCTTTTATTATATTTAGGTATGACCCTTGTATCCCTAATCTCTCCAATACTTTTATCATAAAGGGATGTTGAATTTTGTCAAATGCTTTTTCAGCATCTAATGAGATGATCATATGGTCTTTTTTTTCAGTTTATTTATATGATGGATTACATTGATAGATTTTCGTATGTTGAACCAGCCCTGCATCCCTGGGATGAAGCCTACTTGATCATAATGGATAATTTTTCTAATGTGTTCTTGGATTCGGTTTGCCAGTATTTTGTTGAGGATTTTTGCATCGATGTTCATGAGTGAGATTGGTCTATAATTCTCTTTCTTGGTTGAGTCTTTGTGCAGTTTTGGTATCAGAGTAACGGTAGCTTCATAAAAGGAATTTGGCAGTGCCTCTTCTGTTTCTATATTGTGAAATACATTAAGGAGTATAGGTATTAGGTCTTCTTGGAAGTTCTGGTAGAATTCCGCATTGAAACCATCTGGTCCTGGGCTTTTTTTGGTAGGGAGGTTTTTGATAACCTCTTCTAATTCTTCGCGACTAACAGGTCTATTTAGATTGTTCACCTGGTCCTGATTTAACTTTGGTAAATGATATTTATCTAAGAAAGTATCCATTTCCTTTACATTTTCCAGTTTTGTGGCATATAGGCTTTTGTAGTAAGATCTAATGATTCTCTGAATTTCCTCTGTGTCTGTGGTTATGTCCCCCTTTTCATTTCTGATCTTATTAATTTGCAAATTCTCTCTCTGCCGTTTGATTAGTTTGGATAGGGGTTTGTCAATCTTGTTGATTTTCTCCAGGAACCAGCTTTTTGTTTCATTGATTCTTTGGATTGTTCTCTGTGTTTCTATTTTGTTGATTTCAGCCCTCAGTTTGATTATTTCCAGTCTTCTACTCCTCCTAGGTGAGTCTGCTTCTTTTTTTTCTAGAGCTTTCAGGTGTGCTGTTGAGTCTCCAATGTGAGCTTTCTCTGTTTTCTTTAAGTGGGCACTTAGTGCTATGAACTTTCCTCTTAGGACTGATTTCATAGTGTCCCATAAGTTTGAGTATGTTGTTTCTTTATTTTCATTGAATTCCAGGAAGACTTTAATTTCTTTCTTTATTTCTTCCTTAATCCAGGTATGGTTCAGTAGTTGGCTGTTCAGTTTCCATGACTTTGTGGGCTTTCTGGGGGTAGCATTGTTGTTGAATTCTAACTTTAATCCATGGTGATCTGATAAGACACAGGTCCTTAGTAATATTTTTTTGTAACTGTGGATGTTTGCTTTGTAACCGACTATGTGGTCGATTTTCGAGAAGGTTCCATGAGCTGCAGAGAAGAAGGTGTATTCTTTCCTATTTGGGTGGAATGTTCTATAGATGTCTGTTAAGTCCATTTGCTTCATTACCTCCATTAATTCTCTTATTTCTCTGTTAGGTTTCTGTCTGATTGACCTGTCCATTGGTGAGAGAGGAGTGTTGAAGTCTCCTACTATTAGTGTGTGCGGTTTGATGGCTGCCTTGAATCTTAGCAATGTTTCTTTTATGTACGTGGGTGCTTTTATATTAGGGGCATAGATGTTCAGTATTGAGACTTCATCCTGATGAACTGTTCCTGTTATGAATATAAAATGCCCCTCTCCATCTCTTCTGATTGATTTAAGTTTGAAGTCAACTTTGTTAGAGATTAGTATGGCCACACCTGCTTGTTTCTTAGGTCCATTTGCTTGATAGGCCTTTTCCCAACCCTTTACTCTGAGTAGGTGCCTGTCTTTGTGGTTGAGGTGTGTTTCTTGTAAACAGCAGAATGTTGGATCCTGTTTTCTTATCCAATCTCTTAGCCTGTGCCTTTTTATAGGTGAGTTGAGTCCATTGACATTAAGTGATATTAATGACAGGTGGTTATTAACTCCGGTCATTTTTTTTTAGTCGTAGAGTTTGTGTTTCCCTTCTTTGGTTTGTGTTGATGAAGGATCTCTAGATGTCTGAGTTATTGTGGTCATTGTTGGACTCCTTGGTTAGTGATTTTCCTTCTATTACTTTCTGTAAGGCTGGATTTGTGGCTGCATATTGTTTGAATTTGTTTTTATCCTGGAAAATTTTGTTTTCTCCATTTATGGGGAACGAAAGTTTGGCTGGGTATAGTAATCTGGGTTTGCATCCATGGTCTCTCAGTTTCTGCAGTACATCTATCCAGGACCTTCTGGCTTTCATGGTTTCCGTGGAAAAGTCAGGTGTAAGTCTGATAGGTTTACCTTTGTAAGTAATTTGGCCTTTTTCCTTTGCCGCTCTTAATATTTTTTCCTTATTCTGTATGCTTTGTGTTTTGATAATTATATGGCGAGGGGATGTTTTTTTTTGATCCAGCCTATTCGGTGTTCTGTATGCTTCTTGCACCTTCATAGGTATATCTTTCTTTAGGTTGGGAAAGTTTTTTTCTATAATTTTATTAAATATATTTTCTGGACCATTGAGCTGCACTTCTTCTCCTTCTTCTACTCCTATTATTCTTAGGTTTGGTCTTTATATTGTGTCCCCTATTTCCTGAATGTTTTGTGATGAGAGTTTGTTGGACTTGCTGTTTTCTTTGATCATAGTGTTTATTTTCTCTATGGTATCTTCAGAATCTGAGAGTCTTTCTTCTATCTCTTGTATTCTGCTGGTTATGCTTGTTTCTGTAGTCTCTATTCGTTTACCTAGATTTTCCATGTCCAGCCGGCCCTCTGTTTGTGTTTTCTTCTTTGCCTCCATTTCAGTTTTCAAGTCTTGAACTGTTTCCATTATCTGTTTGATTGTTTTTCCTTGGTTTTCTAGGGTATCATTCACTGATTTATTCAATTCTTCAAACTTTCTGTTATATTTCTCATCCATTTCTATAAGGGCGTTTTTTTTACATGCTGTTTAAGGGCGTCAATCACTTTCATGAAGTCAATCTTTTCTCCTTCTTGATTAAGGTGTTCATGTCCTTCTGTTGTGAGGTCGCTGGGTTCTGGTGGCTTCATGTTGCTTTTCAGTTTGTTGGGCGAATTCTTGCCTTGGCGTCTGCCCATCTCTTCTTCCAAATGCTCCCTTATGGATCTTCTTTTACCAGATCAGGTCCTTGCCTACCCAACGCGGCCTCCCCAATGTTGGCTCTCCTGGCACCAAGGGATCAGGTCTCCGTGCCCAACACTGGCTCGTCTAGCTGGGAGAGATCAGGCCTCCGTGCTGGTTGGGCAGCTCGCAAACAAAGCGCCTACCCTGCTTGGTGCAGGCAGGCCACAGAAACAAAGGAACTGCAGCCCGCCCGGGCGCCCCGAGGACTGGGACCCAGCACCCAATGCCATGCGCCGAAAGAGGGCGGTGGGGCCGAAGTGGGGAGGGCTCTGGACGGAAGCTGGGTGGGCCAGGAAGAAAGAGGCAGTACCCAGGGAATAGAGGTCCTGCAGAGAGCCCAAGAAGGACAGGGGGCCACAGAACCCCCGAGCTCCCTGTCTCAGGCTGGCGCCGTGGGCCAGAAACTCACCCCAATGCTGGTTCTCCTGGGACTGAGAGATCAGGCCTCTGTGCTGGTTGGGCAGCTCGCAAACAATGTGCCTACCCTGCTTGGTGCAGGCAGGCCACAGAAACAAAGGAACTGGAGCCCGCCCAGGCGCCTCTTAACACATTTGTAAAAGGAATGACTTCTGCCTGTCTGGTGATACATGCATCTTGCCTGGATCATTACATGCTTCTGTATTGTTTGTTGCTACTGATGTGTTTAGTATCGTCAGTGTTTCTAGAGATGTGGCACAAATTCATAACTAAATAAATACTTTGAAGTTTGTAAAAGGTTATTTTCCCAGTCATTGTCTTAAGTTTCTACTTGCCTCCTTAGTTTATTTCTAAGTATTTTGATATTGAAACTATTGTGAACAAAATCATTATCTTAAATTATCAGAATTTTTTCATTGCCATGTAGAAATCACATGTGTGTTGCAATTTACTAAACTTTTATTGAATCTTTAGGGTTTTCTATATGTGCAGTCATTTTCCTTTCCTGGTTTTACGTCCCCTTTCTTGCCTAATTGCTCCAGCTAGAGCTCCTTGTCACAAGGCGTTGGACAGAAATGGTGAGATAAGGCACCTCATCATGCAGCATTGGTCTTCACTGCTGGAATCTTGGCCAGCCCTTGTTGTGTTTGGTATTTCCTCCCATTTCTGGTTTTCCTCAGGAATGTATATTAATGTTTTTCAATTGCTTTATCCTCTATCATTTGAAAAAAACACGGTCTTATGTTCCTACCTTTAGTCTATTAATATAACATGTCTCATAGATTGCTGTAGGGTGAGGAAGTTATGTATACTGGGAATAACTCTCACTTGGTGTTTAATATTACTGTTATGCTGTTGAATTCCATTGGCTAGCATTGAATATTTCTATGTGTATGAATGTTTTGCCTGTATGTATTTATATGCACCATGTGTGTACATGGTACCTGAGGAGGCCAGAGAAGGGTGTCAGATCCCATGGAACTATATTACTGATGGTTGTGAGCCACTGTGTGGGTGCTTGGACCTGAACTCAGGTCGTCTGTAAGAATGAGCAGTGCTCTTAAACAATGAGCCATCATTCTAGCCCCAGCATTAATTTTTAAATATATTTTTATTGATTTTTATTGAGCTCTACGTTTTTCTCTGCTCCCCTCCCTGCCTCTCCCCTCCCTTTCAACCCTCTGCCAAGATCCCCCTGCTCCCAATTTACACAGGAGAGCCTGTCTTTTTCTATTTCCCATATAGATTAGATCTATGTAAGTCTCTCTTAGTGTCCTCATTGTTGTCTAGGTTCTCTGGGATTGTGATTTGTAAATTGTCTTTTCCTTCTTTCCTCTCTCCCTCCCTCCTTCCCTCCCTCCCTCCCTCCCTCCCTCCTTTTCTTTCTTTCTTTCTTTCTTTCTTTCTTTCTTTCTTTCTTTCTTTCTTTCTTTTGGGGGGGAGGGGGCAGTGGTTCGAGACAGGGTTTCCCTGCATAACAGTACTAGCTGTCCAGGAACTAACTCTTGTAGACCAGGCTGGCCTCAAACTCACAAGGATTCACCTAGCTCTGCCTCCCGAATGTTGGGATTAAAGGTATGTACCGCCACCACCCGGCCAGTAGGCTAGTTTTGTTTGCTTTATGTTTAAAAACCTCTTATGAGTGAGTACATATGATAATTGTCTTTCTGGGCCTGGGTTACCTCACTCAAAATAATGCTTCCTGGTTCCATCCATTTACCTGCAAATTTCAAGATGCAAATTTTCTGCTGTGTAGTCCTCCACTGAGTAAATGTACCACATTTTCCTTATCTATTCTTTGGTTAAGGGGCATTTAGGTTGTTTCCAGGTTCTGGCTATGACAAACAATATTGCTATGAACATAGCTGAGCGCATGTGCTTGTGGCACGATTGAGCATCCCTTGGATATATACCCAAAAGTGGTATTACTGGCTCTTAAGGAAGGTTGTTTCCTAATTTTTTGAGAAATTGTCACACTGATATCCAAAGGGGCTGTACCAGCTTGCATTCCCACCAGCAATGCAAAAGTGTTCCCTTTTCCCCACAACCTCTCCAGCATAAGTTGTCATCAGTTTTTTTTATCTTGGCCATTCTTTCAGGTTTAAGGTGGAATATAGGAGTTGTTTTGATTTGCATTTCTCTGATGACTAAGGATATTGAACATTTCCTTAAGTGTCTTTCAGCCATTTTAGATTCCTCTGTTGAGCGTTCTCTGTTTAGGTCTGTACTCCATTTTTATTGGATTATTTGTTCTTTTGATGACCAATATTTTGAGTTCTATGTATATTTTGGAGATCAGACATCTGTCTGATGTGGGGTTAGTGAAGATCTTTTCTCATTTTGTAAGCTGTCGTTTTGTCTTGTTGACAGTGTTCTTTGCTTTACAGAAGCTTTTCAGGTTCACGTCCCATTTATTAATTGTTTCTCTCATGTTTCTTGGGAAAGATTTTCTAAAATACACATGTTCATGATTAAATGAGCTAAAATTACCCATAGCAAAAATTTAAGATTATCAAAATCTAAATTTATGTTGAAAAATTAATCATTGTTTTATTTAATTAGTATAAGATATTGTAGTGGGATACTTTGATCAGAATTTTTGGGGTTTTTAGAAAACTAAAGATAAGATATTCAGTGTGTTGTTCCAAGATAATTTCTAAGTAAGATAGAACACTGGGAATAAATAGATGGGTAAACATAATACCCACACTAGAGTAGAGCTATTATATCTTTGGGTCTGTAAATGAATACGATCATTTCTGTCACATTATGGAAGGGAAATAAGTGGTGTAGGGATGCATAAAGTGTACCCATGAGACCTACCAAGTCTAATGAAAGGACAGAAATTTATCATTTTCCACCACTCTTCTTTATTTAGGAACCACACTTTACAGCTATAATATGTGAATGAAATTCTTCTAGGAATCTCAAGATAATAAGGTTTATTTTTTGAGACAGATTCTCACACTCTAGCTCAGGCTGATCTGGACTTGTGTCTTCCAGGCTGGCCTTGTTGAACTTATGGTAATTATCCTCCTTCAGCCTCCCAAGTCCTAGGAATATTTTTAAGGGCAAAAATGATAGTGTTTCTGCCATAAAGAACAGTGATTTGCTGTTCTACAATGCAATAATAATAATAGTGAATGATAAATTTGAGCATTAGAGAAAACTTTAAAAGAATCATAAAAAGGAACAAAAACAGGCTCTAAAATTTTGTGAAAGCTTTTTGTGTATATGTAAACCGATGAATTAAGAATGATTTTACAGTACTACAGGTTAAATTACCTGAGTTTAAATCTCTAAGGTAACTGATTGCCTTCTCCCTCCCCAGTAACAGTTAACTGTCAGCATCTTCTCAGGGAGGGGGAGGATCTCATGAAGCTGCCCTCTATAGTTGCATTGCTTCACTTATAGAACCTCTCTTCATCTTGCTCAACAGCCTGTTAACTTCCATTAAGCCCTCAGGCAAAGGAGGGCCTCTTGCCTCCTCCATGAGGGAATGTTGATGGTCTAATTTTGCATAGGTAATTACAACTGCTGGGAGTTCAAAATTACAATGCTATCTTATTTTTATTATATTTATCAATAGGTACCTGTGACTTCTTTATCACAGCAAGCTAAAAACTGGTTTTTTTCTCTATGAAAATGGCAGTTTTGGGGGTACTAATCTGCTCTTATCATAAATTATTAAAACATTATTTATATTGGTTTTCTATGACTACTGTAACAAATTACCTAACTTTAGAAGTTTAACACAGAATACATTAATTTTATTATACTTTGGAAAGTAAATAACTATGCTCCTACCCTGGACTCTAAGTGAGAAGCTATTTTCTTGGCTTTTTGAGATTCTTCAGCTACATTCTTTGACTTCTGCCCCTTTCCTTAATCATCTTGCTTCTTCATTCCTCAAACTGTATTCTTTCTTCATAACCTTAAATTCCTATCTGGGTGTTATAATAAACTTGGCAGTCTCATTATCCATAAATTCTCTTTGCCATATAAATTGACATTCACAAATTCCAGAGGTCAGAACCTGAATATCTTTGGAGGAGACATTATTCGGTGTAACATATTTTCTATATAATGTTGATCAAACAGCAAAGATAGACGCTGATCACAGTGAGGGTTTTTCCCCCTAAAATGATTGTATCCTTGACTATTCTTTTTAAAACAACAACAACCCCCCCAAACCAAACCAAAAGAAAAAGTGCGAAGCTTACATTTATAAATATACTAAAATTTATTTTATACTTATCTAAATATTTTCACTGTGATTAATAGAAAACCAAGGTACAACTCAAACCTCCTAGCAACTGGTTAATTTTGCCTTCTAAAGTCAAACCCAAAATAAAAATTACAGTAAAACAAAAAAATGATGTTATCTTTCATGGATAAACTTGTCTTTAAGATTTTCAAAGAAATCTTGGAAACAAAAGATTTGTTCTTTCAATTTATAAGAGTGATGTTTAAAAAAATTACCTTTATTTGCTATGTCAGTATTGATAAGTCACAGGCAAAAACATCAAAACAAAACAGGTGCTTAGTTTTGTCTATATTAACTTCAGTAGGGAAAATGTTGTTGATACAAGTATAGTTAGGACTCTTTATGCACAGCTTCTCCATCTGTAATTCAACCAACTAAAGACCAAAAATGTTAGAATAATGTGTATGTACTGTGAAGAGGTATAATTCCTTGTCATCCTTCCCTAAACAATATAGAATGAAAGCTATTTACATCTTATTTACACTGTGTTTTTATAAATGGCCTAGAGCTGACATGAATCATAGGCAAGTGGTAGTGTATGCCTGTAGTAGTCCCAGAGAGTTGGGAATCTGACACAGGAGGATCATTTGAGCTCACAAATATGAGATCAGTCTAGGTAATATAGCCAGGTACTGTTCAAATAAAATAAAATGAGATAAAATATAGGGAAATATGGCTGTATACTATAAATAAATATAACACCACTATATATACTGGACTTAAGCATGAATCAGATTTGCATATCAACAAGAGTCACCTGGGAACCAATATCAGATACTGGAGGACAGAAGTATTAAAGTTCTAGGTTATATGGAAAATTTCTAGAGCCCAATTTCTAATTATCAGGGTCCAGTAAGTGCTTCCTCAAGATATAAAGCAAAACATTATAGTGTTAGCTGTTGTTATTTCAGTAAATTAAAAAAAACTTTAAATATTTCTTTTTAAAATTTTGTTAAGTATGTTTTAACAGTAATTGAATGAAGAAGCATGTCACACTTTATTAAAAACATACACACCTAAAAACTAGTATATGTATTTTTGAAAATATACTTAATCATTTCAATTGAAACATTTTGACCAAAATAATCCTTTTATATTACTTTAATCTTATTGTGCATATCACTTTTTCTATTACTATTATATCCTTTGTATTATATTTACTATGCACTCCCACCTGACTGTACAGCTTAGAAAACTAATAGAAGTCACCAGTGAACCACAGAGACTTAAGTTTCAGTCACCTCTGGCTTATTTTTTATCTACAATGAACCAACAACTGTCTCAGAGTTCAGTGAAAATGGACTTCAGTGACTGTAGAAAAAAGTCTCTTAGACATAGGCTCATGCCATTATGTAAGCCCTTTTCAGAACACCAAAGTCAGTTTAATACCAGGGTCTGCTAGGTAGAATGCATGGGTCTCCCTGGGAAAGGGAAATGGAAGAGATCTCCTAGGTGAACTAGGGGCAGATGAGGATAGAAACTTGAAGGATTGGGTTTGGATGTGAAGTGTAAAAATACTGAAAGAGATGACTGGAAAGGGGATATTTTGGAGTCAGGTAGAAAGCTTATGCAAGGGAAACTCCCATGAATCTAGAAAGATGACCCGGCTATGACTCCTAGAAATACTGGATATGTAGGCAAACTGGCCTTCTCCCATGATCAGATGGGTGACTTCCCCAATTGTTATCAGCAAGCCTCCATCTAGTAACTGATAGAAACAGATGCAGAAACCCACAGCCAAACATTGGATAGAGCTCAGAGAATTCTGCTGAAGAGAGGGAGGAAAAACTGTAGGAAGCAGAGGGGTCAATGACATCACAAGAAAACTAACAGAAACAACTAACCTGCCTCATAGGAACTCAAAGAGTTTGAACCAACAACCAGGGAGCCTTCACAGGATCAACATAGGCCATCTAATTATATGTGACAGTGTGTAGCTTGGTCTACTCGTGTAACTCCTAACAATTGGAGCAGAGGATGTCCCTAATGCTTTGGTTGGCTCTTGGGAACCTAGTTCTCATACTGAGTAGCCTTTCCCAGTCTTAATACAAGGAGAAGTGCTTAGTCCTAACACAACTTGATATGTCATGTTCTCTTGATACCCATGGCAGGCCTGCCCCTTTCTGAAAAGAAAGAGAGGGAGAATGGATTGAGAGAAGGGGGCAGAAAAAAGGGAGGATAGAAGGGAGGGGAAACTCAGGAAGAGTTGTAAAATAAATAAATAAATGTTTTAAAAAAAGAAAAAATAACAGGGGCTGGAGGGATGACTCAGAGGTTAAGAGCACTTCCAGATAATCAGGTTCAATTCCCAGTATCCACATGACAGTTCAAAACCAGCTGTAACTACAATCCCAGGGGATATGACACCCCTTTCTCACCTCCAGGAGAGATGCACACATGTAGTGCACAGGCATACATGTAGGCTAAACACACACATAAACTATTTTTAAGTTACATAACAGTCAGTACTGGAAAGTCAGCACCATGTCCAGCAGAATAAGATTTTGGTTAACAAAGCCCAACTCAGTCCATTTTTCCTAACCTGTACCCCAAGTAAGATGCCAGTAGATGTTCTTGAAAATGAGTTGTTGAGAGCATTCCTAGAAATCAGACAGACCCTACTATCTGAGTATTAAGACGCTTCATTTGTCTAGAAGAGAACATCAAACACTTTACTGTAAGTCTCCTTTAAGTTGGTCACAGTATTTTATTGCAGCAATAAAAGGTAACTAATATAAGAGGTATCCAACCCGGTAATGCATTTAAGCATCTGCTATGCTGTTCATGGGCCCCATGTTTCCTATGAAACCTGTAGGAGCAGCTGAGCACAATATATAAATGGAGGTCATTAAGCTTGCTGATTGATCCTCCCACGTCTCTTGATGGTGCAAAGACTTTGCTAGCCAGGCTGAATCAAATGCAATCTTCAAATTCAACCCCAGAAAAGATGCAGAGTCTCAGAGAGACTAGGAAGGCTGTACTCTTACACTACTACACGGACTGTAAGGTGATGATCTGACTGATTGCACAGGGCTGTTCATCTGACATGTTTAACCCACCCACTATAGCTCCTTTTATACTGTTAATTCAACTGGCATGCTGTCATGTTACACACCCAGGAGGTCATGTTTTAGATTATAATATATGTGTCATAAGACAAATAAATGGCTTTTTAAAGTCAGACAGCTATCTATCCAACCTAATAGCCCAAGCCCGAGAATCAGGCTGGCTCTGCACCAAAAACATTCTTTGAGAATAGAGCTCTGAATATAATCACTATTGTCACCAAAGGCTACAGAAATAGAAGAAACTCCGAACCTCTGGATATAGAGTTTCTTCACTGCAGGGAAGGGAGAAGGTTAAAAACATCTTCATTCTGTGATCAGGGGAGCTGTCGATCTCCCCTGAGGTTGCTGGGCAGAGGTAAGATGCAGTAGGAATGAGAAAGGGAGAATGAGATAAGTTCACAGGGTGATCTAAGGCTGATGGAAGGGAACTACTTTGATTAGAATGGCACAAGTAAGAACAACGTGTTGATGGAGAGAGGGCCTGCTTTTCATCCTGGCTGCCCAGCTAGCTTACACCCGAAATAATTACATAGAAACTGTATTCATTAAAATACTTCTTGGTCCATTAGCTCTTGATGGAGGAAGGTCATTGGTTAATAAAGAAACTGCCTTGGCCCATTTGATAGGCCAGCCCTTAGGTGGGTGGAGTAAACAGAACAGAATGCTGGGAGGAAGAGGAAGTGTGGTAAGAAGCCTCAGACAGATGCCGTTTCCTCTCCTCTCTTGGGCAGACACGATGAAGCTCTGACCCAGGATGGACGTAGGCTAGAATCTTCCTGGTAAGCATACCTTGTAGTGCTACACACATTAATATAAATGGGCCAAGCAGTGTTTATATGAATACAGTTTGTGTGTTGTTATTTCAGGGCATAAGCTAGCCATGCGGCTGGGAGCTGGGTGGCAGGAACACAGCCCGCAGCTCCTTCAACAAGCTCTAACTCTTTATTGCCTAACACTTACATCTTAATTTAACCCATTTTTATTAATCCGTGTGTCGCCATTTGACTGTGGTTTACTGGCAAGATTCTAACCAGTGTCTGTATCAAGCAGGAGATCCATGGCTTCTCTCACTTTGCCCTTTTCCCAGCATTCATTTCTGTCTTCTCAACATACCTAAATTTTGCCCTATCAGGGCCAAAGCAGTTTCTTTATTTATTACCCATGAAAGCAACACATGAAGAGAAGAACCTTCTATACCATTTCCCCTTTCCTGTTTAAACAAAAACTAAGGCTTTAACTTTATCGTAGTAAAATTACATATAACAAAACAGGTATCAAATAAGAATTACAGTCATATACTTATATTTACTTTATCTTTTTATCATAACTAAGGAGAAACATAACATAAATATAAATTCTTCAACTCCATTGAAGACTCCAGGATAGTATATCACCTAAGTAGACAGAAAGTTCATTGTACGCATCTACCAAAACTCTAGAAATGACAGAGACATGTTGCTGCCTGGACAGCCACCCAATGTTCTTCTGTACAGTTGGGGCATCCATCTTCAGCCTACAGGCCCATAGTATCCAGCAGCCTTTTCCATAAAGCAGGAAATTTCGAAGACAGTTCAGTCACTTTCTTCTGTGTCCTGCAGAATGTCTCGCAGACTCTTTCATGAAGCAGGAACCCCAAAGGACCATGTTTTTTTCGACCCAGTCTATTTGATGTTCTGTAAGCTTCTTGTACCTTCATAGGTATATCCTTCTTTAGGTTTGAAAAGTTTTCTTCTATAATTTTATTGAATATATTTTCTGGGCCTTTGAGCTGTAATTCTTCTCCTTCTGCTACCCCTATTATTCTTAAGTTTGGTCTTCTTATGGTGTCCCAGATTTCCTGGATATTTTGTGTTAAGAATTTGTTGGATTTGCTGTTTTCTTTGATCAATGCATCTATTTCCTCTATTGAAGGCATAAGTCACAAACAATCCCACATCAGTTTGGAAATTATGATTAATAGAATGGTTATTTATTTAAAGGGAAAAACTTACAGATCACCTTCCCAGACAACAGCCCTCTGCACAATCAGGAAAGGAGTCTAGTAGCCAGAAGAGAAGCTGAAAGCAAGAGAGAAAGCACACAGCTACCACTGCTTTTTAAAGCAAATGAGACCACACCCAAGTGGGCTGGTATCTTAAAGTGTATTGCCTAAAGTTGCAGAAGGAGCTCCCACATAACTCTATAGTATCTTCAGTGTCTGAGATTCATTCTTCTATTGTATTCTATTGGTTATACTTATATTTGTATCTGTAGTTCCTGTTCATTTACCCAGATTTTCCATAACCAGCCATCCCTCGGTTTGTGTTTTCTTTATTACCTCCATTGCCGTCTTCAAGTATTGAACTGTTTCCTTTACCTATTTGATTGCTTTTTCTTGGTTTATTTGGGTATCTTTGAGGGGTTTATTAATTTCTTCTAACGTTTTGTTTCTTTTCTCTTCCATTTCTTTAAGGGAGTTTTTTTTTTTTAACTTGCTATTTAAGGGTCGCAATCATTTTCATAATGTTATGTTTAAAGTAGATTTTTTTTCTACTTCTTCTGGGTTAGAATGTTCAGGTCTTCCTGTTGTGTGTTCACTGGATTCTGGTGTTACCATGTTCCTTTTCAGGATGTTGGAGGAATTCTATCATTGGCACCTACCCATCTCTTTCTTCAAATTAGGCCAGGAGAATCTTGGTGTCTTGGTCTGCTATGGGACCAAAGCAGTTCATTTATTTATCAATGGTAATAAAAGCATACAAAGGGAAATCCTACATAAGCTAGGGGCTCATGTCTTGAATACCATGCACCAAGGAAAGAGAAACTCTGTCTCTGTCTCTCTATGTGTCTCTTTCTGTCTCTCTCTCTCTCTCTCTCTCACACACACACACACACACACACACACACACAGAGAGAGAGAGAGAGAGAGAGAGAGAGAGAGAGAGAGAGAGAGAGAGAGAGAGAATACATAAAGAGGAATAAGGTCATGGCATTAGCAGGAAAATGAATGAAAATCTAATTGATTGTGATAAACAAAACAGACAAGATGGAGAAAGGTAGATACTTGACAAGTTTTCTTCCAAGGGAGGAATCACTTGTGAGTTTGTATTTGAGTGAAATGGTGGGGGGCACCTGAAATTATTTAAAATGACATCAGGATAGGGGAACAAAATACCTTAAATGAGTTAGAGTCAAAAGAAAATATCAATGGAGAAGGCTGGAAATATAGCCGAGTAGCAACATATATCTACCATGTAGCAGGCTGTAGTAGGGAGGGGCAGGGCTGCGTTCCCGCCCAGCTCTTGCACGGCTAGCTTATGACCCGAAATAATTACACAGAAACTGTATTCTTTTAAACACTGCCTAGCCCATTAGTTCCAGCCTCTTATTGGCTAACTCTCACATCTGGATTAACCCATTTCTAATAATCTGTGTAGCATCACGAGGTGGTAGCTTACCAGGAAATATCTTAACCTGCATCCATCTTGGAGAGGAGAGGCATGGCGACTGCCTGACTCAGCTTTCTTTCTCCCAGAATTCTGTTCTGTCTACTCCACCCACCTAAGGGCTGGCCTATCAAAGGCCAAGCAGTTTTCTTTATTAATTAACCAATGAAAGGAACAGATAGATAGAAGACCCACCTCCATCAGCAGGCCCTAGGTCCAATACCCTGTATTGACAGACAAAAGTAAACATACACAAATAAATATGGACACAGCCAAAGTCTGTAAATGGAGTAGAAGATATTTCCTAGATAGACATCTCTCAGGAGTCTCTGTAAGTATGAGATCAGACTGGGTCTTCTTTCTTGCTGGTGACAAGGTGCAAAGCAGTAATGTCACACTCAGGGACAACATGCTGGTAAGTTACTCACCAAATAGAACTGAATGGTTGCAACCATAACCTTCATTGCCACTCTCTTTAACAACGCTTGACCTGGTAGTATCCCTGTTTCTCAGGACTGGGGACATGAGCTTCCTACAGCTCATCTTCAGTCTTGAGTCTCCTTCATGTTCTGAGAGTTCTCATGATTGATGTTGACTTGAGACACATCCTTGTGATTTCAGAGCTCTCTGTGTGGCCTTGAGTGCACTTGTGTAATGTGATGAGTCTCACATTGCTTGGGGGCTTCCAGTCATGAAAGGACTGTGTTTACATTGAAACTGTTGTGGGAATGGGGTGGTCCTTGGCTATGCTTGGCAGCACACTGTGATTGGCCCAAGTACAATATGAGTTGTGGTTGCCTAATGCTGCAGACTGACTTCAGGGCTTCTTTTGCAGAGTCCACCTGGGCCTTTGACATTACTTCTAAACCCATTATGGAGGTCCCATGGAGTTCATAATAGAGTCTTTTATGGGCATCATTCCCCCATTCAAAGGTCTCCAATGCTCCAGAGAATAGATGACATCCACAGAAATATTTTTTAATGCAAATGTCGTGACTTTACAAAGAATCATTGCAAGTGCAGGGACCTAGTGAGGGAACTTGCGAGCTCTCAGCAGCCACAGTGACCTAGCCACTGCTATAAAGCTAAGTGCACAAACCCTTGACCTTGTCCCACAATGTTTCCTTTATGTATCAGTGTGAGTGGCTACCACTTTAGACTGATCTTGTAATACCCTGCCCCCCACTTCAAATTCCTCAAACACACTGTCCTTGTACCAGAATATTATCCAAACAACCCTTCTGCTCCGCATTAACCCAGAGGATTCCTAGTCCTCCTGTGAGTGGCAATGCAAAGGTTGTTAACTTCTCAGGTAACCTGGGTAGGTTTGGCATCTGTGTGATGTGATCCTGAGACAGATCAAAGTTTGTTTAAGCATTAAGACTAACACCAAACAGTTATTATCTACTAAAATACCTCTCCTCACCCAAATAATTCACCAAACCATTAATAAAGGATCCATATGTATTCACATACACCTCCAAATATGTTGCTATCCTGAAAAAATAAAGATCCATATACATTCGCAGCTCAAAACCTAAAGTACTTGTAAGGTCCCTGTAAGTATCACTTACTGAGCAGAAGACAAAATGTGAGTGCCCTCATAGATATCACACCCCTGTCGCACACTCCTTCTCTTCATCTGATTAATACATAATTTAAGGACACCCAGGCAGGTCAGGAAAAGCATAGTTTCGCATAGAAGAGGAAGCAAAGAGACAAGCTTGACTATGAATGCTGGAGTTGACATGCACAGGCTCGGGAGTCGGTATGGACTATACTACAGGAGTGTCTGGGTGGAATCGTCATAGTGCTAGACATTGCTGATCAATATTGTTATCACCAGAATTTGGAGATAACTGGTGAATGTGTGTGGGGACTGAATTCATGACTTTTCCAGTAATGCCACTATAAATGTCCATGGCCTGTGTATGCCCATGTTATAGACTGGAAGCTGGGGAGGCCACTTTGCCCTCAAGTTTGCTGTTACTGGTCAAGATCCAGCAGTGGCAAGTTTCTGTGTGTGTATTAGTTATTAGCTTATTATTGGGGGTCTGTACACTCTGTTTTTCTTAGCTGCTAAAAGACTCTGATGATCCAAGCAAACATTAGGAAGGGCAGAATGTACCCCTCCTTGCTGAAGTGACAAGAGGACCAGCCTTTCAGCTGCCTATATGCCACACAGGTGGGGTGGGGTGGATGTGGCCTTATTCACCTGAGGATGTTGCTCATTGCTCCAGGTTGTTGCCTAGCACCCACTCTGCAGCTGCCAGTGTGTAGCTTTGGAATGGTAGAGGGAGCTATTGGAGGCCTGAAAACACATCCCTACCAGTCATTATGGGGTGCCTTTGCAGTTTTGACGGAAAACGCATCCTGGCAGGGTGAAACTTGTTCCTGGGCATTTGGCTATGAGAGGCAGAGCCTGCCGTCTACTGGGGAACAAAGAGAGAATCTGTGAGATGTGTCATTTGCCTTACTGTTTGTCCTTCCTTCTCACATGCCCTGTGACCTGCAGTCCCTGGACAGTGCACGTGTAACTCTGTCTGATCAGAGGGATGCGTCAGGGTGTACAAGTTATTTTCACTTGCCTGACATTGAACTGATTTGCTCTACTCAAGTCTGTGGCGTCCTGTTCTGCTTGTACCGGACAGATTGAAATGCCCTGTTCCAAATGTGTAAACATGTTCTCTTCTATGGTCATCTGCCTCCTGTTGTTAATGTAGACTGGGATGTCACCATGTGGTTTTGTCTGAGACTTTGAGAAGTCAAGAAACTGTGTAGTGGTCTCCACCCTAACCCAGGGGGCAACTTATTTTTTTGCACATTTTTGAGTTCTGTAACACATCTTCTCAGCCCCCCGACTGACTGGGTGATGACCCAAATTGTCATTATAGTTCAGTGTGCATGCTTTCTTTTCAATATGTCTCCCTTTGGCACAGCAATGGTCATGTTCTTCCTTTTCCACAGTGCATCTCCTGTAGTAGGTGCTGTGTTTTTTTCTGGTCACATTTACCCCTCCCTGATTCCTCACCTACCTGTAGGTCTTCCTGTTCTCCCCTCTGCATCCAGCATCAGCACATGCTGCTCTTTAGAATACACAATGGTAAAGTGTCAAAGTCAGTGACAGAGCAAGATGGGGGTCATTGAACCATTCGCTCTAAGATCCACCTCCCTGGAGATTCCAGTGACTCACTTCAACCAACTACAGGATGTGCTGTAACTCTCTTGGCATGATGGATACAGGACCTTCTGACAAGAGGGCCCAGGCTCAGCTGCCAGCCCCACTGCCCCATACCCTGTAAAAGTTCATGCCCCATATGGATAACAACACTGTGTTCTTGGCAAAGGACTCTCAGTGTCATCTAAGTGGTCACTGGAGTCGGCACCCATGATCCTTGCTTCCCCTAGAGGTGGTCTTTTGTGGGGACCATGTAGCCTTTGCTTTGATTTGATTTCAGTTATTCGAGTCCTGCTGGTACCCTCACTTGACCATGACTACTGACTCATCGCCTTTATCTCCTTCATACAATTATATATGTGCACTGGATGACTGAGTGTCTGTGCGTGTGTGTGACTGTGGGCCCTCATTCCTGTGTGGATGGAGGTCGAGGTTGGCTCTGGGTGTGTTACTCTATTGCTTTCCATCCTGTGTTCTGAGACAGTTGTATTGTAGGATCCTAGAACTCACCAGTGTGTCTCGATCAGGTAGATAGCCAGCCCCAGGAATCCTTTTCTCTCTGTCTATCAGCTCTAGGATTGTGGGAGTGCTCTGCCTGGTCAGCTTTTGAGTGAGGGTGGAGGATTCTACCTCAGCCCCTCTTGCCCAAGAGCCACTTTATTAGCTCCTTGGCTCTCCAGCCCAGAGCCATACTCTTTTAATTAATTGCAATCTTCCTTCACATCATAAAGACCTTTTTGAGAATAATGATGCCCACAACCACAGTGTGTGCTCCCTGCCTGCCTCACCCTCTCTGGTGGGCAGTTTCTTGGATGATCAGATCAGGATGTGTTTCTCACACTCACAAGCTAGCAGGCAGCATCTTCACAAGCAACTTCCAGCATCTTAGGTGTGTTGTGCTGCTGCTCTCAAACCCTCAACCATGTTTTAAACTCTGGTGCTACAAGAGAGACTCTAATTATGCCTTGATTGCAGTTGCCATGGTGATGCCATTGGAATACCTTTCATCAATGCAACATGATTTACCTCTAGGACTGTGTCGTGCCACCCTCTCCCAGCCCTTGTGAAATAGACAGACATTTTCCCCCACCCCACCATTCTCATTTTCTCTTAAGAGAGGTTGGAGAGACCTGTTCCTCAAATGTCATGACTCAGCTTAAGGTCCTGTGAGGACTCTGGACAGGAGGTGGTGGCAGAGGTGTAGTTTTTAAATCTCATCCTGAAACCACTGTGCCAGAGGAAATCAATACCCTGTGAGAAAAAGAGATTTTTCTGACAGGATGGAGTGTGTGGTTGCCTAGGTTACCTGGAGAGAAAGAGCCAGGGCAGAGGGAGATTGTCACATGAGCAGCCTCATTCTACAGGATGCAGCCCTAAAGTCAGAGCGTGGAGGAGCATACTCAGTATTTCAGTGCCTTCTCAACATTATCAGCTTCCTGAAGGGGTCTGAGCCTGTTTGTGAGATGCAAAGACAAAGAGGACAAGGATACAGGCTATGGCCACAAGCTACAGGGACCGTTGGCTTTTCAGTGAGGGTGTGCAGATGGGGCAGTCCCTCTCCTTTTGGTGTTTTTTATTGTTTATTAAATAAATTTTTATGGTTTATTTAACTTTATTTTATGTACATTAGTGTGAAGGTGTCAGATCCCTTGCAACTGGATCTTCAGACAGTTATAAGTTGTCATGTGGGTGCTGGGAATTGAACCCAGGTCCTCTGGAAGAGCAGTCAGTGCTCTTAACCACTGAGCCATCTCTCCAGCCCTTTCTCCTTCTAGTGTTAACAAGGAGAAGGGTCTGTGAACTCCTGTAGAACCATGTTACCATTAATCAGATACTATTCTTTCTCTGTTGGCCATCCTGTTATGTTGCATGTGCTGGGTACATTCAAAGATGTGGTGAAATGTAACATTGCTTAGAACCCATGGCATTCTCAAGACTATGTACAGCACCTGTCTTGTTTACCTCTCTGTGTGTCTGTCTATCTATCTATCTATCAATCTATCTATCTATCTATCTATCTATCTATCTATCTATCTATCTATCTATTTATCATGTATCTGTCTTTTAGGGCACAGATCAGAGGGCGTTGTGACATTTCACACACCACATATTCACTAAGATCATGTAATTCTAAGTGAGTTTGAATATATATATATATATATGTGTGTGTGTGTGTGTGTGTATACACACAAACACATATATGCATGTAAATATTGCCTTCAGTGTGCATCGCTGCATTCCATGTAAAATCACTCACAGATGTGCCCTGACAGTTGACTCCAAAAGTCTAAACAATGGATTCCAAGCAGAATCTCAACATGGAGCTTGAGAATTACAATGCCTACTCAAGGTGTTTCTCTTAAATCCAGATAAACCATGCAGGTACCTGTCAAGGAATGGATCAAGAACATGGTGTATGCCCCTGATCTGTAGCATTCCATCTGCCTGATCAGGACCTTGAACCAAATCCTGCCCCATTCATAAGTCTGAGCTAGTCAAACCTACAGGAGCTCATTTCATGTGGGACCCATCACAGTGTACATGGGACCAAATATGAATATCAAGCTCTGAGAGAAGAGAAGTCAGAACAAGCTTAAAGGGCATGAAAGTTAGTGGGGTGGGTAGGGGAACCCAGACATTCTGCCTCCGCTTCTATTATGTTTTGTTTTTATTTTGAGCTACATGATATAGCTATGGCTGTCCCAGAATTCATAAGTAGACTAGAGTGAAAGAAATTTCATAGAGATTTCTCTGCCTCCATGTCTTGCATGCTGTCATTAAAGTTGAGATCTACCACACCCAGCCTTGTCTCAATTCTCAATGTCTACCTTGTCGGTTGAGAGGAAACAGGCATGTGTAAGACTTACTGATGGGTTCTGTAACTACTGTGGTGGTCTAAATGAGAATGCCCCCATGAACTCATAGAGAGTGGTAATTTTGGAGGTGTGGCCATGTTGAAGTATGTGTGGCCTTGTTGGAAGAAGCGTTTCACTTAGTGGTGGGCTTTGAGGTCTGAGAAGCTCAAGCCAGGCCTAGTGGTTCATTCATTACTCTTCCTGACAATAATGGGCTAAACATCTAACATGAAACCCTGCTCAAAGTAATGGTTTTCTTTTGTAAGGTTTGCTATGGTCTTGGTGTCTTTTCACAGCAATAAAACCCTTTTTTTTAGAGGTAGCCCCAGAAGGCATCCATGAAGACACATTTATTGTGCCCCCATAACTATGTGCTCACCTCCTTTGGCAGACCTCCCTATTGCCCAACAAGTCTTTTGTCCATCTGTCCCTGGGCTCACTCCTCTTTCTCAATACCTCCGAACAGAGATCACTTAGTGTTTCTTGTTTTTACAATGATGAACACATTCCTTCACAAACTTGCTGAGAAACCTGCAGAAGTCAGGGCATGTATAAATCCCCCAATGAATACAGCCTTAATTTTGCTGTGTTCCTAAATGGGTTCTTGGCACACACAAAATATAGGATGTTGTGACTGACCTGTTCTGAAGAGCATCTATGCTAGGATCTCTCCACCTTCCCCAGTACATTCCCGGAGCTCAATGTGGCTTTTAAGCAAATACAGCAAGATATCTACAGCATCCTGAGTATTTGCTGCACACATTAGGAAGGGTCCCTTTTCTTGCCTTTAGTATGCCACTGGGCTGGTGAGAGTCATACTACCACTGGCCCAGGTTCTAGCACTGTGCTTTAGAGAATGACCCATAGGTGATATCTGGACAATGAAGTAGAAGAGAATGGAGAGATGACTCCTTGACAGGATGTGAATATTTGTCCAGCAGGTTGCACATTTGTGGTCCAAAGCCTTTCAAAATCATACTGAGCCTGATTTCACAATCATGATTCCTTCAGCCTTCTGTATGTTCCATTCACAAAGCTCATCCCACTTGTTCTCAGGCTAATCCTGAGGACGTGCAGTGTGGCTTGTGTAACTGTAACAAAACCAAAAAATAGCCCAGGAAGTGCTGTGAGCATAGTAAAATGCAGATGGCCTGGCACTTGGCAGCAGCATGTACCACACTTGTGTTAAAGTGGAGAGGCGCACTTGTTTGTCTCGGCAACCTGACTATCTGACAGCTGAAATAACAACATAGAAATTTTATTACTTAAAAGACTACCTGATCCATTATCTCCAGCCTCTTATTGGCTTACTCTCATATCTTGATTTAACCCATTTCTATTAATCTGCATATCACCACAAGTTTATGGCCTATCAGGAAATATTTGGTATGTCTGTCTCTGGCTCCACGGCAGCTCTCTCTCTGCCCTTCTTCTCAACATTCAGTTCTGTCTTTTCTGCGTACCTGAGTTCTGCCCTATCAGTCCCAAAGCAGTTTCTTTATTCATTACCCAATGAAAACAACACATGAACAGAACCTCCTGCACCATTTCCCCTTTTGTATTTAAACAAAAAGGAAGGCTTTAACACTAACATAGTAGAATTACATATAACAAAATAGTTATCAAACAAGAACTACAGTTACCATATTTATTTATATCTACTTTATCTTTTATCATAAAAAGGAAAAGTATAATAATAACTTTCCATTCTTCAACTCCACCAAAAACTCCAGGAGGATACAATATTACTAAGTAAACAGGAAGTGCATTGTAAGCAACTTCCAAAACTCTAGAAATGACAGAGTTATCTCACTGCCTGGACAGTCATCCAAAGTTCTTCTGTACTTTTGGGGTATCTATCTTCAGCCTTCAGGCCCATAGTATCCATCAGACATTTCCATAAAGCAGGAAATTTCAAAGATAGTTCAGCCACTTTCTTCTTTGTCCTGCAGAATGTCTCACAGACTCTTTCATGAAGCAGGAATCCCACAGGACCATCTCAACTTTAGGCAAGTTCAGCAGTCATCTCTCTGTGGGTACTGACTGTCCCATAAAGCAGTCCAGGCAAGAGAAGTTTCTTGCACAAATGGCTAGCAAACTCTATAAGGAGCCTCTTTGATGTACATCTTTTTCTTGAAGTAGTTGGTGCTGCCATGAGCAAACATGCCACACCATCATAAAAAGTCCTAAATTATTAAAACATTTTAATGTCATATTCTGTAGTCTTTGAAAGAGATGAAGAATGCCTATCTATCTGAAATGTATCATGTATCTATGAACATCTGGAAAATCTAACTAACATGACTACAAACTTGACTCTTATATATGACTATCTTTTAACATATTTCTTAATTATACAGTTTATTTTTAAATAAACTACATAATGACAACAACAAAATCAAGAGCAGAAAGAAATATATAAGATTAATCTTATTATATCAATAAACCATGATCCATATGAATGTAAATTATTCATATTTATATCATAGTCCTCTTTAAATGTAAAAGAACATTTATAAACAATATTTGGGAATATGGGCACAGTTATTTCCCTCCATACTTCTTCCTACTGTATGGGGGCACCATTAATCAGGTCTTTCATGGTATATCATGTGTGCTAGATTTCTCTCAGTCAGTAGATGCACAAAGTAATTTTTTGAGGGTATTCACCGCAACGTTTTAGGAGTCCTTGGTCCATGAAACCATGTTGGTGTAGAAGCAATCCACAGGTTCTCATCTTCTGTGAAAACAAAAAAGAATCTTTTTTCCAAAGCGCTATATCCTTAGACCCAAATTCTGAATTCAAGATACTTTTACAATGTACATGCTGGTTTAGATTAGCAGCCCATGTAATGAAATATCTTTCTGTACTTAGCTCCTTCACAGTCAAAACATTCAAAAATAACACAATAACCTACATAATGCAGACTCTCTGTGAATTTTCCATTTTTCATGTCTTATTTTTCTCTATTAATTTACCTTGTCTAATTAAAGTCTTTACCCATTTATTAAAACATTAACTTTATTTTATTACTTTCTATGTACTTTTTCTTCTCTCTCCTATGCCTACGTATATTTATCCAACACTGTGACCCCTTTAGAATTTTTTTATGTCTGAATCTGTCCTTTTGTGAATCTGTAATTCTTTACTGTCCAGGAGCACTTCTTAAAATGCTAAGCACTTCTTAAAAACTTATGTTGTGCCATTAGTAAGGATAATATGGTATTATCTGTTTGCCTTGTCATCCTAAAACTTAAGCTGCACTGTTATTATGGTTAATATGGTAGTTCCTGTCCACGCTGTGCACATTCCGTAATGGCAGAGCTGCTTGTGTCTCTGAGCCACACACACTGACCAACTTCCAGGCACAATGCTGGTCCACATTGTCATCAAGCAAGCTGCAACAATCTGCTCACTAGCTCCATTCAAATGGTCTGTCACCCATAAGAGACTGTTTGCGGCTGGTGGCACAATCCAGAAAGCTGGTATTTAAAAACCAGCCATTTTTCCAGCCTTGGATGTTGAGCCAGGACAATCTGTCTGCAGTATGAACCCACTGATGGAGGAAGGTCATTGGCTAATAAAAAGAAACTGCTTAGCTCTCATTGGTTAGGAGATAGGTGGGAGGAGTAAACAGAACAAAACGCTGGGAGGAAGAGGAAGTGAGGTCAGACTCGACAGCTCTCCTCTCTGGAGCAGACGCCTCAGATAGACGCCATGCTCCCTGCTGCAGGGAAGATGCACGCGATGAAGCTCTGACCCAGGATGATGGACATAGGCTAGAATCTTCCCGGTAAGCGCACCTAGCTGTGCTACATAGAATATTAGAAATGGGCTAGTCCAGGTGCGAGAGTTAGCCTAGAAGAGGCTAGATAGAAATGAGCCAAGCAGTGATTAAAAGAATACAGTGTCCATGTAATTATTTCGGGGCAAAAGCTAGCCGGGAAGGCGGCTGGGGTGTTGGGGACGAAGCCCCGCCGCTCATATTACTACAAATGGCGCCCACGTGGACAACTGCTTCCACATAAAGCCTGAGACAGCTTGGGAAGTAATTCTAGAACAAAATGACAGCTTTGTACATGGTTTCTTGGTAGCAGCACTCTCTCGGGTCTACTCTACTTGCCAGAGGCAAGCAAGTGCCTCATCTAAGAGAGGCTTCCTGACTCAGCTTTAGCTGCAAAGCCTGCAGCTCATTAAGAGGTCCTGCCACGAAACACTTAAACGGTGTCGATGAAAAGCTGAACACATGCTTTTCGGTTTTCAGCCGTAGCAGGAAAAAAGCTGCGCCGTTTAAAAATGCCGGCTTTCTGGGCTGTCCTGCCAGGGCAAACTCTGACTCTATTACGCAGGCGGTTCATGCGGTTTGCAAGCATAGGCTGCTGAAGCTCACTTGCTGGCAGGGACCTTAAAACGCTATGAGGCTGGAAAGCTAATGAATGGGCTACCTCTAGCCAGCAAAGCCATGCCTTTAGTCCTACTGAAATTGCTTGGTAAATTAAAGACCCATGTGGTCAAAAAACAGAGAGATATACAGTAAAGAGAGATTCAAAGACAATGAAAATTTCTAAATGGTTTACAGTGTGTTGAAAATATATGCATACTAAAAGTTCAAGTTCTCCTCTGTGACTTCAAGGTGTGGTAGCACACGCCTTTAATCCCAATGCCTGGAAGGCAGAGACAGGCCCATCTCTGAGAGTTCAAAGACAGCCTGGTCTACAGGGTTATTCCAGGTCAAAGATATATGCTCAAAAAGCAAAAAGTTAACCCAGGAATGTCACAGCTTAGATTCTTAAGCGTCTAGTGATTTAAAGGCGCAAATCAAAAGGGCTCCTGGATAGTAAAAAATTGCAGATTCACAATAGGACAGATTCAGACCACTAAATGAGTCACACTGTTGGATGAATGTACGTAGGCTTGAGAGAGAGAAGAAAAAGAATATAGACAATAAAGTTAATGGTTTAAAAAAAAGGTAAAGTCTTTAAAGAGACAGAGCACAGATAGTTATAGATTAAAAGAAATAAAGAAAAATAAGCCACATAAAAATGGAAAATTCACAGGGAGTCTGGATTATGTACATTGTGTTTTCTTTAAAATTTTTGACTGTGAAGGAGCTAAGTACAGAGAGACATTTCATTACATGGGCTGCCAAGCTAAACCAGAATGGATATAAGGGTATTACGATTTCAAAATTTGGGTCTAAGAATATGATGCTTTGGAGAGGGTCTTCTTTTGTTTTCACAGAGGACCAGACCATGTAGATTTCTTCTATTCCAATTTGGTATGATAGACCACGCCCTCCTGAAAGGTTGTTGTAAACATCTTCAGAAAATTGCTTCGCTCAACTGCCAACTGAGATGAAACTAGCACACAGGTTATACCATGAAAGACCTAATTAACGACGACCCCATTCAGCAGGAAGCAATTAGGAGAGAAAAAACTGTGCCCATGTTCCCAAATATGGTTTATAAACGTTCTTTTACATTTAAAGGGGGATATGATATAGATATGAATAATTTGCATTAGTATAGATTTTGCTTTATTGATAGAGATTTAAGGTCAATTTTGTTATATGTATAAGTGTTTCTGGTTTTGATTAAGGTATTGTGATTGTGTAGTTCATTTAAATATGTACTGTATAGTTAAGAAATATAGGTTGTTAATGGATAATCATCGATAATAGTAAAGCTTGTAGTCATGTTAGTTAGATTTTCTAGATATATAGAGATATATTTTAGATAGACATTCTTCATGTCTTTCAAAGATTACAGAATAGGACATTTAATGTTTTAATAACTTAGAACTTTTCATGACAATGAGACACTGCTCCTGGCAGCACCAATCTACTTCAAGAAGAAGATGGGCATCGAAGAGGATACTTATGGAGTTTGATAGACATTTGGGCAAGAAACTGCTCTTGCCTGGACTATTGCGTAAACTGAACACAGAGAACCCACAGAGAGAGGACTACTGAACTTGCCTAAGGTGAGATGATCTTTCGGGGTTCCTGATTTATGAAGGAGTCTGCGAGACATTCTGCAGGACACAACAGATAGTGACTGAACTGACTTTGAATTTTCCTGCTTTATGGAAATGTCTGCTGGATAGTATGGGCCTGAAGGCTGAAGATGGATGCCCCAACGGTACAGAGGAACTTTGGGTGACTGTCCAGGCAGCGAGATGTCTCTGTCATTTCTAGAGTTTTAAAAGTTGTTTTTTTTCTTGTTTGCTTAGGTAGTATTGTATCTTTCTGGAATCTTTGATGGAGTTAAGAATAGTTAGTTATAGTTATAGTTTTCCTTAGTTATGATAAAGATTATTGTAACTTTTACTTGATAACTGTTTTGTTATACATAATTTTGCTATGTTAAAGTTAAAGCCTTTTTTTTTTGTTTAAACCGAAAAAGGGGAAATGATGGAGGAAGGTCATTGGCTAATAAAAAGAAACTGCTTAGCTCTCATTGGTTAGGAGATAGGTGGGAGGAGTAAACAGAACAAAACGCTGGGAGGAAGAGGAAGTGAGGTCAGACTCGACAGCTCTCCTCTCTGGAGCAGACGCCTCAGATAGACGCCATGCTCCCTGCTGCAGGGAAGATGCACGCGATGAAGCTCTGACCCAGGATGATGGACATAGGCTAGAATCTTCCCGGTAAGCGCACCTAGCTGTGCTACATAGAATATTAGAAATGGGCTAGTCCAGGTGCGAGAGTTAGCCTAGAAGAGGCTAGATAGAAATGAGCCAAGCAGTGATTAAAAGAATACAGTGTCTGTGTAATTATTTCAGGGCAAAAGCTAGCTGGGAAGGCGGCTAGGGTGTTGGGGACACAGCCCCGCCGCTCATATTACTACAAACCCACCAAAAAGCAAAAAGCTGTGTTAAACTCTATGTGGTGAAAAAGGGGCAGCAGGGCTGTGTCCCCGGCACCCCCGCCGCCTGCATGGCTAGCTTTAGCTTATGCCTTGAAATAATTATATGGAAACTATATTCTTTTAAATACCGCTTGGCCCATTTCTATCTAGCCTCTTCTAGGCTAGCTCTCGCACCTGGATTAGCCCATTTCTTATAATCTTTGTAGCACAATGAGGTGCGCTTATCAGGAAAGATTTAGCATGTCTGACCTGGTGGCTGGCTGCATCGCGTCTGCCCGGGAGACAGCTGCATGGCCTCTCCCTGACTCAGCTTCTTTCTCTCAGAATCTTGTTCTGTTCACTTCACCCACCTATGTTCTAACCAATAAAATGGGCCAAAGCAGTTTCTTTATTTTTTTAACTAATGACCTTCCTCCATCATCTATGTTTGTGTCTAGAATTCCTTTTCAAGCCCTCTCAGTTTTTAAAATTTATTTATTAAAAATTTCCACCTTTTCCCATCCTCCCATTTCTCTCACATTCCCCCTCCTCCTCATTCTCCAGTCCTAAGAGATGTCTGGGTTCCCTGCCTTGTGGGAAGTCCAAGGTCCTCCCACTTTCATCCATGTCTAGGAAGGTGTGCATCCAAACAGACTAGGCTCCAAAAAGGTCAGTATATACAGTAGAATCAAAACCCAGTGTCATTATCTTTGGCTTCTCAGTCCACCCTCATTGTCAGCCACTTTAAGAGAATCCAGTTTGATCACATGCTCATTCAGTCCCAGTCCAGCTGGCCTTGGTGAGCTTGCATTAGATTATTCCCACTGGCTCCAAGGGTTGATGCACCTTCACAGTACTGACTTCCTTGCTCATGTTTTCCCTCCTTCTGCTCTTCATCTGGGTCTTGGGAGCTCAGTCCAGTGCTCCAATGTTGGTCTCTGTCTCTATTTCCATCCATCGCCAGATGAAATTTCTATGGTGAGATGGAAGATATTCATCAGTGTGGCTATGGGCTAAGGGCAGTTCAGGTACCCACTCCTCTGCTTCCCAAGGACCTAACTCAGGAAATCCCCTTGGATGCCTGGGAACCCATCTATATCCAAGTCTCTTGCTAAGCCTAAAATGGCTCCCTTAATTAAGATATCTTCTTCCCTGCTCCCATATCCACCCTTCCTCCATCTCAACCATGCCACTCACCTAAGTTCTCCCAAATCCTCCCCTTCTCCATTCTTTCTCCCCATCTCCCCTTCCCGAAAAACCACCCCTACCCCCATGCTCCCAACTTTTGCCTGGCTATCTTGTCTGCTTCCAAACTCCAGGAGAATAAATATATGTTTTCTTGGGGCTCACCTTCTTATTTAGCTTCTCTAGGATCTCATATTATAGGCTTGATGTTATTTGTTTATTGCTAGAATCCACTTATGAATGAGTAAGTTCTATATTCCTTTTTTGGGGGTCTGGGTAATCTCACTCAGTAAAGTGTTTTCTATTTCCATCGATTAGCGTACAAATTTCAAGTAGTCATTGTTTTTTACCACTGAGTACAACTCTAAAGTGTATACGTGCCACACCTTTTTTATGCATTCTTGTATTGAGGTTCCCCTAGGTTGTTTCCAGCTTCTGGCTATTACAAATAGTGCTGCTATGAACATAGTTGAACAAATATTTTTGTAGTATTATTGGATATCTCTTGGGTATATTCCCAAGAATGGAATTGTGGGGTCTTTAGGTAAGTTGACTCCCAGTTTCCTGAGAAACCACCACACTAATTTCCAAAATGGTTGCACAAGTTTGCATTCCTACCAACAATGAATGAATGTTCCCCTTACTCCACAACCTCTCCAACATAAGTTATCATTGCTGTTTTTGATTTTGCCATTCTGACAGTATAAGATGGTATCTCGAAGTTGTTTTGATTTGCATTTCCCTGATCGCTAATGAGGTTGAGCATGACCTTAAGTGTCTTTTGGCCATTTGAACTTCTTCTGTTGAGAATTATTTGTTCAGTTCTGTACCCCATTTCATAATTGGGTTAATTAGAATTTTAATGTCGAGTTTCTTAAGTTCTTCATATATTTTGGAGATCAGACCTTTGTCTGATGTGGGGTTGGTGAAGATCTTCTCCCATTCAGTAGGCTGACTTTTTGTCTTAATGACAGTGTGCTTTGCTTTACAGAAGCTTCTCAGATTCAGGAGGTCCAATTTATTTATTGTTGATCTTATTGTCTGTGCTATTGGGGCTATATGTAGGAAGTGGTCTCCTCTGCCCATGTGTTGCAGACCACTTTCCACATTCTTTTCTATCAGGTTCGGTGTGGTCAGATTTATACTGAGGTCTTTAATCCATTTGGACTTGAGTTTGTGTATGGTGATAGATATGGGTCTATTTTCATTTTTCTACAGGTTGACATCCAGTTATGCCAACACCATTTGTTAAAGATGCTTTCTTTCTTCCATCGTATAATTTTATTCCTTTGTAGAAAATCAGGTTTCTTAGGTTTGTGGGTTAATATCTGTGACTTCGATTATGATTCCATTGGTCAACATGTCTGTTTTTGTACAATACCAAGCTGTTTTCATTACTGTAGCTCTGTAATAGAGTTTGAAGTCAGGGATGGCATTACTGCTGGAAGTACTTTTATTGTATAGGATTGTTTTTGCTATCTTTGTTTTTTTGTTTTTCCATATAAAGTTGATTATTGTTCTCTCAAGGTCTGTGAAGAATTTTGTTGGGATTTTGATGGGGATTGCATTGAATCTATAGATTGCTTTCAGTAAAATTGCCATTTTTACTATGTTCATCCTCCCAATCCAAGAGCATAGGGGATCCTTCCATTTTCTGGTATCCTCTTCAATTTCTTTCTTTAAAAACTTAAATTTCATGTCAAATAGATCTTTTAATTCCTTGGTTAGAGTTACCCCAAGATACTTTATGCTATTTGTGGCTATTGTGAAAGGTGATGTTTCTCTGATTTCTGTCTCTGCTTCTTTGTTCTTTGTGTAAAAGAGGGTTTTTTTTGGAATTGATCTTATATCACGCCACATTACTAAAGCTTTTTATCAGCTCTAGGAGTTCTTTGGTAGAGTTTTTGGGGTTGCTTATGTGTACTATCATATCATCTGCAAATAACGAATGTTTGACCTCTTCCTTTCCAATTAGAATCCCCTTGACCTCCTATGTTGTCTTATTGCTATTGTTAATCTCTCCAAGACCTTTATCATAAAGGGATGTTGAATTTTGTCAAATGCTTTTTCAGCTTCTAATGAAATGATCATATGTTTTTTTCTTTCAATTTATTTATATGATGGATTACATTGATAGATTTTCATATCTTGAACCAGACCTGCATCTCTGGAATGAATTTTTTGGATGTGTTCTTGGATTTGGTTTGCCAGTATTTTTTTAAGTATTTTTGTGTCGATGTTCATGAGTGAGATTGGTCTGTAATTCTCTTTCTTGTTTGAGTCTTTGTGTGGTTTTGGTATCAGGGTAACTGTAGCTTCATAAAACGAGTTTCACAATGACTCTTCTGTTTCTATTTTGTAAAACACATTAAGGAGTATAGTTATTAGCTCTTTTTGGAAGTTCTGGTAGAATTATGCATTGAAACTGTCTGGTCCTGAGCTTTTTTTTTGGTAGGGAGGTTTTTTTATGACAGCTTCTAATTCTTGCAACCTACAGGTCTATTCAAATTGTTCACCAGGTCTTGTTTTAATTTTGGTATATGGTACTTATATAAAAAAAATGTCCATTTCTTTCACATTTTCCAATTTTGTGGCATACAGGCTTTTGTAGTTAGATCTAATGATTCTCTGAATTTCCTCTGTGTCCGTGGTTATGTCCGCCTTTTCATTTCTTGTTAATTTGCTTGTTCTCTCTCTGCCGTTTGAAGTTTGGATATGTGTTTTTCAATTTTGCTGACTTTCTCCAAGAACCAGCTTTCTGTTTCATTGATTCTGTGGATTGTTTTCTGTGTTTCTATTTTGTTGATTTTAGCTTTCAGTTTGATTATTTCCAGTCTTCTACTCATCCTGGGTGAGTCTGCTTCTTTTTTTCTAGAGTTTTCAGGTGTGCTGTTAAGTCTCCAATGTGTGCTTTCTCCATTTTCTTTATGTGGGCACTTAGTGCTATGAACATTCCTCTTAGCACTGCTTTCATAGTGTCCCATAGGCTTGGATACATTATGTCTTTATTTTTATTTAATTCAAGGAAGACTTTAATTTCTTTCTTATTTCTTCCTTGACCCAGGTAATGTTCAGGTCTTGCTGTTGTAGAACGTCTAGGTTCTGGTGGTGCCAATTTGCCCTTTCTGTTGTTGAATGTATTCTCACACTGGCATTTGAGCAGCTGCTTTTCCAGCTGATTTGGGTTGTGCCTATGCCTGTGTAGTCTGCTGAGGTTACAGGGAGTGTTGGTCATGGGGAGGATGCTCAAGTGCATTGGGTTGGCACCAGAGTGGGTCTTGGTGAGAAATAATCCAGTGGGTGATGCTGGTGGTCCAGCCTGGATGCAGGTCTTTCATGTCTCTTGTGGTTTTGATCTTAGCCATTCTAAGGGGTGTAAGATGAAACCTGAAATTATTCTTAATTTGCATTCCCTTGATGCCTAAGGATGCTGAACATTTCTTGAAGTATTTCTCACCTATTTGAGATTCCTTTATTGAAAATTCTCTGTCTATAACTATGTATACCACTTTAATGTGGCTTATGTTAATGGTTAAGAAAAGCAATTGAGTTCCACTAAACCACCTAGTTCAAACTCTTGTAACCTTAATGTTGATAGATTTTTCTTAGGATATAGCGTGCATCATAGCTGAAACACAGCTTTAAAAATAACTTAAAGTTAGACCAGGATAGTTTTGTCAAATAGCTTTGAGTTGAAAAATCAAAAAAGACAATTCAAAGTTTTAGAAAGGCACATAGTTGAGAACTCATTTACTTCAGAGAAGTAGAAGAAAGCAGCCTTATCATTATCTTACAGGCCTTTCATACCAGGATTGCTTGATGACCAAAAGGTGATGATTGATTTTCTATACCCATTTTCTTCCTCAGTCTGCTAATATAAGAAATTATTAATGAGTGGGCACACATGCTAAAGATTTAAAGCAGATCTGACTGATTCTTTTTCATATATAAAAGTTTAGATTTGTGATTCTTTTAAGATATCTGATAATATTATCTTTTGAGGTAAATAACAAAGTAATTGGTACTTTCTCTATAACCACAAAATGCAGGGATATAAGGAATATATGGAAACATAATAAAAACAATATACAAATACTTGACAACCAACATAAATTAAATGGAGAGAAACTCAAAAGGATTTCAATAAAATCAGGACCAAGACAACACTGTCCACTCTCTCCATATCTATTCAAAATGGTTCTTGAAGTTCTTTCTAGAGTAAGAAGACAACAATAGGATATCAATGGGCTTCAAATTAGAAAAGAAGAACTCAAACTTCTACTCTTTGCAGATGATATGAAAGTATATATGAGGGACCCAAAAACTCTATTATGGAACTCCTACAACTGACAAAACTTTCAGTAATATGACCTTATAAAAGATAAACTAAAAATCAATAGCCCTCATATATACAAATCATAAAGAAGCTGAGAAGAAATCAGATAAACATCACCCTTCATAATAGGCACAAGTGACATGAAATATCATGGGGTTACACTAGCCAAGGAAGTGAAAGAAAGACCTGTTCGACGGGAATATTAAGTGTTTGAAGAAAGACATTGAAGACGATATCAGAAAATGCAAAGATCTCCCATGCTTTTGAATAGGTAGGATCAACACAATAAGAAATGGCAATCCCACCAAAATCAATGCATAGATTCAATGAAATCCCCATTAACATCCCAACATAATTCTTCACAGACCTTAAAAGAATAATACTCAACTTTATATGGAAAAACAACAACGACGACAACAAAAGAATAGGCCAAAAAAAAAAATCCCATACAACAAAGGAACTTCTGGAGGCTTCACCATTCCTGACATCAAGTTCTATTATAGAAATAGAGTAGTGAAAATTGCTTGTTATTGGCATAAATACAGAAAGGTTGACCAAGGGAATTTAATGGGAGTCCTGGGTATTAATCTGCATACTTATGAACATGTGATTTTTGTCAGAGAAGCTAAAATTATGCAATGAAAAAAGAAAGCATCTTCAACACATGATGCTGGCATAAATGGATATCAACATGTAAAAGAATGAAATCAGATCCATATGTCTTCCCATGCACAAAACTCAAGTAAAAATAGATTAAAAACCTCAATATAAATATGACCACACTAAATCTGGTAGAAGAAAAAGTGTGAATTAGTCTTCAATGAATGGGGACAGGAGATTACTTCCTAACTATAACACTAGCACCACAGACACTGAGAGCAACAATAAATAAATGAGACCTCCTGAAACTGAGACACTTCTGTAAAGCAAAGGATGCAGTCAATAAGACAAAAAGGCAGCCTACTGAATGTGAAAAGATCTTCACCATCCCCACATCAGAAGGAGAACTCATCTCCAACATGTATAAAGACCTCAAGAAATTAGACATCAAAATTTCAAATAATCCAATTAAAAATGGATTGCAGAACTAAGCATAGAGTTCTCAACAGGAGAATCTCAAGTGGCCAATAGAAACTTGAGGAAATGTTCAACATCCTTAGTCATCAGGAAAATGCAAATCAAAATGACTTCGAGATGCCATCTTACACCAGTCAGAACGTGTAAGTTCTAAAACACCTATGATAGCTTATGCTGGAGAGGATTTGAAATAAGGAGAACATTACTCCATTGATGATGGCAATGCAAACTTGTAAAGCCACTCTATAAATCAGTATGACAAACTTTCAGAAAACTGGGAATAAACCCACCTCAGGGCCCAGCTATACCACTCTTGAGCATATACCCAAAAGATGCTCATACTACAAGGACATCTGTTCAACTATGTTCATAGGAGCATTATTTGTAATAGCCAGAACCTGGAAGCAATCTAGATGCCCCTAAACTGAAGAATAGATAAAGAAAATGTAGTACATTTAAACAGTGGAGTAATGGTGTGGCACATTGGTCTGTATTCTGTCAATTATATTTTAAATAAACACTGATTGGCCAGTAGCTAGGCAGCAAGTATAGGTGGGACAACCAGACAGAAAGTAGAGGTGGGTCAAAGAGAACAGGAAAAATCTGGGAACATGGAAGCCTATTCTTCAGGAGTCCTATCCAAGAAACGGAAGAAGCAAGATGTGAGTGCCTCACTAAGAAAGGTACTGAGTCATGTGGCTAACATATACTAGAATAATGGGCTCATATAAGTTATGAGAGTTAATAAGAAGGCTGAGCTAATGGGCCAATCATTTTATAGTTAATAAAGACCTCTGTGTGATTTCTTTGTGACTTAACTACTGCATGAACCAGGCAGAACAGAAAACTTGGACAACAAAGGACTCAGTGGTAAAAAAAAAATGACATCTTAAAATTGGCATTAAATGGATAGAACTAGAAAAGAGCATCTTGAGTGAGGTAACCCAGACCCACAAAGATGAACAGTATGTACTCACTCATGAGTGGATACTAGTTATAATGCAAAGGATATTCAGCCTATAATTCGTGATCCTAGAGAAGCTAAGTAACAAGGTGAACCCTAAGAAAGACATGGATAGATCCCCTGGAATGGGGAAATAGACGAGATTGCCTGACATAATTGGCAGCATGGGGGGAAGGGAGTATGGGAGGGAGAGAGGATGGGAGAAGGGGAGTGGAAAAGAGGACTTGAGGAAACAGGATAGTTAAAATGGAGGAAGGATAGAGGTGATAGCAAAGAAAGATACTTTGTTGAGGGAGCACTATGGGACTAGCAAGTAACTTGGTACTAGAGAATTTCCCAGGAATCAACAAGGATGACCACAGCTAAGACTATAAGCAATGGAGGAGAGGGTATCCAGACTGGCCTTGTCCTGTAGTCACATTGATGAATATTTTAAATGTCACTATAGCACCTTCATCCAGAAATGATGGAAACAGAGGCATAGACCCACATTGGAGCACTAGACTGAGCTCCCAAAGTCCTGTTGAGTGGAAGGAGTTGTAGGCCCATATTTCTGTATGGTGTAGCAGCCAGGCATAAAAGCCATAGGCCCAGCCTGAGTGGATCACGTAGCTCTGCATATAAGCTGTCTCTGCATAAAAATAGCAAGGATGTAATTCTCCTTTCTTCTTTTGTTAGAAATGTAAATCTCCTGAGAAGAGGTGTTGGCTGAAACTGGTCAGGATGTTTGGTGCTTAGTTCTTGGTAATTTGGAGGAAGTCTTATAGAGATGCTAATTCATGTCCTGATGTTGACCCACCCCATATGTTAATTTGAATTGACCAATGATGTTGCTATTGCTATGCTTCCCCATTATGTAACCCAGAGACCCTATAAATACTTGCTGAAAAAATATATTGGGGGGGGCTCAGTAGCATGAGAGTACTGAGTCACCCATAGGCGCCTTCGACAATAAAAAAAATCCTCTTGCTGTTTGCATCCATTGGCATGGCTTATTGAGTCTGGTGGATTCTTCCCCGAAACCCTAGAAATTAGGGTCTTTCAACTGGGTCTTGAGGAAAGTTGCAAATCAAAACAACTCTGATATTTCATCTTATATCTGTAAGAATGGCCAAGATTAAAAGAAGCGATGACAGTTGGAGACGTTGTGGTGCAAAGGGAAAAGTTCTGCATTGCTGGTGGGAATCCAAGCTGGTACAGCCCCTTTCAGTGTGGCAATTTCTCAGAAAATTATCAAACCCCTGTGTCATATTGGATCACCAGGGATTAAAGTTAGAATTTAACAACAATATTATTCCCAGAAAGCCTACAAATTCATAGAAATTCAACAGTCAGCTACTGACCCAAACCTGGGTCAAGGAAGATATAAAGAAAGTAATTGGTCGTTCTTGAATTCAATGAAAATGAAGACACAACATATCCAAACCTATGGGACATTATGAAACAAGTGCTAAGAGGAAAGTTCATAGCACTTAGTGCCCACATAAAGCAAGCAGAGAAAGCTCACATTAGTGGCTTAACAGTATACGTGAAATATCTAGAACAAAAAGAATCAGACTCACCCAGGCGAAGTAGAAGACAGGAAATGATCAAATTTAGGTAGCGATGAAATCTAAAAAATAGAAACAAAGAAAACAATACATAGAATCAATGAAACAAAGAGCTGGTTCTTTGAGAAAATCACCAAGATTGACAAACCCTTATCCAAACTAATCAAAAGGCTGAGAGAACATCAAAATTAACAAAATCAGAAATGAAAATGGGGACATAAAAACAGATGCTGAGGAAATTCAGAGAATCATTAGGTGATATTACCAAAATCTGTACTCCACAAAACTGGAAAAATGTAAAAGAAATGGACAATTTTCTGGAAAGGGAAGACATACCAAAATTAAATCAAGATCAGGTGAGCAATTTAAATATACCTTTAAGTTGCAAGGATATAGAAGCTGTCATCAAAAACCTCCCAACCAAAAATAAATCCCAGGGCTGGGTGGTTTTAGTGTAGAATTCTACCAGAACTTCCAAGGAGAGTTAATACCTCTACTCCTCAAAGTGTTCCACATAATAGAAACAGAAGGGACATTGCCAACCTCTTTCTTTGAGGTTGCAGTTGCCCTGATAGCAATACCACACAAAGACTCAACAAAGAAAGAGAATTACAGACCAATTTCACTCATGAACAAGGATGAAAAAATTCTCAATAAAATACTGGCAAACCGAATCCAAGAACACATCAAAAAATTATCCATCATAATCAAGTAGGCTTCATCCCAGAGATGGTTCAACATACAAAAATCTATCAATGTAATTCATCCTATAAATAAACAGAAAGAAAAAGATCTGATTACTTCATTTGATGCTGAAAAAGCATTTGACAAAACACAACACCCCTTCATGATAAAGGTCTTGAATATAAGAGGAATACAAGGATCATACATAAATATAATAAAAACAATACACAGCAAGCCTACAGCTAACATCAAATTAAATAGCAAGCCCTGTTTCTCTCCCCCCTCCCTTCCTTGGTGGCAGAGCGCCTCCCTGCTCTGCCTGCTTGGGAGCTGGGTCCTAACACAAAGCGTAGGGTAAAGGGGAGCTCGGGGGCTTCTTTGTCCCCATAGCCTGCCTGCAGCAAGCATGGTGGGCCCTTTGTCTCCGAGCGAACCAAGCAGCACGGAGTTGCGATCGGGGCACCTAGTGAGACATCATTGTGCCCGCCTGCAGCAAGCAGGGTGGGCCCTTTGTCTGCGAGCAAACCAAGCAGCAAGAAGTTGCAATCAGGGCACCTATGAAACATCATTGTGGTGAGTGAGTGCTGCGGCACCCGGGAACAGCCCGCCTACACTTCCTGATCAACCTACAGGGCTACACTGCCCGGTACCTCCTCTCTCTTCCTATCCCATCCAGCTTACATCCAGATCCCCCCACCCCCTGTTTCTCTCCCCCCTCCCTTCCTCGGTGGCAGAGCGCCTCCCTGCTCGGCCTGCTTGGGCGCTGGGTCCTAACCCAAAGCGTGGGGCAAAGGGGAGCTCGGGGACTTCTTTGTCCCCAGAGCCCGCCTGCAGCAAGCAGGGTGGGCCCTTTGACTGCAAGCGAACCAAGCAGCAAGGAGTTGCTATCAGGGCACCTAGTGAGACATCATTGTGGTGAGTGAGTGCTGCGGCACCCGGGAACAACCCGCCTACAATTCCTGATCAACCTACAGGGCTACACTGCCCGGTACCTCCTCTCTATTCCTATCCCATCCAGCTTACATCCAGATCCCCCTACCCCCTGTCTCCCTCCATCCCTCCCTTCTTGGGGCAGAGCGCCTCCGTGCTCAGCCTGCCTGGGCGCTGGGACTGAACCCGAAGGTGAGTGCAAAGGGGAAGGTGGTAGCTCCTTTGTCTCCATAACCTGCCTGCAGCAAGCAGGGTGGGCCCTTTGTTTGCGAGCTAACCAAGCAGCAAGGAGATCCGAACTGGACTCCAGGAGAAACATCACGGGGGAGTGACATCACTGGGAAGGTACATCAGTTGGCAAAAAGACCTGATCCTGTAAAAGAAGATCCATAGGAGAATATTGGGAGGAAGAGATGGGGAGACGCCAATGCAAGAATTCACCCAACAATCTGAAAAACAACACGAAACCACCAGAAGCCAGCAACCTCACAACAGGAGGACATGAACACCTTAATCAAGAAGAAGGAGAAAAAACTGACTTCATGACAGGGATTGACACCTTAAACAGCATATAAAAAACGCCCTTATAGAAATGGAGGAGAAGTATAACAGAAAGTTCGAGGAATTGAGTAAATCAGTGAATGATACCCTAGGAAAGCAAGGAAAAACAATCAAGCAGATAATGGAAACAGTTCATGATTTGAAAAATGAAATGGAGGCAAAGAAGAAAACACAAACAGTGGGCCGGCTGGACATGGAAAATCTAGGTAAACGAATAGAGACTACAGAAACAAGCATAACCAGCAGAATACAAGAGATAGAAGAAAGAATCTCAGAGTCTGAGGATAACATAGAGAAAATAAACGCACTGATCAAAGAAAACAGCAAGTCCAACAAACTCTCATCACAAAACATTCAGGAAATATGGGACACAATAAAAAGACCAAACCTAAGGATAATTGGAGTAGAAGAAGGAGAAGAAGTGCAGCTAAACGGTCCAGAAAATATACTTAACAAAATTATAGAAGAAAACTTTCCCAACCTGAAGAAGGATGTACCTATGAAGGTTCAAGAGGCATACAGAACCCCAAATAGGCTGGATCAAAAAAAAACATCCCGTCGCCATATAATAATCAAAACACAAAATATACAGAATAAAGAAAGAATATTAAGAGCCGCAAAGGAAAAAGGCCAAGTTACTTATAAAGGTAAACCTATCAGACTTACACCTGACTTCTCTATGGAAACCATGAAAGCCAGAAGGTCCTGGATAGATGTACTGCAAAAACTAAGAGACCATGGATGCAAGCCCAGACTACTATATCCAGCCAAGCTTTCGTTCACCATAAATGGAGAAAACAAAATGTTCCAGGATAAAAATAAATTTAAGCAATACGTAGCCACAAATCCAGCCTTACAGAAAATAATAGAAGGAAAATCACTAACCAAGGAGTCCAACAAAGACCTCAATAACTCAGACATCTAGAGACCCTTCACCAGCGCAACTCAAAGAAGGGAAACACACAAACCCTACTACTAAAAAAGTGACCGGAGTTAACAACCACTGGTCATTAATATCACTCAATGTCAATGGGCTCAACTCACCTATAAAAAGGCACAGGCTAAGAGACTGGATACGAAAACAGGATCCAACATTCTGCTGTCTACAAGAAACACACCTCAACCACAAAGACAGGCACCTACTCAGAGTAAAGGGCTGGGAAAAGGCTTATCAAGCAAATGGACCTAAGAAACAAGCAGGTGTGGCCATACTAATTTCTAACAAAGTTGACTTCAAACTTAAATCAATCAGAAGAGATGGAGAGGGACATTTTATACTCATAACAGGAAAAATTCATCAGGAAGAAATCTCAATCCTGAATATCTATGCCCCTAATATAAAAGCACCCATGTATGTAAAAGAAACATTCCTAAAATTCAAGGCAGCCATCAAACCGCACACACTAATAGTAGGAGACTTCAACACTCCTCTTTCACCAATGGACAGGTCAATCAGACAGAAACCTAACAGAGAAATTAGAGAATTGATGGAGGTAATGAAGCAAATCGACTTAACAGACATCTATAGAGTATTCCACCCAAAGAGGAAAGAATATACCTTTTTCTCTGCAGCTCATGGAACCTTCTCGAAAATTGACCACATACTTGGTAACAAAGCTAACTTACACAGCTACAAAAAATTATTACTAACTACCTGTGTCTTATCAGACCACCATGGATTAAAGTTAGAATTCAACAACAATGCTACCCCCAGAAAGCCTACAAACTCATGGAAACTGAACAGTCAACTACTGAACCATACTTGGATTAAGGAGGAAATAAAGAAAGAAATTAAAGTCTTCCTTGAATTCAATGAAAATAAAGAAACAACATACTCAAACTTATGGGACACTATGAAAGCAGTCCTAAGAGGAAAGTTCATAGCACTAAGTGCCCATTTAAAGAAAACAGAAAAAGCACACATTGGAGACTTAACAGCCCACCTGAAAGCTCTGGAAAAAAAAAGAAGCAGACTCACCTAGGAGGAGTAGAAGACTGGAAATAATCAAACTGAGGGCTGAAATCAACAAAGTAGAAACACAGAAAACAATCCAAAGAATCAATGAATCAAGAAGCTGGTTCCTGGAGAAAATCAACAAGATTGACAAACCCCTATCCAAACTAATCAAACGGCAGAGAGAAAATTTGCAAATTAATAAGATCAGAAATGAAAAGGGGGACATAACCACAAACACAGAGGAAATTCAGAGAGTCATTAGATCTTACTACAAAAGCTTGTATGCCACTAAACTGGAAAATGTAAAAGAAATGGACACTTTTTTGTATAAATACGATTTACCAAAATTAAATCAGGACCAGGTGAACAAGCTAAACAGACCTGTCAGTCGCGAAGAACTAGAAGCTGTTATCAAAAACCTCCCTACCAAAAAAAGCCCAGGGCCAGATGGTTTCAATGCGGAATTCTACCAGAACTTCCAAGAAGACCTAATACCTATACTCCTCAATGTATTCCACAATATAGAAACAGAAGGGTCATTACCAAATTCCTTTTATGAAGCTACAGTTACTCTGATACCAAAACCACACAAAGACTCAACCAGGAAAGAGAATTACAGGACGATCTCACTCATGAATATTGACGCAAAAATCCTCAACAAAATACTGGCAAACCGAATCCAAGAACACATCCGAAAAATTATCCATTATGATCAAGTAGGCTTCATTCCTGAGATGCAGGGCTGGTTCAACATACGCAAATCTATCAATGTAATCCATCATATAAATAAACTGAAAGAAAAAAATCATATGATCATTTCATTAGATGCTGAAAAAGCATTTGACAAAATTCAACATCCATTTATGTTAAAAGTCTTGGAGAGATTAGGGATACAAGGGTCATACCTAAATATAATAAAAGCTATATACAGCAAGCCGACAGGTAACATTAAATTAAACGGAGAGAAACTCAAAGCCATCCCGCTTAACTCCGGAACACGACAAGGCTGCCCACTTTCGCCATACCTCTTCAATATAGTGCTGGAAGTTCTAGCAATAGCAATAAGACAGCATAATGGGATCAAGGGGATTCGAATTGGAAAGGAAGAAGTTAAACTTTCGTTATTCGCAGATGATATGATAGTGTACATAAGCGACCCCCAAAATTCCACCAAAGAACTTTTACAGCTGATAAACAGCTTTAGTAATGTGGCAGGATACAAGATCAACTCCAAAAAATCAGTCGCCCTCCTATACTCAAAGGATATGGAAGCAGAGAGGGAAATCAGAGAAGCTTCTCCATTCACGATAGCCACAAACAGCATAAAATATCTTGGGGTAAATCTAACCAAGGAAGTGAAAGATCTATTTGACAAGAACTTTAAGGCATTGAAGAAAGAAATTGAAGAGGATACCAAAAAATGGATGGACATCCCTTGCTCTTGGATTGGGAGGATCAACATAGTAAAAATGGTAATTCTACCAAAGGCAATTTATAGATTCAATGCAATCCCCATCAAGATCCCATCAAAATTCTTCACAGATCTTGAGAGGACAATAATCAACTTTACATGGAAAAACAAAAAACCCAGGATAGCCAAAACAATCCTATACAATAAAGGATCTTCTGGAGGCATTACCATCCCTGACTTCAAACTCTATTACAGAGCTACAGTGATGAAAACAGTGTGGTACTGGCATAAAAACAGAGAAGTCGACCAATGGAATCATATAGAAGACCCAGACTTTATCCCACAAACCTATGAACACCTCATTTTCGATAAAGGAGCTAAAAGTTTACATTGGAAGAAAGAAAGCATCTTCAACAAATGGTGCTGGCACAACTGGATGTCAACCTGTAGAAGAATGAAAATAGACCCATATCTATCACCGTACACAAAACTCAAGTCCAAATGGATTAAAGACCTCAATATCAGCCCGAAAACACTGAATCTGATAGAAGAGAAAGTGGGCAATACCCTACAACAGATGGGCACAGGCGATCGCTTCTTAGGTATAACCCCAGAAGCACAGACATTAAGGGCAACATTGAATAAATGGGACCTACTAAAACTGAGAAGCTTCTGTGAAGCAAAGGACACTGTCACTAAGACACAAAGGCAACCTACTTACTGGGAGAAGATCTTCACCAACCCTGCAACAGACAAAGGTCTGATCTCCAAAATATATAGAGAACTCAAGAAACTAGACTTTAAAATGCTAATTAACCCAATTAAAAAATGGGGCGCTGAACTGAACAGAGAATTCTCAACAGAAGAAGTTCAAATGGCCAAAAGACACTTAAGGTCATGCTCAACCTCCTTAGTGATCAGGGAAATGCAAATCAAAACAACTTTGAGATATCATCTTACACCTGTAAGATTGGCTAAAGTCAAAAACACCAAGGATAGCCTTTGCTGGAGAGGCTGTGGAGGAAGGGGTACCCTCATCCATTGCTGGTGGGAATGCAATCTTGTGCAACCGCTGTGGAAGTCAGTGTTTCGGTTTCTCAGGAAATTCGGGATCAACCTACCCCTGGACCCAGCAATACCACTCTTGGGAATTTACCCAAGAGATGCTCTATCACATGTCAAAAGCATTTATTCAACTATGTTCATAGCAGTATTATTTGTAATAGCCAGAACCTGGAAACAACCTAGATGCCCTTCAATGGAAGAATGGATGAAGAAAGTATGGAATATATACACACTAGAATACTATGCTGCGGTAAAAAACAATGACTTCCCGAATTTTGCATGCAAATGGATGGAAATAGAAAACACTATCCTGAGTGAGGTATCCCAGACCCAAAAAGATGAACATGGGATGTACTCACTCATAATTGGTTTCTAGCCATAAATAGGGTTCACGGAGTCTACAATAGGCGAATCTAAAGAAGCTAAGTAAGAAGGTGAACCCAAGGAAAAACATATAGTTATCCTCTTGGATAAGGGAAGTAGACAAAATTGCCGGGGAGAAAAGTGGGATCTTGGGGGTGGGGTGGGATGGGGGTTAGGGGAGATGGGGAGAGAAAAGGTAGAAGGAAAGGAGTGGGGACTTGGGGAAACAGGAGGATCGGGATAAAGGAAGGTTGGATAGGGGAGCACGGAACCACAATTCTTAGTTAAGGGACCCACTTTAGGGTGGGCAGGAGACTTGACCCTAGAGGGGCTCCCAGGTGCCCAAGCTGAGGTCCCCAGTTAGTTCCCTGGGCAGCTGAGGATAGGGAACCTGAAATGACCCTACCCTAGAGCAATACTGACGAATATATTGCATATCATCCTAGAACTTGCATCTGGCGATGGATGGAGATAGAGACAGAGACCCACACTGGAGCACTGGACTGAGCTCCCAAGGTTCCAATGAGGAGCAGAAGGAGGGAGAACATGAGCAAAGATGTCGGGACCACGAGGAGTGCACCCACCCACTGAGACAGTGGAGATGATCTACTGGGAGCTCACCAAGGCCAGCTGGACTGTTACCAGAAAAAGCATGGGACAAAACTGGACTCTCTGAACATGGCGAACAATGAGGGCTGATGAGACGCAAAGGACAATGGCACGCGGTTTTGATCCTATGCAATGTGCTGGCTTGGTGGGAGCCTAGCCAGTCTGGATGTTCACCTTCCTAGATATGGATGGAGGGGGGAGGACCTAGGACTTACCACAGGGCAGGGAACCCTGATAGCTCTTTGCACTGGAAAGGGAGGGGGAGAGGAGTGGGGGGAAGGGGAGAGGGGTGGGAGGAGGGGGAGAAGTGAGAACCCTGCCCTGCCCTCCTGTGACAGGCTGGGATTGCCTTTCTCTTAGAGTCCACGCAAAACCACTAGTTTCTATTTGTTTGTCTCTGACTGCTTCATAGAGGAACACGCTGAAACTGCTCCTTGTGTCTTACATGACTCATCAAGCAGATGCAAGCAGTAGCCTGCTGCTCAAGGAAAGGTCAAAGTGAACATCTATGTATTCATTAAGATGTGTTGACTTCTACATTTCCAATTTGAATCCCCTTGATCTCCTTTTGTTGTCTTATTACTATTGCTAGAACTTCAAGCATTATGTCTAAGAGATATGGAGAGAGTGGAGAAGAGTGGGAGGAGGGGGAGGGAAGTGGGAGGCTGGTGGGAGGAGGTGGAAATTTGTTTTTTTTTTCTTTTCTTTATCCTCCTTTTATCAATAAAAAAATTAAAAAAAATTAAATAGCGAGAAACTCAAAGCCATTCCACTAAAATCAGGAACAAGACAAGGCTGTCCACTCTCTCCATATCTCTTAGACATAATGCTTGAAGTTCTAGCAATAGTAATAAGACAACAAAAGGAGATCAAGGGGATTCAAATTGGAAATGTAGAAGTCAACACATCTTAATGAATACATAGATGTTCACTTTGACCTTTCCTTGAGCAGCAGGCTACTGCTTGCATCTGCTTGATGAGTCATGTAAGACACAAGGAGCAGTTTCAGCGTGTTCCTCTATGAAGCAGTCAGAGACAAACAAATAGAAACTAGTGGTTTTGCGTGGACTCTAAGAGAAAGGCAATCCCAGCCTGTCACAGGAGGGCAGGGCAGGGTTCTCACTCCTTTACAATGGGCCTAACCATGGAAAATCCCATCTCTCAGGAACACCCTGAGAATAGAATTTGGGACCCGTTTTTCTACCCCTCCACTGTTAGGTCATTCACAGAAACATGGAAATGCTGCATTGTTCACAATGAGTTCCAGCAAGGCCACAGAGCCTCTGGCGTGTCCCAGTGCACTGGGTGGCTGATAGCCTGAGGGTCCTCAAGCAGGGAGTGAAACTTGATTTCACATGAAAATAAAAAGAATTCTATCTGGCTCCTCAAGGTAAAAAGCTTATCACCAATTCAACCTAGTCCTGTCTCCTCTTCCCTACTTACCTACATTCTTGCTGCGGGTAAAGAGCCAATCTGCCTGAGAAATAATCCTGCTGACAGACACATCCAGATTTAGGGCCCAAGAAACCTCTGTAAGGAGGGCCCATCTTCTCTGCACCTCCTCTAAGCCTTCATCTCTGGGAGATTAGCTGTCTGTCTTCCCTCAAGGCCACTCTCCATCCTTCACCATCCTGTAGTATGATTGAGCATCTTTTGGATATATTCTTAAGTGTGGAATTGCTGGATCCTGAGACAGGTTGATTCCCAGTTTTCTGAGAAACTGCTGCACTGATTTCCACAGTGGTTGCACAAGTTTGCATTCCCACCAGCAATGGATGAGTGTTCCCCTTGCTCCACAATGTCTCCAGCATAAGCTGTCATTGGTGTTTTTGATCTTAGCCATTCTGACAGGTGTAAGATGATATCTCAAAGTTGTTTTGATTTGCATTTCCCTGATAGCTAAGGAGGAAGAATATATCTGATGGAGGAAAGTCATTGGTTAAATAAAGAAACTGCTTGGCCCTCATAGGTTAAAACATAGGTGGGAGGAGTAAACAGAACAGAATGCTGGGAGGAAGAGGAAGTGAGCTCAGACTGACAGCTCTGCTCTCTGGAGCAGAGACGCCATGCTCCCGGCTCCTGGGCAGACACACGCGATGAAGCTCCGACCCAGGATGGACGTAGGCTAGAATCTTCCCTGTAAGACCGGTGCTCACAGATTATTAGAGATGGGTTGATCGGGATATCAGAATCAGCCAGTAAGGGCTAGAGGTAGAGGGCCAAGCAGTGTTTAAAAGAATACAGTTTCCGTGTAATTATTTCAGGTAAAGCTAGCCGTGTGGGCGGCCAGGTGCCGGGGACACAGCCCATTGCTCTTATTTCAACATATGTCCTTAAGTATCTTTTGGCCATTTGAAATTCTTCTGACGAGAATTCTGTTTAGTTCAGTACACCACTTTTTATTTGGGTTATTTAGAATTTTAATGCCCAGTTTCTTGAGTTCTTTATAAATTTTGGAGATCAGTCCTTTGTCTGATGTGGGGCTGGTGAAAATTTTTTCCCATTTGGTAGGCTGCCTTTTTGTCTCATTGACTGTGTCCTTTGCTTTACAGAAGCTTCTCAGTTTCAGGCGTTCCCATTTATTTATTGATGCTCTTATTTTCTGTGCTATGGAGTTATATTTAGGAAGTGGTCTCCTATGCCCATGCATTGGAGGTTACTTCCCACTTTCTCCTCTATCAGGTTCAGTGTAGTCAGTTTAATATTGTGGCCTTTAATCAATTTGGACTTGGGGTTTGTGCATGGCGACAGATATGGATCTATTTTCATTCTTCTACATGTTGACATCCAGTTATGCCAGCACCATTTGTTGAAGATGCCTTCTTTTTTCCAGTGTATCTTTTTTGCTTCATTGTCAAAAATCAGGTGTTCATAGGTGTGTGAATTAATATCTGCATCTTCAATTCAATTCCATTGGTCAACGTCTGTGTTTTTATGCTAATACCAAGCTGTTTTCATTTCTGTAGCTCTGAAACAGAGCTTGAAGTCAGGGATGGTAATGCCTCTGGCAGTTCCTTTATTGTACAGGATTGTTTTGGCCATCCTGGGTTTCTTGTTTTTCAATGTGAAGTTAAATATCATTCTTTAAATGTTTGTGAAGTATTTTGTTGAGATTTTGATGGGGATTGCATTGAATCTATAGATTGCCTTCGGTAAGATTGCCATTTTTCCCATGTTGATCCTTCTTATCAAAGAGCATGGGAGAGCTTTTTTTGGTATATTCTTCAATTTCTTTCTTCAGAGACATAAAGTTCTTATCAAATAGGTCTTTCACGTCCTTTGTTAGTGTTAACCCATGGTATTTTATGTGCTTTTTGATTATTGTGAAAGGTGATGTTTCTCTGATTTCCCTCTCAGCTTCTTTATCCTTTGTGTATAGGAGAGCTGCTGATTTTTTTGAGTTGATCTTGTATTCTTCCACTTGCTGGAGGTATTTATCAGCTGTAGGAATTCTCTGGTAGAGTTTTGGGGGCCACTTATATACACTATCATATCATCTGTAAATAATGGAAGTTTAACTTCTTTTCCAATTTGAATCCCCTTGATCTCCTTTTGTTGTCTTATTGTTACTGCTAAAACTTCAAGAACTATGTTAAAGAGATATGGAGATAGGGGACAGCCTTGTCTTGATTGTGATTTTAGTGGAATCACTTTGAGTTTCTTTCCATTTAATATGGTGTTAGTTGACGGCTTGCTGTATATTGCTTTTATTATATTTAGATATGAACCTTGTATCCCTAATCTCTCCAAGGCCTGTATCATGAAGGTATGTTGAGTTTTGACAAATGTTTTTCCTGCATCCAATGAAATGATCATATGTTTATTTTTCAGTTTATTTATATGGTGGATTACATTGATTGATTTTTATATGTTGAACCAGCCCTGCATCTCTGGGATGAAGCCTACTTGGTCATGATCCATGATATTTTTGATGTGGTCTTGGATTCTATTTGCCAGGATTTTATTGAGAGTTTTCCATCCATGTTCATGAGTGCAATTGGTCTCTAATTCTCTTTCTTGTTTAAGTGTTTGTGAGGTTTTGGTATCAGGGTAACTGTAGCTTCATAAAAATAATTTGGCAGTAAGACTTCTGTTTCTATTATGTAGAACACTTTGAGGAATATAGGTATTAGCTCTTCTTAAATGTTCTTGTAGAATTCTGCACTAAAACCATCCAGCTCTGGGCTTTTTATGGTTGGAAGGTTTTGATGGTAGCTTCTATCTCCTCGCATCTCTTGGGGCTATTTAAATTATTCCCCTGGTCTTGATTTAAATTTAGTAGGTGGTATCTATCTAAAAACCTGTCCATTTCTTTTATATTTTCCAGTTTTGTGGAGAACAGATTTTTGTAGTAGTACCTAATGATTCTCTGAATTTCCTCAGTGTTCATTGTTATGTACCCCTTTTCATTTCTGATTTTGGTAATTTGGAGGTTCTCTCTCTGCCTTTGATTAGTTTAGATAAGGGTTTGTGAATCTTGTTAATTTTCTCAAAGAACCATTTCTTTGTTTCATTGATTCTTTGTATGTTTTTTGTGTTTCTATTTTGTTAGTTTCAGCCCTTAATTGATTATTTCCTGTCTTCTTCTCTTGTTCTCCTTTTGAGTGAGTATACTTGTTTTTTTTCTAGAGCTTTCAGGTATGCTGTTAGGTCATTTATGTGAGTTTATAACTAATTTAGACTCTCTGTGTCATTTTCTCTGGGACTTACCAGCTGTGGGAACTTGGCAGGACAGAAACCCCAACAAGTAGGCCCTCACGTTATAAAGGGAAAACCCTTGACTACAAGAACAAAAAAGAAAAAAAGAATATTAAGAGCTACAAACTGAACAGTCAACTACTGAACCAATCCTGGTTCAAGGAAGAAAAAGAAAGAAATTAAAATCTTCCTTGAACTCAATGAAAATGAAGGCACAACATATCCAAAACTATGGGACACTATGAAGGTAGTGCTAACAGGAATATTCATAGTACTAAGTGCCAACATAAGAAAAATGGAGAAAACTCACATAAATGACCTAACAGCATGCCAAACCTCAGAATTTATCTCAGACTGCCTTCCCCTTGCAGGGAAACTACCCAGCCGGCCAGCTGCGGGGCCCAGGGTCAATGACTGCGGCTTTCCAACCATCATTTCCCTCAAACCAGCCACAAGGGGGAGCGCAGAAGTAGACCTACTAGCTATAATTGATTTTTCCTTGAAAAGACACTTAAGGTCATGCTCAACCTCCTTAGCGATCAGGGAAATGCAAATCAAAACAACTTTGAGATATCATCTTACACCTGTCAGAATGGCTAAAATCAAAAACACCAATGATAGCCTCTGCTGGAGAGGTTGTGGAGGAAGGGGTACCCTCATCCATTGCTGGTGGGGATGCAAACTTGTGCAACCACTTTGGAAAGCACTGTGGCAGTTTCTCAGGAAATTCGGGATCAACCTACCCCTGGACCCAGCAATACCACTCTTGGGAATATACCCAAGAAATGCCCTATCATATGACAAGGGCATTTGTTCAACTATGTTCATAGCTGCATTATTTGTAATAGCCAGAACCTGGAAACAACCTAGATGTCCTTCAATGGATGAAGAAAGTGTGGAATATATACATATTAGAGTACTACTCAGCGGTAAAAAACAATGACTTCTCAAATTTTGCATGCAAATGGATGGAAATAGAAAATAGTATCCTGAGTGAGGTAACCCAGACCCCAAAAGATGAACAAGGGATATACTCACTCATAATTGGGTTCTAGACATAAATAAAGGTCAGTGAGTCTATAATTTGTTATCCTAAAGAAGCTAGATAAGAAGGTGATCCCAAAGAAAAACATATAGCTATCCTCCTGGGTATGGGAAGTGGACAAGATTGCCAGGCAAAAAATTGGGATCTTAAGGGTGGGGTGGGAGGGGGTAAGGGAAGAGGGGGAGAGAAAAGTGAGAAGGGTAGGATGGGGAGAACTTGGGGCAACGGGATGATTGGGATAAAGGAAGGTTGGATAGGGGAGCAGGGAAGCACATATCTTAATTAAGGGAGCCATCTTAGGGTTGACAAGAGACTCGGACCTAGAGGGATTTCCAGGTGCCCAAGGCGAGGTCCCCAGTTAGTTCCTGGGGCAGCTGAGGATAGGGAACCTGAAATGATCCTATCCTATAGCCATACTGATGAATATTTTGCATATCACCATAGAACCTTCATCTGGTGATGGATGAAGATAGAGACAGAGACCCACACTGGAGCACTGGACTGAGCTCCCAAAGTCCCAATGAGGAACAGAAGGAGGGAGAACATGAGCAAAGAAGTCAGGACCACAAGGGGTGCACCCACCCATGGAGACAGTGGGGCTGATCTATTGGGAGCTCACCAAGGCCAGCTGGACTGTGACTGAAAAAGCATGGGATAAAACCGGACTCTCTGAATATGGCGGACAATGAGGGCTGCTGAGAAGCCAAGGACAATGGCACTGGGTTTTGATCCTACTTCATGTTCTGGCTTTGTGGGAGCGTAGCCAGTTTGGATGTTCACCTTCCTAGACCAGGATGGAGGGGGGGAGGACTTTGGACTTTCCACAGGGCAGGGAACCCTGACAGCTCTTCAGACTGGAGAGGGAGGGGGAGAAGAGTGGGGGGAGGGGGAGAGGAGTGGGGGGAGGGGGAGAGGAGTGGGGGAGGGGGAGAGGAGTGGGGGAGGGGGGAGGAGGCAGAAATTTTTTTTCTCAATAAAAAAATAAATAAATAAAAATAAAATAAAAAAAGTAAAAGAAAGAGAAAAAAGAAAAGAGGAGATCTGCCTAAGCGTGTTCCCACAGGAATCCATGGACCACTGCCTCAGGGCACTTTTGCCCTGTTGACAGGGAGGTCTAGCTTAAATGCAAAAGGAGTGACTGTGCATTTATGGATAATTGATGCTGATTATCAAGGCAAAATTTTAATTCTTATGTCCTCAATTTTGGATATTTCCTTTAAAATAGGAGATCGAATAGCCCAAATACTATTACTTCCATATATTTCTATTGAAAGTTCTGAGAATGAAAGGCAGGGAGGCTTTGGCAGTACAGATGTAAAAAATGTATACTGGGCCACAGATATTACTAGAATGCAGCCTCGAATTAAAATACAATTGGCAGAAATAGTGATTTTAGGCCTTATAGATACAGGATCTGATATTACCATTATTAATGAGAAAGATTGGCCTGCTAATTGACAATATCAAAATATTCCATGCAAAATAAAGGGAGTTAGCAATATGCCTGTGAGTTCAATTGGTCAAGCATTAAATCATGTTACGATTACTGCAGAGGATGGTCAGGTAGCTGTGTTAAAACCTTATGTTATGGAAGTTCCTGTGACCATTATAGGAAGGGATGTATTAGAACAATGGGGAGCTCATATACAATTTTAATGTTTACAGATGGAGCCTATAAAAATACTATGGAAAAATAATGAGCCCTTATGGATTGAACAATGGCCGTTAACTAAAGGGAAATTGGCTGCTGTACATCAATTGGTAAATGAACAACTTGAAAAGAATCATATTGAATTTTCTACATCCCCTTGGAATTCTCCCATTTTCTTTTTTTTTAGCACTGAACATGTAATCATTTTTATTATTTAATACAAAGGTACAGTTAAATGCAGGCACAGGATGTGACCCGCATCATAATTCTGCCTGGCCTTTCTCTTCACAATATCTTTTTCATTATCCAAGGCCTTTTGTTCCTTCGTGTTTCTTTCTCTTTTTTGTCTCTTGTTTATGTAGTTTTTATTTATTTTTTGTGGAATTTTTTATATTTAAAAATTTCTGCCTCCCCTTCGGCTCCCTTTTCCCTCCTCCTCCCCCTACTCCCCATCTCCCAGTCCCCTCCCCCTCTCCAGTTGAAAGAGAAGTCAGGGTTCCCTGCCCTGTGGGCAGTCCAAGGTCCTCCCCCCTCCAACCAGGTCTAGGAAGGTGAGTATCCAAACGGGCTAGGCTCCCAGAAAGCCAGTACATGCAGTAGGGTCAAAACTCAGTGCCATTGTCCTTGGCTTCTCAGCAGCCCTCACTGTCCACCATATTAAGAGAGTCTGGTTTTATCCCATGCTTTTCCAGTCCCAGTCCAGCTGGCCTTGCTGAGCACCCACTGTCTCAGTGGGTGCCCCCCTTGCAATCTTGACTTGCTTGCTCATGTTCTCCCTCCTTCTGCTCCTCATTTGGACCTTCAAGCTCAGTCCAGTGCTCTAAGGTGGGTCTCTGTCTCTATCTCCACACATCACCAGATGACGGTTCTATGGTGATATGCAAGATATTCATTAGTATGGCTATAGGATCGGGTCATTTCAGGCTCTCCTCAGCTGCCCAAGGACCTATTTGGGTGCATCTCTCTAGACCCCTGGGAACCCCTCTAGAGTCAAGGCTCTTGCCAACCCTAAAATGGCTCCCATTTTCATTATCAAGAAGAAATCTGACAAATGGCGAATGCTTGTGGATTTAAGAGGAGTTAATTCCTCCATGTATCCCATGGGAGCACTTCAACTTAGAAATCCATCACCGACTATGCTGCCAAAGGACTGGCCGGTTATTGTAATTGACCTTCAGGATAGATTTTTTACTATCCCCATGCATCCTGATGATCAAAAGCGCTTTGCCTTCTCTTTACCCCAGATAAATCATAAAGGTCCCCATGCTAGATATCAATGGAAAGTCTTGCCACAAGGCATGATGAATTCACCTACCCTGTGTCAGCTTTATGTAGATCATGCTCTGAAACCTGTTAGACAAAAATAACCGCATATTTATATCTCCCATTATATGGATAATATTTTGTTCGCGAGACCTGAATTGGCAGAATTAGAAAAAATTTTAAAGGCACTACCAGTTCTGGCATGGCTCTGCACACTTCTTTGCAGACGAAACATTTTGTAGAACAATGGCATAAAGATTCTCATGAGCTCTGGCTAGCTCAGACACAGATTGATACCCACTTCCAAACACAGATCAACAAATTAAAACAGACTGTTAATTGAATTGGTAAGAAGGTGTTGGTCCTAGAGAAGCAGATATGGCTTAGGTGTGATCGGAATTCCACAATGTTTGTGTTACAATGATTCTGAGCACGAATGGCAACTTACACAGCAGTATCTTGAAGGAACTACTTCTGCTTCCAAAATTATTAACAGCCTTCAATTAAATATCCAAGAGATATTTGGCCGACAGTTTGAACATGATGATGTTCCAGCATTAGCGGAAGCTTTTCTGAAGCAGCTTGAAGGAGATGCACAAGGAATTATGCAGAGTCTCACTCATACTGCAGGCAGTATGGGCATTGTGCTGCTTGTTTTGCTGCTTCTGGCTTTAATACTGTATTTAGTATGTATTCAGCCAACTGAAAATTCTATGGTTACTCTCTGGAAGGCTGTTTTGTTAAAAAAAAAAAACTTAAAGAAAAAAGAAGGAAATTGTGAGAATTTGGAATCTGTGCTTTAGTTTGCAGGAAATTGTGCTGCTCTGGCTCTGGGGTAATTTGAGGACTGTGGCAGGGACACAGGTCAGATAAGGAATGCCAGGGCTAGGAGAAGAAAACATTCTTCTTCCCTGCTCCCTTGACAAAAGTTTTGAATGCCACAGAGTTTAAGGAAGTGGCTGCCGTGCAGCACAGTACACATAAAACTGCTTTGCTCAGATATTTAGGATAGCTTAAATTATATTTGGGACATTGAGATAATGTCTCTGGAGACTTTTGTGGCCACACCACCTGGTGGTATTTTTTACAGATGTTTTGAAATTCTTGCGACCACAACCCTAAGTAAATACAGTGTGCTCTCTCGAGTATGATTACTTCACCCACTTATACTTCCTCTTACTGATTAAATCATTGACTGAAGCAATTGTTTCAATAATCTATAAAAGGACTGCATAATAAATGCTCAGCATGCAGTTGCAATTGCTGCTTTTGCTCTGTATCCTCTGTGTCCTGGTTTATTCGAGACCCTTACCCAGGAACCCTGACACTCCAGATGCCAAGAACCCATTAGCTCAGGCTTTGTAATAGCTCTTATAACATATATTAACCTATTATTCTCCTCTATGTTAGCCACAAGGCTCAGTACATTTTTTGGGTGTGGTGGGTCATATCTTGCTTCTTCTGTGATCTGGGAAGGACTGGGAAGGAATGGGTTTCCTCCTTCCCATAATTCTCCTTATTCTCATTGCCCTGCCTCTTCTTCCTGTCTGGTTGTCCCACCTACCCTAATTCTGCCCTATCACCAGGCCCAAATCAGTTTCTTTATTAACCAATGAAAACACCACAAATACAGAAGAACCTCCTACACCATTTTCCCTTTCCTGTTTAAACAAAAGGGAACACTTTAACATTAACATAGTAAGATTACATGTAACAAAACAGTTATCAAGGAAGAATTACAGTTACAATGTTTATATATATATTTAATATTTTATCATAACAAAGGAAAACTATAACTATATGTATTGATTCAACTCCATCAAAAACTTCAGAAAGATATAACATTACCTATGTAAAATGGAAGTGCATTATGAACAACTTCCAAAGCTCTAGAACTGACAGAGACATCTCGCTACCTGGACAGTCACTTAAAGTTCTTCTGTACCATTGGAGTATCCATTTTCAGCCTATAGGCCCATAGTATCCAGGAGACTTTTCCATGAAGCAGAAAATTTCAAAGACAGGTTAGTCACTTTCTTCTGTGTCTTGCAGAATGTCTCACAGACTCTTTTGTGAATCAGGAACCCTGAAAGATCATCTCACCTTTAGGTAAGTTCAGCAGTCATTTCTCTGTGGGTACTGCATGTCTAGTTTATGCATCAGTCCAGGCAGGAACAATTTCTTGGCCAAATGGCTAACCAGCTCCATAAGGAGCCTCTTCAATGTCTTTGATGTCTATCTTCCTCTAGAAGTAGATTGGTGTTGCCAGGAGCAATCATGTTTCACTTGAATGAAAACTCCTAAATTTTTAAAAAGCTTTTAAATACCATATTCTGTACCCTTTGACAGATATGAAGAATGCCTATCTGAAATATATCTATGCACATTTAGAAAATCTAACATTACTACAAACTTGACTATTATAGATGATTATCTATTAACCTATATTTCTTAATTATACATTATATTTTTAAATGAAATACACAATCACAATACCCAAATCGAGAGCAGAAATATACATATACATGTAACAAAAATGACCTTAAACTTGTATCAATAAATCAAGATTTATACCGATGAAAATTATTCATATCTATATCATATCATATAAATGAAAAGAATGTTTATAAATACTATTTGGGCATGTGGGTATAGTTTTATTCTCTCCAAAATGCTTCGTGCTGTATTGGGGCACTGTTAATCATGTCTTTTTATGGTGTATCCTATGTGCTAGGTTCATCTTAGTCAGCAGTTGGGTGAAGTAATTTTCTGAGGGTGTTTTAGGAACCAGGGCCCTGCTGTCTTTCAACAATTAGCTGCCCAATGTGGTAAACTAACTCCATGTAAAACCTGAGAGGACTTGAAAAGGAATTCTAGATACAAACATAAAGTCTAGCACAGCTAGAAGAATGCCATAGCTCCTTTAAGATAGAATTTCCTGACTCAGCAGCCATAACAACCACAACAACAAAAGCCACATGGTTTTAGAATGCAGCTTCCTGAGCTGTGCTGCCAGTACAAACTCCAGCTATTAAGCATTTCAATGGCTTTTGTGGGACCAGATATTTGTGTACCAGCTTGGTATCAGGAAGAAAGTACACTGAGACCATGCCAATGGCTCGGGGCTCCCTGCCTGGGCAGGAGAGGGTAAGGTCTACTAGGCGTGCACAAGCAAGAGAGCAAGGCAGAGATGTTTCCAGGCTGTGCAGTGCTCTGTTTGGCATATTTGGCTGTAACTCAGATAAAAAGTGTTATGTTTTGCATGCTCATTCTCCTGGTTGGCATGCTGATCACAGCTCCTGCCTGATGGCCCCAGAGCTAACACTGATGGTACTTCCACCATTTGAAAATTGGAGAGAGGCAGAGCCAACATCCAGAGCAACTGCAACTAAGCTGCTAGGCATTTTAAAAGCTCTTCAAGACAGTAGAGAAGTACAAACAATGCAATAGGACCGATTCAGAAATAAAAGACCTCTAAATGGGTCACAGTGTTTGATAAACATATGTAGGCTTGGGAGAAAGAAGAAAAAGAGTATAGAAAGTGACAGAGGAGGCTGACCTTCAAGAGTTGGTAGATGGGTTGGGGTGATAGAAGCTATATTGCAATGTTTGAAAATGGCAGTTTGGGCAATAAAAATTCCAGGAAAATGTTCAGCAGGGTAGGGGAGGAATCAACACCGTATGTTTTAATGAGTTGTGATTAAACTCAGAAATAGTGAAGAGAAATATGTGCTTTTGAAACAGTGAGGACAAGAATAAGTCTTCAATATGAGAGGTAGACACACATAATGCTCTTTTTTATATACAAATTAGAAAAGCAAAGATATATGATGTTCATTTCTCAGGGTTATCATAAAAACAGCACAAACTGGGAAGCTAAAAGTACAAAAAAAAACAGAAAAAAAGAGGAATTAACTTCGATTATTCACGGTCATTCTCAGTATGACAATGCCCTGTTGGGATGATCCAAAAAGACTATTTCCATGTTACACGTTAAATTTATGATGTTTTCTGATATTCTTGATTTTCTTTCCGTTGAAGCTACTGAAAGCTAAAATTTGCATGTCTGCCTTCATTTCACATGCAAACTCCACACTCCCATTTCGGTGGCTCTTCCCCTTCTTAGAAGCATACAAGGGATTCTGGGTTAATACAGCTTCCAGAATAATTCTGGTTCAACATCTCTCATTAAAAAGAGATGTTCTTATTGTTCATTTTAAGAAAGGATTTTAAACCACCAGTCACAGTGTCAGTGTTGTCTCATGACTGGTCAAGATGGGATCTCATCGTTGTATCTTCATCTTCTTGGACTCAGAAAATGAGGTCATCAATGGTGGATACCGTTACACTGCTGTTCATTTCTTTCTCATTTTGTAGTACTGTTGTTTCAGTTATGCACACGAGACTTCCATAGTTATACGCTTCTGTACCTTGAAAGAAGGACAGTCTGTGGGGAGAGTAAGGACATTGTCTTAAAAACTAATGATGTATACAGATATCATTCAGCATGCTTGACTCACGAAACCTGACTAAGCAGGAGACTGTGTATATGAAGGTTGAACTGTACATCGTCACGATTGCTCCACATTAGAATCGTTAACAGGCTCTAAACTTTCAGGTTCCTGTAACTTCCTATTCCTTCTAGAACTTCAAATGAAGTGGAAACTTCCTTTCAGAATTATCATCATTTTCAAAACACACAAACTCATCTATTCATCCTCCCCCACCCCCAGATTCCACTGAAACACATCTTAATTAGTGAAAGCATTCAACCCCAGTACTAGGCCATTATCCCCCTAGAGATTCTTGAAAGCAGGCTAATTTTTATATTTGATGGAAAACTTTTCTAAATGCAGGCCACTGTGGTTTATCTGGAGGAGTTGGGCTGCAGTGAGGATAGGAGCCATTAGTGTCTTTCTGGGTAATTAGTCCCTACCTCTATGGTTCACATGGCTATATAGCTATCAGGAATTCTATGGCCTTGATGCTGTTGCCAGAATTATCCTTAAAGTTAATATAAGTTATAATATAAAATATACAGATCAACCATTAATTTATTAAAACGTACTGTATAACTCTTGCTTCTATCCTTTTTTATTGTTGTGACAAATTATCCAGTTCAAACAACTAAAGAAAGAAGGGTTTATTAATTCATAATATGACTATGCAGTCCATCGTGGTGAAGAATTCATAGCAACAAAGTATGAGCCAGCTGGTCATTTTATATCATTGTGCAGGAAGCAGAAAACCATGAATGTTGTTACTCAGCTTGCTTTCTTATATTTATTCAGTTAGCAGCTTAGCTCAGAGAATGATGGCAACCATCTAGATTAGTCAAATCTAGAAACAACCTCATGGGTATATCTAGAGGTTTATTTTTTAGATTATTCTAAATCCAGTCAAGTTTACAACCAATATTACTCTCACACTAACTTACCTCATTTTAATAGATGTAGGGTTTTTTTTTAAATTTTCATTGTGTTTGTTTGTTATTGTTGTTTTACTCTTTGGGGACCTGCCACCCAGCTCCTAAATAAATACATGGAGAATAATTCTCAGTTATTAACATCTAACCTCAGTTACACTTGTTTCTAGCCAGCTTCTCTTAACCTAAATTATCCAATTTACTTTTTGACTCTGGGATCTTACCTTTCTTTATTCTACATATCTTGGTTTCCTCTTATTCTATGGTTTGCTGTATGGCTCAGTGGCTGGCCTCTGATATCCTCCTCTCCTTTTCCTTTTCTCTCTTCTCATCTTTCCCCTTAACTTTGATTTCTCCTTTTTTTATTCTCTCTGCAAAAAAAAGAGTATAGAAAGTCATAAAATAAAGTTAATGTTTTAACAAAGGGTAAAGTCTTTAAAGATACGGAGTACAGATAGTAAAAAATAAAGAAAAATAAACCACATAAAAATGGAAAATTCCAGGCCAGCAAGGGAACCTGATCCTGTTCTGAGGGACCCATCAGAGTGGTTGGTGAGTATGCTCTTGACCCGTGACGGGAACCCGGAAACAGAGCAGGGACATTCCCCAACACCCTTTACTACACGGTCATTCAGCAGGGACTACTCCCCTCTGCTGGGGTCTCTCTCTCTCAAATCCATCCCAGTTTGCACCCAGGAACATCCTTTCTTCTTCCTCCCTTCTGTGGGGCCACGGGATTAGCCAGCTCAGCCTGTTTGGGCACTGGGATGGGGTGCTGAGGGCAACGGAACCGGCAGGAATTATTTTGCTTCAATAGCCTGTCTGCAGCAAGGTAGGCCCTTTGTTAGCGAGGTTCCTGGCCACAAAGGGAACCCTATCCTGTTCCATAAGATACATAGGATAGCATTTGAAGGAAGAGATGGTCAGGTGCTAAGGCAAGAATTCCTCCACCAATCTGAAAAAGAACATGAAAACACCAGAACCCAGTGATCAGACAACAGAAGGTCTTGAACACCCTAATCCAGAAGAAGAGGGAAAAATTAACATTATGAAAGCAATAGAGTCCCTTAAACAGCATGTAAAAAACACCCTTATAGAAATGAATGAGAAGTATAACAAAAAGTTTGAAGAAATGAATAAATACGTAAATGATACTTTGGGAAACCAAGAAAAAAACAACCAAACAGGTAATGGAAACAGTTCAAGAATTGAAAACTGAAATGGAGGGAAGAAAGAAAATACAAACCGAGGGCCAACTGGATATGGAAAATCTAGGGCAACGAACAGAGACTACAAAAACAAGCATAACTAATAGAATACAAGAGATAGAAGAAAGAATGTCAAACTCTAAAGACACCATTGAGAAAATAAATGCACTGATCAAAGAAAACAGCAAATCCAACAAATTCTCATCACAAAACATTCAGGAAATATGAGACACAATAAAAAGACCAAACCTAAGAATAATAGGGATAGAAGAAGGAGAAGAATTACAGCTCAAAGGACCAGAAAATTTATTTAACAAAATTATGGAAGAGAAAAAAAAAATTATGGAAGAGAACTTTCCCATCATAAAGAAAGATATTCCTATGAATATTCAAGAAGCATACAGAACACCAAATAGGATGGATCAAAAAAAATCCCATAGCCATATAATAATCAAAACACAAAACATACAGATTAAAGAAAGAATATTAAGAGCTGCAAAGGAAAAAGGTCAAGTAACTTATAAAGGTAAACCGACCAGACTTACACCTGACTTCTCTATGGAAACCATGAAAGCCAGAAGGTCCTGGATAGAGGTACTTCAGAAACTAAGAGTCCATGGATGCAAGCCCAGACTACTATACCCAGCAAAGCTTGAATTCACCATCTATGGAGAAAACAAGATATTCCAGGACAAAAACAGATTTAAACAATACGTAGACATAAAACCCAGCCTTACAGAAAGTAATAGAAGCAAAATCACGACACAGGGAATCCAAAATTCCTACAATAACTCACCTTCACCAGCAAAACTCAAAGAAGGGAAACACACAACCTCTACTTCCAAAAAAAATATAACACCAGAGTCAACAACCACTGGTCATTAATATCACTTAATATCAATGGACTCAATTCACCTATCAAAAGGCACAGGCTAAGAGACTGGATACGAAAACAGGATCCAACATTCTGCTGTTTACAAGAAACACACCTCAACCACAAAGATAGACATCTACTTAGGGTAAAGGGTTGGGAAAATGTTTTTCAAGCAAATGGATCTAAGAAACAAGTGGGTGTGGCCATACTAATTTCTAACAAAATTGACTTCAAACTAAAATCAATCAGAGAAGATAGAGATGGTCATTTTATACTCATAACAGGAACAATTCATCAAGATGAAGTCTCAATCCTGAATATCTATGCCCCTAATATAAAAGCGCCCACTTATGTAAAAGAAACATTACTAAAACTCAAGGCAGTCATGAAACCACACACACTAATATTAGGAGACTTCATCACTCCTCTCTCACCAATAGACAGGTCAATCAGACAGAAACCTAATAGAGAAATAAGAGAATTAATGGAGGTAATGAAGCAAATTGACTTAACAGACATCTATAGGACATTCCACCCAAATTGGAAAGAATATACATTCTTCTCTGCAGCTCATGGAAACTTCTCAAAAATTGACCACATAGTCGGTAACAAAGCAAACCTCCACAGATACAAAAAATAATAATTTAGTGACCACCTGTGTCTTATCGGATTACCATGGAATAAAGCTAGAATTTGACAACAATGCTACCCCCAGAAAGCCTACAAACTCATGGAAACTGAACAGTCAACTACTGAACCATATCTGGATTAAGGAAGAAATAAAGAAAGAAATTAAAGTCTTCCTGGAATTCAATGAAAATAAAGAAACAACAAACTCGAACTTATGGGACACTATGAAAGCAGTCCTAAGAGGAAAATTCATAACACTAAGTGCCCACTTAAAGAAAACAGAGAAAGCTCACATTGGAGACTTAACAGCACACCTGAAAGCTCTAGAAAAAAAGAAGCAGACTCACCTAGGAGGAGTAGAAGACTGGAAATAATCAAACTGAGGGCTGAAATCAACAAAATAGAAACACAGAAAACAATCCAAAGAATCAATGAAACAAAAGGTTGGTTCTTGGAGAAAATCAACAAGATCGACAAACCCCTATCCAAACTAGTCAAACGGCAGAGAGAGAACACCCACATTAATAAGATCAGAAATGAAAAGGGGGACATAACTACAGACACAGAGGAAATTCAGAGAATCTTTAGATCTTACTACAAAAGGCTTTATGCCACAAAACTGGAAAATATAAAAGAAATGGATATCTGTTTAGATAAGTACCATATACCAAAGTTAAACCAAGACCACGTGAACAATGTAAATAGACCTGTTAGTCGCAAAGAATTAGAAACTGTTATCAAAAATCTCCCTTCCAAAAAAAGCCCAGGTCCAGATGGTTTCAATGCAGAATTCTACAAGAACTTCCAAAAAGAGCTAATGCCTATACTCCTTAATGTATTTCACAATATAGAAACAGCAGAGTCATTGCCAAATTCATTTTATCAAGCTACAGTTACCCTGATACCAAAATCACACAAAGACCCAACCAAGAAAGAGAATTACAGGCCTATCTCACTCATGAACATCGACACAAAAATCCTCAATAAAATACTGGCAAACCGAATCTAAGAACATATTAAAAAAATTATCCATTATGATCAAGTAGGCTTCATCCCAGAGATGCAGGTCTGGTTCAGCATCGCAAATCTATCAATGTAATCAATCATATAAATAAACTGAAAGAAAAAAACCATATGATCATTTCATTAGATGGTGAAAAAGCATTTCACAAAATTCAACATCCCTTTATGACAAAGGTCTTCGAGAGATTAGGGATACAAGGGTCATATCTAAATATTATAAAAGCTATTTACAGCAAGCCGAGAGCAAACATCAAATTAAATAAAGAGATACTCAATGCCATCCCACTGAAATCAGGAACATGAAAAGGCTGTCTACTCTCTCCATACCTCTTCAATATAGTGCTTGAAGTTCTAGCAATAGCAATAAGACAATGTAAGGGGATCAAGGGGATTTGAATTGGAAAGGAAAAAAAGTTAAACTGTCATTATGTAAAGATGATATGATAATATAATAAGTGACCCCAAAAACTCTACCAAAGAACTCCTACAGCTGATAAACACCTCTAGTGATGTGGCAAGATACAAGATCAACTCCAAAAAATCAGTTGCCCTCCTATACACTAAGGATAAGGATGCAGAGAGGGAATTCAGAGAAGAATCGCCTTTTACAATAGCCACAAATAGCATAAAATATCTTGGGGTAACTCTGATCAAGGAAGTGAAAGATCTATTTGACAAGAACTTGAAGTTTTTGAAGAAAAAAATTGAAGAGGATACCAGAAAATGGAAGGATCTCCCTTACTCTTGGATTGGGAGGATCATCATAGTAAAAATGGCAATTCTCCCAAAAGCAATCTATAGATTCAATGCAATCCCCCATCAAAATCCCATCAAAGTTCTTCACAGACCTTGAGAGGACAATAATCAACTTTATATGGAAAAACAAAAACCCAGGATAGCTAAAACAATCTTACACAATAAAGGAACATCTGGAGGCATTACCATCCCTGACTTCAAACTCTATTACAGACATTCTGTACTGAAAACAACTCGGTATTGGCATAAAAACAGAGAAGTTGATCAATCGAACCGAGTAGAAGTACCGGATTTTAACCCACAAACCTATGAACGCCTGATTTTGGATAAAGGAGCTAAAAGTATACAATGGAAGAAAGAGAGCATCTTCAACAAATGGTGCTGGCAGAACTGGTTGTCAACCTGTAGAAGAATGAAAATAGATCCATATCTATCACCATGTACAAAACTCAAGTCCAAATGGATTAAAGACCTCAATATCAGCCCGAAAACACTGAATCTGATAGAAGAGAAAGTGGGAAATACCCTACAACAGATGGGCACAGGTGATCGCTTCTTAGGTATAACCCCAGAAACATTGAATAAATGGGACCTACTAAAACTGAGAAGCTTCTGTAAAGCAAAGGACACTGTCACTAAGACAAAAAGGCAACCCACTGACTGGGAGAAGATCTTCACCAACCCTGCAACAGACAAAGGTCTGATCTCCAAAATATATAAAGAACTAAAGAAACTAGACTTTAAAATGTTAATTGACCCAATTAAAAAATGGGGCACTGAACTGAACAGAGAATTCTCAACAGAAGAAGTTCAAATGGCCAAAGACACTTAAGGTCATGCTCAACCTCCTTAGCAATCAGGGAAATGCAAACCTAAAGAACTTTGAGATACCATCTTACAACTGTCAGAATGGCTAAAATCAAAAACACCAATGAAAGCCTTTCCTGGAGATGATGTGGAATAAGGGGTACACTCATCCATTGCTGGTGGGAATGCAAACTTGTGCAACCAATATGGAAAGCAGTGTGGCGGTTTCTCAGGAAATTTGGGATCAACCTACCCCAGGACCCAGCAATACCACTCTTGTGAATATACCCAAGAGATGCCCTATCACACTACAAAAGTGTTTGTTCAACTATGTTCATAGCAGAATTATTTGTAATAGCCAGATCCTGGAAACAACTTAGATGCCCTTCCATTGAAGAGTGGATGAAGAAAGTGTGGAATATATATATATATATATATATATATATATATATATATATATATATATATATATATATATATATACACATATATATTAGAGTACTACTCAGCGGTGTAAAACAATGACTTCTTGAATTTTGCATGAAAATGGATGGAAATAGAAAACACTATTCTGAGTGTGGTAACCCAGACCCAAAAAGATGACCAAGGGATGTACTCACTCATAATTGGTTTCTAGCCATAAATAAAGGACATTGAGCCTATAATTCGTGATCCTAGGGAAGCTAAATAAGAAGGTGAACCCAAAGAAAAACATATAGTTATCCTCCTGGATATTGGAAGTAGACAAGATTGCTGGGCAAAAATTGGGAACAGGGGGTGGGATGGGATGGGGGAAAGGGGAGATGGGGATAGACAAGTGAGAAGAGGAGGATAGGGAGAGCTTGGGGGAATGGGATGGTTGGGATAATGGAAGGATGGATATGGGAGCAGGGAAGTATGTATCTTATTTAAGGGAGCCATTTTACAGTTGGCAAGAGCCTTGACTCTAGAGGGGTTCTCAGGTGTCCAGAGAATTGTAACCAACTAGGTCCTTGGGCAGCTGAGGAGAGAGAGCCTGAAATGGCCCGATCCCATAGTCATACTAATGAATATCTTGTGTATCACCATAGAACCGTCATCTGGCGATGGATGGAGATAGAGACAGAGACCCACATTGGAGCAATGGACTGAGCTCCCAAGGTCCAAATGAGGAACAGAATGAGGGAGAACATGAGCAAGCAAGTCAAGATTGCGAGGGGGGCACCCACTGAGACAGTGGGTGCTCAGCAAGGCCAGCTGGACTGGGACTGGAAAAGCATGGGATAAAACCGGACTCTCTTAATATGGTGGACAGTGAGGGCTGCTGAGAAGCCAAGGACAATGGCACTGAGTTTTGACCCTACTGCATGTACTGGCTTTCTGGGAGCCTAGCCTGTTTGGATACTCACTTTCCTAGACCTGGTTGGAGGGGGGAGGACCTTGGACTGCCCACAGGGCAGGGAACCCTGACTTCTCTTTGGACTGGAGAGGGAGGGGGAGGGGAGTGGTGCGTGGGGAGTGTCGGGACAGGGAGGGAAAAGGGAGGCAGGGAATAGGCAGAATTTTTTTAATTTATTTATTTATTAAAGATTTCTGCCTCCTCCCCGCCACTGCCTCCCATTTCCCTCCCCCTCCCCCAATCTACTCCCCCTCTCTCAAAAGCCTAACTTACTCCAGGTGGTGCCATCCTTGGGCAGGTGATCTTGAGTTGTATAAGAAGGTAGGCTGAGCAATTGTCTTAGTTAGAGTTCATTATTGCTCTGAAGAGATTACATAACCATGGAAACTTTTATTAATGAAAACACTTAATTGAGGTCATTTGCTTACAGTTCAGAGGTTCAGTCCATTATGAAGGGGATCATGCAGGGAGACATGGTGCTGGATCTGAGAGTTCTACATCTTGACTCAGAGGCAACAGGAAGTCCACGGAGAGTCACACCGAGGGAAGCTTGAGAAAAAGAAACCTCAAAATTGGCCCCAACACATCCTCCTGAATATTAACCTTCAGCAAGCGATGAAAGGAGACAGAGACAGAGACCCAAATTGGAGCACAGGACTGAAATCTCAAGGTCCAAATCAGGAGCAGAAGGAGAGAGAGCATGAGCATGGAACTCAGGACCGCGAGGGGTGCACCCACACACTGAGACAATGGGGATGTTCTATTGGGAACTCACCAAGGCCAGCTGGCCTGGGTCTGGAAAAGCCTGGGATAAAACCGGACTCTCTGAACATAGCGGACAATGAGGACTACTGAGAACTCAAAAACAATGGCAATGGGTTTCTGATCCTACTGCACGCACTGGCTTTGTGGGAGCCTAGGCAGTTTGGATGCTCAACTTACTAGACCTGGATGGGGGTGGGGGTTCCTTGGACTTCCCACAGGACAGGGAACCCTGATTGCTTTTCGGGCTGGGGGGGAGACTTAATTGGGGGAGGGGGAGGGAAATGGGAGGCGGTGGCGGGGAAGAGACAGAAAACTTTAATAAATAAATAAATTAAAAAATTAAAAAAAAAAAAATTGGCCCCAACAGTGACACACTTCCTACAATAAGGACACACCTCCTAATAGTGCCATTCCCTTTGGGGGCCATTTTCTTTTAAACTACCACAGCAATCCCCAAGAAATAAGTCAGTAAAGATCACGCCTCCATGGCTTCTGCATCAGCTCCTGCCGCAAGGTTCCTACCCTGATTTTCCTCAGTGGTGGACTGTGAAGTGAGGAATGTGAGATGAAATAAGTCATTTCCTCCCCACGTTGCTTTTGTCTATGGCATTTGGTCATAATAATACCAACCCTAACTAGATATTAACCCACATATAGTTGAATAATTTAATAGCCTTTGAATACCATTGGCCTACTAAGGAGTAGTCTTTATAACATATTTTCTAACATCTTGTCAGGTACTGTGTCAACAAAACTGGCACAGTATGGCATTCTTAGACGCTTACAGGCCTGTTAGTTTCCTAACATAAATGTAGATGAGCTCTAGAACCTCTTTCCTTGGCATGACACTGAATAGTTAGTGTTCATGGCCACATTTAGTCTTCCAGGTAAGGCTGATCCTTCTATGGGCTGGAATTATATTTTGCATCTTCAAGCAGCCTTTCAGAAATCTGGATCTCTAGAGTCTACAATGAGGGAAGCTTACTGTTTTTATTCAGGCCTTAAGAAATCAAAGAATGAAGTTGAATAGTTCAGTTTTAAGCCAAAACCGTTTGTGCAAATTTTCATTATCTATCATAGGCAACTGTAAATTCTTTGTTTGGAAAGGGCATTAGTAAAGTTGCCCCTTCCAAGACAGCCGTTGCATTACAGGTTCAGAAGAAGCTGCAGTGGAGGACTCAGAGCCCTCTTATGTGGGATATACTCTTAATGAATATCCACATTCCACTTGGAGGCCTCTTTAATGGTGCTTTTGATCACCTTATCAGGAGTTACACTACTCTATAATTTTAACTTTTGTGTAATGTTTAGCTAAAGCTTGGGTAAAACTCAAACACTCTTCAAATATATGTGTCTAATCCAAGACTTCCCCCTTCAACCTGCCTGCAACTTAATATATTCAAATATAGTAGAAGGTTAGGGATGCTTTTGTCATGGTTATTTCCCATTTAAACTGATCATATATGTATTTTATTTTTATGTTTTAAATTATTTGCTCCTAATATATGACTTTATTTTGTTTTTTTTTTTCATTTTATTAAAAATTTCCACCTCCTCACCTCCTCCTATTTTCTTCCACCTCCCTCCCCCTCCCCCTTCCCATACCCTCTACAGTCCAAAGAGCAGTCAGGGTTCCCTGCCCTGTGGAAAGTCCAAGGTCCTCCCCCTTCTATCCAGGTCTAGGAAGGTGAACATCCAAACAGACTAGGCTCCCACAAAGCCAGTACATGCAGTAGGGTCAAAACCCAGTACCATTGTCCTTGACTTCTCAGTCAGCCCTCATTGTCAGCCACATTCAGAGAGTCCGGTTTGATCACATGCTCCAACAGTCCATTTCTGACACCATATTCTAAAATAAATTCCACATGGATTAAAGATGAATAAACCTGAAGCTGTAAAACTACTAAAAAAAATTGGAAAATTACTTGATATTTGTCTGAGCAATGGTTTTCTTAGATTCTACTCTCAATAATAATAAAAAATGCAAGTATAATCATTTAGGTGAACCTCCATGAGCTCGAGGCAAGCCTGATCTACAAGAGCTTGTTCCAGGACAGGCTCCAAAGCTACAGAGAAACCCTGTCTCAAAAAACAAAATGAAAACAAACAAACAAACGAAAGCAGAGAAAAACAAAACAAAAAATATTAGGCCAGGTGGTGGTGGTGCATGCCCTTAATCCCAGCTCTTGGGAGTCAGAGGCAGCTGGATTTCAATGAGTTCCATGCCAGCCTGGTCTACAGTGCGATTTCTAAGACAGACAGGAGTGTTACACAAAGAAACCCTCTCTTAAAAAACCAAGAAGAAAAAAAAATAATTATTCCCGTATTTGTTAAAGAGACCAAGTCTTAATTCACAGATTAGAAATTGGTTATTTTCCTCCTAAGAACTTAACATATTCAACAAAGATATACCTTCTATTGAATAAATTTCATTCCCAGTTATTGTGGAACTATTCTTCCAAAACTCAGAGATTACAAGAAAGCTAAAGATGATTGCAAAATCAAATTTTACACATCGGTGAAGAAATAATTGTATATTAGAGAAAAAAGAAAAACTAATTTTAAACATATGTAATGTCCTTAGAAAGCACTAATAGGAAAAGGAAATAATTTTTGCTGTGAGGCCTTGAAATGGAAGATAGAATTGAAATCATGTCCTTCATGTCAGTTTCAAGATATTTACATAGCGCTCAAGCCAAAAACATGATTAGCTTTCCATAGACTAAAGCAGAAAAGAGGGGGAAACGACAAGAAAAAACCTGCCCAAATGAAAGATAGTGAAAGTCAGTAAAAATTAGGGAGAGACTAGGTCAAAATGGCAGTCTAATGTGCTAGCACACATCCCCCTTCCAAGTTTTTCCAGTGAAAACGAAGGGATATTCATGTTCACTAAGAATTTCATGAGGGCATTAGTGGGGAGAAAAAGCAAGTTCCTGGAGAATGCTCAGGGCACTGAGGTGAAGGATAAGGTGGAGGGAGGAGAGGATCTTTGCCATGCTTCTCCTCTCTGCTTCCAAACAGGTTTGCTCAGGCCATGTGGGAGACGAAGCACAGGTCGGGGAGGGACAGTTGATATTAAGAGTCACTGATTTCAGCATTTCGGAGGTCCAAATCCTGTTTCAAATCTTCGGCCCCACTGCAGCTCTCCAGCCTTTCCCAACAACACCAGGGAACCCAGGAGAGTGCAGCACAGCAGCAGGCACCCACCCAGGTATCCAGCATTGCCCTCAGGCTCCTGGGGTGGGGTGAGGGCCGGTTAGGGACCAGATTCCTGGAGTGGAGGCATCTAACAAGGGGTGTGTGTGAATAAGTTGGCCCTTTATCCACTCAGCTAACTGTCTCTTCCCCTTTCTCCAATGCGGCCATGGACCCAAGCACCAGCACCCAGTATTTCCGGACCACTGAGGCCCAAGGGGAACCCGCAGATGCAGCTGCTGGACATGAGTTCCTTTACAACTACACCAACGAAACTGCAACCATGACCAAGGAAAAACCGAAGCAGAAGAGGCAGAGGAGCAGATGTTCGTCCCTGGCCGAAAGGAACATCGTGGGCTGCAGGATCTCCCACAACTGGAAGGAAGAGGATGGTTCCATCACCCATTGGAGAGGAACGGTTCTGAATCAAGTGGCCATCCCTCTCTCTGTTTGGTGAAATACGACGGGATCGCTTGCATCTATGGGTTAGAACTTCATCAAGATGAAAGAGTGTTGTCCCTTCAAGTGCTGTCTGATACAGTAAAACCGGAGCTAGTATCATCTAAAAATGGACTGGACTTAGCAGGTCTGGTCCTGGTGGGAGAAGGAGCAGGAACTGAAGTTGGGCTGTGGAGGAGGGGGCTGCCTAGGGAGAAGTGGAGGGGAGCCAGAGTGAGAGAGAGGCTCCCTGGGGGTGGGACAGAGGGAAGCAAGAAAGATGGATTGGGAAGAGCAAGAGGGGTAACAGAGTGAAGTCTTCTGGCACCTTCTGGCTTTCAGAAAACCAAAGGAACTCCTGTAGGAGAATACACACAGCAGTGTGAAGAGGGGCACAGGAAGGGCAGGAAAGGTCTGCTGGGCAGGGAGGTCCCTGAGGAGAGCCTCTGGGACTTCACGCCGATACAGATCCACACATAGGACATAGTACACTCTGAGCTTAACTGGGAGGAGCATGCCAAGAAGAATGGCATGATGTATCCACCTTCTTTCTGGCTGTTCATAGTGGCAATGGTCAGCTGTCAAGCAAGGCACATGTGTTAGAGGGTCACAGAATGGCCTTTCTAAGGGCCTACTGGGAGAATGGAAGCCAATGTCAAGTTTGTATCTACATATCAGGCTTGTGTGTTTTCAGGGAGTCTGACACAGCCTGAAGCCTAAGGAACTAGCAAGAGTTCATGGCTAGCTCTGGGCAAAGGGAAAGTGCTTTCTTTGGGAAAATGGATCCGTGGTGAATCCAGGAATAGCAATCCTGACACTTTCCTTCTACTTGCTGGAATAATCCTTGCCTTCCTGGAGGGATGGGGCATCTGATGGGTGTGCCTCATGTCTCCATGGTATAGAGAGAACGTGGCTGACCATGCTCTGTCACAGCTGCCTGGAGCCATTCAGTGCCCAGGCAAAGGGAAACTGCCCTTCCTTAGGCATCCCATTCTGGTTAGACTCCCTGAAAAGCCTGTAGCAAATCACACCTTCTAGGTACCTCCTACCCTAACTAGCTCTGCCTTCCTTTTTAAACTCATAGCTACCCCTGATGGAGATGTGTGCACCTCTCTTTTGAAAGAGGGTGGTATAACCTGGGAATGGGGGTAGTGCTGGGGATTGTGGCTTTGACTAAGTAATTCCTTTTGCTGGAAACTGCCCTTTGAAAGGGCTGGGCTCTGTGGGAAGACGAATTAATTGGGAATCCCAGGAAAGTGTCTCACAACTGTGGAGTTCAGGGCATGGGTCTCTGTCCTCCTCTTCTGATCTCTGATGTCATTCCCCAACCTTCCAAAGTCCCTCTGAGAACACTATGTGTGCTCTGCCTCCTCCTCTCCTCCTTCCCTGTTGCCTCCCAATAGAACTGTGTTTCTGGTTCTTGCTGTGGGAATCTTCCTAAAGACATACTTGGAGCAAGCAAGGATCTATCAGACACTGAAAGAAAGTCCTAAACCTCATCGATGCTCACCTCAAGAATAGATTGCCTCAAGAATGGCACACGACAAGCACACCTCACAAGGGAAGCCTTAGTTTTCTTTCGTATATCATGTGGTTTTGTTCAGACAACACCAGCATGTCCTCTGGGGAGCACTTTTCCTAGCGTCCATGTTTTGTTGGTTGGTTGTGGTTTTGCTGTGTTCTGCATCCAGTTAGACTTATGGTAAGTTCATATCACATAAACTAAAATCTAACTGCATCCAATTAGACTTGTGGTAAGTTCATATCACATTAACGCCCTGGGATAGAACCCATTTCCCAACAGGGATACAAGAAGGGAGGGTTGACCTCATTTTCACCTTGGAAAGGTTTTAGTTGGTCACGCCTCGGTAAAATCCGAGTCCATGCCATGGAAGGAGGTTCATTTGCAGCTTTATGGCTAGAAGCATCGATGCTTGTCTGATTTATTATGCTCAATCCCGTGGATTCTTCATTCATTTGTTTTATCTTCATCCCATAAACACTTTGGGTGGGCTGTACCAGACGCTGTTCGGGACACAGAGGTGAGGTGAGTAGATACAACAGACGAATGGATTTTATCCTCATGGAAATTCCTTTGTAGTGTGTCAGATGCATAGTTAGCCATGTAGTTTGTAAATCTATGAGAAATATTTTCATATTGATATGTGATAAAGAAAAGGACACACCTAGGCCAGGATAGTCAAATGAAGTGTGAAGATTGTGCTCTTTACAGAGAAACAGAGTGGCCAGGAAAGGCTTCCCGGATCCTCTAGGTTCGGAATGAAAACAAAGGTAGTGAGAGTGTGGTCCTTTGGCAGCAGTAATGGAGAACGTGCATTCCAGATAGAGCGATGACAGATGCTGAAGCTCAGAGAAGACCTGGCACATTTGAGGAGAAGAAGCTGAGATGGCAGCATGATGATGGGGGCTGATGGAGGGAGGTAGAGAACTGTGGGAAGTGATCTCAGAGAAGTCACAAGGGTGCCAGAGAGACCAAAACCCTGCAGGTTACAACCTCTACAGTGGAATTCTGCTCTTCCCTTGACTGAGACTGGGAGATAGTTGGGCATGTAAAGCTTTCTCTATTGTATCTTCAGCTCCTGAGATTCTTACTTCCATCTTCTGTAATCTGTTGGTTATGCTTGCATCTGTAGCTTCTGTTTGTTTACCCAGATTTTACATTTGCAGTATTTCCTTGGTTTTTGTTTTCTTTGTTGACTCTATTTCATTTATCAAGTCTTGAACCGTTCCAGCTCTTTGCTTCACTTGATTGATTGTTTTTTTCTTTTAAGGTCAAGAAATGACCTTAAGAGATTTATTGCTTTCTTCCAATTTTTTGTTTATCTTTTCCTCCATTTCTTTAAGGTAATTTTTCATTTCCTCATTAAGGTTCTCTATCATCTTCAGAAAGTTATATTTAAGGATATTTTCTTTGCTTCTTCCGGGTTAGGATGTTCATGTCTTCTTTTTGTGGAACACTAGGTTCAGGTGTTGCCATATTGTTCTTTAGGATGTTAAATGTATTCTTGCATTGGTGCCTAACCATCTCTTCCTCCAATTGGTGCAGGTAGGGCCTGTGGCTTAGGTGTTCTCTCTTCCTTTTGTTGCAGGCTGGCCCGTGAATCTGGTAGTTGCTGATGAGGCACTGGGGGCTCCTCTCCAGGGGCAGTCATGGCCAAGGCTCCAGATGTCATAGGTGTAGTGGAGAATGGTTGCTCCGGAATCTCTGGGGTTTGGTGGTTGTGGTGGGGCATAGGATGTTTCTCAGTGGGTTAGGACCTGGAGAGCAGGGCCATGGAGATGGAAACACAGACTTTCACTTCTTCAGTGGCAGCCAGGACCAAAACTCTGGTGCGTGTTGGCTGTGGGTGTGGGACACTTTTTCCAGGTCCCTGGGGCCTAGCTTGGTGGGAGTGGGGCACAGGATGTGCCTCCCGGGGCTACAGTCCAGAGACCTGCAGGGCCCTCCAGTCACGAACCCAGACACTCACCTTTTTGAACCCAGATACTCACATATCCAGGGGCAACCAGTGTCAAGGCTCTGGTGGTCAGAGATGTGGTAGGGATTGGCTGTGGGTATGGGGAGAGTGTTCCCAGGTCTCTGGGGGCTAGATGGGTGGGTCTGGGGCACAGGATATACATATACCTCCCAAGACTAGGGTCCCGAGAGCTGCACCTTGACATTATTTTATATTTTAGCAATGGACTTACTTTTTATACACACATTTCTAAAATTTAAAGAGTATTTATTTATTTTTTTAATGTGTATGTACATAAGTATGCATGAGTTTATGTATACCAAATATGTGTGGGAGCTTGCAGAGTCTAGAATAAGGCTTTGAATCCCCCAGAGTTTGAGTTGCAAGAGGCTGTGAACAGCTTTGTGGGTTTTCATGAGAACCTTGTGTTCTTAGCAACTTAAAACATCTTTCTAGACACAAATTGTCATTTTAATGTGCATATTACATTAATATTTTTTACTAAAATATAGAAAAGTAAAAACAGAAATTATTCTACATGAACTTTTATTGGATATTTACCATCAGTATCAATAAATGATTAGAAAAGTTCCCAATCAGAATGTATTCCTCTCAGCCCTGTCCTTAAGATATGTGCACCTTCTTGTCAAAATTGAGATGGGGCATATTCACTGGTATCTAGTAAAAAGAGCACAGGGATGCTACTAAATCTATGATGTACAGAAGAATGCTCACAAAAAGCATGACCCAGCCTATCCTGGCTAGGGTTCCAGGCTTCAGAAATACTGCATTACAAGAAGATGACATAGACATGCTCCTCACAAAATATAAATGTGGGGAAACAGGATAATGTAAGCAGATGTAGCAGAGCAGAGATCATTTCAGTTTCACATAAATTTCATCTTTCACCAAATCCTGTAATAGCTCTATCTTTTTGTTGTAGGCTGAAACATTCTGTGGCATTTCTGTTTAGTATCCCTTGGTAAATTTGCCATTGTCTATTTAGGATGTTGTTTTGCAATGTGTCTTAGTTTGCTTGCTAGGGATGTGATTAAAAACCATGACCAAATGCACCATGGGCAGGAAAGCATTTCTTACATTTTCTATGTTATGGTCCATCGTAGAGGAAGTCAAGGCAGGAGCTCAGGACAGGAACCCCGAGAGGAGAACTGAAATGGAAACAAGGCAGAGGGATGCTTACTTGTAGGCTCCTTTCTCATGGCTTATTCAGTGTGCTTTCCTGCACATCCAAGGTTGACATGGCCAGGGATAGCACTGCCTGTAATGGATGGGTCATCTCCCCCACACCAAATATTATTCAAGAAAGTTCTATGCAGTTATACCTATATGTCAAACAGATGGAGGCAATTTCTCAATTGAGATGCCCTCTTCTCAGATATGCTAGTTTGGTTTCAACTTGACAAAAACCGACCAGCACAACCTGTGAGATTATTCTGACCAATGCACAATGGGGACTCAGTCAGACTGATCACAGAGCAAGCCAACATCTAGAGAGAGACTGGACCATGGTGGTTGTGGTGGGGAGAATCTCGCTTTTGTTTACTTTGGTACTAGTTTCCTCTGGTGTGATTTTGTTTCTTGCTGCCTTAAATATGGTCTGATTTCTGTTGCCCTTTTATCTTGCCAAGCCTGATTTTTAAAATTAATAGTTGTTTAAAAGCTTTTATTCAGCCAGGTGGTGGTGATGCACACCTTTAATTATAGCACTCCGAAGGCAGAGGCTGGCGATCTCTGAGTTTGAGACCAGCCTGCTCTAAAAGAAAGTTCCAGGAAAGCCAGAGCTGTTACACAGAGAAACCTTTATTGAACCCCACTGGCAAATCTTTTGTTCTTTTTTTTAGGGGTATGTGTGTGGTATGTGTTTGTTTGTGTGTGTGTGTGTGTGTGCATTTGTGTATGCAGGTGTTCCTTATGAAAGCCAGAGCAGGCTTTCAGATCCCCTCTGGTGCTGGAGTTTCAGGCTGTTGTGGTCCATATGATATGAGTGCTGGGAACCTAACCTACAGTCTTCTGCAAGAATATTTGCCCTTTTAACTGTTGAGCCATATCTTTAGTACCTTAATTAATATTAAGGTACTTAACTTTTTAAGTATATTAAATAATAGGATTTATTATGTTATTTTCATAGTTACTTGGTTTTTATTTCTCAACCTACTTCATCACCCTGTCCTATCCTGTGTCTCCATCTTGCTGGTACCCTCCCTTCTTCCTAATGGCCCCAGCTTCCTCCTCCCTGCTTGCTGCATAATAACACTTACTCTCTAACTCATTTAAGGTTTTTTGTTCCCCTATCTTGATCTCCTTTCTGGTTTCAGGTGCCCCCCAACAATTTCACTGAAATACAAACTCGCAAGTGATTCCTCCCTTGGAAGAACACTTGTCAAGTATCTGCCTTTCTGCATTTTCTTTGTTTTGTTTATCACAATCAATTACAGTTCCATTATTTTCCTGCTAATGCCATGACCTTATTCATTTTTATGTATTCTCTCTCTCTCTCTCTCTCTCTCTCTCTCTCTCTCTCTCTCTCTCTCTCGTGTGTGTGTGTGTGTGTGTGTGTGTGTGTGTGTGAGAGAGAGAGAGAGAGAGAGAGAGAGAGAGAGAGAGAGAGAGAGAGAGAAAGAAAGAGAGAGAGAGAGGGAGGAGAGTGTTTCTCTTTCCTTGGTCCATGGTATTCAAGGAGCTGATGTGGGATTTCCCTCTGTATTCTGTGATTACCATTGATAAATAAAGGAACTGCTTTAGGCCTATAGTAGAGCTATAGGGGGACAGAGCTAGACAGGGAAAACTAAACTTGTTGTGCCCAAATCTGTGGATCCCCACAAAAGCCAACAAAGGAGACCGAGTCCCATAGGTAAAAGCTAAGAGCCTTTATTTTAACCAAGTTGGCAAACTCGGTCTCTCCGCATGTTCAATGTATTGGAATATCCGGAGAGCCCCGAACTCAATTAGAATTGGGATTTTATAATAGTAAAGGTGGGGGTGAGGGGTCTCTGAGGTTCAGGACCTCTGTTTTGCTGACAATTGGCTAGGGGTGTCCTGGTGAATTGCTGGCAGGTGTTTCTATCTACAGTGCTTGGAATGCCAGGAATTTCCTTTGAATGGTCTGCTCTTGAGTGGGGGTCAGGTAATCTCAGCCTGCCAGGCATTGTCTCAGGATAAACTATTGAGACTCCATTTAAATTTATCAAAGGCCAAGGTCCCAGGTGATAATGGTTGGAGGAAGTAAAGAACTTCTTTTCTGCCCAGACTTAGATTATTGTGGCTCACAAAACTGAATGCTGGGAAAAAGAAGGGCAGAGTCAGAGAGAAGCCACAGAGCCACTGCCAGAGACAGACATGCTAAAACTTTGCTGGTAGGCCACGACCTCTTGGTGATGCACAGATTAATGGAGGTAGGTTAAATTAAGATGTAAGAGTTAGCCAGTGAGAAACTAATGCTAATGGGCCAACCAGCGATTTAAACAATTCAGTTTGTGTGATTATTTTGGGGCTAAGAGGCCAGGAACCAACAAGTGGCCTCCTTACTACACCTAACTTCTGTTACAGCTCCTGTACCTGTTGCTAGCTTCCACAATGCACTCTTATCTCTCTGGAACCATTAGCCAAACAAACCCTTCCTTCTAAAAATTTCTCGGCTCATGGTGAAGTGTCCTAACAATAGTAAAGTAACGTACACAGTTGCCGAAACAACTCTGCTCATGTGAATGCAGTTCATTTTCACCAGTAGCAACAGATATTTCAGCATCAGGAGCTTGAGTTTAGAGATGATGTTCCTGCCTTGTGGCCTAAACCTCCTGGGAAAGTGATGTGTTAAAAAGATGGTTGACCATTTTGAACCAGAAACAAGAGAGGAGTAGATGGGGGACAGAGGGGAGGCAGAGGGAGAGAATAGGAGGACAGGAGGGTGGGGGAACTGCAGTTGGGATATAAAATAAATGAAAAAATTTAATTTAAAAGACACATGGTGACATTGTTCCCTACAAAAGAAGTCCTAGCCAGACAATCCAAGAGCCCACTAACATTGATGGAACCCATACCCAGGATCCTTGTCTTCTCTGGTGGGTAGGACTTTACTGAGTGCCTCAAAATTTTAAAAAAATTTAGATACCAGTGTTCATCTAACACTAATAATTGATATATATTCTTCTTCCTCTTGCTCAGAAATTCTGATTTTCCCATTTGTTTTTAGTAAATCAAGTTGTATTTGTCCCCTTTCCTCCTCACTTCTTCTCCTAATTGCTCCCTCCAGTTTCCCCTCCCAGATTCTCCAATCTGATCCCCTTTATAACAGTTTCCTGATTTGTCTTGGGAGCTGAGGCGCTATGGATTCCACGGCAGGAAGACAGCACAGGAGACTGAGGGCCGCGAGGTTCTCTCACGGATGCCCGTCATTAGCATCTTAATCCTCCAGGACCAGTTTCACCGTTCCGGTAGAGAATGGTGTTTCTGAGGGCTGAGATGCAGGTGCCAACTGGCTCCACTTAGCTGGGTTTCTGCTTCTTGTCCAGTTTGTCTCTGGGGCACCTCTGGAGATCGTGCCTGGCTCCATTCATCCCCTAGAGGGCAGAGCTGAGTCCCTAACCTTGTGCTGTGCATTGTCCTGAGCCTCTTTGTCTGCTGTTTGTGAGGTGACTGCAGAGAAGAACATGTCCAGCAGGGGTCGCGGTGCACACGGATGTTCGCTGGGAGCACAGCCTTGTCTGGGAAGGAGAGCTAGACTCCGGGTTCTCAAAACACTGTTTTTCCATGCATTCTAAGTACTCTTTGTTTTGGAAAGCAAAGATTAAAGGGTTTTTTTTTTTCGCTATAACTAAATAAATTTTGTTTAGGGGAGAAATCTTGGGAGTTGGGTTTTGTTCTGCTGTTCAGGCTTGCCTCAGCCTCCTGAGCGTGGGACTAGATACAGAAGCACACAAAAGAGCCTGGCTCCCAACAAAGTTTCACCTTTCAGGAAGCAAAACGATTTCTTACAACCTTTCATTTCCTTCTCTTGCAGCATTAACTACAGAGATAATGCCATATTGGTGCTTTTAATCAGATTTTAAAAATGATGTGTATGTGTGTCTGTCTGTATGTGGGTGTCTGCATGTGAGTGCATGTGCCCCAGGAGTTCAGAGGGTATAGGTTCTCTGAAGACTGAGTTGTGAGCCACCTGACGTGGTTACAGAGAGCTTAACTCTGGTCCTTTGGAAGAGTAGCATGATGCCCTCGAGCACTGAGCCATCTCTTTATCCACACACGGGTTCTTAAACTATGGCTTTTCACCGCACAGGGAACCTTACAAGTGAATGTGAATATCCTAATTCTAGTTAAACCCTACAACCGAAATGTCAAGGAATGGTACTGGGAGAGAGATGGCTTGGTGGAAAGTACCTGCCATGCAATGGTAAGGACTTGAGTTTTAATTCACAGAACCCATGTAAATGCTGGACACAGCAGAAGTATATGCACTCTCAGGGTTCCTATGGGGAGATGGCATGCAGAGACACTAGAATCTCCAGAAATGCCAGGGCCAAGGAGACTGATCTACAGTGGAAAAAAAAATAAAGAAAAGCTGTCTCAAAGAAGGTGAAGTGGAAAGACTGCCACCTGAGGTTGTCCACTCGCCGTGGCACACACGCAGTTACACATGGCCTCTATTTTCTCCCTGCCTGCCTCCCACACTAAAATCAGAAAAACCCCATTGCCTTCAACATATTAGAGAATTCCAAAGGCAGGAAACTTCAGTCAGGATTTCAGAGACGTTTATGGGAGAAGGGAACTGGAACAGTGAGTCACAGGTTCCCTCCAAAGTCTCATGCTTCTGCTTTAGCTCTGCATCCTCACGTGATGCAGACAGAGCTCTCTGCTCTGTCCCCCATGAGGTCCCCAGTTCAGCTCTTCATTGACATGTCCTTGTGAACTCAGCCGAGTCATGTAGATTGTTACAGCTCCACCTGTGAATGGTGTGAGATGTGTGTGTGACACAACACACTCCACCCTGTCTTCTAGGTGGCATTAACAAAGCCCAGAACTGAGTGTGTCTTTTGTAAGAGCAACAAAGAGAGTTGTATGTGCCATGTCAATATTAGACCTGGGCCCTAGTTCATGTTGTTCATACCTGAACCTTGGTTCTGATATTTCATGAACAAAAAAGAAGGGGATCATTAAATTCCAAACAGCTGCTTTACTTGGAGAAATACCGACTTAAGATGTGATTATGTTTCAGAGATATCAGTGGGCATTGCTGTGCTCAGTAGAAGTAGAGGAAGGCTCACTGGATCCTGGCTTTAGAGGGAACTCTTGGTACCTGGAAATGTGAATCTGGAATCTTACCTGTGTCATTAAAGTAGTGATGGATTCAGTACTCCTCAACTCCTAAGGATTGAGAAGAAAGCAAATGATAAAGAAATCCCTATATAACACAAATAAAATGTTTAAGAAAAGAAAGAAGAAAGGAAAAGGGATTAATTAAGTGAAAGATGATTTTGCTCCTCTCTTGGGGTTTTGATTTCTGCCAGGATTGAATTATTTCAAAATCTCCTGTGTTTTTTAAACTTTGTTTAAATAGATGTCTGAGGAAACCCAGCAGAACATTATCCAGTGTTAACCCAAAACAAAATTTTAAAGTTTTTTTTTAAATTACTAAAATAACAACTGCTAACACTATAATGTTTTGCCTTATATCATGAGGAAGCACCAACTGAACCCGGATAATTAGAAGTGGGGCTCTAGAAATTTTCCATATAACCTATAACTTTAATACTTCTTTCCTCCAGTATCTGATATTAGTTCCCAGATAACCCTTCTTGATATGAAGATCTTATTTATGCTTAAGTCCAGTATATATAGTGGTGTTATATTTATTAATAGTATACACCCATATCTCCCTATATTTTATCTCATTTTATTTTATTTGCTATATTGCCTAGACTGATCTCATATTTGTGAGCTCAAATGATCCTCCTGCCTCAGATTCCCAACTCTCTGGGACTACTACAGGCATACACTACCACTTGCCTATAATTCATGTCAGCTCTAGGCCATTTATAAAAACACAATGTAAATAGGAAGTAAATAGCTTTCATTCTATATTGTTTAGGGAAGGATGACAAGGAATGATACCTCTTCAGTACATACACATTATTCTAACATTTTTGGTCTTTAGTTGGTTGAATTGCAGATGGCCAAGACTCCAGCAGTGAAGACCAATGCTGCATGATGAGGTGCCCTATCTCACCATTTCTGTCCATACCAAAATGCTTAGAAATAAGCTAAGAAAGCAAGTAGAAACTTAAGACAATGACTGGGAAAATAACCTTTTGCAAACTTCAAAGTTTTTATTTAGTTATGAATTTGTGCCACATCTCTAGAAACACTGACGATACTAAACACATCAGTAGCAACAAACAATACAGAAGCATGTAATGATCCAGGCAAGATGCATGTATCACCAGACAGGCAGAAGTCCTTTTACAAATGTGTTAAGAAAAGATGTTAGTTATATAAGGGTTTAAAATATTTAAAATTATAATTCAAAGATAAAATTTTAACAAAGTTTATGTAAAAAGGTCCTCGAAGTTAGTCTTTTGAGGTTTTCTTTTTTACAAAGACTATCGTTAAAATTCCCCAGGGTTCAGTGAGTGAAGGGTGTTTAACACATGGGCAATTAAAAAAATCAAAACAAAAGAAAAGCTAGCCTTCCTTTCATGGTGATCAGAGAAGGCCAAATGAAAACAACAATGAAACGGCACTCTTTTGATCAGAAGACTGCCAAACATTAAATAGAGGAATAAAATTGGTACAATCCTGAACAGTTACTGCCACACGCATTCAGTATGTATTACACTTGGTTTAGGGGTCAGGAAAGCAAGAGCATTTCATTAAAGGGGGCTGGATGAGGCAGGAGCAGGTGGGAGACCCCAGGTGCTATACTCACGGACTGTCTGTAGTCAACGAGGCTGCTGGAGTTAAGAGGACACAGACACTTTCACATGGGAACAATAGATGACATAACCACAGAGCCCACAGGAAATGAAGTGGAAAGCCTCAGACTAATGGCATAGGTTCAGCAACCCCTGATGATGTTTCCACTTCAGTGATGATAGCATTCATTACTGGGATGAATAATTCAAATTATTGACAGTGTGCTAAAGGAATCAGGAAAATTCAAGGACTCAAAGAGAAAGTCCCTTTCTAATGAGGCCTATTAATCTGCTGATGAGGGCCTTATGCTTTAGTGTCAGAGCTTCTCTCTGATGGGAGTTCTTTCAAAGACGGCAACCGTTTCTAAGGAGTGGTCCTAGACTCTGTGCTGATAAGTTTGAGGCCTGCGCTATTTCGCCTTTGTCTACTAGAGTCACCTGAGAAGAGAAAACTCCAACTGAGAAATTGCATCCATTATATTGGCCAATGGGCACGCCTGTCCAAGCATTTTCTTAACTAAAGATTGGCATGGGAAGGCCCATCCCACTGTGGGCAGAGACCCCCTTGGGAAGGTGGCCCTGGGTTGCATAAGAAAGGAATATGATAAAGGTCAGAGGAGCCAGCCACCAGAGCAGTGTTCCTCTGTGGTCTCTGCTTCAGTTTCTGCTCAGGCTCTTGCCCTGACCTCTCTCCAGGATGGACTGCTAGCTGTAAGATCCCTAAACCCTTTCCTCCCCAAGGTGCTTCTGGTCAGCCACAAAAAAAGACAAACTAGGCCAACACCCTCTCTCAGTGCAACAGGGCAACACTTTTCAAGAAGACTGTGAGAAAAATGCAAGCACTAAAGCCACACCCAGATAGCAGCTTAGGGCAGATACAGAGACCCATCCTGCATGCATTAGAGCAAGTCCCACAGGGCAGGGAACCCTAATTGCTCTTTGGGCTGACGAGGGAGGGGAACTTTACCGGGGGAGAAGGAGGGAAATGGGAGGCAGTGGTGGGGTGGAGGCAGAAATCTTTAATAAATAAATAATTAATTAATAAATAAAAATAATGTCTCCGAGGAAATATGGATAAGAATTTTGTGAGAGCCTGGTACACGAAAAGATTTCATCTGAAGAATGTGTTCTGCTAAAGCCAAAGCCTATTTGAGGAAAACATTAGGCTATGGCGTTCTTACAGCCCCAAGTACTATATCCCTGAGACCTTTAACATCTTTTCCGAGCTAACCAGATGAAGCAGTAAATGGAAATTCAGTTTTGAGCCAACCCATGTGATTTCAGCTCAAAGTTGTCATAGTTACCAGATTCTCACTAGACACTATTGGTACATTACAGTCTCTCTAGCCCAGTGCTTCTCAACCTGCGTGTCGCGACCCTCTGTTTTCTCAGGGGTCACCTAAAACAATCAGAAAACACAGATATTTACATTACATTCCTAACAGTGGCAAAATTACCGTTATGAAGTAGCAACAAACATAATTTTAGAGTTGGGGGTCATTATAACAGGGGGAATTGGACTAAAGGGTCGCACACAGCGTTAGGAAGGTTGAGAACCACAGCCCTAGCCATTCTCTCTCCCAGAAGTCTCTAGCTGTTCTCCCTCCCAGAAATCAGGCCTTGGCCCCAGCTGCCTGCTGTGACCTTGCAGCTTTCCCAGAGCTGAGTTCCCTCCCTCCCCTTTGCAGCTGCAGACAAAGCTAGTCTCTCTCTCAGACTCCAAAGAACCTTGAATTTTATTTTGTTTATTTATTAAAAATTTCTGCCTCCTCCCAATCCCCCATTTCTCTCCCATTCCCCTCACTCCCCCTCCCTCTGTATACCTAAGAGAAGTCAGGGTGACCTGCCCTCTGGGAAGTCCAAGGCCCTCCCCCCTCCATCCAGGTCTAGGAAGGTGAGCATCCAAACAGATTAGGCTTCCAAAAAGCCAGTATATGCAAAAGAATCAAAACCTGGTGTCATTATCATTGGCTTCTCAGTATGCCCTCATTGTCAGCCGCATTCAGAGAGTCTGGTTTGATCACATTCTCATTCAGTCCCAGTCTAGCTGGTCTTGGTGAGCTCCCATTAGATCACTCCCACTGTCTCTGTAGGTGGATGCACCCCTCGCGGTCCTGACTTCCTTGCTCATGTTCTCCCTCCTTCTGCTCTTTATCTGGGCCTTGGGATCAGGACACGCCCTTTGTTCTTTGGGCATGAAAAGACACCCTATGGCCCCCTTAAAATCACATTGTACAGCACTGCACGGTGCAATGTGTTAGCTCCCCTAGGAACCAAAGGGTCTTTTCATTTAGGAAGTCACCAAGCTATCCGCTATCCCTGGTGGCTTTCTCTCCTGATGAATCTCATCTTTGGACTTGACAGCCCACTCACTCTCCCTCCCTGCAGACATGGCTGCTTGTGGCCTTGATGCCATCATTTTTCCTAACAAAACCCACCTGAAGGGTAATTCATCACTGCTTCAGTTGTGTGACTAAGCTTTTCCTGGGGAGATGCAACACAAACACCTACTCATCCCAGGTAGGGAACTCATGACAGAATAAAGCACAGGTACTACCAAAGCCCGTCTTGGTGAATCGATGAATTGTTTTTTAATGTTTATTTATTTCATGAGCATTGGGGTATGTCTGTGTGAGGGTGTCAAATCCATCACTTGCAGCTGGATTACAGACAGTGGTGAGCTGCCATGTGGGCACTGAGAATTGAACCCTAATCCCCTAGACAGCAGTCAGTGCTCTCAACCACTGAACCATCTCTCCAGTCCCGAACCAATGAGTTTCACTGAGGTTAGTTACAGGAATATGGGTAAGGGGTTGCTTACAGGAGCTCAAATGATTCAAAGACAGCTGTATCCACAAGGCCCACTCCAGCATGGTGACAGCTCCCAAAGCTGGGGCCCTAGAGAACATTGTACATCCTGCAGGCAGCTCCACAGGTTGGAGGGTGCCCTTCCCAGGTGTCCCAATGGGTTAAATCTTTCCAGGCAGCTGGGCTGGTTTCTGCTTCTCTCAGGCAGCTGGGCTTGGAGTCTTCAGTGCAGCTTAGATCCTCTCAGGGTCTTCTTTGCAGCTTGTCTTGTCTGAGAAGGACTCTCAGAAATCTTCATTGCTTACTCTGGGATGCAGGGGCCCAGTGGATTTGGTCAGTTTTAGGGACTTCCTGAAGCCATTTTGAGTTGCTTACATTCTGCCTTAAGGAGCTTTCTGCATAGTGGGATGGTATAATCTTGGAGAAAACCATCACACAATAGCTTCCTTTCTATGGATCTGTCTTCTGTATATTATAGCAACAGTCATCTATTTTGTAAATCCTATATTGTGGGAATGGGTTTGTGGCAGAAGGGTGTCTCTGTGTGATTTTTCCTGGGGAAACACACTCAAATATCTATTCATCCCAGAGAGAGAATTGAGGAGAGACTGGAGAAACATTCTTCCCTAGTCTAAATCAATGAACCAACTAAGTTTATTGAAGTTACTTACAGGCTAACAAGCGAGGGTTACTTGTAGGACAATGGATGACACAAAGGCATTTGTATAACCCAAAAGGCCACTTTAGTGTGGCTGAAAACTCACAAATTTGCGTCCTTAGGGCTCTCAGTGTAACTGAAATGTCCTTCACCAATGAGGCTCCCCCTCTGGAGTTATTGCTTCTGAATCTTACAAGTTTTGAGCTTGTTGACCCTTGTTACTTCCTTTTAATCCCTGACATTTAAAAAATATTCCTTCCTTCCTTCACTCATTCATTCATTCATTCATCTGTTTATGTGTGTGGGTATTCTGCCTGTATGTATGTCTGTGTACCACATGCATGCAGTACCTGCAGAGGTCATAAGAAGGCATCAGATCCCTCAGAACTGTAATTACAGATAGTTGAGATCTACCACGTAGGTGCTGTGAATCAAACCTGAATCTTTTGCAAGAGGAAAGTACTTTTAGCCATTGAGCCATCACTCCAGCCCCAGGTTTTTGATTCTTACATTCCTCCTTCTTTCTTTCAGAATGCAATGTTGCGATGAGAAGAAAAATACTTTAACAAGGTTGTGGTGAAGCTTAGAGGATATGTTCTGCATTCAGTAAATGATTATTGTTAGAAAAATAAAATGTTATGACACAATTAATACAAATTTACTTAGTAAAAATTATATATATATGCACATCTGTCCTTTGGTGTTCAAAGAGAGAGTTGCTTCCAGGACCTTTATCAGATAGCAATAATCTCTAATAGTGGTGTAGTATTTATATAAAACCCACAAACATCTTTCCATAGATATCACATAATCGCTAGATTCTTCCATTTATTTATATGTATTACTCTGTGTGTGTGTGTGTGTGTGTGTGTACTGTGTGCAGGTGCCCATGGAAGTTGCAGTGTTGGATCCCTTGAAGCTGGAGCAACTGGCAGTTGTGAGCTGCCAGATATTGGTGCTGAGAACCAAATGAGGGTTCTCTGGAAACAGCAAGAATCTCTGGATTCTTTATAATGTCTAACACAAAGTAAATATTATATAACTACTTTTTAAAGTATAGTGCTAGGAGAATTTTAATAAGAAAAATCAGCTGAGCAGTGAACATGCATGCCTTTAATCCCAGCACTTGGGAGGCAGAGGCAGGTGGATGTCTGTGAGTCTGAGGCCAGCCTGGCCTACAGAGTGAGTTCCAGAATAGCCAGAGCTACACAGAGAAACCCTTTCTCAAAAAACAAAGAATATTGATTCAGTAAAAACAATTTAAAAAATATTTTCAATCCACAGTTTGTTGGATCCACAAATGTGAAACTCGTGGTTATAGATGGGTTTTTGTTATTATTGTTTGTTGTTTTGCTTTTTTACTTGGTTTTTCAAAATAGGGTTTCTGTGCCTTAATCAACATGTTCCACCCTTAGAACGACTTCCATAAGTTCGTGTATTTGGGAGTTGCTGCTGGGATCCTCTTCATATTGTAGGAATGATGGAGGATGATCTTATAGAAGTGTTCCACGGTAGCATTATGGCACATAGTAAAAGTGCAATAAATGATGACTCCTTTGTTATTATCATAATTATATTTATTGTTTACAGCACAGAATGTGAATTCTGTAGGCATACTGAGTTGAATTTTAGGTCTTAGGGAGACTGTTTCTCTCATGACAATATTTAGAAACAATTTTTCTTTAAGATCTGGTAAGATGTTTCTTTTCCTCTTTCACAATGGTCTCTGACATAATAACCAGAAACTGACCTATTAAGAAAACGAATTCCAAGGAGTGAGGTAAAGACTGAGAAAGAATTAGTTTGGGGCTATGAGAGAACCTTCTCTGGGAGACTAACACGGTATGCTAACAAATCAAAGCCTCGTGATAGACTAAACAGGCTTTTGAGTTTGCTGGCCAGTTTGGTCTAACAGACCCCAAAACAGGCTCTTACCAGTGCCATTGCTTAGCCTTCAGAGCTTGAGTGTAAGACTCTACTGCTGAGGATGTTACATACTTGAGTCATAGAACATGGGTCAAGCTGGTACTGACCTGGAAGCTCCATTCACAGTGGCAAGTTTTCTTAAGGCTGGGAGGTGCTATTATACTACTAAGGGGGAAATAATCATCAATCTTACCCAGATATGATTCTGTGAGTTACAATAATTTCTTCCCAGTCAAGTTATTCCCAATGGTGCATTAGGGGTGCAGATGCCATGAGAATAACCAACCTTTTTGATAGGATTTCAATTCCTTTCCACAAGATGAAACCTATACCTGGCACCATTATCAAGACCCAAACATGTGACGAGGTAGGTCTTAGGCCTTAGGGGAGAACCTACCATGATTATTCTGCTAAATGGACACAGTATTAAACCAGCTCCTAATAATATATTGGTATAACCACAGATTAGTGAATCTGTCAACTCCCATTTAGAGAAGTTTTCTTTTGCTGTAGGCGGTTATCAACATAGAGACTCACAACTGACCAAGGTACAGAGAATACGAGGCTGTGAAATGCTCATCCCTAAGTGCGAAGTGTACATTACAACTCTCCTCCCAAGGCGGAGATGTCATTTCAGAAGAGGGGGTTGAAAGATTGTAAGAGCCATAGAAAGTTGATGCCTAAAATAGTGTTTTTCGGACACAATAGGTAGTTGCATATAGGAATTCACACAGATTGAATCAGCAGGCACAAGTCCTGTAAAATCCAAACCCAAATCATCCCACCATGGAGTGGGGAGATGGGAACCAAGTCCTAGCCCTAGATGAGGTGCTACTGGCAATTAATAACTTTTTTAAAATTTTTTTTATTATTTATGGGCCTTTGAGCTGTGACTCTTCTCCTTCTTCTATCCCTATTATTCTTAGGTTTGGTCTTTTTATTGTATCCCATATTTCCTGAATGTTTTGTGATGAGAATTTGTTGGCTTGCGGTTTTCTTTGATCAGTGCATTTATTTTTTTTATGGTGTCCTCAGATTCTGATATTCTTTCTTCTATCTCTTGTATTCTATTGATTATGCTTGTTTCTGTAGTCTCTGCTCGTTGATCTCGATTTTCCATATCCAGCCAGTCCTCAATTTGTGTTTTCTTCCTTGCTTCCATTTCAGTTTTCAATTCTTGAACTGTTTCCATTACCTGTTTGATTGTTTTTTCTTGGTTTCCCAGGGTATCATTTACGCATTTACTCATTTCTTCAAACTTTTTGTTATACTTCTCATCCATTTCTATAAGGGCATTTTTTACATGTTGTTTAAAGAACTCTATTGCTTTCATAAAATCAATTTTTTCTGCTTCTTCTGTGTTAGGGTGTTCAAGACCTTCTGTTGTAAGTTCATTGGGTGCTGGTGTTTTCATGTAGTTTTTCAGATTGTTGGGTTAATTATTGCCTTGGTGCCTGCCCATCTCCTCCTGCCAATGCTAGTCTTCTAAAACAGGATCAGATTTCCCTACTAGTGAGGGACCCCACTTACCAAATGGCACTGATCCATTTCCTGGCTCCCGCTGTGGGCCAAGATCCCTCTCACCACTCAGAAGAGTCTTCAGGAACAGGACCAGGCTCCCCGTTTGCCAGGAACCTCACCAACAAAAGGCCTACCACTCTGTGACAGCCACCAAAACAAAGAAACTCCTGCTGCCCTCTGCCCCGAGCACCCGACACAGCGCCCAAACAGTCTGAACTGGGTGATCCTGCAGCCCCGCGAAAGGGAGGGGGAAGGAAGGAAGCCCCTGGGCACAAGCTGGGATGGGCCAGAAAGAGAGAGGTCACAGCAGAGGGGAAGCAGCCCCAGCAGAGGGGAGCAGCGCCCCCAGACTGACCTGGGAGTGAAGGGGGTCAGGGAATGCCCCCGCTCTGCTTCCTGGATCCTTCTGCAGGTCAAGAACACTCTCACCACTCAGGAGGGTCTTCAGGGACAGGACCAGGCTCTCCGTTCGCCAGGGACCTCGCCAACAAAAGGCCTACCACTCTGCAGGCCAGAAAACCTACTTGATTTAGTTGTAGTGGGACGATCTGCTCTCAGTGTGGGCTTCACTGTTTCAAGCTTGAACCATGAAAAAATATAAGTTTGCGACTGCGCCGTGTCCGCCATGTCTGCGCTGGAGTCTGTGCCTCGTCTGTGCCACGTCTTCTCTAAGGAATGGATGGGTGGCTGCTTGTTTGTTCCCAGCTGCTCAGACCTTCTCTAAGGAATGGATGGGTGGATGCTTGTTTGTTCCCAAGTGCTCAGACCAAGACACAGCCACTCTAGCCCAGAAGCCGGTTATAAGCGTGGCATAGAGAGCTCAAACTGCAGACTAGGGGCCTTTCAACACGAGGCCTGTTACATGGAAAGGACCTGCTCTAGCTCGGTGGGAACCTCCAAATGTTAGGAATATTTCCTAAACGAGTTCTCACAGTGCAGCTGCCAAGCTCACATGCTCTCTCCCGACAAGGGAGCCCAAGGCGCGGAGCAGGAGAGAAACGATGATTTCTTTTTTATTATTTAATTAAAAATTTACACCTCCTCCCATTTCTGTCCCACTTCCACCCATTCCCCTTCCTGTCCCTCTCCAGCCCAAAGAGCAGTCAGGGTTCCCTGCCCTGTGGGAAGTCCAAGGTCCTCCCACCTCCATCCAGGACTAGGAAGGTGAGCATCCAAACAGACTAGGCTCCCACAAAGTCATTACATGCAGTAGGATCAAAACCCAGTGCCATTGTCCTTGGCTTCTCAGTCATCCCTCCTTGTAAGCCACGTTCAGAGAGTCCGGTTTGATCACATGCTCCATCATCCAGTTGGCCTTGGTGCACTCCCATTATATCAGTGAGTGGGTGCACCCCTCGCGGTCCTAACTTACTTGCTCATGTTCTCCCTCCTTCTGCTCCTCATTTGGACCTTAGGAGCTCAGTCCAGTGTTTGAATGTGGGTCTCTGTCTCTATCTCCATTCATCACCAGATGAAGTTTCTATGGTGATGTGCAAGATATTCATCAGTATGGCTATATAGTATAGGGCCATTTCAGGCAACCTATCCTCAGCTGCCCAAGGATCTAGTTGGGGAAATCTCCATGAACACTTGGGAATCCCTGTAGAGTCAAGTCTCTTGCCAACCCTAAAATTGCTCCCTTAATTAAGATATGTACTTCCCTACTCCCATATCCACCCTTCCTCCATCCCAATAGTCCCATTCCCCCAAGCTCTCCCCATCCTCCCCTTCTCACTTTTTTCCCCATTTCCCCTTACCCCCACACCACCCCCACCCCCAAGATTCCAATTTTTGCCTGGCAATCTTATCTCCTTCCAATATCCAGGAGGATAACTATATGGTTTTCTTCGGATTCATCTTATTTAGCATCTCTAGGATCTCATATTATAGGCTCAATGTCCTTTATTTATGGCTAGAATCCACTTATGAGTGAGTACATACCATATTCAATTTTTTAGGGTCTGGGTTACCTCACTCAGGATAGTGTTTTCTATTTCCATCCATTTGCACGCAAAATTCAAGGTGTCATTGATTTTTACCACTGAGTAGTACTCTAATGCTTACATATCCCCCATTTTCTTTATCCATTCTTCCATTGAGGAGCATTTAGGCTGTTTCCAGGTTCTGGCTGTTACAAATAATGTTGCTATGAACATAGTTGAACAAATGCTTTTGTAGTATAATAGAGCATCTCTTAGGTATTGCTGAATCCTGGGGTAGGTTGATCCTGAATTTCCTGAGAAACCACCACACTGATTTCCAAAGTGGTTGCAAAAGTTTGCATTCCCACCAGCAATGGATGAGTGTTCCTCTTACTTCACATCCTTTCCAGCAAAGGCTATCATTGATGCTTTTGATTGTAGCCATTCTGACATGTGTAAGATAGTATCTCAAAGTTGTTTTGATTTGCATTTCCCTGATTGCTAAGGAGGTGGAGCATGACCTTACATGTCTTTTGGCCATTAGAACTTCTTCTGTTGAGAATTCTCTGTTCAGTTCTGTGCCCCATTTTTTAATTGGGTTAATTAGCTTTATAAAGTGTAGTTTCTTGAGTTCTTTATATATTTTGGAAATCAGAACTTTGTCTGTTTCGGGATTGGTGAAGATCTTCTCCCAATCAGTAGGTTGGCTTTTGTCTTAATGACAGTGTCCACTGCTCTACAGAAGCCTCTCAGTATTTGGAGGTCCAATTAATAAAATGTTGCCCTTATTGTCTGTGCTACTGGGGTTATACGTAGGAAGTGGTCTCCTGTGCCCATGTGTTGTAGAGTACTTCCTATTTCTCTTCTATCAGATTCAGTGTGTTTAGTTTGATATTGAGGTCTTCAATCCATTTGGACTTGAGTTTTGTGCATGGTGATAGATATGGGTCTATTTTCATTCTTCTACAGGTTGACATCCAGTTGTGCCAGCACCATTTGTTGAAGATGCTTTCTTTATTCCATTGTATAATTTTAGCTTCATTGTTGAAAATCAGGTGTTCATAGGTTTGTGGGTTAAAATCCAGGTCTTCTACTCGATTCCGTTGGTCAACATGTCTGTTTTGTGCCAATACCAAGCTGTTTTCATTATTGTAGCTCTGTAATAGAGTCTGAAGTCAGGGATGGTAATGCCACCAGAAGTACCTTTAATGTACAAGATTGTTTTGGCTATCCCGGGTTTTTTGTTTTTCCATATAAAGTTGATTATTGTTCTCTTAAGGTCTGTGACGAATTTTGTTGGGATTTTGATGGGGATTGCATTGAATCTATAGATTGCTTTTGGCAGAATTGCCATTTTTACTATGTTGATCCTCTCAATCTAAGAGCAAGGGGGATCCCTTCTTCAATTTCTTTCTTCAAAGACTTAAAGTTCTTGTCAAATAGATCTTTCTCTTCCTTGGGTAGAGTTATACCAAGATATTTTATGCTATTTGTGGCTATCGTGAAAGGTGATGCTTCTCTGATTTCCCTCTCTGCTTCTTTATCCTTAGTGTATAGGAAGGCAACTGATATTTTGGAGTTGATCTTGTATCCTGCCACGTTACTAAAGGAGTTTATCAGCTGTGTTCTTTGCTGGTGTTTTTGGGGTCGCTTATGTACACTATCATATCATCTGCAAATAACGAAAGTTTTACTTCTTCTTTTCCAGTTCAAATCCACTTGATCTTCTTATGCTGTCTTATTGCTATTGCTAGAACTTCAAGCACTATATTGAAGAGGTATGGAGAGAGTGGACAGCCCTGTCGTGTTCCCGATTTTAGTGGGATGGCTTTGAGTTTCTCTCCATTTAATTTAATGTTAGCTGTCAGCTTGCTGTATATTGCTTTTATTATATTTAGGAATGAACCTTTTATCACTAATCGCTCCAAGACCTTTATCCATAAAGGGGTGTTGAATTTTGTCAAATGCTTTTTTCGAATCTAATGAAATGATCATATGGTTTTTTCCTTCAGTTTATTTATATGGTAGATTATACTGATAGATTTTCATATGTTGAACAAGCCCTGCCTCTCTTGGATGAGGCCTACTTGATTGTAATGTATAATTTTTTGGACGTGTTCTTGGATTTTGTTTGCCAGTATTTTACTGAGAATTTTTGCATCGATGTTCATGAGTGAAATTGGTTTGTAATTCTCTTTCTTGTTTAAGTCTTTGTGTGGTTTTGGTATCGGGGTGACTGTAGCTTCATAAAAGGAGTTTGGCAATGACTCTTCTGTTTCTATTTTGTGAAACACCTTAAGGAGTATAGGTATTAGCTCATCTTGGAAGTTCTGGTAGAATTGCATTGAAACCATCTGGTCCAGGGCTTTTTTTGGTAGGGAGGTTTCTGATTACAGCTTCTAATTCCTCACGACGCACAGGTTTATTTAAACTGTTCACCTGATCTTGACTTAATTTTGGTATATGGTACTTATCTAAAAAAGTGTCCATTTATTTCACATTTTCTAATTTTGTGGCATACAGGCTTTTGTAATAAGAGCTAATGAATCTCTGCATTTCCTCTGTGTCTGTGGTTATGTCCCCCTTTTCATTTCTAGTCTTGTTAATTTGCAGGATCTCTCTGCCGTGTGATTAGTTTGGATAGGGGTTTGTCAATCTTTTTGATTTTCTCGAGGAACCAGCTTTTTGTTACATTGATTCTTTGGATTTTTTTCTGTGTTTCTATTTTGTTGATTTCAGCCCTCAGTTTGATTATTTCCAGTTTTTTACTCCTCCTAGATGAATGTTTCTTTTTTTCTAGAGCTTTCAGGTGTGCTGTTAAGTCTCTAATGTGTGCTTTCTCCATTTTCTTTATGTGGGCACTTAGTGCTATGAACTTTCCTCTTAGCACTGCTTTCATAGTGCCCCATAGGTTTGGGTATGTTGTGTCTTTATTTTCATTGAATTTAAGGAAGACTTTCTTTATTTCTTCCTTGACCGAGGGGTGGTTCAGTAGTTGACTGTTCAATTTCCATGAGTTTGTAGGCTTTCTGGGGTCAGAATTGTTGTTGAATTCTAGCTTTATTCCATGGTGATCCGATAGTACACAGGTGGTTACTACAATTTCTTTGTATCTATGGATGTTTGCTTTGTTATCAATTATGTGATCAATTTTTGAGAAGGTTCTATACGATGCTGAGAAGAAGGTATATTTTTTCTGTTTGGGTGGATGTTCTATAGATATCTGTTAAGTCCATTTGGTTCATTACATCTGCTAGTTCTCCTATTTCTCTGTTGTTTCTGTCTGGTTGACCTGTCCATTGGTGAGAGAGGAGTATTGAAATCTCCTACTATTAGAGTGTGAGGTTTGATGTGTGCTTTGACTTCTAGTAATGTTTCTTTTACATATGTGGGTGCTTTTATATTAGAGGCATAGATATACAGGATAGAGAGTTCCTCCTGATGAATTGTTCCTGTTATAAGTATAAAGTGTCCATCTCCATCTCTTCTGACTGATTTTAATTTGAAATCAATCTTGTTAGATATTAGTATAGCCACACCTGCTTGTTTCTTTGGTCCATTTGATTGGAAAACCTTTTCCCATCCCTTTACTCTGAGGTAGTGTTTGTCTTTGAGTTTGAGGTGTGTTTCTTGTAAACAGCAGAATGTTGGATCCTGATTTTGTATCCATTCTCTTAACCTGTGCCTTTTTATAGGTGAATTGATCCATTGATATTAAATAATATTAATGACCAATGGTTGTTAACTCCGGTTTTTTTTTTGGTGGGTAGTGTTTGTGTGTTTCCCTTCTTTTAGTTGTGCTGGTGGAGGGTTGTCAGATGCTTGTGTTATTATGGGTGTTATTGGCTTACTTGGTTTGTGATTTTTCTTCTAGTATTTTCTGTAAGGCTGAGTTTGTGTCAATGTATTGTTTAAATCTGTTTTTGTCCTGGAATATCTTGTTTTCTCCATCAATGGTGAATTCAAGCTTTGCTGGGTATAGTAGTCTGGGCTTACATCCGTGGTCTCTTAGTATCTGCAGCACATAGATCCAAGACCTTCTGGCTTTCATGGTTTCCATTGAGAAGTCAGGTGTAATTCTGATAGATTTCCCTTTATATGTTACTTGACCTTTTTCTTTTGCTGTTCTTAATATCTGTTCTTTATTCTGTATATTTTGTGGTTTGATTATTATAGGGCATGGGGATGCTTTCTTTTGATCCAGTCTATTTGGTGTTCTGTATGCTTCTTGTACCTTCATGAGAATATCCTTCTTTAGGTTGGGAAAGTTTTCTTCTATAATTTTGTTGAATATATTTTCTGGGCCTTTGAACTCTAATTCTGTTTCTGCTACCCCTATTATTCTTAGGCTTGGTCTTTTCACGGTGTCCCAGATTTCCTGAATGTTTTGTGTTAGGAATTTGTTAGATTTGTTTTGCTCTTAAATCAGTGAGTTAATTTCCTCTATAGTATCTTCAGTGTCTGAGATTCTTTCTTCTATCTCTTGTATTCTGTTGGTAATACTTGTCTCTGTAGTTCCTCTTCGTTTACCCAGATTTTCCATATCCAGCCTTCCCTCGGTTTGTGTTTTCTTCATTACCTCCATTTCATTTTTCAAGTCTTGAACCGTTTCCCTTACATGTTTGATTGCTTTCTCTTGTTTTTCTTGGGTATCTTTGAGAGATTTATTCATTTCCTCTACCTTTTTGTTTGTCATCTCTATTTCTTTATGGCAGTTTTTCACCTCCTGTTTAAGGTCCTCCATTATTTCCATATAGTTCCATTTAAAGTCAAATTCTTCTATTTCTTCTGGAGTAAGGTGTTCAATTCTTCTTGTTTTGGATCCCTGGATTCTGGTGATGACATGTTGCCTTTCAGGTTGTTGGAGGAAATCTTGCATTGGTGCCTGCCCATATCTTCCTTCAAATGGAACCAGGAGAGGCCTGGTGTCTTGGTCTAGTCTTTTGTGTGACTGACTCTGTGGGTGGATCTCCTCATTGCAGGAGCAGGAACTGTTCCTGTCTGGATGGAAAGCCTCAGCACTGAAACAGGGATGCCTGGTATCCCAAGGACACTGCAGACAAAAGGGCGAATGTGGGGGGCAGGGCAGAATCGAGTATAACACAGGAGACCCTGTAGCACAAGCTGAAGGTGCCCGCACTCCATTGCAGAGATCTTCAGGCTTGCCGGGCCTGCAGACACTCACCCCTCTGGGTGGGTAGCCTTAGTGCACGAGCAGGAAACTGTTCCTGAGCCAAGGATTTTGCAGACAACAGGGCAGGCTTGGGGGAGGCTGGGTCATGTGTAACAAAGACACCCCTGCAGCAGGAGCTGGGGGAAGGGGAGTTGTGCTCTCTTCCAGGACAGGCCGCCCAGGGATAGCACACACTCACCTGTCCAGATGAAACTCTTCAGCACTGAAACAAGGATGTCTGGTAGCCCAAGGACACCGCAGACAAAAGGGCTAACTTGGGGAGCAGGGCGGGGTCGAATAGAACACAGGAGACCCTGCAGCACAAGCTGAAGGTGCCCTCACTCCCTTGCAGGGACCTTCAGACCTGCCCGGCAGGCAGACACTTGCAATTGATAACTTCTGGAAGAGGTGAAGTCAGTTCTTTTGGACAGTATAGTGCTTGGTAGGTTAATCATGCACCAATGGGTGGCTACCCACTCAACAGTATATAGGTAACACACATTGTACTTGATGATCTTAGAAAAAAGAGTACACAAAGTTGAGTGTGTCAGGAAAGGTGGGTAGGTCTAGAAAAAGTTAAGGTGACAATTGATAAAACCACATAGGACAAATTCTCAAAGAACTAATAAAAACAGGAATAATAAAAGAAAATGAAAGAACAATAATTTTAAAATGCAATAAGGGAATAATTTTAAATATGCCTGTAAAGTAGGTGGGAATTAAAGACTGACAAAAACGAACAGACTATGAAACTGAGGCATCTAGAGCATTCAATAATTCCACTAAAGTCAGATAAACTAGACACACAATTTTAAAAAGAAGTATCTGATACTATAGCCTATGTGAAGCCCATGACTTTAAGATTATTAGTAGTTATCCAAGATAGTCTACAGAACATGGTAGAAAACTTTCCAGGAAAGCCACCTTTGGAAATGGAATAGGGTATACGACAGTGGTATTCATCTTCTGTCCCCATTTTTGGTGTTGGAGCTTTGCTATTTAATGAGCGTTTAACCTTAACTGAAGGATCCATCGCACTTATCCATTTGATGTTCATTGACTTAAATGCACTGTTTGGGCACTGAATATCAAAAGGTACGTAAATTAGTTACACATACCCTCTTTTGGGGGCTCCCATTCTAGTGGCAAAACCTGGAGTGAAACTCCCTCTAATATCATAGAGCAGAGATTATAAGACACGTGTGGAATGCTAAAGGAGAAGGGTTAGAGAAGGGACCAAGGCAGTATCACTGGCAGTATAACACATAGGCCTCTTCTCTAGGAGTGTCCTGTTTATTTATCATATATTGTGTACATGCAAACACACCTGTACACTCATATGTGTGTGTGCATGTCTATGGGTGGAAATGCGTGCACACGTGTGTGGAAGCTAAAGACCAATTGCAGATTTTATTCTCCAGTGGTCATCCACTTTATTTATTAATTGTATTGGTTTTTCTTTAAGACAGGGTTTCTCTGTGTAACAGTCCTGACTGTCCTGGAACTTACTCTGTGGACCACGCTGGCCTGGAACTCACAGACATCTGCCTGCCTCTGCCTCTCAAGTGCTGGGACTAAAGACATGCACTACCACTGCTCCACTCACCTTAGTTTTTGAGACAAGATCTCTAAGTGAGACCTGGGGCTTACTGATTCAGTTGGTTGGCTTACAAGTGAACGCGAGAAATCCTCCTGTCTCAGTCTCTTGATGCTGGGATTACAGGCACACCTCCATGCCTGAGTTTTTTTTTTTAAATGTGGGACAACTCAGCCATTTTTCCAGTCCGAGCCACATTGCCTTCATTGCCTTCTTCACAAAGTCACAGAACTTTCAGTGGCCTGATGGTACTACTTTAAGAAAGCAGGCTGGATAAACCATGAGGAGGGAGCCAGTCAGCAGCACTCTTGCATGGCCTCTGCATCAGCTCTTGCCGCCAGGCTCTTCCCTAGTTTGGGTACCTGCCCACTTCCTTTGATAAAAATTGTGATGTGGATTAATAAGCAAAATAAGCCCTTTCCTCGCCAGTCCTTTGATCACGGTGTTTTATCACAGTAATAGAAAACTTAACTGAGACACAAGCTTTAAGAATTGGGTTGCTTAACAGTCTGCCCCAGGCTTTACTTCCTGATTTAACTGATTCTCAAGTTACCTGGAAATGAGAATCTTCACTGAACATGCTCACCATTTGAAGTGTAAACGGAGACTTCTGGCTTCCCAGAATATATGAGAGCTGTTCAAAGGCATCCTCAATCCAGATTTGCCTTTTATGTTTTTTGGTTTGGTTGGGCAATTGTTTCTCAATATTATGCTACTGACCCAGTTAACTCAGAGTCCAAGAACTGCCTGTGTTTTGTTTTTGGTTTGGTTTGGTTTTGGTTATCTGATAAACCGGTGGATGCTAGGGCAGAAACAGAGGTGAGTGATACATGCGCGATAAAGAGGATAATGATCGCCCAAGATGATTTTGGTCCATTATCTGCAACATTCCAACTCCTCACCATCAGGAACTTCTAATGAGAAAGTCTGCAGAATTTGTAACATACTTGTGGTTTTCCAGGAAACCAACCATTACTACATTCAATCTGTGAGGTGAACAGGGAATCAACAACTGGATATTAAAAACTAAAATTTCTTCATATAATCCTATGCTACTGATGATTTCTTAAGCTATAACATCAGAAGGAACCCTACCCACTGCATCAGGAAGAGATTTTCACACTTCTAATACCTTAGCTCACAGCTAAATGTATAGATAGTTCGTAGCTTCTGTTACATAGAAAAAAATTGTTGTAACACTGAGACAGGAGGAAATGAGGTTTTTGAAGTTTTTTCCACTCTAGTTGTGGCCCCAAAATAAACAAACTTATTTTTCTTTGCTAATTTGTATATCCTAGATTTTTTGTTTATTTGTTTCTTTTTGTTAAGCCTGGGAGTAAGCAGTAACCTTTGTGCTGCTCCTGCATCTGTATTGTTCTTGGTTTATAAAACCAATACTAATAAACACTCCCCTAAACTGAAATCAGGTTGTTCCTGCTCTAAATTCCTGAATATCAATGCAAAACAATGAGCAACTCCATGTTACAAGCAGAATTCAATGCTCCACTTTGCGTGCCAGTACAGAGGCAGGGGGCTTGAGCACACTCCATTGGATGCATAAGCACCAGCACGGGTCAGCAGTACCAGACTGACAAATGACTTATTCCTCAAAGTCAAACGGAACCATTCTGGAAACTTACTAAAGAAGATTGAGAGGTTAAGGTAGATTAATCTTACTAAATCACCACACAGGGGTATCCAAACCATGTAAAAAAAAAAAAAACTAGGCCCGAGGACTTATCAAAGACACCAGACCAAGGAAGGTGCAACACCCTGACCTGGACTCCATGAGGAAAAGGACACCAGTGTCAAGGTTTCACTACTTGTAGATGATAAGATTTAGTACATAGAACACCCTAAATCTTCCGTCAAAAAACAAAACAAAATTTAAAAAAAATCATCTTAATGCGGATGAACATTTTCAGCAAACTGGCAGGATACAAAGTTAATCTAAAAAAATCAGCAGCCTTCCTATGCACCGATGACAAACAAGCTGTGGAGGAAATGAGGGAAACAATACTACTCATGATTTCCTCAAGAAAATCCCTGGCAGTGTACCTAAACATGGAAGGCAAAGACCTCCAGGATGTGCATGATGAAAACTTGGGAACAGGAAATAAAGAAACGGAAGAAGATACCAGAAGATAGAAAGACCTCCTGTGCTCTGGATTCGAAGAATCAATAAGTGAGAATGGATAGACTGCCAAAGGACTCTACTCAATGAATGCTCATCAATATCCCCGTGAATTCCACCAGAACAATCTTAATATTCACATGGATGCACAGAAGAAGGCCTTTAGTCAAAGCAATCCTAAGCCAAGGGTAACAACTGGATATAATGCTTGCAACACTGATGTTCACTGCAGCAATATTCACAGTAGGTAAGTCATGGAAACAGCTTATGTGTGCAACAGCAGAGGAATCAACCAAGAAAATGTGGCATACATGCACAATGGAATTTTTTCCAGCCATAAAGAAGAAAAACGTTTTGTCACTTGCAGAAAGGTGGCTGAAAGATGACTAGCCTAAGTTTTCTCTTACACACTATCCCTCGATTTTACAGAGACACACAAGCATGTATGTATGTATGCATACGTATGTATGCATATATGACATGAAGGTAGAAGTGAGTCTCTAGTATGACAAAGGAGACTGACAGGAGGGGTGGTGAGGAGGGTAAGGAGGAAGGCAGGGACTGTGCCCAGGCTGTAACATATACCTGAATGAGAATGCTCTTAGACAACACATCACCTCATACAATAATAAACAGTACAACAAAAGAAGACACGTAGCACCGAGACCAAGGCAGCCTCCCCTGTCTGTCAGTTAACAAACCGATTAGGTAGAGAATCCTATTTCCTTGAGGGTTTCAGCTCAGCTCAATCTTGACTCCTGGCATGGCCTATTCCAACTGTTATCTTGATGCACCTCAAATCAGGCCCAAGCCTTCTTGGCTCAGTCCTGTGACCTTGAGGCTCAACTTCGCAGTGTCTGCATCAAAGTTCTTTCTGTACCGAAGAAGCCTTCCCCAGACTGTCTGGACCACCTCTTTTTGGCCACCAGTGATCCTTCTTTGAGCTCTCCAACATGTCTGTAGCTTTGTTAACCCTTTGTGACTAATCTGCAACTTACACAGAAACAATTTGTGTGAACTAAGACTTAATATTAGTAAATAAAGTTAAATCAAAGAACATGTCTTCCAACAGCCAGACCTCAAGGGAAATTGAGATTACTTGACAAGCTGTTGATACAGTTTGGAATTGTTATTCAACAAATTGTGACACCTGGGAAAGACACAGACATGTCCATCTACGTTTCTGGTAATGGGCACTCATGACATTGGTCCAATTCTGAGTAATTTTCCACAGCTCTTCTGGAAAGATATTTATTATAGCTAAAGGGCTAATGCCCCAAAAGCCTAAAGCTGGTTAAGAACCAGGGCAGGAATGTTGATCGCTACTAACATCTGCAGGCTGCCAGGATGCTGGAAGCTCCAGATAAGCAAACCTGAATCTGTGGGGCCTCCTACTCTAAGGACAGGCTGATCGCATCTGCCAGGCCTCTAGGATCTGGTAGGCTCCTGACAAGGGAGCCCAAATGATGGTCTGGTCCCATAAACTAAGCAATTTCCCTTCCCCTTCAAGAAGAACATCCACTCTTCTCCTGATAACACCACACAACCTCCGCTGATAATCACAGCCCTGATACCATGGGGGAATAGCCCTGCAGATGGACTCTTTCAGCTCAAGAATTCTGTCTGCACATAAAACCCCCACTCTCCATGTACCATGTATGCATGGTCCCTATTCCCATGGAGAGACTGTCATCTCTCATTGTTCTGATTAAAGGACAATCTGCTCCTATCGAGGGTTGTTTTATTCTTTCTTTGATTTCTATGCCACCTAGATCAATCCTCATCTAATGGTAACAACGTTTCTAATAGCAAAACACAAGAAATACACTAAGCAAGTTATAAATAGGAAAGCAATAAAATGTAGATTTTCTAGCTATGACTATAATACTGTACTGTAAAATAAAGCTTTATACTTATTAACATAATACCACTGATAAGTTAAACAGCTGAGTGAAGAAAGTAGGAACCAGCCATATTAGTAGAATATTATTTTTATAAAATATGACCTATAGAAGATTTGAAAATTTGTAAAACATTGCTAAAATAACATATAAAGCAGTGTTAGTTATGAATATCACTCATGGGTAGAAGTCTAGGGATGCTGAAGACCTGTGTGTGTGTGTTTGTGTGTGTGTGTGTGTATAACTTGTGTGTATAACTTGTATTTTGCTTTTGTGCAACATTTGAATTTAAAAACTGTTCTAGCTGGTCTGTGGTGGCAAATGCTTTAATCCCAGTACTTGAGAGGCAGAGGTAGGCAGATCTCTTGAGATCTAAGTTTGAGGCCAGCCAGGTCTATGGAGTGAGTTCCTGGAGAGTCAGGGTTACACAGAGAAACCCTGTCTTGCAAAACAAAAACAAACAAACAAAAACACCAACAAATCAACCAAAAACTACTCTATTTGTATTTTTTCAAAACTGTTTTCTATTCAGAGTATTTGTGTACCATAGTGTTGGACCCTGAAGTACAATCACCAAGGAGGAGTTGCCCCAAGAGACCACTCTCACACCGCAGTTAATGTAAAAGCAAGTGGATTTAATTCTGTTGGGACAGGGTCTTTCACCATTTGAAGCCAAAAGACCCTGAGTGACTGTCACAAGATAATTTTAAAGTAAAAAGCCATAGAAACAAGGGAGGGTGGAACTCAGGGGTTGTTCTTTAACTACTAGGATTGGCTTATAAAAAGGGCATTTAACAATAATTGGTTTGAGCCAGGGCTGTAGGGCGGTTGCCAGATAAGGCGAGGTAAGAGGAAACATTTGAGGGTTACTTTGACCCCTTCCCAGGGACTGAGTCAAAACATCTGTGGACATCTGTGGGTTATCTTGTCCCAACTCCAGGAGCAGAGCTCTATTTGGAGAACATTCTCAAGGACTCAGAGAGATGGAAAGTTCCCAACACTCGAGTACATGCAGGTGCAGTTGTTAGGTTCCCAGGGGAGGGGGGGAAAGCACTCAGCCTGAGAGGCCTCAGAAATGGTCTCAGAGTTCTATAATAGTGCTCCTTAAAGGTCAATGGCCCAAAGGCACTAAAAAGCCCTTCTCTTAAGAAGATGAGTGCAGTAGTATTCAAACCAATTGTCTTAAGACCCAAAGTCCATAATGGGCTTAGAACTAGAAAGAACAATTAGCTTCATGTCTTCTTTCACAGTTCACATCTATCCTTTTGTTCAGGGCTAGTGCATGCCGTCATAGTCACTGGGAGTGAATGTGAACAACAGTCCTGTCATGTTAGGAAAATGATTGCCAACCAATCCTCTTCTACCTCTAGTTCTTAGTCTTTGTGATCCTTCTTCTGAGTTCAACCCTGGGGAGAAAGGGTGTGATACAGACGTCCCATTGATGGCTGAACATTCTCAAGTCTCAAGTCTCTATTTGGCCCTGTCTGAGTATCTGCATTAATTGACATTCTATTGGCAACTGATGGTTTCTGTGGGAAGGAGTCAGGTTTTTTTGGATATGGACCCAGAAAGGCTACCCGTGTTCTAGAGGGTGACTATGCACATGCTGGCAGCACTAAGTGAACTAACTCAATGGGTTTAAAAAGAATTCAGAGATTTTACACTTTCACTATTGGAAATATTTTTATACAGTTACTCACACCAACCCCAAAAATTCTGTAATAGAGTTAGAACCAGAAAAACAATTTAGCTTTCTATCCTCTTTCATAACTCATGTCCATTACTTGTATGCAGTCCTTCCTGTCTCCTAATTTGCAACTTTCCTTGTTCTTTTCTCTACACGTTACTGTGTGTACATGGGTTTACATGTGTACACATATTATTGGCTAGGCTCTGCCCATGAGGGAGACATCTGTTTCTTTCTGAGATTGTGTGACTTTGGTTAATATTATACATTCTAAGTCCACCCATTTTCCTGAAAATTTACTTAGTGGATTTACTATTCCAATTTTTTTTTCAAGACAGAGTTTCTCTGTGTAACTGTACAGGCTGTCCTGGAACTCACTCTAGTCCATGCTGGCCTCGAACTGCCTGCCTCTGCCGTCCAAGTACTGGGATTAAAGGTGTGGTCCACCATACCCATTTCAATTTTTTAAATATATGCAACAAATATTCATTATTTATTCATCTGTTGATGGTCGTTAGGTTGATTCCAGGGCCTTGTTAAATGAATAAAGTAGCACTAATTGTAGGGGTGCAAATATCTCTATGATAGGGTGTGAAGTTCTTTAGGTATTTGCCCATGAGGAATTTATCTGGGGCATATATACTAGTTCTATTTTGAATTTCTGAGAAGTCTTAAAAAAACTGATTTTCAAAGTGGCTGCATTAATTTGAACCCCCACTGACAGTACATAAGGGTTCATTCTCTCCCTCTCCACATCCTCTCCAATCTGGTATTCAGATTTCTTGATAATAGCCATTCTGATTGGAGTGAAGCACTATCTCAAAGTAATTTAATTTGAATTTCTCTGATTTCCAGGAATACTGAACACTTTTTTTAAAAACAGCTATTGGCCATTTTTCTTCTTTCTCTCTCTCTCTCTCTCTCTCTCTTTCTTTCTTTCTTTCTTTCTTTCTTCCTTTCTTTCTTTCTTTCGAAAACTACCCAGTTCATCTGAGCACTTTTGACTGGCAATTTTATTTCCTTGGTGTTTAATTTCTAATTATTTTTGTAAATTTTGGATATCAGGCCCTTGTCTGATGAGCAGCTAGTAAAGATTTTCTCCTATTCTGCAGGCTGTTTGCTCTGCTCACCCGTTCCTTTATTGGACAGAGTATTTCTTTTCAGGTACTCACACCTGCTCATTCTTGGGGAGTAATTTCTGGCCTATTGGTGCTCTGTTCAAAAACTCCTGCCTTCCCCAGTGTCTTGAAATGTACACTTTGTTTTTTCTTCTACAAGGTTCAATATTTGGTTTTATTTTTATATTAAATGGATTCAGATTACCTTGATGAATTGAAGGATCATTCTGGTTTTTAAATTTTTATCTTTAAGTGTCTTTTAACCATTTGGACTTCTCCTGTTGAGAATTCTCTGTTCAGCTCAGTGCCCCCAAAATTTTAATTGGGTTGATTAGCCTTTTACAGTCTAGTTTCTTGAGTTCTTTATATATTTTGGAGATTAGACCTTTGTCAGTTGTGGGGTTGGTGAAGATCTTCTTCCAGTCAGTGGGTTGCCTTTTTGTCTTAGTGACAGTGTCCTTTGCTTTACAGAAGCTTCTCAGTCTCAGGAGGTCCCATTTATTCAATGATGCCCTTAATACCATCTTATACCTGTCAGAATAGCTAAAATCAAAAACACTAATAATAGCCTTTGCTGGTGTGGAGAAAGGGGTACACTCATCCATTGCTGGTGGGAATGCAAGCTTGTGCAACCATTTTGGGAAGCAGTGTGTCGGTTTCTCAGGAAATTCGGGATCAACCTACCCCTGGACCCAGCAATACCACTCTTGGGAATATACCCAAGAAATGCCCTATCATACGAAAAAAGTATATGCTCAACTATATTCATAGCATTGTTTGTAATAGCCAGAACCTGGAAACATCCTAGATGCCCTTCAATGGAAGAATGGATAAAGAAAGTATGGAATATATACATATTAGAGTACTACTCAGCAGTAAAAAACAATGACTTCTTGAATTTTGCATGCAAATGGATGGAAATAGAAAACACTATCCTGAGGGAGGTAGGCCAGACCCAAAAAGAGGAACATGGGATGTACTCACTCATATTTGGTTTCTAGCCATAAATAAAGGGCATTGTGCCTATAATTCGTCATCCTAGAGAAGCTAAATAAGAAGGTGAACCCAAAGAAAAACACATAGTCATCCTCCTGGATATTAACCTTCATCACACGATGAAAGGAGACAGAGACAGAGTCCCACATTGGAGCACCGGACTACAACCCCAAGGTCCAAATCAGGAGCAGAAGGAGACGGAGCACGAGCAAGGAACTCAGGTCCGCGAGGGGTGCACCCACACACTGAGACAATAGGGATGATCTATCGGGAACTCACCAAGGCCAGATGAACTGGGTCTGAATAAGCATGGGATAAAACCGGACTCGCTGAACATAGAAGACAATGAGGACTACTGAGAACTCAAGAACAATGGCACTGGGTTTTGATCCTACTGCACGTACTGGCTTTGTGGGAGCCTAAGCAGTTTGGATGTTCACCTTATTAGATCTGGAAGAAGGTGGGAGATCCTTGGACTTCCCACACGTCAGGGAACCCTGATTGCTCTTGGGGCTGATGAGGGAGGGGGACTTGATTGGGGTAGGGGGAGAGAAGTGGGAGTCGGTGGCGGGGAGGAGGCAGAAATCTTTAATAAACAAATTAATTATTAAAAAATTATCTTTATGTGCACTGGTGTTTTGCCTGCATATACATTTGTGTGACGAGAGGGTGTCAAGTCCCTTGGAAGTGGAGTTGTGAACTACTATGTGGCTTCTGGAAACTGAACTCAGGACCTTGGGAAGCGCCATCAGTGCACTTAACCACTGAGCCATCTCTCCTCTCCAGCCCCCAGTCTCAGGTTTTAAGTTAAAGATTTTGATCCTTTTTGAGTTGGTTTTTGTGCAAGGTGAAAGATAAGACTATAAGTTCACAATAAATAAATATATAAAAAATGCTGGGTAGTGTTTGTGCACACTTTTAATCCCAGCACAGGTGGTTCTCTGTGAGTTTGAGGCCAGCCTGGTCTACAGAGCAAGTTCCAGGACAGGTTCCAAAGCTACATAGAGAAAGGGTCTTAAAAACAAACAAACAAACAAAAAGAGAAAAGACAAAGAACCTATGTTCATTCCTCTGCGAGTAGAATTCTAGTTAGTTTTGCCTGCACCATTTGTTAAATCTTTTTCCAATGTAAAGTAGGCATGTGTTTACTCTAATTCCGGGACCTCTGTTAGATTCCATTTTGTCCTTGTCTATTTTATGTCAGTACCTGACTGTATAATTGTAATTCTGGAATATAATTTGAGGTCTCTTATACCTCAGTATTGTTCTTACTCTTCGGGGTTTCTTTGTCTATTCATAGTCTTTGCTGATTACATGTAAAATCTTGTAATTTTTTTCTTAGCCTTTCACATATGACATAGGAATGTTGACAGGTGACTGGAGAGAGATGTCTCAGAGGTTAATGAATGTTGACAGGTTATTATATTAATCGTGTAAATTAATTTCGGTAGTATGGCCATTTTCCCAGTAATAATTCTGTCAATCTAGGAGCCTGGAATATCTTTTCATCATCTGGTATCTTCTGTGACTTCCTTCTTCAATATCTTGATATATTTTGATGTTGAAGTCTTCCATTTCTTTTGTTACATGTATTCCAAAATAAAAAATACATTGTTGGGTGTGGTGGTACACGCCTTTAATGCCAGCTCTCAGGAGGCAGAGACAAGCAGATAACTGTGAGTTCTAGGCCAGCCAGATCTACATAGTGAGTTTCAAACCTGACAGGGTTACACAGTGAGATACTGTCTCTACAAAAAATAGGAGTACATGAAGTTGGGAGGAAAAGTGCTGGAAGGATATAGTAGCTAGAGGGGAGGGAGTTGGAGGTAAATACGACCAAGATATTATTTCTGGGTTTCAAGATATGGGCATCTTTTTGTTTATCATCAAGAGGTTCTAGAGGAATGAGATGGAGTAAATCTTTTACCTATTCAATTAGAAGGAATGTTTCAAAACTCTTGTTTTTTACCGCAGCGTAGTACTCTAGTGTGTATATATTCCATACTTTCTTCATCCATTCTTCCATTGAAGGGCATCTAGGTTGTTTCCAGGTTCTGGCTATTACAAATAATACTGCTATGAACATAGTTGAACAAATGCTTTTGACATGTGATAGAGCATCTCTTGGGTAAATTCCCAAGAGTGGTATTGCTGGGTCCAGGGGTAGGTTGATCCCGAATTTCCTGAGAAACCGAAACACTGACTTCCACAGTGGTTGCACAAGATTGCATTCCCACCAGCAATGGATGAGGGTACCCCTTCCTCCACAGCCTCTCCAGCAAAGGCTATCCTTGGTGTTTTTGACTTTAGCCATTCTGACAGGTGTAAGATGGTATCTCAAAGTTGTTTTGATTTGCATTTCCCTGATTGCTAAGGAAGTTGAGCACGACCTTAAGTATCTTTTGGCCATTTGAAGTTCTTCTGTTGAGAATTCTCTGTTCAGTTCAGTGCCCCATTTTTTAATTGGGTTAAAAACTCTTGGCTCTGTGTTATTGCTAAACATATCCTAGTAACTTTGTTACTGCAATATAATTATCATGTATGTGTATATCATATTCTCCCTCTCCACCTCCCTTCTCTCTCTCTCTCTCTCTCTCTCTCTCTCTCTCTCTCTCTCTCTCTCACACACACACACACACACACACACACACACCAGGCAAAGAGCAATAGCTTCCTTCTTCCATTTCCTTATATAGGCGACCAGCAGAAGGTATGGCCTGGATTATTTCCCCAATTCAAAAGATCCAGATTAAAATTGCATCTTCCCACTTCGAATGATTTAATTATGAAAAAATCTCTCACACTTGTACCTAGCCAGTTGAGTTTTAGTTAATTCTAGATGGAGTCAAGTTGACAACCAAGAATATCCATTACACCACCCACTACCTCGTATTAGCAGCAGAGCTAGAATATGAAATCTTCATTCCTTGTGCTTCAATGTAATGCATCTGAGTTCATGAACTGATGCAGAAACATTTTGTCTGCTTGAGTGAGTGGCTATACAGTTTTCACACTTTAATTTCTCATAAGTGCTTTGAAGAGGTCCAAATTTGAATGGCATAGAAATTCTGTGCAGGGGTGACTTAAGGTAGCATTCTCACTGACAGGCTTGGCAAATCAAGTCAGGAGTAGGCAAACCTCTCCCATCAGTAAAGTACCTTGCCAATGGTCAGTCCTTGAGAACACAGATGTTTACTGTAGTTCAAAGGCTCTGATTAGGTTGTGGTTTGTCTTCTTTAGAGGTGTTTTTACCTCTAAAACAAGAGTTTTTCCCATAACACCAAGCCTTTTGTTTAAATTAGCTATGGCACGAAGCTCTTGAAATTAGTTGCAACCAAGTGACTATGAAGCTATTTTCATGTATTGTGGGAACCTAGTTTGAATCATGATTTGAGTATTATAAACAGAGCACTGGCTTTGCAATAAAGTATGCAGCTGTATCTCCTACTCTGCATCTCTACTCTGCATTTCTGCAGCACTACCCAGGGTCATCCATAACCAAGGAGGTTGGGGAAGGGTCCCCAACAATTGGCGCCCAAACAGGGACCCTGAAAGAATGTCAGGAGTTCCGGATAATATGTAAGTAATTACAGGGTAATGGGACAAGCTAACTCTTCTCGGTTATTGTCTATGCTTAAGCATTTGCTGAAAACTCGTGGTACTCATATATCTATGTCAGACTTAGAGATGTGTCTGAAATTATCAAAGAATATAATCCCTGGTTTCCCTCACATGAAAATTTAATGGATATAGAAAATTGGGATCAGGTTCAGATGAACGTTGAGAAGGCTGTAAAGCAAGGTTAAAGAATACCGGTGTGCTTTTGGTCTGTATATTCTCTTGTTTATGTAGTTTTAAGGCAGTGCAGACTGAGAAGCCAGTGAAAGAGTTAGCATCCGAGGTTCATGCTCTGGTAAAAAAAAAAAAGTTACAGGTTAGTGAAGAAATGCAAACTGAGATTGAAAAAGATAATTCCTTGGTAGTTGAGGAGCCATTTACTCAGATGGATAATGAAGTTACTAAGGAGAGGTCAAATAAGTTAGAAAAACAGCTGGAAGAATTGTTAACTATCGCCAAAGATTAAGTGAAAGGAAAACTGTCAGCTCCTTCCCTGCGGAGGTAATCGTTTAAGGCGGCTGCAGTCAGGGGTTATGCAGAATCTTTGGATTCTTCTGATCTTGACTCTCCAGATGAGTTTGGCCTTGACCAGGATGAGGATGACCCCCTGACCATCATTTATTCCTTGTCATATGACAGCCACCTATTGGCAGAGTAGCCCCACCACCATGGTATGAAGGTATCAATGTGGGTGATATTAGTAGGGTTTGGAAAGCAGTTACTTTGTACACAGTCACATTACACTAAAGAAATTTTAATTGGCACTGCCTGTCATTATGGAAATTGGGCTCTTGAGGATTGGAAAATTGTGGTGTGTTTGCTACTAAAAGAAGGGGAGTATTTGCAGTTTCAAATGTGGTCTAATGATTTGTGCATTGAGAAGGCAAGGCAGAATGTCCACAGTCAGGACCCTCAAATTAGAGCTATCACATATGCTATGTTATCAGGAACTGGGAATACAATGATCCACATCAGCAAGTAAAAATTGCTAATGAGGCCTGGGAACGGATTAGGCCAGCTGGAGAACACTACGGGTCCTGGACTAAGATTTTTCAAAAGGCTAAATGAACTTCACATAGACTTTAATGCCCATGTCAAGAAGACTATTGAGAGAACTGTAGTTGTTGAGGAAGCAAGACAGCAGATACTGAAGTTATTGGCTTATGACAATGCTAATGAGGATTGTCGAAGGGCCATTTTACCCCTTAAGGAATCAGGCGATTTGAATCAATACATGAAAACTTGTAACAATATTTTATCAAAGACCAGAAAAATGCAGCTTATGGCGGAAACTATGGTCACTGCTTACCATAAGCGGAATGAGAATTCAGGGATGACTATGAAATGTCACCTTAAGAAAAACTGTAAACAACTTTAGCAGGGTGCTACACTGGGCATAAATAAGTCCATGATGTAAGAAGGACAAGCCACAATTTTTTCACTCCAGCCAGCACTAAACGCAGTGCCGCAGTGGACATACCATACTTCAAAAGCTGGACAATTTTTCTGTTAAGGTGCCATCTGGGATCTATGGGCCCTTGCCTCGTGAGAATTATGGGTTATTAACCAGAAGACCTAGCTTAAGTATGAAAGAAATTATAGTGCATTTAGGAATAATTGATAGTGATTATAAAAGTAAAATACAAATTATGATGTCTGCTATAGCTGATTTAAAATTTAAAAAGTATTGCTCAATAACTGCCTTTACCTTATTTGCCTATTGGTCAATCTTCTGCTATAAGGACAGGAGGTGCAGTGTAAATACAAGAAAGAGGTTAGCTGCACAGCATGAAATACAAGTAAAAAGTATCTCGAGTATAATTGTAAAATAAGAAGTAACTTGTATATAAGTGTTTTTAAAAAAGTAAAGTGAATATGGGCCAAGAAGACAGCCAAGAGCTGTTTGTACACTTAGAGATACTTTAAAGGGGGACTAAGGAAGGACAACAACAACTGCTTCAGTTTTTGAAATGTATAAAGGAGGGGGCTGGAGAGATGGCTCAGCGGTTAAGAGCATTGCCTGCTCTTCCAAAGGTCCTGAGTTCAATTCCTGGCAACCACATGGTGGCTCACAACCATCTGTAATGAGGTCTGGTGTCCTCTTCTGGCCTGCAGACATTCACACAGACAGAATATTGTATACATAATAAATAAATAAATATTTTTTTAAAAAGAAATGTATAAAGGATGTGTGCCTGAGAATATTGTATACATAATAAATAAATAAATATTTTTTTAAAAAAGAAATGTATAAAGGATGTGTGCCCCTGGTTCCCTGCAGAAGGGAGTATGAATCTAGAGATTTAAAAAGGTGTGTGCGAATGAATGAGTGCTTTGTCTTGGTGTGTGTTTGACTGTTCCTATGTTACTGTTTTAAGTGTTCATGTCTTTGAAAAGCTTAAGTGGCACCGGTACCTGTCTGCCTGTCATTACTGTCCATTGTTGTCTATTGTTCTTTGTTATCCTGGAATAGAGGAGGCAGGCTGCCTCTACCTCAAGCCTCCTGTGTATTTTTACTGGATCAGTTCCAGGACTTTGGGTCCTGAAAGAAAAGCTTCTCTAAGGTGAGGCATGCCACTGGCCACCTTCCTCTGTTGTTCTCTGGTCCACAGCCTGCCAGAAGCTCCTGCAGAGGGCACTGGATGCAGGCGCATGCTCAGGTGGGCAGAGATACTACAGGGAGACATGCGCTTGTGTATGGGGCAGCAGGGAATTAACTGCTTGAAGTTGAAAAACTGCACGGATGTGTAACAGAGAATCCTTGATGGTGGCTGGAGAAGTTAACTTTGTTTTTCCAGGAATGCTGGCAGTCAAGGACACTCTGTGCCCACCAGCGCTGCTCTCCCTCTTTTCTTTCCTAAGTCAAGTTCTTCTTCACTGTGATAATCCTCAAGGTCTTTTCTGATGGCCACCATTTTCTCATTTTGACCCTTCTCTGTCTTGATACTGCTTTTAAAAAAATGTACCTGTGTGCCTGTGTACTTTGAAAAGTGTTGATTTAAAATAATAGTTAAAGATGCATTATGTTTGGGGAAAATTATGCTTTTGTTTTCACAGAAAAAAGTATATGTATTTTGGCCGGGCGGTGGTGGTGCACGCCTTTAATCCCAGCACTGGGGAGGCAGAGGCAGGTGGATCTCTGTGAGTTCGAGACCAGCCTGGTCTACAAGAGCTAGTTCCAGGACAGGCTCTAAAGCTACAAAGAGAAACCCTGCCTTGAAAAACCAAAAAAAAATATGCATTTTAATAATTTAGATTCAATGGGTTACAAATACTTATCATCTTTAAAGGAAATTGGGTACAAATTAATATTGGTTAAGATAAAAAAAAAGCTACTGCTGGTTTCAAAAGTTTCACATTAGTACAGTTTTTTATATGTCACTACAAATTTATTTTTATTGTGATACATACACAATACATACATACATATATTATATATTTTGGCTTTTGTTTGAAATGTATCTATGCAATGTTCTGGACTGCTGGATAAACTCACGAGAGGAGACATTCATGGAGATTTACATGTTGTCTAAAGGACAAGGGGACAAACAAGAGACTAAAATGATATAAAAACTCATATATGGGCAATAATGAGTTTTAAGAAAAAAGATTTCTTCCCCTTCCTTAATTATTAAGAATATGAGTAAACAAGCTCCAAATGAGTCCATAAATTTAACTTCTGTTCCTAGTTTGTGTCGGTTTATCAGGTTCCCACTTGACTGACAAACACATCCAAGCATCAGTTGCTGATAACAACCTGCTCCTAATGACTATGAGTCCTGACCTTGCTGAAACCTGATGTGGAGCAATCCAGCCAATGTGACTGCTGTATTTTCAGCTTGTCAATGAACCAGATTCTTCTAAGTTCCCTCATTGCTTTTGACTAACATTCTAGCCTTCCAGGGCCCTAAGAACAACGTCCTAGGGTCAGCAGGAAGTAATTACAGAAATAAATACATCATCCCTGTTTCCACCTCCCCTGAAATATTAGAAAAAAGAAAATTTCCCTGTTAGTCGTCACAGGGATTTTGGACATTAATGCCTTCAATAAATAATAATTCCTATCTGGGTGCCATTAAACTAATGTTACTAAAATCTCAATATCAGCCTCTGGAATAAATTCATCTCAAGGATTTGAGATGATGTCCTGAGCAGTGGCAAGAAATTTTTTAAAGAGCAGCATTTTGTCATTAACAAAATTATAGCTGAATGACCCATTTCACAAACTTAAACTGTCTTTACTGATGGTTGTAGAACTCATTTCACTTATTGGACTGAATCAGTTTTGGTCACAATTATCTCCTTATTCCTTAGCATAACAGAATGAGTTATGGACAGTATTCAGGCACTAGAGGATTTTCCTACTAAAGCCGTTAATAAAGTGGCTGGCTCCAAACATGTAATTGGGTTGTAAAGACTATCCGCACTGCTTCTATTCATGTTAATAATCCTATACTACAAGGGTTATTTTTAACATTACAAAAGGTAATACAAAAATGAAATCATGTAGTGTTTATTGTGTATATATGGTCACATACCAAATTACCTGGATATCTAACAAAAGGGAAACAATCTAGCTGATACTCTTGTAAACATTGCTCTGGCTGAGGATGAACATCAACATTTACACACCATTGCTCCTCAATTACATGTTCAATATAAAATTCCTTACAGACAAGCTAAGTGTATCATTCTTACCTGTCCTATCTGTAATCCCCTACATTTAATGCAAAATATACATGGTACAAGTTTTCGGGGTTTGGATTCCAACATTTGACAGATAGATGTAACTTATATACCAAAATTTGGCAGGTTATCTTATGTTCATGTGACCATAGACAAATTCTCCTCCATGATATGGGCTACACTATTATCTGGGGAGACAACAAATCATGTCATTACCCATTTATTTGAAGCTTTTACAGTATTGGGGTACCAACCTTAATAAAGACAGACAATGGGCTTACATACTCCTCTACAAAATTTCAGCAATTCTGTGATCAATATATTAAACATGTGACTGACATAGAATATAACCCTCAAGGTCAAGCCATTGTAGAAAGAGCCCATGCTACCTTATAGCAACAAATAAAAAACTAAAAAGGAGGAAGATGCAGGACTTGGGTATGAAAGACATTTGGGCTTTACAGAATAATCCTAGTGCTATTAAGCATTAGGCTTTGTTTATTTTAAACTTTTTGAATTTACCACAGGGAGACATTCTGACTAGAGCAGAGAAGCATTTTGTGTCTGAAAGATCTCAGGCTTTGGAGACAGCTTCTTTTAAGGAAATTTGGGCAAAAACTATTGATGCTGAATGGGTTCCGGTGCAGTTGTTGATAGATGGAAGCGGCTATGGTCTTGTGTCTTTTCAGGATGGCCATCAGCTGTGGATTCCAGGCCGCTGGATCAAGGCCTGAAGGACCCATTAAAACAGCTGTGCAGAGAAGAATGGCATCGAGAGAAAACGAGGACAATCTTGAGGTGCCGGTGGCAGCAGTGGCCCAGTTATCATTGGCCAGAAAACGTCCTCATAGGCATGTTAAAGCTCCTTTGCCTACCTGGGGGCAAATTAGGTCTCTCACTGCTAATGGTCAAGCTGTTCTGCAGAGGTGTGATAAACCTGTCACAGATGAGAATCTTTTCCTGACCATGTGTGCTTTACTGTCCATAACTTCTGCAGAAGCCAATGGCTCCAGCTACAAACAACACCGAGACAGTTAACGGTCCTCGGCTTTTGGCCTGGGGAGATAGAGGGATAAGTGGACCTTGGATGGCTATTCTACAATTTCCCGACTCTGGTCAGATGCATATTTAGAAGCTGGCTGCTGCCTTAAAGACTGTGCACCTCTATAACGGATCATTTTCCGGAACTGCTTCCAGTACTTCTGTGTATAATTTTACTATGTGTAAAAGCTGGAATGTTACAGCCTGTGTTCCTTTGCCTTATCTACTGATAATTAGGAACTTTGGTTTTTTTTCTGAAAATATTTTTTTGTGTCAACTGTACCTTATACACTTGCTTAAATAATTCTATTCCTTTAAATGGTCAGTCCATTATCATTGTGAAGCAACGACCCTACGTCTGGTTACCTGTAAAGTTAAATGGACCTTGGTCATCTAATCCTTTAATTTAGTTAACAGTAGAGTTTTTAAAGAAATTGCTTGTTCATAGTAAAAGATTTATTAGAATGGTTATTGCTGTATTATTAAGTATAATTTCAGTTGTGACGCTAGCCACAGTATCTGGGATAGCCTTACACAGTTCGTTACAGACTAAACATTATGTTAAAGTTTGGCATAAAGATTCTCATGAAGTTTGGTTCCAATAAGACAGAGCTGATACCAGATTACAAAATAAAGTTGATGCCTTAAAGCAAACAGTATCCTGAAAAAAAGGTTATGATGTTAGAAAATGCGTGATTGAAATTCCATTACTTTTTGTGTTACTGATTTGGCTTTTAATGAATCTGTATTAGCCTGAAAGAAAATGCAAAATTATTTTTTGAGCAACAAATTTGTAAGATGGGAAATTGAATAATTACATTTAATATTAAATCTACATTTGCACAGAAGTTTCCAGAGATGCTGACATTGCTCAAAATATTGCTGAGAAACTAGAGGGGTTAGACCTCTAAGGCTTAGGTACAAAGTTTGTCCCACACTGCTGGCGGTAAGGGGATAGTAGTTACTGTTATAGGTTTGCTTATGCTACTGTTTTAGTTACTTATTATTAAGCCTCATCAGTCAAGCATGTAAGAATTGCTGTTAAATATGTGGATCAACAAACTAATTCATTATAAAAGGAAAAAGAAGGAAGATGTGGAGGGCCGAATTTGAACTGCATAGAAACTCTGTGCAGGGGTGAATTGAGGTAGCATTCTTGCTGACACGCTTGGCAAACCAAGTCAGGAGGAGGCAAACCTCTTCCATCAGTAGAGTGCCTTGCCAATGGTCAGTCCTTGAGAACACAGACGTGCACTGTAGTTCAAAGGCTCTGATAAGGTTGTGGTTTGTCTTCTTTAGAGGTGTTTTAACATATTATATTACAAGAGTTTTCCCCATAACACCAAGCTTTTTGTTTAGATTAGCTAGGGCACGAAGCTCTTGAAATTAGTTGCAACCAAGTGACTAGTCTATGAAACTATTTTCATGTATTGTGGGAACCTAGTTTGAATCATGATCTGAGTATTTTAAAAAGAGCACTGGCTTTGCAATAAAGTATGCAGCTGTATCTCCTACTCTGCATCCCCTGTGTCCTGATTTCTGTGGCACTACCTATGGTCATCCATAACTGAGGAGGTTGGGGAAGGGTCCCCAACAGTGCTTCAACAGTGGTCCTCAATGGATGCACAAAGCAGCCAGAATCCAGGAAGTCACAATTTCTAAGAGCTTGGATCATAAGCTCTTCTCTTTATTGGGTTTGAGCAACATAATAGCATGAACCAAAAGGAAAATATGCAGATGCAGAGACACAGGTCATTGATCTGGGGGGTTAATTATGCTTTGAAATTCTAGGTAATACAACCATGGAGATTCTGGCACCTTTCTTCTTAACTAAGTCATGTTCTATCAGAGGAGACACAAGGAGCCAGTCTGTGTAGGGTGTCCACAGAAGTGGGTCTGCCCCATCTTGACTGAAGGTCAGAGAGTGTAGACCTTCTCTTGCTCTTTCAAAGTTATTGACAGGAAGTCTGACTTAAGGAGTGGCTACAAACAAGATACCCTGACCTAGGGTGTGGATCCTTGGTGTTTTGGGTGTGAGGTAGCCCATAGAGGTGGGTCTGCTTCACCTTGACAAAAGGGCAGAGAATTCAACCCTTCTTCTTCAAGGATTGACAGGAGGTTTGGCCCAGGGAGTGGCTGCCCACTAAGGTGTGGTTGTTACTGTACTGTCTAAACAACAGAATACTTAACTAAAGACTATAGCAGTTTGGCGTTTCAAGTACTGAAGCAAATAATTGTTCTCTATGTCCTTTGTGTTATGTTAAAGCAGGCTTTTGCCTTCTTCCCCCTTTTTTGGATTGGGGTATATAATCATATGGAAAATAAACATGGGCGTACTCAGTATTCACTGGATAGCCTTCCGGGATCTATCCTATGTCTTTCTGTTCATATCTGTTCCTCCTACCAAAATTTTCTAATCTACATACCCCTACCCTGGAACGTGTGAGTGTGAACCCCACAGAGGCTGGATACGAACAGATGTCACCCCAAAGTGTGGTTACAGGTGTGTTATAGCTCCTTTCTGATTGTGAGTCTCTGCCTGATAGGCGATGAAGTTCTAGTCACCTTCCCAAGTCTCACGAGCATGCCATGTAATAATCGTTTTTGGTAGCCTTCCAAACACCACATTTTCAAGTGTTTCACTTGAATGTAGTATGTTTTCAGTTCTGATTTTGAAAATATATAAAAAATTGAAATTATTTGAAAGAGCAGAAAGACCAGGAAAAGATCAAAATGAGGAATGATAAACTGTTTCAGAAGGAAGGTAAAGAGACAGATGGCTCATTTGGAAAAAAAGTTTTCTGTCTACACCTCTCATACCTAACAAAACAGTTTAAAAATATGCACAGTATTACTCTCAAGCCAGCTCTGCTTAATTTCACATTTTTTTAAAATTTATTTATTTATTAAAGATTTCTGTCTCTCCCCCCCCCGCCGCCTCCCATTTCCCTCCCCCTCCTCCAATCAAGTCCCCCTCCCTCGTCAGCCCAAAGAGCAATCAGGGGTCCCTGCCCTGTGGGAAGTCCAAGGACTGCCCACCTCCATCCAGGTCTAGTAAGGTGAGCATCCAAACTACCTAGGCTCCCACAAAGCCAGTACGGGCAGTAGGGGCAAACAAGGTCAGGTAAAGAATAAGGGTAAAAGTCAACTAGATGAATGCAAAGTATCACACCAGGAGACCCAGATGACTCATTCAGGTTTACTTTTTTTGCAATAAATATTTATTGAAACCTCCCACATTCCATGAATTAGGTTAATTCAAAAGATATAATAGTAGACAACAAGGCATGGTTCTTGTACTTATGGAGCATAGAGATATAAAGCAAAGGATAGATTTTATAATTATGTGACAGGTATGATTTTTTATATTAGTAAGGATTCTCTAGAGAAGCAGAATCAAAGAATGAGTATATATTGTGAAAAGGATTGGCTTACATGATATGGGCCAGTTATCCAATATGGCTGTCTGGATGCTGGAGAGATTGAGAATCCAGTAGTTGCTCAGTCCACAAGGTCAGGTGCCTCCACAGTCCCAATCTGGTCCTGAAGCCTGGAGGATTCTTGGAGTGTTAGTCTTCGGTTTATGTTAGAAGGCTGAAGAAGATGGGTTCTGATGTCAGTGAAGGTGGTAGCAGCAGTAACAGCAACAAAGTAGATGCACTGACCAGCAAGGAACAAAGGCAGACAAGAAACAGCAGCACTACTTTTCTCTGGGACACTACTGGAAAGTGACACCCACTCTGGAACTGAAAGACCCCTGGAGTGGGGAGATTCTCACTTAAGTCTTGGGATAACATGACCTCACAGGAACTTACCAGAGACCGTCCTTGCTGCAATCACATGAGGTTTATTGACAGGAACCAGCATGCTGGGGCCTAAACTCATTTCCCATGCAGGGGTAGAAGAGTTCAACCCTGAGTAGCTGGGAGAGGGGGTATTTAGGGGAAGAAACCACAAAACAAAAGGGCTAGGGAGGGCGTCATTGGAAAATTCTGAAATACCAGTGATCATTGGAAAATCCCGAAAATACCGGTGATAATCAGAAGAAGCTAACTCCCCGTTTCTCAAGATTATTCTCAAAATTATAATCTAACTTTATGGTGGGCTAGTTCCTGGAACAGAACTAGCTAAGATTTTTGGTTCTTCTCTTCCTGCTAGATTTAGCCGCCTAGTCTAAAACCTCTCATCCTTCCAGTATTCTTTTTCCCCATAATTCTCTCCAAGATCTTCAGAAATTTCTGTTGACTCTGTCACCAAGCATATCCCCCAACACAGTAGCTTCGCACCATATCGACTACCACTACCCTAGTCCAAATCAAGCCCTTGCCATCTCTCAAAGCTTTTTTACAATTATAGAAATTTACTTCTCACAGTTCCAAAACCTTGAAAATTCTGAGATCCAGCCACCAGTTCAGTGAAAAAAAGCTCTCTGGCTTACAGATGGTACCCGTTTCTACCCTTCCATCACTCTAAACTTCTGTCCACATTATACATATAGTAATTCCTCCAAATTGCTGAGTTTTATACCATTCTTTAAAAAGACCATGTCTGTGCATGCATAATTGTATGCACTGAGCATAGGGTCAGAATGAGAAGCACTAATGGTGGTTGTCTCTAGGAAAGTGGCTTGACAATAAAGAACAAAGAACACCTTTTATATTTAAATAACGCTTGAAGCCTTCACAAGTATTATTTTGAATTAAAACTGTATCTCTGATCATGTTACTTTTTATTGTTTAAAATTCTCTCATAGGTTGACTATCTTATATATCAATCTTGGCTTATATGGCATTGTACATATAAACCCCATTTCCTGCTTCCCACTTAAATGTTGTATTACTGTGTGTCTCTATGGTTCTTTATAACCTTCCTGTTCTGTTATCATGAGAGCAACTGAAAAGAATAAAGAACAGAGCTTTGGGGAATCACTTACACATATGGGGAAAAACGAACATTATGATAAAGATTATCATTTTTAAAAAGCAAAGAGGGGTGGTTAAAGTTAAGAAAGAAACTCATGGCAACAAAGCTTTAAATAAAAAGCCAAGAGAATAGACTTTTGAGAAGATAAAAAAATCTTGGAGTTGTCAACACTGTTTGATATTAAAATACTTCATAATCATTTTAGTGGCAAATTTACCATTCCAACAAATGATTTTAAAATCAACCAAATGAATTAATAACATCTTGATTTCTTCTTTATATCAAATTTCAAAATGCAGTAGGCTTTAAATTTAACAAAATAAAACAACATATTTTAGGAATGACAAACCAGTAAAACACTAACACATTTAAGTCGAACAACATTGTAAAAGTAGTACTCTTTTTACTGCCTTTAAAGAATGGATGAAGAAAGTATGGAATATATACACACTAGAGTACTACGCTGCGGTAAAAAACAATGGCTTCTCGAATTTTGCATGCAAATGGATGGAAATAGAAAACACTATCCTGAGTGAGGTATCCCAGACCCAAAAAGATGAACATGGGATGTACTCACTCATAATTGGTTTCTAGCCATAAATAGGGGTCACGGAGTCTACAATAGGTGAACCTAAAGAAGCTAAGTAAGAAGGTGAACCCAAGGAAAAACATATAGTTATCCTCTTGGCTAAGGGAAGTAGACAAAATTGCCGGGGAGAAAATTGGGATCTTGGGGGTGGGGTGGGATGGGGTAAGGGGAGATGGGGAGAGAAAAGGTAGAAGGGAAGGAGGGGGGGACTTGGGGAAACAGGAGGATTGGGATAAAGGAAGGTTGGATAGGGGAGCACAGAACCACAATTCTTAGTTAAGGGAGCCACTTTAGGGTAGGCAAGAGACTTGACCCTAGAGGGGCTCCCAGGTGCCCAAGCTGAGGTCCCCAGTTAGTTCCTTGGGCAGCTGAGGATAGGGAACCTGAAATGACCCTATCCTAGAGCAATACTGACGAATATCTTGCATATCATCATAGAACCTTCTTCTGGTGATGGATGGAGATAGAGACAGAGACCCACACTGGAGCACTGGACTGAGCTACCAAGGGCCCAATGAGGAGCAGAAGGAGGGAGAACATGAGCAAAGAAGTCGGGACCACGAGGGGTGCACCCACCCACTGAGACAGTGGAGCTGATCTACTGGGAGCTCATCAAGGCCAGCTGGACTGTTACCGAAAAAGCATGGGATAAAACTGGACTCTCTGAACATGGCGAACAATGAGGGCTGATGAGACGCCAAGGACAATGGCACGGGGTTTTGATCCTACTTAATGCGCTGGCTTGGTGGGAGCCTAGCCAGTTTGGATGTTCCCCTTCCTAGATATGGACGGAGGGGGGAGGACCTAGGACTTACCACAGAGCAGGGAACCCTGACTGCTCTTTGGACTGGAGAGGGAGGGGGAGAGGAGTGGGGGGAGGGGGAAAAGGGTGGGAGGAGGGGGAGAAAAGTGGGAGGAGGGGGAGAAGAGTGGGAGGAGGGGGAGGGAAATGGGAAGCTGGGAGGAGGTGGAAATTTGTTTTTTTTTAATTCTCCTTTTATCAATAAAAAAAGAAAAAAAAAGAAAATCAGTAGCTGCATCAAAAGGGATAACAAATAAAAAGCAATGCACTATATGTAATCTGATCTAGTCTATACTTTTAGCAACAAACACAGATCTTTCTTCATTAGTGACAAACTAGTTTTTGATGATATGCTAAAACATTAATACCAACATTTTTCGTTATATTAATACTCTCTTTAAGGAAATTGAGGAAATACTAACCAATCAGTTTACTACTTGACATATTCTTAGGGGCAAGTGCCCTATCCTACTGACAGTCTGGCAAGAGACACTGCTAGGTATATACTTGTTGAATAAATAGCCTATTCTTATGAACAGGATTATATAATTTGCAACATTATGCTTATAATGCTGCTGAATTATATCAACATAATTTTCAGCAGTTTCAATAGTTGTGAAAATCTTGCTATGAAACTATACGTTGGATTCAGGGTCATAAACCAACTGTTGATCAGTTAGAAACGAAAATCAGTGGTACTAAGAAAAGATGTTTCAACGAAGTGCGTAGGATTTAAAATAAGAAGAAAAGGTCTTCTAGGAATTGAGTAGTGGAAATATAAACAGGCTGTGTCATAATAAAGAGAAGAGCAGAGACTAATATCCCAAGTCTGACACTTACTAGCAGAATGTGATTAATTTCTAAGTTATACTTTCATTACCTGTTAGAATAAAGGTAATATGAAAACTAAAGTAAACGAGAGCAAGAACAAAAGTCATAGTACTTCAATAAGCATCTCTACTCTACTAAAAACACACAGATAGGAGGCCTATCTATTTAATATGAAAGAGAAAGTTTGAATGTATCAAAGCAAGACACAGAAAAGCATTTGGACGAGTACACTTTTTAGAGGCTAGAAATCAGTTCTACAAGTGTTACAAGTCATAGGAAACTATCTGGACCATCATTTTTACAGTAACTGAGATACTTATCAATAAAACTGTATATAACTATGAAGGATAAGTACCACATCAAGTGAGAGAATAAGTAGTTACAATGAAAATATGAAGTCCTTATTATTATGCATAAGAAAACTAACCCAATGGCTTGGATTCTAAATTAAACATGAGCCATTTAATATAAGGATTCACTACTAAGTTCAAATTATGAACTGTGCAAAAACCAAATGATGTGTACTCTTGAATAAGATATATGCAAATATGAATTGGGGCTTTTATTACAATTCCGTAAAATGAAGGGTGCTTCAAAACAAGAAGGTAGAGTTTCACCATACTGACAGCAAAGAATGCCCCAAATAAGAGATGTAGTAGGCCTGCCTTGCTCTGATAAAACCACATTTGCATTCATGTCATATAAGAAAAATAGTGACAAGTTTGAACAAGTCCTTATTCAAAATTATGTCAAATGAGGAACCAGAGATGTTTTAAAGTAAGGATAACAAAATTTCGGATGCAGGGAATGAATAGGATAAATTGAGATATTGTGTATTCTCGAATACATGTAGAGAACAGAATAGAAAAAAAAAGTAGACTTGGAACTCTATCTAGGAAACAGCTTTCTTTCTTTCCTTCTTTCTTTCTTTCTTTTTTCATTTTTTATGACAGGGTTTCTCTTTAGCTTTGGTGCCTGTGCTGGAATCAGCTCTGTAGACCAGGCTGACATCGAATTGACAGAGATCCGCCTGCCTCTGCCTCCCTAGTGCTGGGATTAAATGCATGCACCACCACCACCGGCGGAAACAGCTTTCTAATCACCAAGTTTCTGCTTAAATTATAGAAGTCTACACTATACACCAACCTCAAACAGAAATAAAGTTCCTTTTCCTTTATATCTCAGAGTCTGGAGCATAATGTGCTTAAAAGATGTTTGTTATTCTTAAAATCAGATTGGGACACCTTATAGAACAATGCTAACTTGTCACTAAACATACTAAAGATGCTAGAAACCCAGGCTGAAATCTCTGAAGTCTAGGAAGAGTGATGCCTTCCTCAGCCAGAAGCCAAGAACAAAGCAGACTTCAGAAATGTTTAGATGCTTCAGAATGAAATAGCAATCTGATTCAGTATAAGGTACTCACAGGATTCTTAATTCATTGTTCTGCTAGCCCAGAAGTTTATATTAATAGTCTAGTCACAAAGTACTATTATTTCCCAACTCAGAGTAGATGCTCCAAAGAGAAGCTATAGGTGTGTAAAGAAAGAGAAATGGCAGAGTGTAGAACTCCTTACCATTCCCAAGTTTTTTATTTAATAAGGACAAGGACAAACTCCTGCATTAAAAACATCTTCGGTTTTACTGTATGCTAGCTAATACCTATGATTTTCCTCTTGGTATAAAAAGTTACAAACAAACAATCTCCCCACAAAAATAAGCAGGCAAAGGGTTCCTATTCATGCCTAAGAAACAGCAGGACACACAAGAAGTTAGCTAAGAGCATCCCACTTGGCAATCAAACTAGAAAAGAGAGCAGCTCCCAAGGATAGTGAGAAATAATAACCAGAATTAGGCCACGCATTCTAAGGAGAAATGCAAAAAGGGAAAGCATGCTCCAAAGCAAATTCATCAGCCTGTGCATTCCGAAGCTGCTGCAATGAAGTCTGTTATGCGGATTATTAATAGCCAAGATCACCTTGCTTTACAATAAGATGAAATATCTTACTTGTTGCACCAAGGCGAAGTGTGTCTCTGGCAATATAATTGGCAAAGATAATAGACCTCATGCTGGTCTTACCAGATCCACTTTTACCCATTAACAGCACCTAAAGACAAAGGAAAAATGTTAGTAATCTAGAGAAAATCTAGTGTAAAGGGAAGCATTTGTCCTCTGTAGCTGGCATTTTACTGAAGTGTAAGTACCAATGAACAGTATGGACACCTGTAATTAGTTCAACTCTTCCCCAAATAACATTCCAAATGCCAAGCATTTACCTGCTACCAGGTGCACATCATTTTAACAAGACAATGGCAGTGAGTTTGTTATTCTGCATAATATTTTTTAAAGATTTATTTCTATTATTCTAATTTTGCATATGTGTGTGGAAGGTATGTGCACATGAATGAATGCAAGTACCTGCAGATATCAGAGATGTGAGGTCCCCTAGGAGCTGCAATGACAGGCAGTTTTAAGGCCACCTGATGGGGTTGCTGGGAATCAAACTCAGGTAGGTCCTCAGGAAGAGCAGTATATACTCTTAACCACTGAGCCATCTCTGCAGTTCCTTGTTATTATACATAATATTTATTTAGAACAATGTTAGAAAAATGCCATCTTGCTGGAGAGATGTTTCAGCAGTTAAGAGCACTGAGTGCTCTTCCACAGGACCCAGATTCAATTTCCAGGACCTACATGGCAGCTAACAACTGTTACTACAGTTCCAGGGGATCTGACACCCTCCCACAGACAATAGAAAAATAAAAAATTCACATAAAAATAAATCTTAAAAGAGCAAATAATTAATATATTTTTTAAAAAAGAAAACTATCATCTTAATAGGAAACTAACCCTATTCTCCGATAATTCCAGGTTGTACATACATTGACCCAACTAGCAGCTTTCAGAGTAACTGAAAAGCTCCTCCTACTTCTCTGTTCAAGATCAGTTCTTTTCACTCCAGCCCATGATCTCATCCCTTTCACATCTTTCTTTCATCAGTTTTTTATCTTTTCTTTTTAACTTTCCTATGTCCTACAAAATTGGGCACTTAAAATTACACACAAGGTCATTATTGGTTTAGCTTATCTACTTCTGTCTTCAACTCCTGATTCTCCTAGCCCAGAACTGTTAGTATCCAGTCACATTTAACTGAATGGCATATAGTCTCTTTGTTTCCAGCCCTCTAGGGAGTCCTGACTATGTCTGTAATCACTCTGTATTCTCTACCATCCTTTAGTCTTCTTTCAACTAAGTCCCACTTATCCTTCAACACTTGCTTTGACAATCATCTCAGGAATTTTCTCTGGAGCTGGGGATGTGCCTCAGTACTAGGGTATTTACCTCCTACAAGTGAAACCCTGGGTTCAATCCCCAGTATCCTCCCCATAGTTTCTCTGACCCAAATGCCTTAGGCCAGTGGTTCTCAACCTGTGGGGTATGACCCCCACAGGGTGTTTGAATGACCCTTTCACAGAGGTTGCCTAAGACCATTGAAAAACACAATTATTTACATAATGATTCATAACAGTAGCAAAATTACAATTTTGAAGTAGCAACAAAAATAATTTTAGGGTTGGGGGTCACCACAACATGAGGAACTGTATCAAAGGGTCAAGTCATTAAGAAGGCTGAGAACCACAGCCTTAGGCTGACTTAGGTATCTTGCCTGCCCTCTAGTGGTCTTACTATATCATTGCAGATCATAAAGCTCTGCAGTCCCTTGTTTTGGGAACTCTTCTCAGGAGTTCAAACTGTTGAAGGACAGAGGGATTCTCTTGGTATCCTTTGTGCCCCTTTTATCTCCAGTGCTTAATATATAACAAAAGCTTGAAGTATTTTCATCAAAAATTAAAGGAAACTAAAATGCAATGACAACTATCTAAAAGCAAGATCTTACAAGACTTCTTTCTTGTGATAGGATTTAACACAAGAAAGAGACCTGCGAATAATGCCGCATATTCTTTCACTAAATGACTTTCAAACAGATAAGATCTCCTGAGTAAACTGGGGTGGGGGTGGGTAGAGGGGAACTGTAGGGAGATGAGAACATCAGGGACCAGGATGGTCCAGTTGGGGGAGGGATGGAGAGGGAGAGCAATGAGAGCAATATTTTGATAGAGGGAGCAATTATGGGGTTAGAGAGAACCCTGGGGCTAGGGAAACTGCCAGGAAACCACAAGGATGATCCCAGTTAAAACTCCTAGCAATAGTGGAGTGGGTACCTAAACTGGCCTTCCCCTGTGATCAGACTGAGGACTACCCTAATTGTCATCATAGAACCTTCATCTAGTAACTGTTGGAAGCAGATGCAGAGATCCACAGCCAAGCACTGGGCTGAGCTCCTGGAGTCCCAAGAGAGGGAGGAGGGATTATATGAGCAAGAGGCTGTCAAAATCATGATGGGGAAACTCACAGACACAGCTGACCCAAGCTCATGGGAACTCATGGACTCTGGCCTGACAGCTGGAGAGCCTGCATGGGGCCAAACTAGGCCCTCTGAATGTGTGTAACACTTGTGTGACTTGGTCTGTTTGTTGGGCCCATGGCAGTGAAATCAGGATTTATCTCTGGTGCACTAACTGAGCTTTTGGAGCCAATTCCCTGTGGTGAGGTACCTTTCTCAGTCTTGATGCACAGGGGAGAGGCTTGGTCTTACCTCAACTTGATGTGCCTGGCTTTGTGGCCTCCTTATGGAAGCCTGATCCTCTCTGAGCAGTGGATGAGGGTGGAAAGGTAATTGGGGGAGCAGGAGAAGGCAAGGGACGGAGCACTGTGGTTGGTTTGTAAAATGAATAAAAAATTAAAATAGAAAGACATACCTAGACATGAGGGAGAGTGGGCAACTATAGTGAGGCCCGGGTGTTGTGGAATAATATTTTAAGATGTGCTACATTTGTTTATACTGTGGAACATTTGCTTTAATGATGCAAAGATGTGTTGCATTCTTTAATGTTACATATGTTTAACTTTGGAAAGCTGTGTTACTGTGCCTTTCTCAAACTGATGGTGTAGTTAAAAGCTTAATGGCCAATGGAGAGGCAGGAGAAAGAAATAGGCGGGGTTGGCAGGCAGAGAAGATTAATATAAAAAGAAACCTGGAAGCGAGAAAGAAGGGCCTAGACACCCAGATACACAGCCAAACATGGAATAAGAAGTAAAGGAAGGTATATAAAATAGAGAAAGAAAGATAAAAGCCCATAGGCAAAAGATAGCTGGGACAATTTAAGAAAGCTGACTTGAATCAAGCCAAGCTCGGGCTGGACATTTATATGTATAAGTCTTCCTGTGTATTTATTTGCACTAAAGTGCAAAAAAGTAAAAAGAGTAAGAAAAAATCAACTACACTTAAAATTCCAGAAAGGTGGAACATAATGACTGGGATGTCACCGGATAGAAATTTGGAGAGCTGGGCTTGAAGGAGCAGTCCAGAAATCCGATTATTTATATACTATTCACTGGAGTCAACAAGGAAGCCCATTGTCATATCTTTGACTCTCACTTTCTTTTAAAAAACTACTGCGATAATGCCTAGCTCAGAGCATGAGGCTGTTCCAGCTGTCTCCGTGTACTGCCCTTTCACTTAAAGAGACTCTGACTTTGAGATCAGGGTACACATATGCTTGAGGATCAGTCTGTAGCCACAATACATAGCAGCTTCTGACATTGGAGGCCCAGAGCCAGTTGGGTACATCTGGTCTTCTTGCGGATTTGTGATCTCTTGCTTAACTCGGGGCCCAGGCTCATACACTCTCAAATATGTGCCTGCTACTCTATAGGTCTACAGTGCAGAATTGTCCCTTTCTAGAATCTTCCCCAGGGCTTACTACCTAGAAAGGATTTCCTTGGCCCACATTAGTAGCTTGATGAACAACTGGCCATATTTTGACAGAGCTCAATGTGTGTGAATACTTACACACACACACACACACACACGTGCGTGCACAGAATGGTAACAAAAGTGTTAAAGAGGCCACAGACATCAAAAAGAAGCCTTACTTAAGGCAAGGAGCTGCTGGCACCTAAGTAATGCAGTTGGAGAACAGCTCGAGGTATACAATCCCCAGTCCCAGGCCAACCTTTTCAAACACTTTAGCGCTCCCAAGAAGGCACAGGACAAAGGTCAAGATGGGTAGATGGACATTTTCAAGCATTGGTGACTATGCTCAGCTGAAGCCCTGAGGACAATTAAGAGTTCTCTACATGTAGGTCCTTTGACACACACTGCTCTCACACTGGGTGGTCAGACAGAGAGGTTAATGGGGCTATTGTCATCCCATAGTGTTAAGTGTTCTTCCTTTTATAGGATACAGATGGGGATATGGCACCATTTTTTGATCTAAGGTGTTCAATAAGTTCTCAGGCCTTTTTGCTATATTGTGTTCATATGGCCATGTGTTCATTTGTTTCCAATTTGCTTGAGTAAGTTTACAGGTAGTGCCTTCTTACTTGAATGGATACATCATCAGTCTGTGCCTCATGCTTGATGCTGGACAGATGCTGGTGGTATATATGTGCACAAACAAAATTCAGAGTCATCCAATGTCTATACTGGCACTAAAATTGCTGTTAACTGCTGTTTGTTAGATGGACCCTCCAAGGGCAGGGCACAGTGTGAGCACCAATATTTCAGATATGTTAAAGTGCAGGCAGTAATAACAAAGGCACCAGCAGATTTCACACTGGGTTTCCTGGGAAAGGCCCAAATACAATTCTCCCAGACATCTGTCAACTGTGGGGTCTCTTCTGATAGCCCGGGGAAGATTATGCATCTCCCCTTCCTTTCCAGTCCAAAGAGCAGTCAGGGTTCCCTGCCCTGTGAGAAGTCCAAGGTCCTCCCCTCTCCATCCAGGTCTAGGAAGGTGAGCATCCAAACAGACTAGGCTCTCACAAAGCCAGTACATGCAGTGTGATCAAAACCCAGTACCATTGTCCTTGGCTTCTCAGTCAGCCCCCCTTGTCCACCACATTCAGAGAGTCCAGTTTGATCACATGCTCCATCAGTCCCAGTCCAGCTGGCCTTGATGAGCTCCCATAAGATAAGCCCACCATCTCAGTAGGTGGGCACACCCCTCGCAGTCCTGACTTGCTTGCTCATGTTTTCCCTCCTGCTCCTCATTTGGACCTTGGGAGCTCAGTCCAGTGTTCCGATGTGGGTCTCTATCTCTAGCTTCATCCATTGCCAAATGAAGGGTCTATGGTGATATGCAAGATATTCATCAGTATGGCTATAGGATAGGGCCATTTCAGGTTCCCTCTCTCAGGTGCCCAAGGAACTAGCTGGGTACATCTCCATGGACATCTGGGAACCCCTCTAGAGTCAAGTCTCTTGCCAAACCTAAAATGGCTCCCTTAATTAAGATATACAATTCACTGCTCCCATATCCACCCTTCCTCCATCTCAACAGTCACATTTCCCCAAGCTCTCACCATTCTCCCCTTCTCACTTTTTTCTCCCCATCTCCCCTAATACCTACCCCACCCCTACCCCAAAGTTTCCAATTTTTGCCTGGCAATTTTGTCTACTTCCAATATCCAGGAGGATAACTATATGTTTTTCTTTGGGTTCACCTTCTTATTTAGCTTCTCTAGGATTTCATATTATAGGCTCAATGTCCTTTATATATGACTAGAATCCACTTATGAGTGAGTACATACCATATTCATCTTTTTGGGTCTGGGTTACCTCACTCAGGATAGTGTTTTTATTTTACATCCATCTGCATGCAAAATTCAAGATGTCATTGTTTTTTACCACAGACTAGTACAATAATGCATACATATTCCACAATTTCTTTATCTATTCTTCCATTGAGGGTCATCTAGGTTGTTCCCAGGTTTGGGCTATTACAAATAATGCTGCTATGAACATAGTTAAACAAACGCTTTTGTAGTATGATAGGGAATCTCTTGGGTATATTCCCAAGAGTGGAATTGCTGGATCCTGGGGTAGGTTGATCCCGAATTTCCTGAGAAACCGCCACATTGATTTCCAAAGTGGTTGCACAAGATTGCATTCCCACCAGCAATGGATGAGTGTTCCTCTTACTCCACATCCTCTCCAGCAAAGGTTATCATTGATGTTTTTGGTTGTAGCCATTCTGACAGGTGTAAGATGGTATCTCAAAGTTGTTTTGATTTGCATTTCCCTGATCGCTAAGGAGGTTGAGCATGACTTTAAGAGTTTTTGGGCCACATGAACTTCTTCAGTTGAGAATTCTCTGTTTAGATCCGTTCCCCATTTTTAATTGGGTTAATTAGCATTTTAAAGTCTAGTTTCTTGAGTTCTTTATATATTTTGGAGATCAGACTTTTGTCTGTTGTGGGGTTGGTGAAGATCTTCTCCCAATCAGTAGGTTGCCTTTTCGTCTTAATGAGAGTGTCCTTTGCTTTACAGATGCATCTCAGTTATAGGAGGTACCATTTACTCAATGATGCCCTTATTGTCTGTGCTACTGGGGTTATATGTAAGAAGTGGTCTCCTGTACCCATTTGTTGTAGAGTACTTTCTCTTCTATCAGGTTCAGTGTGTTCGGAACGATATTGAGGTCTTTAATCCATTTGGACTTGAGGTTTGTCCATGGTGATAGATTTGGATCTATTTTCATTCTTCTACATGTTGACATCCAGTTATGCTACCACCATTTGTTGAAGATGTTTTCTTTATTCCATTGTATACTTTTAGCTCCTTTGTCAAAAATCACATCTTCATAGGTTTGTGGGTTAATATCCGGGTCTTCTATTCAATTCCAATGGTTGACTTCTCTGTTTTTTGCCAATACCAAGCTGTTTTCAATACTGTAGCTCTGTAATAGAGTTTGAAGTCAGGGATGGTAATGCCTCCAGAAGTTCCTTTATTGTATAAGATTATTTTGGCTATCCTGGTTTTTTTTGTTTTTCTATACAATGTAGATTATTGTTTTCTCAAGGTCTGTGAAAAATTTTGTTGGAATTTGATGAAGATTGCATTGAATCTATAGATTGCTTTTGGTAGAATTGCCATTTTTACTATGTTGATGCTCCCTATCCAAGAGCAAGGGAGATTATTCCATTTTTTGGTATTCTCTTCAATTTCTTTCTTGAAAGACTTAAAGTTTTTGGCAGATAGATCTTTCACTTCCTTGGTTAGAGTTACCCCAAGATATTTTATGCTATTTGTGGCTATCGTGAATGGTGATGTTTCTCTGATTTCCCTCTCTGCTTCTTTATCCTTTGTGTATAGGAGGGCAACTGATTTTTTGGAGTTGATCTTGTATCCTGCCACATTACTAAAGCTGTTTATCAGTTGTAGAAATTCTTTGGTAGAGTTTTGGGGGTCGCTTACCTACACTATCGTATCATCTGCAAATAACAAAAGTTTGACTTCTTCCTTTGCAATTCGAATCCCCTTGATCTACTTATGCCGTCTTATTGCTATTTCTAGAACTTCAAGCATTATATTGAAGAGGTATGGAAAGAGTGGACAGCCTTGTCTTGTTCCTGATTTTAGTGTGATGGCTTTGAGTTTCTCTCCATTTCATTTAATGTTAGCTGTCAGCTTGCTGTATATTGCTTTTATTATATTTAGGAATGAACCTTGTATCTCTAATCTCTCCAAGACCTTTATCAAAAAGTGGTGTTGAATTTTGTCAAATGCTTTTTCAGCATCTAATGAAATGATAATATAGATTTTTTCCTTCAGTTTATTTATATGATGGATTACATTGATAGATTTTCTCATGTTGAACCGTCCCTGCCTCTTTAGGATGAAGCCTACTTGATCATAATGGATAATTTTTTTATGTGTTCTTGGATTTGTTTTGCCAGTATTTTATTGAGAATTTTTGCATCGATGTTCATGAGTGAGTTTGGTCTGTAATTCTCTTTCGTGGTTAAGTCTTTGTGTGGTTTTGGAATCAGGGTGACTGTTGCTTCATAAAAGGAGTTTGGCAATGACTCTTCTGTTTCTATTTTGTGAAACACATTGAGTAGTATAGGTATTAGCTTATCTTGGAAGTTCTGGTAGAATTCTGCATTGAAACCATCTGGTCCAGGGCTTTTTTTGGTAGGGAGGTTTCTGATGACAACTTCTAATTCCTCACGACTTACAGGTCTATTTAAACTTTTACCTGGTCTTGATTTAATTTTGGCGCATGGTACTCCTGTTTAAGGTCCTCTATTATTTTAATGTTCCATCTAGTGTCAATTTCTTTTATTTCTTCTGGAGTAGGGTGTTCAATTCTTCTTGTTTCGGGATCCCGGATTCTGGTGATGTCATGTTTTCTTTCAGGTTGTTGGAGGAATTCTTGCATTGGCACCTGCCCATATCTTCCTTCAAATGGAACCAGGAGAGTCTTGGTGTCTTGGTCCAATATTTGCTATGACTGACTCTCTGGTTGGGTCTCCTCAGTGCAGGAGCAGGTACTGTTTTTGTCTGGATGGAACTCCTCAGCACAGAAACCATGTCTCCTGGTAGTTCAAGGACCCTGCAGACAAAAGGGCGAATGTGGGGGGAGGGCAGGGTTATGTGGAACACAGAAGACCCTGCAGAGGAAGCTGAAGGTGTCCTGAACTCACTTGAGGGGTCCTTCTGCCCTGCCTGGTAGGCAGACACTCACCCATCTGGATGGATAGTCTTGGTGCAGGAGCAGAAACAGTTCCCAGGCCAAGGACCTTGCAGACAATACGGCAGGCTTGGGGGAGGCAGGGTCCTGTGTAACAAAGAATCCCCTGCAGCAAGAGTTAGGGGGAGCTGTGCTCCCTTCCAGGACAGTCTGGATTGCACTCGTCAGCACTGAAACAGGGAAGCCTGCTAGTCCAAGGACACTGCAGACTAAAGGGCGAATGTGGCAGCAGGGCAGGGTCGAGTGGAATACAGAAGACACTGAAGCAGAAGTTGAAGGTGCCCTGCACTTCCTTGTGGGGACCTGCCAGCCTGCCTGGCTGGTCGACACTCAGACTTGAAACAGAGTTGTTTAGATAGAGGGTCACAAGTTGAAACAGCCCAACAATCCTCACATTCGTCACAGGCCATCTGTCCACGTGTGCCTGTCCGCCTTATGCAGTTCCCATTTAGAAGCCAAACAAATGCCTTGGTTGTACCCTAGTGACTTGGAAAAGTTCACAGATGCCTTGAGCAGCCTGCAATGCAAGAACATATGGATTCCAGCTCCAGTTCCAGAAGGTGCTCTACCTGCCAGGGTATTTGCAAATAGCTTTAAGAGGTTTTTGTCAGGTTTTGCATTTTGGCATTGCATCCCGGGGTATACACCTCAGAAGGCTCTACAGCCATTTCACCCAGGTCAGAGGGCAACACTTGCCCTGGTGGTCCAGTGGGATGGCTGCTGTTGGTGCAGTTCACAACATTCCATTAGTATGAAGGGTTGTGAAGTCACTGATGCAAAGATATTTGCTGCACCCCCATTCCTGCTGTATGAGCTGGCAGCTTGCTTCTCTTTCTGGGTCAGCTTGCCCTCTGCTGTTGTAATGTTAGGTCCATTAGAAGAACATCCCTTGTGGTCTGTTCTTGCCAGTTTGGGGTCTAGGGTTTTGTTTTTTTTGTGACACCCTGGGCTAAGCTGGTAGTTTAAAGAGGAGATGGCACCCGAGACAGCAGCTCATAGAGCAGCACCTGCTGTCCCTGCAGAGGCAGCAGCCCTTGTTGTAGCACCAGGGACAGCAAGGGGCAGTGGAAGAGTTCTTGGACCACACAGGCTGAGGCAGAAATGATGGGGAACAGGAGGAGAGGATGCGACAAGAAACAAGAGAAAGGCAGAGGAGGCAGAGCACTGATGCTGAAGAAAAACTGAAGGCTGTGAGGATCCAGGGATGGAAAATGGTGGGATCTACCTCCCTGTAAGTGTTTGAGGAGTCTGGAAGGGCCAAAGGTCTTGGCATTCTAGGTCTTGCACTTGTGACAATAGCCCCTGTCAGGGGACAAGGGTCCCAACACTATAGACCCTAGAACCTGGATGTTAGGCTCAAGGACCTGAGCATTCTAAGGAAGAAATGTAAAACTTGGGAGGCCTCCCTGCTTCTGCTGCACCCTGCTGCTGGAAATCAGGGATTGTAAAGGCTCAAATGTCCCACAGACACCGGACATTAAATCCTTGAGGAATAAGTCTCCAGCATAAGTGTTGGCAGTCAAGAGTCTCTGGATTATTAAGCATTAAAGAGAATTTAGTACTATTATTCTGTTTAATGGAAACTATTTTAAACTTCCATTTAACATTTCTTTATATCTATACATTAGTTCTTCTCTCAACAGTCACAAGAATGCAGCCTTTTGATATAGATGGAAATTAACACCAGAACCGCTAATTGTCAACATGAAGAGAATAAGAGACTTGGAGGACCCCAAGGCCACAGAATGGGTCATCTAAAGTATGAATCTGTCCATTCCAAGTCTCGGGGACCATCAGGGAAGAATGGAAGGAACAATTGTAAAAGTTAGGAGTGGTGGATGTTTGTCAGGAAATTCCATTTGCGGGACATGACAGCACTGTTGCCCACATGAATTCCAAGGCAACTGTGACCACATGCACAACACAAAAACAAGATCAAGCAAGGAAAATGCTTAGCATGGATTAGGAACCAGTTCATGAATTTACAAGCCTAGCTGAGGACCTCTTAGCAAGTGATGGATATTGGGGAAGAACCCAGCTTTGTAAGGGATATGGCTCCTGAGAAGTGACCCATGTGCCAATAGACATTCTTTTTTTTTTTTTTTTGGTTTTTTCGAGACAGGGTTTCACTGTGGGTTTGGAGCCTGTCCTAGAACTAGCTCTGTAGACCAGGCTGGTCTCGAACTCACAGAGATCCGCCTGCCTCTGCTTCCCGAGTGCTGGGATTAAAGGCATGCGCCACCATCGCCCGGCTCCAATAGACATTCTTAAAGCCCTGCACAAACAAACACCATTACATGGTCTTAGGTGGATATTAAAAAGTACATGTAGTTGGGAGGGAAAAATGGCAGGAGGGGAAGAACAGAAATTTCATGATGGGATTTATCAGAGCAAATTCTATACATGTATGAAAAGATTGAATGATAAAAGTGGCTAAAGGCCATTGACACCGAGCCTAATGACGTGTTTTCAATCAGATTCCATGTGGATTCAGGAAAGAAGCTACAATGAATTTCCTTCCAGCCACCACACACAGGCCATACCATGTATGTGCACACAGAGATATGAATAAATGTAATTTGAAATTTTTTAAATATATCGAACAATACACTAATTTAGGATTATATTCTTGTGTTTGAGGACATGATTACTCACAGGAAAGCTTATGCTTGGAGAATTTAACAGATTGCAAAATTCTTTCATTTTCGACATGTGGCTAAAACTATGTAAAATGGGACTGCTTTGTGCAAATAACTGAGGAAAGTCACACACAGGCTAAGTATTTTTCTTTTTACAAAATAACATAGTATACGAATCTCTTGAATAATTTTACTCATATAGCATCTGTATCATGATGATATTATTTGATTTAGACATGCAATATTTCATTATTTTTTTTCACTTTCAGAGCATTTCTCCGTTAAAGAAAATCTTTACATTAACTATCAAATGCAACATCTTTGGCATTGCCTCTGATGCAGTTAATTTACCAATTTAACTTATTCTAAGGAGATAAATTAGAAAACATTTGCAAAAGTCGCCGGAAATAGATCCAGCCAGTGATGTGTGTTAACACTTCTTTGTCTGGGTATACCCTCTGCTTGCTATATTCAGCTTCATTTTTATAGACAGTTTAATTGATAAGTCTTTAAACTAAGTATGATATCGGACCATCAAGAATTCTCTCAGACACTAAATCAGAATTAAAAACTATGGAAGAATAAGTAAACTCAGACAAATATATGTCTAAAATCCTACCAGCTATCTTTAATATAGTAAGTGATCAAGAATATCTCTATAATGACATATGAAGAATATTCAAGAATAATACTGTCAAATATCACAAACTAATTATTTGTGGAAAGAGTGCATGAGGGAAGATATAAGGAAATGAAGCATGAAAACACTTTTAGACAGTTTCAGGGAAGTCATCAGCCAGAGCGTCATGGTGGAAGATAAGTCAACTAGCTACAGTGACATCATACTTGTTGTTATAGCAACAGGAATGATCTGACAGTACACAGAACGTGTCTGTTTCTAGCCACAGGCAGAAAAAACATAAGAGTAAATAGGGAAAGAAGGCTCACGTATCTTGATTTGCCCTATGGCAGGGCTTAAAATCATCTAACTTGGAGCGATTATTTCAGAGGATGAAGAAAATGAACCTGGACAGGTAGAGTTCCAACATTTGACCATAAAATTCTTTATGTTTTTGGTCCCAAGCAGTGCTTCAAGCTAAGATTCTGATTTAGGGAACTTGAACTTGGGTTTCAGGCACACCTAGGATTCCTGTTTGACATGTTTGCTCCACTGCCTAGTGCCATCTACCTGCAGACCCTGGATCCATCAGAGCAGCTCTGACTGTTCTAATCCTAGGCAAGGCCGCAGATTTGGGTATTGGCTGAAAGTTAAGCACCCAAAAGATCAATCCTGAAACAGGTTTTCCTCTCTCTCTGAAAACTCTTTTCAGGAAAAGGAGAAGAGATGACAAGGAGGACAACCACAATGATCCTCATTCAAAGAGGAATAAGAAGGACCAGGCCTTCCAGGACCCTCGCGCTACAGAGGTAGGAGCAATGGCCACATAGCTTCTCCATTCTCTGTGGCATTCATTTCCATCTCCACATTGGCAAGAGAACCCTCCAGAAACACTCATAAAAGTCTTCTCCATGGCTGCATTGATTTTGAGGCAGAGCAGGATTCTAAGTATTTTCATAACCATAGCTTTACTGTGCAGCAGGACAGAGACAGAACCCACAGAGATATTTTCCCAAGCCCAAACAGGAGGATGGGGTTCCAAAAAATCCCTCATCTTGCAAATAGGAGGGAGAATCGAACCCCACCTTCTATGGTTAGGAAAGACATAAACTTGAAGAATAGAGTGGCGGGCTACTAGCTGCAATGCTCTTCTTGCTTTCTCCCTGAAAAAACAAAAAGCAAAGTGGAGTTGTGTGAAGGGACGTGGGAGAGCTTTAGGGATGCTTATGCCAAAGAGCTGGTGTTTCAACTTCCACAGTCTTAACTTTAACAACCAGTAAGGGGTAACACAACATGGTTTGAATGGAAGCGTAAGTGAGGAGGGAGCATTGTAAAGGTTTTCTGGGCAGCTCTCATCAGGCAATGAGTAAGTATGGCTGACTTTTACCTTTCTCAAGCAAGAGATAAAAGACTTGTCAACGTGTGCCATTCCTCTGGGACAGACACAGGTAGGTTTGGGATAAAATGTACCTAGATCTACCCGAGTCTAGCAAGTAGTGTTCTTGACCCATTGAAGTTTCTGCTGCATATGGTCACCTAAATGTGAACACTGCCTTTGTTCCCAAGGTTAGCATCTTTAGATGTGTGCATGTAAATCTGCTCCCTGGTTCTAAGGTATGAGATATGGTAGTGCAAGCACAAAGACGAAAGCTTCTGTACATGTCTGTCTTCCTGATAGAGAACAATGGCTTCATAGTGTTTTCCGATGAGTGAGTGAAACAAGACATGGAGACTCAAGGAGAGCATGAGGATTACTAGTGTAGGTCCCAGGCCTTTACTCTGCTATCCATCACATGGGACCTGATGCTCACATTCCAAGAAAACAGCAGACAGACAATCGAGAAAAGCGCATTATGGGCCTCACACCTACTTAGGTTAGGCTTCTGTGTACCCTTCACATGTCCAACTTAGCTCTTTGTGACACCAGTGTTGTAGGCATGGTAAGAGAAGCTCTCTGCTGGAATGTTTGGTAACCTGTTATATTTCTTTCTGGTGCTAGCAGTTTGTGGGCTGTGATGGTTGGTTTACCAAGACTTGCAAGCTCCTGAGACAAGGAACTCTTTTTAATACTCTTTTATATTATTTTAAAGTTCTTCATCAGTTTCACCTGCACAGTACAATATTTCTTCATCACCTTCACCTGCAGTCTCTCTCATCACCTCGTGGATGTAGATGTCCCATCTGTGGCTGAGCACTCACTGTTGCTCAAGGCCAGCCCTTCCAAACATAACGTGTCTCTGCATTGATGACTACTCATTGCAACTAGAAGCTTCTCAAACCAGTTGTGAGAGCAGTGCAGACCTAGGCAAGCAAACATGAATATTTAGAAGGCAGTTTAACAACATGATCATTTAGCAGACTGACAGTAAGTCCTCCCCCCAGCACTTTGAAGGAAGTATCGGTTCACTAATAATATGTCTTGACAATTGTTTATAGCACCAGGCATACCCTCATTCATGTGGAGCAGGCTTCAGATTCAATCAGGACAAGAATTGGTTAGGTGCAGGAACAGAACTGCAGTCATTACACGAGTGGGCTCATCATGCCTTGCAAGCCAGTATTGTATTGTTCTGGGTCCAGCAATGGGTAAGATCACTTACACCCTTTCCCTCATGACAGCCATCATAACCCCTTCTGGGTACTGTGAACAGTAGCCAGCTGGGAGATTTCCAGGTGAGTTCAAGACTGACTTCCCTACAACCTGTAACAAAAGTGTATAGTATCTCAGCCACAGGTGCCTATTGGCTTGTTCTGTTGGGCAACCAATAGCAGTGGCAATTGCCTTCACAGTTTGGTCACCTCTGAGGCCTGCTGGACAATAGGGAAGTAATTGTGTGAAGGGCTGAGATTTTTACTCAATGGCCTATGGCTTCAGGGAACAACATTGTTCACCCCCAAGCAGTATCCTTATTAAAAAATAGTGTGTATGGGGTCTGAAGAGATGGCTCAGATGTTAAGAGTACTGTCTGCTTTTCCAGGAGACCTGGGTTCAATTCCCAGCAACACATGGCAGCTCAAACTTCCTTGTAACTCCAGTTCCAAGGCATCTGATGCATTCACACAGATGTAGTTACCACCACTACTACTTTAATTTTTATATTTATTGCTTTATAAATAATAACGTTGAAAATTTCCACTTCCTCCCATTTCCCTCCCTCTTCCCCACTCACCCTCCTGCCTCGACCTCCAGTCCTAAAATAGGGCATGGTACCCTGCCATGTGGGAAGTCCCAGGCCCTCCCCACTCCATCCAGGCCTAGGAAGGTGTGTATCCAAACAGACTATGATCCCAAAAAGCCAATACATACAGTAGAGACAAATCCCAGTGCATTTTCATTGACTTCTCAGTCAGCCCTCATTGTCAGGTACATTCAGAGGGTCTGCTTTGATCACATGCTCCTTCAGTCCCAGTCCAGCTGGCTTTGGTGAGCTCCCATTATAGCAGGCACACTGTTTCAGTGGGTGGGTCAACCCTTCACTGTCAAGACTTCATTGCTCATCTTCGCGATCCTTTTGCTCTTCAACTGGACTTTGAGAGCTCAGTTCAGTGCTCTGATGTGGGTCTCTGTCTCTATTTTCATCCATCACCAGATGAAGGTTCTATGGTAATATTCAGTGTGACTATGTGACAACACAGTTCAGGCACCCTCTCCTCTACTGCCCAAGGACCAAGCTGGGGACATCCATGTGGACACCTGGAAACCGCTCTAGAGCCATGCCTCCTTCCAACCCTAAAATGGCTCCCTTAATTAAGATATCTTCTTCTCTGCTCTCATATCTGCCCTTCCTCTATCTCAACTACCCCACTCCCCCAAGCTCTTCCCAGTACTCCCATTCTCCCTTCTTTCTCCCTCTCTCTGCTTCCCCTCACCCCACCCCCACCCACATGTTCCCAACTTTTGCCTGGTGATCTTGTCTGCTTCCACTTTCAGGAGGATCTATATGTTTTCCTTTGGGTTCACCTTATTATTTAGCTTCTCTAGGATAGCAAACTACAGGCTCAATGTCCTTTGTTTATGACTAGAATCCACTAATGAGTGAGTACATACCATGCTTGTGTTTTTGGGTGTGGGTTATCTCACTCGGGATAATGTTTTATATTACCATCCATTTATATGGAAAATTCAAGATGTCATGTTTTCTTTTCCGTGAGTAATGTGTTTATGTGCCTCACTTTCTTTATCCATTCTTCCATTGAGGGGCATCTAGGTTGTTTCCAGGTTCTGGCTATTAGAAATAATGCTGCTATGAACATAGTTGAACAAACGCTTTTGTAGTATGATTGGGCATCTCTTGGGAATATTCCAAGAGTGGTATTCCTGAATCCTGAGTTAGGTTGACTCCCAATTGACAGAGAAACTGTTACATTGATTTCCAAAGTGGTTGCACAAGTTTGCACTCCCACCAGCAAAGGATCAGTGTTCCCCTTACTCCACATCCTCTCCAGCATAGGTTATCATTGGTGTTTTTTATTTTAGCCATTCTGATAGGTGTAAGATGGTGTCTCAAATTTGTTTTGATTTGCATTTCCCTAATAGCTAAGTTGAACATGACCTTAAGTATCTCTTGACCATTTGAACTTCTTTTGTTGAGAATTCTCTGTTCAGTTCAGTACCTTATTTTAATTGGGTTATTTAGAATTTCAAGGTCTAGTTTCTTGAGTTATTTATATATTCTGGAGATCACACCTTTGTCTGATGTTGGGTTGGTGAAGATCTTCTCTCATTCAGTAGGTTGCCTTTTTGTCCTAATGACTGTGTCTTTTGTATTACAGAAGCTTCTCAGTTTCAGGAGGTTCCATTTATTAATTGTTGCTCTTAATGTCTGTGCCAGTGGGGTTATACTTAAGAAGTGGTCTCCAGTGCCCATATATTGCATGCTACTTCCCACTTTCTCTTCTGTCAGTTTCAGTGCATTCGGATTTATATTGTGTAGAAGGAGCAATGGGCTGCATCCTGCCACCTGGCTAGATTTACACTCTAAATAATTACACTGAATCTGTATTCTTTTAAATACTTCCTGGCCCATTATTTCCAGCCTCTTAATGGCTAACTCTCACATCTTTTTTATTTTTTATTTATTTATTTATTAAAGATTTCTGTCTCTTCCCTGCCTCTGCCTCCCATATCCCTCCCCCTCCCCCAATCAACTCCCCCTCTCTCATCAGCCCAAAGAGCAGACCAGGTTCCCTGCCCTGTGGGGAGTCCAAGGACCTCCCACCTCCTTCCAGGTCTAGTAAGGTGAACATCCAAACAGCCTAGGCTCCCACAACATCTTCACTAACTCTCACATCTTGATTAACCCATTTCTAATAATCTGTGTAGCAGCACGAGGAGGTGGCTTACCAGGAAAGATTCTATCCTATGTCCATCTTGAGCTGGACCTTCATCGCATCTGCCTCACTTCCCTTCTTTCCAGCATTCTGTTCTGTCTTCCCCACCCACCTATGTTATGACCTATCAGACTAAGCAGTTTCTTTATTAATTAACCAATGAAAGCAACAGATAGAAAGATGACCCTCCTCCATCAAAATTGAAGTCTTTAATCCATTTGGACTTGAGTTTTGTGCATGGTGATAGATATGGGTCTATTTTCATTCTTCTACAGTTTGGCATCCAGTTATGCCAGCACAACTTGTTGAAGATGCTCTCTTTCTTCCATTGTATAATTTTAGCTCCTTTGTAAAAATCAGGTGTTCATGGGTTTGTAGATTAATATCCAGTTCTTCAATTCAATTTTATTGATCAACGTCTCTGTTTTTATGCCAATACCAAGCTGTTTTCCATACTTTAGCTCTGTAGTAGAGTTTGAAGTCAGAGATGGAAATGCCTCCTGAAGTTCCTTTATTGTATAGGATTGTTTTGGCTATCCTGGGTTTGTTGTGTTTCCATATAAAGTTGATTATTGTTCTCTCAAGTTCTGTAAAGAATTTTGTTGGGATTTTGGTGGGGATTGTATTGAGTCTATAGAATGACTTTGGTAGAATTGCCCTTTTTACTATGTTGATCATACCAATCCAAGACCATGGGAAATCCTTTCATTTTCTGGTATCCTCTCCAATTTCTTTCTTCAACATCTTAACGTTCTTGTCAAACAGATCTTTAACTTCCTTGGTCAGTGTTAACCGAAGATACTTTATGCTATTTGTGGCTATGCTATTTGATAGGTGATATTTCTCTGATTTCCCTCTCCGCTTTTTTTCCTTTGTGTATAGGAGGGCTACTGATTTTTTTTAGTTGATCTTGTGTCTGTCCAAATCACTGAAGGTGTTTATCAGCTGTAGGAGTTCTCTGGTAGTTTTCAGGGTCACTTATGTACACTATCATATCATCTGCAAATAACAAAAGTTTGACTTCTTCCTTTCCAATTTGAATACCTTGATCTCCGTATGTTGTCTTATTGCTATTGCTAGAACTTCAAGCACTATATTGAAGAGATATGAGGATAATGTACAGCCTTGTCTTGTTCCTGATTTTACTGGAATTGCTTTGATTTTCTCTCTAGATTTTAAATTCTTTTTTAATTTCTTCCTTGACACTGGGGTGGTTCAGTAGTTGATTGTTTAGTTTCCATGAGTTTGTAGACTTTCTGGGGGTAGAACTGTTGTTAAATTCTAAATTTATTCCATGGTGATCCAATAAGACACAGGGGGTTACTACAATTTTTTGTACCTGTGGATGTTTGCCTTGTTACTGAGTGTGTGATCAATTTTTGAGAAGGTTCCATGAGATGCTGAGAAGAAGGTATATTCTTTCCTGTTTGTATGGAATGCTCTATAGATGTTTGTTAAGTTCATTTGATTCATTACATCTGTTAGTTCTCTTATTTCTCTGTTAAGTTTCTGTCTTGTTTACCTGTCAATTGGTGAGAGAAGAATGTATAGGGTTTGATGTGTGATTTGGGTTCTACTTATGTTTCTTTTACATATGTGGGTGCTTTTATATTAGTGGCATAGATATTCAGGATTGAGACTTCCTTCTGTTTAATTATTCCTGTTATTAGTATAAAGGGTCTTTCTCCATCTCTTCTGATTTATTTTAGTTTGAAATCAATTTTGTAAGATATGAGTATAGCCACACACACTTATTTCATAGGTCTTTTTAATGGATGCCCCAAAGGTACAAAAGAACTTTGGGTGACTGTCCAGGCAGCGAGATGTCTCTGTGATTTCTAGAGTCTTGAAAGTTTCTTACTTCTTGTCTACTTAGGTAATATTTTATCCTTCTGGAGTCTTTGATGGAGTTGAAGAATGGTTAGTTATAGTTATGGTTTTCCTTTGTTACGGTAAAAGATAAAATAGATATAAATATTGTAACTGTAATTCTTGCTTTACAAATGTTTTGTTACATGTAATTTTACTATGTTAAAGTTAAAGCCTTTCTTTTTTGTTTAAACAGAAAAAAGGGGAAATGATGTGGGAGTCTTCTGTTTTGAGTTGATTTCATTGGTTAAATAAGGAAACTGCCTTGGCCCTTTAATAGGACAGAAAATTAGGTAGGCAGAGTAAACAGAACAGAATGCTGGGAGAAAGAAGCCGAGTCAGGCAGTCATCATGATTCTTCCACCCAACACAGACGTAGGTTAAGATCTTTCCTGGTAAGCCACACCTCATGGGGCTACACAGATTATTAAATATGGGTTAAAGCAAGATGTGAGAATTAGCCAATAAGAGGCTAGAACTAATGGGCCAGGCAGTGTTTAAAAAAATACAATTTCCATTTAATTATTTTGGGTAAAGCTAGCCGGGTGGCTACAGTTTGTCTTTCATTTCTTTAAGGGAGTTTTTCACTTCCTGTTTAAGGGTCTCCATCATTTTCATATGATTATGTTTAAGGCTGATTTCTTCTAATTCTTCTTGGTTAGGGTGTTCAAGTCTTTCTCTGGCATGTTCACTGGATTCTCATGTTATCATGTTGCTTTTCGGGCTGTTGGAGGAATTCTTGCATTGGTGCCTGCCCATCTCTTCCTTCAAATGTGGCAAGGAGAGTCTTGGCATCTTGGTCCAATCTTTGCTGTGGCTGACTGTGTACTTGGGAGTCTTTCTTGGTGTGCCCTCTCTTAGGTCCCCTCAGCATTGGATCTGGCTCTCAGATCCCTTTGGCCCTGAAGTGGGCTGTTCTGGTGGATCTAAGGTCCCCACCGATGAAAAGGAGTGCTTGGGGACAAGATGGGATGGGGTAAATAAAGAAAGCCATTAGCTAGCAAGCTGCCCCTGCTGGATGACCAGAAAAGTTTAGGGAATTGGAATGGGCCTGGACCCCGTTCCCCATGGCTGGCCAGCTGGGAGGCCACTCACTCACCACTCAGGATGGATCTCCTCAGTATAGGAGCAGGGCCTCTCGCTGGGATCCAAGGACCTCACAGACCAAAGGGAGGTCTTAAGAGCAGGCAGGGTGGTGTGTGGAACAAAGAAGCCTCAGTTGCAGGAGCACTCACCACTGGCTCCCCAGATCCTCAGCTCTGAAGCAGGCTGAGTTGGAGGATCCACGGACCCCGTAGGTAGAAACGAGTGCTTGGGGGCAAGATGGAATGGGGTAAATAAAGAAAGCCAGTGGCTGGGAAGCCTACTACTACTTTCTACTTACTATTTTATGCCCTGACCATGCTTATGCATTCAGGAGCACCCTGCTTATGGCAGATCTCTTGTTCCAATTCTGGGCAGGCCGAGATGCTTAAGTATTGTCATACCCAAAGTTTCACAGTCTTCCTTTATGCTGTCTATTCCCACATACATACATGGAGGAAAACCTCCAATGAACATATTATAACACAGACAAACATGCAGGCAAAACACCCATGTACATAGGATAAATGAATCATTAAAAATTGCATGTATGCTATGAGCTAGGGTCGAGCACATGTCCTTGTGGCACCTCGTTTATCATCTAGTACATATTACAAAGCTTCTTCATACACCCCGAGTTTTCCTTAGCTGTCCACATCCTGCCCTCCCCCTCCCTTTCCCTATTCTCACTTCACCTTTCCACCCACAGTCTGCCCCTCACATTCTCTCATATCATGTCTTCCACCACCTCCTCTTACAATATATTGTACTTGGGGTCTAAGGTCATCAGTCCTCATGTAGCTTCTTTCTGCACACTACATTTTGACTAACTCTTACACGAAGCCCTCCTTTGCCCATTTCCATTATTCCACAAGATGCTTGAGCCATTCTGACACTATGATTTCTGCTCTCTACTTCGGTGTTACCAGTATTCTGCTCTTTTCCGTCCTTCATGCAATCTTCTCCCAACTCGAGGGCCTGTTTCTAGTTTCTTGGGTCCCAAATGGACTCCAAGACAAGCACACAAAGCAAAATCGTCAAAGCTAGGACCCACATAGGAGGGAAAAAATGTGGTGTTTGTCCTTTTGGAGGTAGGGTGACCTTACTCAGTATAATTTGTTTCCAGTTCAATTCATTGACAATAAAATAGTCTTGTTGAGGAATGATTTAAATCAGGTTGGGGTATGTCTGTGGGATTATCTTAACTGTTAGTGAATGCAGTAAGCTCCAAACCATTGTGAGTGGTGTCACTCCCTGGCCTAGGCATCTAGAATGTATATGTGAAGTGGAAAGCCAGCTGTAAGCAAGAGATCAAGCAAGAAGGATATCTGTATTTATTCTCTCTCTGTTCTTGACTGTAGGAGAGATGATGATCAAGTTCCTGCATTGATTTCCCACAATAGGGAATGAATCCCCGGATCTGTAAGCCAAAGCAAACTTTCATTCCTGAGTGCTTTTGGTCAGGGTGTTTTATCACAGCAACCGAAATGAAATGAGTAGGGGCCCATGTACCTCACTCTTGACTCCTTTGTACAATGTGGAAGACAGAACATCGTGAGGGAGACATGAGAGGGCTCTGAGTCTTTCAATGAGGTGAAGAAATGATCTTAGTTGTGCTGTGAAACCTAAGCAAATGGGGTGCCTTCTGAAGTGAAGGTCATTGAAAGGGTGTGTATGGGGGTGAGGGAGCTGTGCTAAAGTGGCCTCATCGCTTGTAAACATTTTAAGAACACTTGACCATGGAGAATGCCAAAGTATGGCGAGCATTCTCATATGCAAGTTCACCTTAGACTCTCAAGTGGTCGATTGACAATAAGCATGTGTTCTACATATGAGGCTTCCTAGTCATCTTTTGCTTGCCTTGTTCAAACTCCACTCAGTACTTTCACACAGATGAGCTCATATCAGAGGTGGGATTTTTCAGTTATAATGCGGATTAGAACTCAAGGTCTGGCCCAATTTTACCTTCTGGTCTTCAGATTTCCTGAATTAGGCCCCTTCCCTGCACACAGAATTTCCCATATGATGTCATTCATTCCCTTGTTTATTTGCAAAGTGGGAGTAATCCAACAGCCTGCTTTCTTGGGTACCCTCTGACTCAAGACCGTGCAGTGTTTGGTGGGATCAGTAAAGCAGGGTCTGCCCTTGTAAATGTGAGGAGCTTTTGGGAGTTCATAGTCTGAAGACTTCAGTGGGCTTTTTAGGGCTTGTCACTTTTGGTTAGTAAACAACATCCTATAATTCCTGGGGTGCAATGGATATTGAGGGTGAATTTCATTACACGGTTGGGGATTCGGAAACAAGTATCACTGAGGTATATAGGCAAGGAATTGGATGAAAAGCCAGAGTTGAAGACCAGAAATGCTGAATTCACTTGCTTTTTACCTTAGGAAGCATTATCCAGTTCTATATCATGCATATTCCTGAATTTCCATTCAGTATTTGGGGTGATACTTTAGGATAACTTTCTTCCTTATCACTTCTGTTTCCATTTCCCCAGGATTTGTGTCACTACCAATGGAGGCTCTCTCTCCACCCCTGGAGACTTGCCATACTTCTTCCAGGTGCTGCCTCCCTTCTCACCTTTGTTTCAAAGCTGCTGTCTGCATTCCCACCACCTCCTGTTCGCCAGTTCCTTTCCTAAAGCTGCTCACTGCACCTTTCTGTCTGCAGCTGCCCCTTCCTTTGCCTTAGCTTACACTAGAACTCAATTTTGGGAGCATGCTAAGCTAAAATGCTGGAATATAGAAATTGCCAGGTGATGTCTGCAGTGGTCAGTATGTTTTTGTGTGTGTTTGTGTGTGTGCACTGTTCTCAGCGACTGTCTCCCCTTCACTCTCTGGGTGTCACCGGACATTGCTTTGTGTTTCTGTCAATATCACCAAGATCTGAGGCCTGTTTCTGGATACTTAAAAAACTTTGTGGGTGTCCTCTGTCATATTTGTCCTCCGTTCCCATCCATCCATGTGAGCATCTGTCTGTGCAGCTCAAGAGAGTTCTTAGCGGGACACCCAAGGTCTCCACATGTTCCTGCCATGTCTGCTCCTGCACATTTCATGGCTGGAGAATTCCCCTAGGGACTACAAACCCACATCTTATCAGCATCTGTCTGTCCTTCAAATCATCCTCACCAGTCTTGAGCTCTGTTTCTCCCCAGTGTTTACACTCCATCTGTGAGGATTCCTCCCACACTGCATTGCCTAGAGCAGGTGGCTTTCATCTTCCAGTTATTTTATTTTTATGATTATAATATACTTACCTCCTTTCAACCTTCCCTTTATCCTTGGAAATCTTTTCATATACTGTTCTTTTTTGCTCAATATCAAATTTGGACCTTTATTTTCTTTTATTGAAAACACACACACGTGCACATACACACACAGAGACACACACAGAGACTCCTATAATATTATTTTTTGCATAGCCTATGGGGTGGCCATTTGGTATTGGATAATCAAATTGTGGGCTTTTTTCTCCCACTATCAGTGTCCCTTTGTTGCCTATAGGTTTGTTTTCATTTTTGTTTTTCGTGGCACTGAGGTGTGCCGGGCATTCCCTGGCTACTTTGGCATGTCTGTGGTGGCTGCTCTTCAGTTCACTCTTAGGCCATCACATTGGTGAGACCATGGGTGTACCTTCTGACATTCCCAGGAGACACTGGCTCACAGGAAACTTCATGATCCTCTGGTTCGAGCAATCTTTCCCTCTTCCCCTCTCTTCCTTGTGTCTGTTGGGATTGAGCTCCATGGTGCTGCATTTTTATTAGTTGTGGCTTTCTTCAATGGTCTCTGTTGGAAGAAGACATTTCCATGATGCTGCATGAAGACCGCACTTCTATCTGGGTATAAGGCTAGATATTTGCAGTGTAGTTAGGGGTTATGTTGTCTTCTTAAAGGGGCAGTTACTGCTTCTGCAGATTCCATTATTATATCTACCCCTAGGTGTCCTGTACCAGATATGCTTTCCCTCCTCCTGAGCAGGACTGAAGATTGAGGATTTGTAGGTCACCACTAGTGCATGTGCCACTACCACACCCTTAAGGTTATCTTACCATGCTGGTTGTTGTGGTTCACAGGCATCATGGCTGGGTAGGACTGCTGACTGCTTCCCTCTTTTGGAAGTTTGTCCCCATGAAGTACAGACCTCATGAAAGAGACTTTCAGGTCAGTTCCAGCTCAGGGGCCTCTGGGGACAAGATGAGATTCCTGTTCTAGTAGTAAATCCACAAGCATGTGTTTGGATAGATTGGGCATTGCAAAGGCCTGTGACTACGCAGCATTTTCTCCCAAATGTAGCCCAGTTGAGCAGGCTTCTGAGCTAACTGATAAATAAGAAAGCCACACAGGCAATTCTCTCTCCTATCCTCAAACAGAACTGTACCAGATCTCTGCTGACCAAGCTGCTTCTTTGACATTGAGTAAGACATGCAGATTTTATTAAGGTCTTCAACAAAGTATAACCTTGCCTTTGCCCATGTGTCTAGGCCACATCATCATTGTTTAGAACCTTTGGAAACTTTAAATGATGAGATCTTCTTACATAGATTCTTCTGAAATATTTTTTTTATTTTATGGAGTGCATGGACCTGTAGGGGCATGCCTAAAACAAGTGTTCCAGTATGTTGAGAGTACAGAGAAACAAATATGGGATTTGTGTGGCTGGAGAGACAGGTCAGCAGTTGGAAACAGTAGCTTCTCTCTCAGAATTTGGACATCCATATTGTGGGTTTTTTCTCCACCTGTAACTCCAGCTGAAGAGCATGAATTCCCCTCTTGTGACCTGCACAGGCACCTAAGTACTCCTGGTGCACATAGACTACACTCAGGGACACATAAATCAATCCATCTCTTTTGTTCTCTTGTTTGTTTGTTTTCAAGGCAGGGTTTCACTGTGTAACCCTGCTTATCCTGGATCTCAGTGTATAGACCAGGTTGGCATCAGATTCACAGAGATGCAAGTCCCTCTCATTTCCATGTGCTGGGACTAAAGATATGCACCACCCTCCGAGCCAATAAATCTTCTCCCTTTTTCCATAATGGATTGTCCTTCGCACCTACATGGGTGGGCATTCTGAAAATACTTGTCTGGGAGCAGCCAGAACATGCTAAGGGTCATTCATGTGTCAATTAAATTTTGGAGATCTTGAAATATTTCAGGCATTCTATGTTCTGAGAAATTAACTCACTCTGAAACTGAATTATAGGAAGGTGTAAATATCTCTGCTAGGAACGCTGTTTGGGCTGTCAAAAGGGCAAGCCAATCACACAATAGACAAATTCCCCATTGGTCCTGCATTATAAACATTTCCAAATAAAAAAAATTTCCTCAAGGCCATTCTCACAGCAAGAACATTACAAAGTCCAGGCTTTGTAAGTGGGAGGACAGTTGATTTGATGAATAGCCATTGTGGATGGTGGAAGACCTGCCTAGGGAGCTGAGGGTAGGCTGTCTTTGCCACATTGTAGCATAAGAGCACTCTTCCCAAGGTCTCTATTCTAGCATTGCAGTTTATTTCTCTTATCTTTGTTTTGAAGCCAGGAGGATCTAAACCTCATAATAATTTTCATTGCATTGTGGTAGCACTCTGTTATTCAGTTACCGACAAAGTGAATCTTTGTTTTGCCTGTGAATCACTTGATGTAGATTAGATGGAAAGTGAAGATATCACAAAAGTAGAAACAATGGCTTCCCATCTCAAACTGTACAAGTATGTGATGGTTTGAGTAAGAATAGCCCCAATAGGCTCATATATTCACATGCTCAATTGTCAGTCCTAAATCCACTTGGGAAAAATTAGGAGGTATGTCACAATATGTGTGTGGACTTTGTGGTTTCAAGCCCCATGTCATACTCTTCCTATCTCTATTTTTGTCTCTGTCCCTCCCTCCCTCCCTCCCTCCCTCCTTGTTGTATGTCAAGCTCTCAGCACCTGTTCCAGCACCGTGTCCACTGTCCTGCTGCCATGTACTCTGCCCATGGTGGTCATGGGTGCTGACTGACCTCTGAAGCTTTGCATTTCACTTTTGTAAGTTGCCTTGGTCATGGTTTCATCACAACAATGGAAAATATCTAAGACATCATGAGTATTTTTCCAACCAATACGTAATGTTGACATTTATTAACTACACTTTAAGGTATTCAAAGGACTTGGGAAATATAGGCATCCCATAAGAAATCAAGAACATAATTCTTTTTCTAAAAAGAGAAGAACTAATATTGTCTGAGGACTATGAATAGATGACGTATCATTTAGATTAGTTGAATTTCCTTTGGCATACTTTTCAAATTTTTTTCTTTTATCTTGTGTTTTTACATGTTCATCTCTCTGGGTTTTTGTTTTGGCAGCTTCTTGATAGATACCTGGGGCTGTCCTGGTGCTCATAAATAGTCCAGACTGTCCTCTAGATCCTCCTTCTTCAGCCTCCTGAGTGCTCCTATTACAGGTGTGTGCTCATGCACCCTGGCAGTTACTTCCCTTATAAAAACACTTTACTGGTTCCTGGTTGTTAATATCCATGATGCTGAAGTGGTACAACTACAATGAACATTACTATAATAGTGATGCCACTATGCAGCTGAGGAAAAAATTTTATACACCAGCTAGAAATTAGAAACCCTGAGGCTTCCTGTGAGTTCTCACAGGCAGGGTCCCAGGTAACTCAGGTAAACCACAACTTACCCATGTTACTAAAGATGATCATAACCTCAGCATTCTAATTCTCCACAATCCACCTCACTCTATAGGAGTACTGCTCAGCACATGAAATGCTGAACTGTGCTCAAACCCAGTGCATTCTGTGTGCTAGACAAGCTCTCCACTGTTGTCACCATATCCCCAGGGTCCCTCAGTGTAATATATGCAATCTTCATATGATACTATCATCTTCCTGACACAGAGTGCAAAGTAAAATGCTTCAATTTGTGATGATTCCTCTGCTTGTCTTTAAACACAAAACAAAACAAGACCACATGAAATAACCAAGAAAGGAAATCTACCTCAGAGAAACCAGAGTGTATACTGGGTGTTTTTATCCAATGTGATACATTGCCTGGGTTTGCTTGTTTATAAACAAACCATATAGTAAAACTGCTACATCTAAATTTTTACATTAGAGGCCTTATAAGGGACATATTTTCTTTGGATTTCTCTTTCACAAGCATAGTACTTGAATCCATTGGTAGCTATTTGATAGTTACTCACACACAGATGCATCTGACTTCTGACTTCTGTGTCTCTCACGTACAGTCTTTGAGTGCATGAATCTCATTGCATAAATACTCATTGGATACCTAGGTGATATAGTGGGCAGAGAAGTTCCACATGACCAGAAAATGATGGCACCTCTTGGTATCTGTCATTATTACAGCTATCATGGGGAAAGATGACCTTATAAGACATAGGATACCAATAGTGTTCAACATTTCTGATCTCATAAGGGTCATTGTGATAATCTCCTCCTCCTTTGATACTCTTAAGATTAGAGGCAAGAACTTCATGAGTGTGTGCAAAATGTGTGTTCCTGTACCCATAGAGATGAATCACAAGTTCCCATGCATGTGAGAAAAGCACTATGCCACTAAGTTTTATCACTAGTTTACAGAACCCCAAAATATGGCTCTCTGGGTGGGATCCCACATAATATCACCAATATGACAGAGTGCAGCTACTTCAGGAAAGACAATATTGAGAGCAAACTCACCATATGCAAACTATACAAAATGCACTATTGGGGACAAATCTGTGTTAATCATCAGAAATGCTGGATGATGGCCTACAGTTGTAATTAGCAAATATTAAAATCATTTCAAACTACATGTGGAATCTTGCTTCTGTTGTTAAAAGGTGTGCTGATATGTCCACTCTCCAGGATAGGTATGGAAAGATGCTCTTATTGGTATGTATATACATGTGCACATGTGAATGTCTGTGTAAGTAGAGCTTTCCTCATCATTTCTTTGCCACACTGTGACTTGTGCTTGCATTCCATCTTACTTGTTTATCCCTATCACATTCTGAAGCATTGATTGGTGCTTTATCCTGGCTATTGGGATCTTCCTTCCCTGGTTCAGGTATTTCAAATGCATGGTGCCACAGGGTCAGAGGATATATGAAGGGTTTTGGAGTGAGAAAACCTGTATTTGAACCCTCTACACATTCCCAAAGACTCACCTTTGGGTTTGTAAAAAATCTTTTTCCTGTTCTGTCAAATGGTTGTCATTAACCCCAGTTTGTGTGATAGCGCTGCTTTCAGGAGGGAAGGAGCTACCCAAGTGTTTGCACTTCATAGACTGTGGGTCCTTTTGTAAAGCGTGAAGCCAGTATTCTTCAAGCTGAACAGGAAATGATGACAGTATCATAATAGCCATCCTCCTTCTGTCTTTTTCCTTCCAGTCATCAAGCAGTGCTAATGAAAGAAACCACAGCAGCATCAATAACTCAGTACGAGGATGTGTACCAGTAAGCAGCGTAAACCAGAACATTGCTGAACTTTACTCCACTATCCCCGAGTTCTCACCCGAAGACTATGCACTGTGCCAAGGCCAAGGTCCTTACTACAACATTAACCAGATCTTGAAGGAAGCCCATTTCTATAGCCTACAGCAGAGAGGACAATTACCGATGTGATGACCTGGGTGCTCCTCCCTTCTTTATAAAAAGCAATGACATTCCCATTTAGCAGTCTTGGCTTTTGTCTGTATTTTCAGTAAGAGTCAATGGGCATTTGTACTCTTTTGCTGTTTTGCTCCACCACTGTGATTTCAGAGGGTCATTCGTGACAGTTCGATGTGTTTTTTGTCAAGTCTGGTGTCCAATTCATGTTTAAATAGCAGCATGAGGATTTCTCCTGATACTGAATGGCTTGTTTGTCCCATTCAGGTTGGGTTCCAAGTGACTCATTTAGGGTCCCCAGGTTAAATGTCCTTGTACAATGTGACCCCTCCTTCTGAGAAGCTAAGGCCCATAAAAGAATGTGTACTTCATTAAAACATGAAAGAACAAACAACAGCAGCAAATAAGCCAACACCAAAGCGGTAATGAGCATTGATTACAGGGAGAATGGGGCTTGTTCTCATTCTGAAATGATTGGCAGGGCAGCTCCTCAGAAGGGAGATTTTCTACCTATAATGGTGCAAATGCCAGCCTCTGCAGTTGTGAACGTGAAGCCTGGCTCTGGTAAATGCACTCCACATTCTGAGTGAGAAGACTTCTTCCCTTAATGCTCCCTTTGTGTGCCCGTCAGACTTTGTGGAGAGCACTTGTAATTCTGTCAGAGATTAAGTGCAAAATTTAGATATGAACAGCTTGTGTGTTGTTTCTTACAGTTCCATCCATGATGTGTAATGTTGATAAAGTCTAAGCTACTGCACACAATATCTGACTAAAGAGCTGTTGGAAAGCTGGGTGGGATGATTGCTCCTTGTATAAAACGTCTTTCACGCCGATGAGGGCATCTCACACCATCAAAATCAGTGCAGTTGTTTGGGGCAGGGTGGGCCAGTGGAACAGTGCCTGCTCAGCCTATGACAGACCCCAGGAATGGTAAAACCATCAGCACAATTAATGCGGCTTATGATGAGTGAACTGAGGTGCCATTACAAGAAACAGACAATGCCACTTAGTGATGGACCTGTCCCCTGTACAGTCATATCGACAGCCAACCAGCCTGTGCAGGGACTCCCTTCCTTAATGCCCATGCTTTCTCAATGATTGGGTCAGTGATCAAGGAACCAGAAGGCATCAATTCCATCTGCCCTGTAGACATAAGGGTTACACAGTTTTCATATTTATGAGAACAGGCTTGGCCTGTTTGCTAAGCAAGCTCTCTATGAAGGGAACCATATGCCATGCAATATATGTGTTAATGGCTAATGTTTCCCAAGTGGGAGAAGCAGGTCTTCAAGAGAAGGTGTTTATGTTCTTGGCTGTGGACAGTGAATAGACACTCGGATAACAATTTCTCTTTAAGAGTGAGGCACAAAAGCCAAATAAAAAAGCGGAGAAGGACTCTGCAGTCTGAACTGCATGCATGCAGCACAATTCAGGAGCACCTAAGGAGAGCAGTGCAGGGTGAGATCTATGGAGGGCTGCCCACCTGGCTTGGAACCACTATCAGTCATGCAGGCAAGATATCTTGGGGGAAGGTGCTTTTCACCTAGCTTAACAATCTGGGTACCATCCCTCATAGTCACGTGATGGAAAGAGAACAGACTCCAGGAAGTAGTCCTCTGCCCTCTTGAAAAACTCTCTCATCTCACATTTGACCAGAACTTGCCCAGAAATCTATGTATACCGGACTGGACTGGAATGCAAGCAGGTCATCTTGCTTCTGCCTCCTGTTTGCTAGGTTGGATTGCTTGTCCCATCATGGCTGGCCTTTCTTAAACATTTCTATTTGTTTGTAAAGTCAGACTCTTCCTATGTGAGCTAGCCTAAACTGGAATGACTGTGTACATCCAGCTGCACCCTAACTCCTGCAAATCTGCCTCCTCCTAAAGTCTGAATCCCTCGTTCTGGTGAATACATTGTGCCATCCCCTTACTGTCTTTTGCAAGTCATTTAGCTGTTTATCACCAGCCCAGGTCCTAACAGCTCCCAAGTCTTTATTGAAACAGTGTAAGCCTGCCCTCCATAACCTTCCCTCCTGTAATGTAAAGTACTTTCTAGGGCGGGCAAGGGAGAGAAGTGACCCTTTTCTACTTGAGTTTAGTACTTACAGAAAGGGAAGAATATTTCGCCAGCGGTGATACAGGGCTTGTGTTCAGAGAGTAAGGACTTAACTGACCTTCAGAACAACCCTGTATGGGCTCCAATGCCAGTGAGTTCCTCCCAGCACCCCAGGAGGCAGACATAGGTTGAGGTTGCAAGTTACAGGCAGGGAGGAAAACTTGCTGCCAATCCATCCACCTCTGCAGTCAGATCCTGAAGAATACGACAGGAATCCATAAGACACAAAACTGGAGAGAAAACACCAGCGCTGAAAACCAGGTCTCTTCAACTTAGTACAAGCTCCCATTGCATTAATGCAAGTGGGCTATTTTAGGAAAGGTTGGTTGATTCTAGAAGCTTCTAGTGCTGTCCAGTCATTGCATTGTGCAACTCATCATTATTTAAGCAATATGATGCCATAATGACCATATTCAGTGGAGCTGAGACCAAGGAACAGTATCTCTCTCTCTTCCTCCCTTCCACATCTCTGCTTCTCTGTCTCTTCCTCTGTCTCTCTGTCTCTCTGTCTCTCTCTCTGTCTCTCTCTCTCTCTCTCTCTCTCTCTCTCTCTCTCTCTCTGTCTCTCTCCTCTCTCCCATATCTAATCCCCAGTTTTACCCCCACCTCTACAGCACAACACCCATGACTACCTTTCCTGCCCCCTGACCCATCTATTATGTTTCCCACAGATCTGACCCTTCCAACCTCACTCCCTACACTTGATCCTTTAGTCTACAGCCCATCTCAAGCAGACACTGCTGATAACCTGAGACAACTCCTCCCTGCCCAACAATACAATGAAGGCAGATACACACCTCAACTCCTGTTCCTAGGATCTGATCCCACCAGGCTCATCCCTAGTTTTGTGGCTGGACACATGCTGTGGTCCCCTCTCCTCTCTCACCTTATCCCCAAAGCATCTTAAAGACCTCCTCCTCCAACCCTCCCTCCCCAAATGCATCCCCATATCCCAATCTCTAACACCAGCAGGCATTGCATGTCAACACACCCATTGAAAAGTCCAGCAAACCAGGCATCACTCAGCTATCCCATCACCTTCTCTGTAAATCAGAGAGGAAACAAAACACCCATCCATTGAAGACAAGATCAGATATCCATATCTAGAACTACAATCTTTTCAATCCCAGATTCCCAGATGCCTATATAAAAACACAATCAATAATAGCCACAGAAAGGAGTCTGTGTTAGAGCCCAGCTATCCCAGCATAGCAGGCCCTGAATATCCCAACAGAGCTGAAGCACAGGAAAAGACCTTAAAACATCAGGTGTAATTATTAAAGAGATCCTAATAAAGGAAATAAAGAAATCCCTTAAAGAATCCGGGGAAACACAAACAACAGTGTAAGGAAATGAATAAAACTGGTCAAGACCTGAAATTAGAAACAAAATCGAGAAAGAAAACCTAAGCTTGGGGAATTTTGGAAATGTATATTTAAGGAATCATACAATAATCAAATCAATAAATGTACATAAGAAAGAGATAATACTAAAAGGTAAAAGGGAAAGTGACCAAGTAACATATAAGGGTAGACCTGTAGTAATTTTACCAGACATCTCAACAGAGACTCTATAAGCTGAAGAAACCACAGGTGCCAGCTCAGAGAAAGCTTCAACCACCATCAAAAAAGACAACGCAACATTTCATTATAAAGTAAAATTTTAACAATACCTACAAATCCAGCCCTACAGAAGGCCTCTAATACAAGGAGGCTAACTAGTGGCTAGCCCATGAAGACACAGGGAGTAACTAATCTCACTCCAGAAAAATCAAAAGAAGGAGCAAACACATAAACACACATCTTAAACCAAAATGGACTTAATAGATATTTACAGACCATTTTACCAAAACACAACAATATATCTTCATCTCAGGACCTCATGGAACTTTCTCCAAAACTGACCGCATCCTGAATCAGAAAGCAAGTCTGAACAGATACAAGAAAAGTGAAACAACTCCATGCATCCTATCAGACCACTACAGGTTAAAGCTGAACATCAGGAATAACACAAAGCCTACAGACTCACGGAAACAGAACATCAGAACTAATGAATGAAAATGCATCATTCCTGAAATTCACAAAGAAATTAAAGACATCCTAAACTCAATAAAGGTAATGCACAGCATCCCCAAACTTATGACACACAATGAAAGTGGGGCTAAGCGGAAATTTCATAACACTAGGTGCCTACATGAAAAAAACGGGGAGGGGGCAGTCCACATACTAGCCATTTAACAGCACACCAGAAATCTCTAGAACAAAAGAACCCAAGCACACCAAAGAGGAGCAGATAGCAATAAATAATCAAACTGAGGGCACAACCAATAAAATAGAAACAAAAAGAAAATAGATAAAATAAATTAAACATCGTTGGTTCATTAAAAATTCAACAAGATAGACAAACGTTTATGCAAACTAACTAAATGGAAGAGATAGAAGATCTAAATTATCAAAATCAGAAATGAAAAAAGTTCAAAACAGCACACAATTAGGAAATGCAGAGAATCATAAGTACATATTTTAAAAACCTGTATGCCACCAAATTGTAAACTATAAAAGAAATGGATAATTTTCTCAATAGGTACTACTAACAAAAGGTAAATATATCAAAGTCAGATAAACGATGTTTGTAGCCCTGTAATCCCTAGGGAATTAGAAGCAATCATAGAAGAAAGCTTTCCCCACCTAAAGAAAGACAGGCTCACAGAACCCTAAAGAGACTCAGGAAGTACAGTCCCTTTTATACATAATAATCAAAACACTAATATATAGAATAGAAAAGAATATTAAGAACAACAAATGTTAAAGTCCAAGTCACATATAAAGACAGACTTATCAAAATTATACCCTACTTTTCAATGGTGATTCTGAAAACAAGAACAACCTTGACAGATATTTTACATATTCTAAGAGACCATGGATATCAGCCTAGACTATTATAAACAGCAAAGTTTTCAATCACCGCAGATGGAGAAAACAAGCTATTCCATGAAAAAAACCACGTTTTCAATACCTACTCAAATACAGACCTACAGAAAGTACTAGAAGGAAAAATACAACCCAAGAAAGTTAGCTACAACCATAAAAACATGGGAAATAGACAATCTCAACCCAAAGAAACACACACACACACACACACACACACATGGACCCACAGTAACACCACCACCAAAACCATAAAGGTAACATGAATTATCAATCACCGATAATTGATATCTGTTAATAGCAATGGACTCAATTCTTGGGACCAGAATCTATCCCTGGTGCATGAGCTGGCTTTTTGGAGCCCACTCCCTATGGGGGGGGATGCCTTGTTCAGGCTTGATGTCGGAGGGATAGCCTTAATCCTGCCTCAACTTCATGTAACAGGCTTCCTTGACTTCTGCTGGGTGGTCTTACATTTTCTGTGATGCCTATGGGGGTTAGGGGTTTGGAAGTGAAAGGGAATGGGAGGAGGATAGTGAGGGGCAACTGTGGTTGGTATGTAAAATGAATAAAACACTTTAAAACTTTAACACAGATAGGAGGGACTTGATCCTTCCTGCCCCAATATAATGTGCCAGACTTTGTCAACTCCTCATGGGGGAGCTCTTATCTGTTGCTAGGAGTGAATGGGACATGGAATGGGGGGTAATGTGAGGAACAAGGGAAGGTGTGGGAGGGAGAAATTTGGTTGGAAAATTAAATTTAAAAAAATGGATTTTTTTTGGAAAGAAATTTGGAGAAATCTCACACTAATGACTTAATAGTACACCTGAAAGCTCTAGATCAAAAAGAATCGAAGTAACCCATGAGAAATAGATGGCAGGAAATAATCGAATTGAGGGCTGAAATCAATAAAGTAGAAAGAAAAAGAATATTACAAAGAATCAATAAAACAAAGAGTGAGTTTTTTAAAAATAAATCAACTAGATAGACAAACCCTCATCCTAACTAACCAAAATGCAAAGAAAATATCCAAATTAACAAAATCAGAAACAAAATGATGACATAAAAGTAGACCCTGAGGAAATTCAGTGATCATTAGGCCATACTTAGAAAACCTGTACTCCATAAAATTGGAAAATCTAAAAGAAAAGGACAAATTTGAGATAAGTACCACATGCCAAAATTAAACCAAGACCAGATAAACAATTTAAGGATGCCTATAACCCCTAATGGAAGAGAAGCAGCCATTGAAATTCCCCCTGAAAAAAAAAACCCAGAGCTAGATGGTTTCAGCAAAGGAATTTACCAGAATTTCAAAGAAGAACTAACAACAATATTTCTCAAATAGTTTCAAATAGTAGAAAGGGAAAGAACATCGCTAAATTCTTTTTATGTGGCCACAGCTACCCTGATACCCAAACCACAGAAAGATGCTACAAAGAAAAAGTAGTATGCACCAATCTTCCTCATGAACACTGAGGCAAATATAATAAAATATTGGCAACCAGTATCCAAGAACACCAAAAAATAAAAACCACATTCACTATAATCAAGTAGGCTTCATCCCAGAGATGCAGGGATGGTTCAACAGATAAAACTCTCTCAAGATTGTCCACCATATAAAAGTAGTGGATGGGGGTAGGTAGAAAGCAGAGGAAAGGAAGAGAGGAGAAGAAGAAGCAGAAACTGTGGTTTGTATGTCAAATAAATGAAAAAAATTAATCAAACCCCCATAAATGGCAGCTCATGTGGTGGAGAATATGGAGCAAGAGGAACTCTCCTCTATTGCTGATGGGAGTGTACACTTCCACATCCACTATGGAAACCAATATGGCAGTTCCTCAGAAAACTGGAACTCAACCTACATCAAGAACTTGCTATAACATTGTTGAGCATACACCCAAAGGATTCTTCTTTCTGCCTCAGGGAGGCTTTCCTCAACCATGTTCATTGTTGTTCTATTCATAATTGCCAGAAATTGGAACTAAGGTAGATATCTGTCAAAAGAAGGATGGATAATAAAAATAAGGTACAATGGAACATTACTCAGCTTTTTAAAGACATGACATTGTAGTGATGAGGCAAGCAGGCCTGCTTTTCATCCCGCCCGACTCACACATGGCTAGCTTTGCCTGGAATAATTACATGGAAATTGTATTCATTTAACACTGCCTAGCCCATTAGCTCTAGTCTTTTACTGGCTACCTCTCACATCTTGATTAACCCATTTCTATTAATGTGTGTAGCACCACGAGTTGGTGGCTTACGGGGAATATTCTAACCTAAATCCATCTTGGTCCAGAGCTCATGGCGTCTGCCTGACTCTGCTTTCTTTTTTTTTTTTCTTTTTTTTTTTTTTTTTTTGGTTTTTCGAGACAGGGTTTCTCTGTGGTTTTGGAGCCTCTCCTGGAACTAACTCTTGTAGACCAGGCTGGTCTCGAACTCACAGAGATCCACCTGCCTCTGCCTCCCGAGTGCTGGGATTAAAGGCGTGCGCCACCACCGCCCGGCTGATTCTGCTTTCTTTCTCCCACAATTCTGTTCTGTTTACTCCGCAAACATAAGTTCTGTCCTATCAAAAAGCCAAGGCAGTTTATTTATTAACCAATGAAATTAACACATAGACAGAAGACTCACCTACATCATTTCCCCTTTTTCTGTTTAAGCAAAAAGAAAGGCTTTCACTTTAACATAGTAAAATTACATATAACAAAACAGTTATCAAGCAAGAATTACAGTTACAATATTTGTATCTACTGTATCTTTTAATATAACTAAGTAAAAGTAAAACTATGACTATCTATTCTTCAACGCTATCAAAGACTCCAGACGGATATAATATTACCTAATTAAACAAGAAGTAAGCAACTTCTAAAATTCTAAAATGACAGAGACATCTTTCTGCCCGTACTATCAACCAAAGTTCTTTTGTACTGTTGGGGCATCCATCTTCAGCCTACAGGCCCATAGTAACCAGCAGACATTTCCATGAAGCAGGAAAATTCAAAGACAGCTTAGTCACTTTTTTTCGTGTCCTGCAGAATGTTTTACAGACTCTTTCATGAATCAGGAACAATAAAAGACCATCTCACCTTTAGTCTACTTCAGCAGTCCTCTCTCTATGGGTTCTTTGTGTCCAGTTTATGCAACAGTCCAGGCAAGAGCAGTTTCTTGCCCAAATGGCTAACCAACTCCATAAGGAGCCACTTTTATGCCCATCTTTTTCTTGAAGTAGATTGGTGATGTCAGGAGCAGACATGTCTCATTGTCATGAAAATCCCTAAGTTATTAAAACATTTAAAATGCCATATTGTGTAGCCTTTGAAAGATATGAAGAATGCCTATCTGAAATATATCTATGCACATCTAGAAAATCTAACTAACATGACTACAAGCTTGACTATTATTGATGATTATCCTCTAACAACCTATATTTCTTAATTATATATTACATTTTAAAATGAACTACACAATCAAAATACCTTAATCAAGATCAGAAATACATATAACAAAATTGACCTTAAATGTATATCAACAAAGCAAAATTATACAATTGTAAATTATTCATATCTATATTATATCCCCCTTTAAATGTAAAAGAACATTTATAAACAATATTTGGGAGTATGGAAATAGTTATTTCTCTCCAAACTGCTTTGTGCTGAATGGGGGTGCTGTTAATCAGATCTTTCGTGGTGTAACCTGTGTGTCAGGTTCATCTCAGCTGGCAGTTGAGTGAAGTAATTTTTTGAGGGTGTTCACAGCAACCTTTCAGGAGGGTGTGGTCTATCATACCCTATTGTAATAGAAGCAATCCACAGGGTCTTATCCTCTGTGAAAACAAAAGAAAATCCTCCTTTCCAAAGCATGATATCCTTAGATCCAAATTCTGAAGTCAAGATACCTTTAGAACATATATGCAGGTTGAGTTTAGCAGTCCATTTAATGAAATGTTTTTTTCTACTTAGCTCCTTCACAGTCAAAAGTTTTAAAGAAAACACAATAAAATACATAATTCAGATCATCTGTGAATTTTCCATTTTTACGTGGCTTATTTTTACTTCTCTTAATCTATAATTATCTGTATTCTGTCTCTTTAAAGACATTACCCTTTTTTAGGCATTAACTTTATTTTCTATACTCTTTTTCTTCTCTCTCCCAAGCCTACTTTATGTTTAACACTACGACCTATTTAAAGGTCTTTTATGTCTGAATCTATCCTATTGCATAGTCTGTTTTCTAAGCTCTGACATTCCTAGGTCAAAAACAGGTGCTGTGGGCTTGCCCCTCCCAGTTTAACATGGTGGTCCCACTTGTGCCCCTGAGACTTACACATTGCTTCTCTAACATCGTGAAGCTTCTTGTGCCACTGAGCCACAGCACGAAATGATTCCCTTTTAGGCACACAGCAAGTCTAGTTACCATCAAATAAATCGTAGCACTTTACTTCAAATGCTCCATTAAAAAGCTCTGTCTCCCACAGGAGCCAGACAGAGATGGCGATGGTGGCATGGCCCAGAAACTGGTATTTTAAAACCACCACTTTCTAGTAGACCTGATCCCGCTGCCTATGCAAGCAGGAAGAGCTGAGCCAAGGGCATGGTTTCAGCTACTTTATTCCCAAATTCAAGTGGGCACACACACATCCGTGATCAGAAATGCACCATAGCCAGAGTTTGCACCAGCAGCAGGGCCCAGGAAGCCACATTTTAAGATGGTGTGGCTATTTTTCTGTTGCTTTTGCTGAATCAGGAAATCTCTCTATAGCACGCCCTAGCAAACAGCAAAAAGCTGTGGTAAACTCTGTTTTTTTTTCCTGTGTTTAAAATTAAGCTTTCTCAGGTTTTACACGGAGTTCATTACCACATTGGAGTACCACTCTGTAGTGATGAGGTGAGCAGGCCTGCTTTTCATCCCACCTGGCTCCCACATGGCTAGCTTAGCCCTGGAATAATTACATGGAAACTGTATTCATTTAAACACTGCCTGGACCATAAGGTCTAGCCTCTTACTGGCTAACTCTCACATCTTGATTAACCCATTTCTATTAATGTGTATAGCACCTCGAGTTGGTGGGTTTCCAGGAAGATTCTAACCTATGTCCATCTTGGGCCAGAGATCATGGCATCTGCCTGACTCTGCTTTCTTTCTCCCACAATTCTGTTTGGTCTACTCCACCTACCTAAGTTCTGCCCTATAAAAAGCCAAGGCAGTTTCTTTATTAACCAATGGATTAACACATAGACAGAAGACCCACCTACATCATCATATCATCACTGAGGAAATCTATCCCAAGGGTCCGTCCTTTTGTCTGTGAGATGCTTGGCCCACCAAGAGTCCCTGCTCCTATACTGAGGAGATCCATTCAGAGGGATGTGTGTGCCTACCCAGCTGGCTGGTCCAGGAATGGAGTACAGGGACCGTCCATCTCCTGCTTCAGGGGTTTCTTTGTTACACATGACCCTACCTTCCCCAAGCCTGCCCTATTGTCTGTGATTTCCTTGGCCCAGAAAAAATTTCTGCTCCTGTACTGAGGAAATCCATCCAGAGGGGTAAGTGTTTGCCTGCCCAGCCTGCCAGTATGGGAAGGGAATGCAGGTCCCCTCCAATTCCTGCTGCAGGGGCTTCTTTGTTCCACATGACCCTGCCTCCCCCAAGCCTGTCCTACTGTCTGAGAGGTCCTTAAACCAGGAATAGTTCCTGCACATGCACTGAGTAGATGCATCCAGACAGCACTCCTTTCTGTCAACGGGTTCCTTAGATCCAACAGTACAGCCAGCTCCAGTGCTGACAGGTCCTAAAAGAGGGCAGACCAAGAAAATTGTCCAAGTACACAGTCAGCCAGAGCAAAGATTGGACCAAGATGCCAAGACACTTCTGGCTGCATCTGAAGGAAGAGATGGGCAGGCACCAATGCAAGAATTCCTCCAACAACCTGAAAAGCAATATGACAACACTAGAATCCAGTGAATATGCAACAAGAAGACTGAACACTTATTCCAAAAGAAGTAGAAGAAATCAACTTTAAACATAACATTATGAAACTAATAGAATCTCTTAAACAAGATATGAAAAACTCCTTTAAAGAAATGGATGAGAAGACAAACAAAAAGTTAGAAGAAATTAATAAATCTCCCAAAGAGAACAAAGAAAACGAAGTAAAAGCATTCAAACAGGTAATGGAAACAATTCGAGACTTGAAAAATGAAATGGAGGTAATGAAGAAAACAAACACAATCCCAGGAATGGCTAGATATGGAAAATCTAGGTAAACAAACAGGAACTACAGAGACAAGTATAACCAACAGAATACAAGAGGTAGAATAAACTATCTTAGATGTTGAAGATATTATAGAGGAAATAAACTCATTGATCAAAGAAAACAGCAAATCCAACAAATTCTTAACACAAAACATCCAGGAAATCTGGGACACCATGAAAAGACCAAACCTAAGAAAAATAGGGGTAGAAGAAGAAGAATTACAGCTTAAAGGCCCAGGAAATATATTCAACAAAATTATAGAAAAAAACTTTCCCAACATAAAAAAGGATATTCCTATGAAGGTACAAGAAGCTAACAGAACACCAAATAAACTGGATAAAAAAAAGCATCCCGTTGTCATATAATAATCAAACACAAAACATACAGAATAAAGAAAGAATATTAAGAGCTGAAAAGGAAAGAGATCAAGTAACATATAAAGGGAAACCTATCAGAATTACACCTGACTTCTCTATGGAAACCATGAGAGCCAGAAGGTCTTGGATAGATGTGCTGCAGACACTAAGAGAATATGGATGCAAGCCCAGACTACTACATCCAGCAAAGCTTGCATTAACCATGAATGGAAAAACAAGATATTCCAGGAAAAAAACAGATTTGAACAATATGTAACCACAAACCCAGCCTTACAGAAAGTAAAAGAAAAATAACAACCCAAGGAACACAACAACACCCACAATAACACAGACATGCAACAACCCTCCAACAGCAGAACTCAAAAAGGGAAACATACAAACACTACCACTAAAAAAAACCCAGAGTTAACAACCAGTGGTCATTAATATCACTTAATATCAATGGACTCGATTCACTTATAAAAAGGCACAGGTTAAGAGCATGGATACAAAAACAGGATCCAACATTCTGCTGTTTACAAGAAACATGCCTCAACCACCTCAACCTCAAAGACAGACACTACCTCAGAGTAAAGGGTTGGGAAAAGGTTGTCCAATCAAACAGACCTACCAAATAAGTGAGCGTGGCTATACTAATATCTTACAAAATTGATTTCAAACTAAAACAAATCAGAAGAGATGGAGAAAGACACTCTATACTCATAACAACAACAATTCTTCAGTAGTAAGTCTCAATGCTGAATATCTATGTCCCTAATATAAAAGCACCCACATATGTAAAAAAATAACATTACTGGAACTCAGATAACACATCAAACCCCACACTCTAATAATATGAGATTTTAACATTCCTCTCTCACCAATGGACAGGTCAAACAGACAGAAACTTAACAGAGAACTAAGAGAACTATCAGATGGAATGAACCAAATTGACTTAACAGACATTTATAGAACACTCCACACAAACAGAAGACACTATACCTTCTTCTCAGCATCTCAAGGAACCTTCTTGAAAACTGATCACATAATTGGTAGGAAAGCAAACATCCATATATACAAAAAAATTGTAGTAACCACCTGTGTACTATCAGATCACCATGGAATAAAGCTAGAATTCAATGACAAGTCTACCTCCAGAAAGCGTACAAACTCATGGAAACCAAAGAGTTAAATACTGAACCACACCTGGGTCAAGGAAGAAATAAAAAAAGAATTTAAAGTCTTTCTTGATTTCAACAAAAATAAAGACACAACATACCCAAACCTATGAGACACTATAAAAGCAATGCTAAGAGGAAAGTTCATACCACTAAGTGCCCACATAAAGAAAACGGAGAAAGCTCATATTAGAGACTTAACAGGACACCTCGAATCTCTAGGAAAAAAAGCAGATTCACTCAGGAGGAGTAGAAGACTGGAAATAATCAAACTGAAGGCTGAAATCAACAAAATAGAAACACAAAAAACAATCCAAAGAATCAATGTAACAAAAAGCTGGTTCTTTGAGAAAATCAACAAGATTGACAAACCCTTATCCAAACTAATCAAACAACAGAGAAAGAGCATTCAAATTAACAAGATCAGAAATGAAAAGGGGTTCATAACCACAGACACTGAGGAAATTCAGAGAATCATTAAGTCTTAATACAAAAGACTGTATGCCACAAAACTGGAAAATGTAAAAGAAATGGACACCTTTTTAGATAAATACCATATACCAAAGTTAAACCAGGAACAGGTGAACAATTTAAATAGACCTAAAAGTCATGAGGAAATAGAAGCTGTCATCAAAAACTTCCAAACCAAAAAAAGCCCAGGACCAGATGGTTTCAATGCAGAATTCTACCAGAACTTCCAAGAAGAGCTAATACCTATACTCTTTAATGTGTTTCACATAATGGAAACAGAAGCATCATTGCCAAACTCTTTTTATGAAGCTACAGTTACCCTGATACCAAAACCACACAAAGACTCAACCTAGAATGGGAATTACAGACCAACCTCACTCATGAATATCAATGCAAAAATTCTCAGTAAAATACTGGCAAACAGAATCCAAGAACACATCAAAAAAGTTATACATTATGATCAAGTAGGTTTCATCCCAAACATGCAGGGCTAGTTCAACATAGGAAAATCTATCAATATATTCCATCATATAAATAAACTAAAGAAAAAACCATATGATCATTTCATTAGATCCGGAAAAAGAATTTGACAAAATTCAAAACCTCTTTATGATAAAGCTCTTAGAGAGATTAGAATACAAGTTTTATACCTAAATATAATAAAAGCAATATACAGCAAACCGACAGCTAACATCAAATTAAATGGAGAGAAACTTAAAGCCATTTCACTAATATTAGGAACAAGACAAGACTGTCCACTCTCACAATATCTCTTCAACATAGTGCTTGAATTTCTAGCAATAGAAATAAGACAACATAAGGAGATCACGGGGATTCAAATTGGAAAGGAAGAAGTCAAACTTTTGTTATTTGCAGATGATATGATAGTGTACATAAGTGACTAAAAACTTTACCAAAGAACTCCTACAGCTGATAAACACCTTCAATAATGTGGCAGGATACAATATCGACTCAAAAAAATCAGTAGCCCTTCTATACACAAAGAATAAAGAAGCAGAGAGGGAAATCAGAGAAATGTCACCTTTCACGAAAGCCTCAAATAGCATAAAATATCTTAGGGTAGCACTAACCAAGGAAGTGAAAGATCTATTTGACAAGAACTTTAAGGCTTTGAAGAAAGAAATTGAAGAGGATACCATAAAATGGAAGGATCTCCCATGTTCTTGGACTGGTATGATCAACATAGTAAAAACGTCAACTCTACCAAAGGCAATCTCTAGATTCAATGCAATCCCCAACAAAATTCTTATTCTTCTGAGATCTTGTGAAAGCAATAGTCAACTTTATATGGAAAAATAAAAAACCCAGGATAGCCAAAACAAACCTATACAATAAAAGTACTTCCGGAGGCATTAGCATCCCTGACTTCAAAGTCTATTAAGAGCTACAGTAATGAAAACAGCTTGGTATTTGCATAAAAACAGAAACGTTGACCAATTGAATCGAATTAAAGAACCGGATAATAATCCACAAACCTATGAATACCCGATTTTGGACAAAGGAGCTAAAATTATACAATGGAAGAAAGAAAGGATCTTTAACAAATGGTGCTGGCATAACTGGATGTCAACATGTAGAAGAATGAAAATAGATCCATATCTATCACCATGCACAAAACTCAAGTCCAAATGGATTAAAGACCTTAATATAAATCTGACCAAACTGATCTTGACAGAAGAGAACATGGGAAGTAGTCTGCAACACATGGGCACAGGAGACCACTTCCTATGCATAACCCCAGTAGAACAGGCAAAAAGAGCAACAATAAATAAATGGGACCTCCTGAAACTGGGAAGCTTCTGTAAAGCAAAGGACACTGTCATTAAGACAAAAAAAGCAACCTAATAATGGGAGAAGTTCTTCACCAACCCTGCATCAGACAAAGGTCTGATCTCCAAAATATATAAAAAAAAACTCAAGAATCTATAAATTAAAATTCTAAATATCCCAATTAAAAAAATGGGTTACTGAACTGAATAGAGAAGTCTCAACAGAAGAATTTCAAATGGCCAAAGGATAGTTAAATCATGTACATCTTCCTTAGCAATCAGGGAAATACAAATCAGAACAACTTTGAGAAACCATCTTATGCCTGTCAGAATGGCTAAAATAAAAAACACCAATGATAGTTCATGCTGGAGAGGATGTGGAGTAAGGAGAACAATCATCCATTGCTGGTGAGAATGTAAACTTGTGCAACCACTTTGGAAATCAGTGTGGACAGTTCTCAAAAAACTGGGAGTCAACATTCCTCAGGATCCAGCAATTCCACTCTTGGGAATATAACCAAAAGATGCCCAATCATACTACAAAAGTATTTGTTCAACTATGTTCAAAGCAGCACTATTTGTAATATCCAGAACCTAGAAACAGCCTAGGTGCCCCTCAATAAAAGAATAGATAAAGGATGTGTGGCACATATACACATTAGAGTTCTACTCGGCAGTCAAAAAAAAAAAAAACAGTGACATCTTGAATTTTGCATGTATGTGAACAGTTATAGAAAATACTATCCTGATTGAGATAACCCAGACCCCAAAACATGAGCATGGTATGTACTCACTCATAATAGGATTCTAGCCATAAACAAGGGACATTGAGCCTATATTTCATGATCCTAAAGAAGCTGAATAATAACGTGAACCCCAAGAAAAACATATATACATCCTCCTGGAAATTGGAAGCAGACAATATCCCAAGGCAAAATTTGGGTGCATGGGAGTAGGGATGGTTTGAAGAGAAAGGGAGAGAGGAGGGCTCAAGAACAGTTTTAAGCTCCTACACTAAGGCTACCCACCCAGAGCGGTGAGTGCCTGCCTACCGGGCAGGCCTCAGGGTCCCCTGTAAGGGAGCCCGTGCACCACCAGCTCCTGCACCAGGCTTCCTGGGCTCTTCTGGATACGCCCCCCCCTTGCTCCATTCATCCTTTAGTCCCTGGATCATTGGACTACTGGCGGCCCTGTTTAGTTGCTGAGGCATTCCATCTGGACAGGTGAGTGTGTGCTATCCAGGGGCAGACTGTCCTGGAAGAGAGCACAAACACCCCTCCCCCAGCTCCTTCTGCAGGGCTGTCTTTCTTTCACACGACCCAGCCCCCCAGCCCCCTCCCCAACCCTGCCCTGCTGTATGCTAGGACCAGTGCTCAAGAACAGTTTTAAACTCCTACACTAAGGCTACTCACCCAGAGTGGTGAGTGCCTGCCTACCGGGCAGGCCTCAGGGTCCCCTGTAAGGGAGCCCACGCATCTTCAGCTCCTGCGCCAGGCTTCATGGGCTCTTCTGGATATCCCCCCCCCCTTGCTCCGTTCATCCTTTTGCCCCCGGATCATTGAGCTACCTAGAGGCCCTGTTTAGTTCCTGAGGAATCCCATCTGGATGGGAACAGTTCCTGCTTCTACACTGAAGAGATACACCCAGAGAGTCAATCACAGCAGAGACTGGACCAAGACACCAGGCCTCTCCTGGCTCCATTTGAAGGAAGACATGGGAAGGCACCAAGGCAAGAATTCCTCCTACAACCTGAAAGACAACATGACACCACCATCATCCAGGGATCCCGAAATAAGAAGAATTGTACACCCTACTCCAGAAGAAATAGAAGAAATCGACTCAAAAGTGAACTATATTAAAATAATAGAGGACCTTAAACAGGAGGAGAAAAACTGCCATTGCAGAGGACTTCTTGACCGGCGACGGAAGAACGACCACCACATCAGGATTCCACTCAGATCACGCTTTACTGGACTGCCCTTGATTGATGGGGAGCAGGAAAGGAGGGGGCAGGAAAACGAGGGACAGGGAGCAAAGGGGAGAGGCAGCAGGAAGCGAAGGGGAGCAGGAAGCGAAGGGAAGGGGGTGCACTTAGGCAGCCGCCTAAAAAGGGAATTGGCACACGGGTCGCCCTGTGATTGGCTGCCACCAACAGCTGACACCAGACCGCATCGGGATAGGCTCAAGGATCTACATCCACCTCGCATGCGGGAAGCGGGGAGCGCAGCTCTCAAAGCCATAGCCAAATATGGAGTTGTTTGTAACAAACAAGACAGGATGTCGGCGCCATCTTGTAATGGCGGTCCTGTCCAGCTCACTACATGCCATAAACAATTAGAGATTACAAACAAAAAGGTAGAGGAAATGAAGAAATCGCTCAAAGACACGCAAGAAAACCAGGAGAAACAAGAAAAAGCAATCAAAAAGGTCAGGGAAGCGGTTCAAGACTTGAAGAATGAGATGGAAGCAATGAAGAAAACACAAACCGAGGGAAGAATGGAGATGGAAAATCTGGGTAAATGAACAGGAACTACAGAGACAAGTACTAACAACAGATTACAAGAGATAGAAGAAAGAATGTCAGACACTGAAGATACCATAGAGAAAATAAACACACTGATCAAAGAAAACAGCAAAACGAACAAATCCTCATCACAAAACATTCAGGAAATCTGGGACACAATAAAAAGATCAAACCTAAGAATAATTGGGATAGAAGAAGGAGAAGAAGTACAGCTCAACAGTCCAGATAATATATTTAATAAAATTATAGAAAAAAACTTTCCCAACCTAAAGAAAGATATTCCTTTGAAGGTTCAAGAAACATACAGAACACCGAATAGACTGGACCAAAAAAAAAAAACATCTCCTCGTCATATAATAATCAAAACACAAAACATACAAAATAAAGATAGAATATTAAGAGCTGCAAAGGAAAAGGGTCAAGTTACTTATAAGGGTAAACCTATCAGACTTACACCTGACTTCTCTATGGAAACCATGAAAGCCAGAAGGTCCTGGATAGATGTACTGCAGAAACTAAGAGACCATGGATGCAAGCCCAGACTACTATACCCAGCCAAGCTTTCGTTCACTATAAATGGAGGAATCAAAATTTTCCAGGATAAAAACAAATTTGAACAATACGTAGCCACAAATCCAGCCTTACAGAAAGTAATAGAAGGAAAATCACAAACCAAGGAGTCGAACAATAACCACAATAACTCAGACATCTAGAGACCCTTCACCAGCGCAACTCAAAGAAGGGAAACACACAAAGTCTACTACTAAAAAAGTGACCAGAGTTAACAACCACTGGTCATTAATATCACTTAATGTCAATGGACTCAACTTACCTATAAAAAGGCACAGGCTAAAAGATTGGATAAAAAAACAGGATCCCATTCTGCTGTTTACAAGAAACACACCTCAACCACAAAGACAGGCACCTACTCAGAGGAAAGGGCTGGGAAAAGGCTTATCAAGCAAATGGACCTAAGAAACAAGCAGGTGTGGCCATAGTAATTTCTAACAAAGTGGACTTCAAACTTAAATCAATCAGAAAAGATACAGAGGGACATTTTATACTCATAACAGGAACAATCCATCAGGATGAAGTCTCAATCCTGAATGTCTATGCCCCTAATATAAAAGCACCCACGTACATAAAAGAAACATTGCTAAAACTCAAGGCTGCCATCAAACGGCATACACTAATAGTAGGAGACTTCAACACTCCTCGCTCACCAATGGATAGGTCAATCAGACAGAAACCTAACAGAGAAATAAGAGAATTAATGGAGGTAATGAATCAAATGAACTAAACAGACATCTATAGAACATTCCACCCAAATAGGAAAGAATATACCTTCTTCTCTGCAGCTCATGAAACCTTCTCAAAAATTGACCACATACTCAGCAACAAAGCAAACTTCCACAATTACAAAAAAATATTCGTAACCTCCTCCGTCTTATCATACCACCGTGGATTAAAGTTAGAATTCAACAACAATGCTACCCCCAGAAAGCCTACAAACTCATGGAAACTGAACAGTCAACTTCTGAACCACACCTGGGTCAAGGAAGAAATAAAGAAAGAAATCAAAGTCTTCCTGGAATTCAATGAAAATAAAGAAACAACCTATTCAAACTTATGGGACACTATGAAAGCAGTCCTAAGAGGAAAGTTCATAGCACTAAGTGCCCACTTAAAGAAAACAGAGAAAGCACACATTGGAGACTTAACAGCACACCTGAAAGCTCTAGAAAAAAAGAAGCAGACTCACCTAGGAGGAGTAGAAGACTGGAAATAATCAAACTGAGGGCTGAAATCAACAAAATAGAAACACAGAAAACAATCCAAAGAATCAATGAAACAAAAAGCTGGTTCCTAGAGAAAATCAACAAAATTGATAAACCCCTATCCAAACTAATCAAACGGCAGAGAGAGAATATGCAAATTAATAAGATCAGAAATGAAAAGGGGGACATAACCACAGACACAGAGGAAATTCAGAGAATCATTAGATCTTACTACAAAAGCCTGTATGCCACAAAACTGAGAAATGTAAAAGAAATGGACACGTTTTTAGATAAATACCATATACCAAAGCTAAACCAGGACCAGGTGAACAATCTAAATAGACCTGTTAATCTAGAAGAATTAGAAGCTGTTTTCAAAAACCTCCCTACCAAAAAAAGCCCAGGACCAGATGGTTTCAATGCGGAATTCTACCAGAACTTCCAAGAAGAGCCAATACCTATACTCCTTAAGGTATTTCACAATATAGAAAAAGAAGAGTCATTGCCAAATTCCTTTTATGAAGCTACAGTCACTCTGATACCAAAAACACAAAGACTCAACCAAGAAAGAGAATTACAGGCCAATCTCACTCATGAACATCGACGAAAAATCCTCAACAAAATACTGGCAAACCGAATCCAAGAACACATCCGAAAAATTATCCATTATGATCAAGTAGCCTCATCCCAGAGATGCAGGGCTAGTTCAACATATGAAAATCTATCAATGTAATCCATCATATAAATAAACTGAAAGAAAAAATCATGTGATCATTTAATTAGATGCTGAAAAAGCTTTTGACAAAATTCAACATCCCTTTATGATAAAAGTCTTGGAGAGATTAGGGATACAAGGGTAATACCTAAATATAATAAAAGCTATTTACAGCAAACCGACAGCTAACATCAAACTAAACGGAGAGAAACTCAAAGCCATCCCACTAAAATCAGGAACACGGCAAGGCTGTCCACTCTCTCCATACCTCTTCAATATAGTGCTTGAAGTTTTAGCAATTGCAATAAGACAACATAAGGGGATCAAGGCGATTCGAATTGGGAAGGAAGAGATTAAACTTTCATTATTTGCAGATGATATGATAGTGTACATAAGCGACCCCAAAAACTCCACCAAAGAACTCCTAAAGCTGATAAACACCTTTAGTAATGTGGCAGGATACAAGATCGACTCCAAAAAATCAGTCGACCTCCTATACACAAAGGATATGGAAGCATAGAGGGAAATCAGAGAAGCATCACCTTTCATGATAGCCACAAATAGCATAAAATGTCTTGGGGTAACTCTAACCAAATAAGTGAAAGGTCTATTTGACAAGAACTTTAAGGCATTGAAGAAAGAAATTGAAGAGGATACCAGAAAGTGGAAAGATCTCCCTTGCTCTTGGATTGGGAGGATCAACATAGTAAAAATGGCAATTCTACCAAAGGCAATTTATAGATTCAATGCAATCCCCATCAAGGTCCCATGAAAATTCTTCACAGATCTTGAGAGGACAATAATCAACTTTATATGGAAAATCAAAAAACCCAGGATAGCCAAAACAGTCTTATATAGTAAAGAAACTTCTGGAGGCATTACCATCCCTGACTTCAAATTCTACTACAGAGCTACACTATTGAAATCAGCTTGGTACTGGTATAAAAACAGAGAAGTCGACCAATGGAATCGTATAGAAGACCCGGATTTTAACCCACAAACCTATGAACACCTCATTCTCGATAAAGGAGCTAAAAGTATACAATGGAAGAAAGAAAGCATCTTCAACAAATGGTGCTGGCACAACTGGATGTCAACCTGTAGAAGAATGAAAATTGACCCATATCTATCTCCATACACAAAACTCAAGTCCAAATGGATCAAAGACCTCAATATCAGTCCAAGCACACTGAACCTGATAGAAGAGATATTGGGAGGTACCCTACAAGAGATGGGCACAGGCGATCGCTTCCTATGTGTAACCCCAACAGCACAGACATTAAGGGCAACATTGAATAAATAGGACCTGCTGAAAGTGAGAAGCTTCTGTAAAGCAAAGGACACTGTCACCAATACAAAAAGGCAACCTACTGACTGGGAGAAGATCTTCACCAAACCCGCAACAGACAAAGGTCTGATCTCCAAAATATATAGAGAACTCAAGAAACTAGACTTTAAAATGCTAATTAACCCAATTAAAAAATGGGGCACTGATCTGAACAGAGAATTCTCAACAGAAGAAGTTCAAATGGCCAAAAGACACTTAAGGTCATGCTTAACCTCCTTAGCGAGCAGGGAAATGCAAATCAAAACAAATTTGAGATATCATCTTATACCTGTCAGATTGGCTAAAATCAAAAACACCAATGATAGCCTTTGCTGGAGAGGTTGTGGAGGAAGGGGTTCCCTCATCCATTGCTGGTGGGAATGCAAACTTGTGCAACCACTTTGGAAATCAGTGTTTCGGTTTCTCAGGAAATTCGGGATCAACCTACCCCTGGACCCAGCAATACCACTCCTGGGAATAAACCCAAGAGATACCCCATCATCTGACAAGGGCATTTGTTCAACCATGTTCATAGCAGCATTATTTGTAATAGCCAGAACCTGGAAACAACCTAGATGTCCTTCAATGGAAGAATGGATGAAGAAAGTGTGGAATATATACACATTAGAGTACTACTCAGCGGTAAAAAACAATGACTTCTCAAATTTTGCATGCAAATGGATGGAAATAGAAAATACTATCCTGAGTGAGGTAACCCAGACCCAAAAAGTTGAATATGGGATGTACTCACTCATAATTGGTTTCTAGCCATAAATAAGGGTCACGGAGTCTACAATTGGTGATCCTAAAGAAGCTAAGTAAGAAGGTGAACCAAAGGAAAAACATATAGTTACCCTCTTGGCTATGGGAAGTAGACAAAATTGCCAGGGAAAAAATTGGGATCTTGGGGGTGGGGTGGGATGGGGGTAAGGGGAGATGGGGAGAGAAAATGGAGAAGGGGAGGATGGAGGGAACTTGGAGAAAAAGGAGGATTGAGATAAAGGAAGGTTGGATAAGGGAGCACGGAAACACAATTCTTAGTTAAGGGAGCCACCTTAGGGTTGGCAAGAGACTTGAACCTAGAGTGGCTCCTAGGAGCCCAAGCCGAGGTCCCCAGTTAGTTCCTTGGGCAGCTGAGGATAGGGAACCTGAAATGACCCTAGCCTATAGCAATACTGACGAATATCTTGCATATCATCATAGAACCTTCATCTGGTGATGGATGGAAATAGAGACAGAGACCCACACTGGAGCACTGGACTGAGCTCCCAAGGTCCCAATGAGGAACAGAAGGAGGGAGAACATGAGCAAAGAAGTCGGGACCACGAGGGGTGCACCCACCCACTGAGACAGTGGAGCTGATCTACTGGGAGCTCTCCAAGGCCAGCTGGACTGTGACTGAAAAAGCATGGGTTAAAACTGGACTCTCTGAACATGGCGAACAATGAGGGCTGATGAGACGCCAAGGACAATGGCACGGGGTTTTGATCCTATGCAATGTGCTGGCTTGGTGGGAGCCTAGCCAGTTTGGATGTTCCCCTTCCTAGATATGGACAGAGGGGGGAGGACCTAGGACTTACCACAGGGCATGGAACCCTGACTGCTCTTCGGACTGGAGAGGAGGGGGAGAGGAGTTGGGGGACCGTGAGCGGAGTGGGGGGGGAGGAGTGAGAGGCTGGGAGGAGGCAGAAATTTTTTTTCTCAATAAAACAAAAAGAAAGTCAAAAAAAAGGGATAGAGTAGGGAGAAGGGAAGGATTGGGAAGAGCTTGGGGGAGTGGGATGGTTGAGATGAATGACTGTTGCATATGGGAGCAGCAAGAAGATATCTTAATTAAGGGAGCCATTTTACATTGCCAAGAGACTTGGCTCTATTGGGGTTCCCAGGTATCCAAGAGGATGTCCCCCACTAGGTCCTTGGGCAATAGAGGAGAGGATGCCTCAACTGGCTTTGACCCATAGCCACACTGATGAATATCTTAAATATCACCATACAATTTTCATCCAGCAATAGATGGAGATAGAGACAGAGACGTACATTGGAGCACTGTACTGAGCTCCCAAGGTCCAGATGAAGAGCAGAAGGAGGGAGAATATGAGCAAGGAAGTCAGGGTCGCAAGGGGTTCATCTACCCACTGCGATAGTATGAGTGATCTAATGGAAGTTCAGCAAGGCCAGCTGGACTAGGAGTGAACGAGCATGTGATCAAATTGGACTCTGAATTTGGCTAACAATGTGAGCTGACTGAGAAGCCAATAATAATGACACTAGGATTTGATTCTACATATCCCAGCTTTTTGGGATTCTAGTCTGTTTGGATGCACACATTCCCAGCCCTGGATGGAGTGGGGAGTCTCTTGGACTTCCCACAGGGCAGGCTACCCTGCCTTCTTTTAGGACTCCACGGTGAGAGGGGAAGGCCAGTGGGGGAGTAGGAGAGAAATGGGAAGAGGTAGAAATTTTGAATGCTATTATTTATAAAGCAATAAAAAAAAGAAAATGGAAAAAAGACATGGCATCATGAAATTGACAGGCAAATGTTTAGAACTAGAAGAAAAATCACCTGAGTATGGTAACCCACACCCAGAAAGATAAATATAGTATGTGCACACTTAAAGGTGTAAATTATCTTTTATTTAAATGATAACTTATAGAAGATGGTAGTACAAGTTTTCATTGCCAGCATGAGGGAGACAGGTTGATCTCTGTGCATTCCAGGCCAACCTAGCCTACATAGTGAGTTCTAGGACAGTCAGAATGACATGGTAACACCTTCTCTCAGAAAAATAAAAAAAAAACAAAGAAACACAAGTAAATGATAACCAAGTGGAGAAGCATGGATCTCTGGGAAAGAAAGAAATTAGATTTTAAAGGCAGACTGGGCGAGTTTGGGGGTGGTAATGGGGTGGTGAATTAGGTGGGGGTGATGTGGTGGAGGGAGAGAGTGTGAAGAGAGAAGGTTCAAATTGAGGGCATTTGGGGATTGGTATGGAAACCTACTGCATTGAAAACTTCCTGGGATCTATGAAGGTCATTCTAATTTGGACTCCTAGCAATGGCAGACAAATATTGAATATCAACTGGCCATCTGTGAAGCCAGCCAAGACTTCCAGTGATGGGACTGGTTTGATTTAGTTGAGTTCTTCATGAAGAGGGCATGATGAAAATCCTCAAACTAGACTGTTTCTAAGATAAAGGGTTGCACTCTGAAAACTGAGAGTGGGGCCCCATTGTTGAGGACAATACCCACACAACTCAATGAACATTGATAATCTGAACTTCTGTTTATAAGCAACTTATGCCACTGTGTTCTATTCTCTTTGGTGTGGGAAAGTACCCAGCAGGTTAAGGAAAGAGAAGGTTAAACAACAAGAGAGGCACTAAACCTCTGACCTACAATCTGTCCTGCCTGCCATATATGCAATGGTGGCACAAAAATGGTTGAGTAGCCAACCAATGTCTGATTTGTCATCCTAAGGCCCACTACATGAGAAAGAACTCATAGCAGACACTATATGGCTAACCAAGAATGAGAGATTAGATAGTCCAGAGACCTAGGCTAAAACCAAACACCACTTCTCTTAAGAAAACTCATTGAAATATTCCCTAATGATATTCTGCTCTACTCACTGATCAGTGTTTTATCTAGTCAGTAGTGGCTTCTTCCAACAGCACATGGGAACAGATGCAGAGTTCCACAGCGAGATGTTATGTGGAGAGAGACTCTAAATTAGAGGTCTTCACCAAAACTCTTCCACCAGAGCTCAGGAAATCCCATGGGGGAGGAGGTTAAAGAGTGTAGAACCAGATGGGATAGAAGACACCAACAGAAAATTAAGAAAGGTGTATACAAGCTTAAGGAGACTAGTCAGCACGCCCAAGGCTAACCAGAATTTGTTCTAGGTCTGTTGAATATGTGTTACAGATATCAAACAGGCTTAGTATTTATGTGGGACTCCTGACTATGAGAACAAGGGGGTCTCTGAGCCTTGTACGTGCTATCAGGACTCTTCTCATATTGAACTGACATGTGCATCTTGGACATAATAGATTTGTCTCTATCCAAGTTTCTTTTTGTTGCCTTCTTTTTATCTATTTAAAGCCTGATCTTTTCTAATGAGAGACAAAAAAAGAGTAGATCTGGAGGGGAGGGAAGGTTGAAAGGAAATGGGAGGAGATGAGGAAGGAAAAACAATTATCAGGATATATTGTATGAGAAAGGAATTTATTTTCCATAAAACAACAAACTGTGTTGTTGAAGGAGAGAGAGTTTGCTTTTGGTCCTAGCCACCAGGCTCTCTTACACCTGGAATATCCCTGAAATAATCACACAGAAGATGTATTAATTAAATCACTGCCTGCCCATTATGTCTAGCCTCTTATTGACTAACTCTCACGTCCTGATTTAACCCATTTCTAATAATTTGAATAACACCATGAGGTCATGGCTTACTGGGGAAGATTCAGCATGTCTGACCTGGCAACTCTATGCCAGTTCTCTCTCTGACTCTGCTTCCTTTCTCCCAGAATTAAGTTCTGTCTACTCCACCTACCTAAGTGCTGCCCTATCATAAGGACAAGGCAGTTTCTTTATTCAACCAATGAAACGCATAGACAGAAGGACCTTCTACACCGTTTCCCCTTTTACTGTTTAAACAAAAAATATGCTTTCACTTTAACATAGTAAAATTACATATAACAAAACAGTTATCAAGCAAGAACTGCAGTTACAATATTTATATCCATTTTATCTTTTATCATAACAAAGGAAAACTATAACTATCCATTCTTCAACTCCATCAAAGACTCTAGAAGGATATAATATTACCTAAGTAAAAAGAAAGTGCATTATAAACAACTTCCAGAACTCTAAAATTGACAGAGAAATCTCGCTGCCTGAACAATAACCCAAAGTTCTTCTGTACCATTGGGGCATCCATCTTCATCCTATAAGCCCATAGTATCCAGCAGAATTTTCCATGAAGCAGGAAAATTTGAAGACAGTTTAGTCACTTTCTTCTGTGTCCTGCAGAATGTGCCAAAAACTCTTTCATTAATCATGAACCCTGATGGATCATCTCACCTTTAAGCAAGTTCAGCAGTCATCTCTCTGTTTATGCATCAGTCCAGGCAATTGCAATTTCTTGCCCAAATGTCTAACCAACTCCATAAGGAGCCTCTTCAATGCCTGTCTTCCTATCAAAGTAACTTGGTCCTGCCAGAAGCAGACGTGTCTCATTGTCACGGAAAGCCCTAAGTTATTAAAATGTTTTAAATGCCATATTCTGTAGTATTTGAAAGATATGAAGAATGTCTATCTAACTGAAACATATCTCTAAATATCTAGAAAATCTAACTACATGACTACAAGCTTGACTATTATCGATGATTATCCATTAACAACCTATATCCTAATTATACATTACATTTTTAAATGAACTGCACAATTAAAATACCTTAATCAGGATCAGAAATATCATATAACACGATTGACCTTAAATTTATATCAATAAAGCAAAATATTCCAATGCAAATTATTCATCTCTATATCATATCCCCTTTAAATATAAAAGAATATTTATAAACAATATTTGGCAATATGGGCACAGTTATTTCTCTTCAAACTTCTTCATGTTGTACAGGAGTGCTGTTAATCAGTCTTTCGTGGTGTATCCTGTGAGTTAGGTTCATTTCAGTCAGCAGCTGTGGGAAGTAATTTTTTGAGGGTTTTTATGGTGACCTTTCAGAAGGGCATGGTCTATCATACCATAATGGTCTAGAAGTAATCCACAGGGTCTCATCTTCTGTGGAAAAAAAGAAGAACCTGTTTTCCAAAACATCATATTCTTAGACCCAAATTCAGAAGTCATAATACCTTTATAATATACATGCTGGTTTAGCTTAGCCCATAAAATGAAATCTCTCTTTGTACTTAGCTCCTTCACAGTCAAAAAATTTAAAGAAAACACAATAATACACAGAATCCAGACTTTCTGTGAATTTTCCATTTTACGTGGCTTATTTTTTAATCTATGATTATCATTACTCTGTCTCTTTAAAGACTTTACCCCTTAAAAAAAGAATTAGCTTTATTTTATGACTCTCTATACTCTTTTTCTTTTCTCTCCCAAGCCTACATACATTTATTTAACACTGTGACCCATTTAGAGGTCTTTTACATCTGAATCTGTCCTATTGTGAATCTGTAATTCTTTACTGTCTAGCAGAGCTTTTAAAATGCTAAGCATCTTGGTTGTCAGATGCTCTGGATGTTGTCTCTGCCTCTCTCCAATTTCAAAATGGTGGGCATATCATTTTTGCGAGCTCTGGGACCACTGTGCAGGAGTCATGCTCAACAGTCTAACCCCAAGAATGAGCATTCAGCATATAAACTTTTTTATCTGAGTTACAGCCAAATCTGCCACACAGAGCACTGTGTAGACAGGAAACATCTCTCTGTATGGCATCAGCAATCTGCCATGCTCTCCCACTTGCCCAAGTTTAAGCCTATCATCTGCCCAGGCAGGAAGAGCTGAGCCACAGGCATGATCTCAGATACTTTCCTCCCAACTCCGAGTGGGGACAGAAACACCTGGGCCCACAAATGCTTCATAAAAATGCTTAAAAGATGGCATTTGTACTGGCATCACAGCCCAGGAAGCCACATTTTAAAACCGCATGGCTTCTTTTTTTGTTATGGCTGCTGAGTCAGGAAATTCTCTCTTAAAGGAGCTGCAATAATCCGCCAGCAAACAACAAAAAGCTGTGTTAAACTATGTATTTTTTATGTGCCTAGAATTCCTTTTTATGCCCTCTCAGGTTTTACATGGAGTTAGTCAACCACATTAAAGCACCAATTGTTGAAGGAGAGAGAGTCTGCTTTCAGTCCAGGCCACCAGGCTTGCTTACACCTGAAATAATCACACAGAAGATGTATTAATTAAATCACTGCCTGCCCATTATGTCTAGCCTCTTATTGGCTAACTCTCACATCTTGATTTTATCCATTTTTAATAATATGTATAACACCATGAGGTCATGACTTACCGGGAAAGATTCAGCATGTCTGACCTGGAAACTCCGTGGCGGCTCTCTCTCTCTGACTCTGCTTCCTTTCTCCAAGAATTAAGTTCTGTCTACTCTGCCTACCTAAGTGCTACTACCCTATCAAAAGGCCAAGGCAGTTTCTTTATTCAACCAATGAAAGCAACACAGACAGAAGGACCTCCTACACCACTGTGTAGATAAGGATGTTTGGAGTATTAGACACTTAATGAATCAAGAAAAAGAAGATTTTCAGAACCCCTTAATTCAATGTATGTGTGTGTGTGTGTGTGTGTGTGTGTGTGTGTGTGTGTGTGTGTCTGTGTCTGTGTCTGTGTCTGTGTGTAAGGGACTGGGGGCCAAAAAAGGGCATGTGATTGTCTGGAGGGCTGGAGGGCATGGGTTCTTTGCATTTGAGGGGTGCCCAAAAAGGCCTTCTGTAATTTATCCCCAGTCCTATGCAAGAGTGGTACATGCTGCTGCCAAGTGGCCAGCCATCTGCATTTTCTAAGCTCACAGAACTTTCTGGGCACTTTTTTGGTTTCTTCATAGTTACACAAGCCACACTGTACATCCTCAGGATTAGCCTGAGAACAAATGGGATGAGCTTTGTGAATGGAAAGTATAGAATGCTGAAGGAATCATGATTGTGAAATCAGGCTCAGTATGAGTTTGAAAGGCTTATTTTTTTTTTTGCTGGACAAATATTCGGATCCTGTCAAGGAGTCATTTCTCCATTCTCTTCTACTTCATTGTCCAGATGTCACCCATGGGACATTCTCTCAAGCACAGTGCTGGAGCCTGGGCCAATGGTAGTGTATCTCTCACCTGTTCAGGTGCATGCTAAAGCAAGAAAATGGACCCTTCCTCATAAGTGCAGCAAACACTCAGGATGCTGTAGATATCTTACTGTATTTGCTTAAAATCCACATTGAGCTCTGAGAATGCACTGGGGAAGGTGGAGAGATCCTAGCATGGATGCTCTTCAGAACAGGTCAGTCACAACATCCTGTACCTGGAATGAGTCATGAACCCATTTAGGCACACGGCAAAGGTAAGGCTGTTTTCATGGGGGGATTTATACATGCCCTGACTTCTTCAGGTTTCTCAGCGAGTTTGGAAGAAGGTGTTCATCATCATTGTAAAAAAAAAAAAGGGAACACTGAATGAGATTTGTTCAGAGGGAGGTGAGAAAGAAGAGGGAGCCCAGGGACAGAAGGACAAAAGACTTATTGGATGATAGGGAGGTCTGCCACAGAAGATAAGCAGGGAATCATGGGGGCACAACAAATGTGTCTTCATGGATGCCTTCTGGGGTTACCTCTAGGGAAAAGGGTTTTTTTGCTATGAAGAGACACCATGACCATGGCAAATATTATGAAAGAAAACCATTACTTTGAGCAGGCTTACATGTCAGAAGTTAGTCCATTATTGTCAGAAAAATACAATGATTGAGCAACTAGGCCTTACTTGAGCTTCTCAGATCTCAAAGCCCACCACAAAGTGAAACACTACTTCCAACAAAGCCACACATACTTCAAAAAGGCCACACCTCCAAAAATGCCACTCTCTGTGAGGTTATGGGGGCATTCTCATTCAGACCACCACAATAGTTACAGAACCCATCGATAAGTCTTACACATGGCTGTTTCCTCTCAACCAACAAGATAGACATGGAGAATGAAGACAGGGCTGGGTGTGGTAGATCTCATCTTTAATGCCAGTATACAAGACATGGAGGCAGAGAAATCTCTGTGAAATTTCTTTCACTCTGGTCTACTTATGAATTCTGGGACAGCCATAGCTAGATTGTGTAGCTCAAAACCAAAAAAAAAAAAAAAACATAATAGAAACTGAAGGCAGAGTGTCTGGGTTCCCCTACACAACCAACTAACTTTCACACCCTTTAAGCTTGTTCCGACTTCTCTTCTCTCAGAGCTTGATATTCACATTTGGTCGCATGTACACTGTGATGGTTGCCACATGACGTGTGCTCCTGTAGGTTTGACTAGCTCAGACTTATGAATGGGGCAGGATTTGGCCCATGGTGCTGATCAGGCAGATGAAATGCTACAAATCAGGGGCATTCACCATGTTCTTGATCCATTCCTTGACAGGCAGCTGCATGGTGCCTCTTCATCCTTGTCTTAACTTCCACCTGAGTCAGTGAGCTATGGGAATGGCAGCCCATTTATCTTTTCCTGTTTTATCTGGATTTGAGGGACACACCGTCAGCAGGCATTGTAATTCTCAAGATCCATGCTGGGATTCTGCTTGGAATCTATTCTTCAGGCTTTTGGGGTCAAATCCCAGGGCACATGTGTTAGTGATTTTACATGGAATGCAGCTATGCACACTGAAGATAATATTTACATGCATATATGTGTTCATGTGTGTATGCACACACACACACACACACACACACACACACACACACACACACACATATATATATAGTTAAACTCACTTAGAATTATATCATCGAAGTGAATATATGGTGTGTGAAATGTCAAAATTTCCTCTGTTCTGTGCCCTACAAGATAGATAGATGAGAGATAGATAGATAGATAGATAGATAGATAGATAGATAGATAGATAGATAGATAGATAGATATGAGAGATTAGATGATAGATAGATAGATAGATAGATAGATAGATAGATAGATAGATATGAGAGATTAGATAGATAGATAGATAGATAGATAGATAGATAGATAGATAGATAGATAGATAGATAGACAAGACAGGTGCTGTACACAGTCTTTTGAGAATTCCATGGATTCTAAGCGATGTTACATTTCACTGCTTGTGTGAATGTACCCAGCACATGCAACATTAACAGGATGGCTGATACAGAAATCATAGCATCTGTCTAATGGTTAAAGGGTCCCACAGGAGTTCACAGCCCCTTCTCCTTGTTACCACCAGAAGGAGAGGGACTGCCCCATCTGCATACCCTCACTGAAAAGCCAACGGTCCCTGTAGCTTGTGGCCAGAGCCTGTGTCCTTGTCCTCCTTGTCTTTGCATCTCACAAACAGGCTCAGACCCCTTCAGGAAGCTGCTAATGTTGAGAAGGCACTGAAATATTGAGCATACTCCTCCACACTCTGGCTTTAGGGCTACATCCTGTAGAATGAGGCAGCTCATGTGACAATCTCCCTCTGCCCTGGCTCTTTCTCTCTCTCCAGGTAACCTAGGCAACCACACACTCCATCCTGTCAGAAATTTCTTTTTTTCTCACAGGTTATTGATTTCCTCTGGCACAGTGGTTTCAGGATGAGATTTAAAAACTACACCTCTGCCACCACCTCCTGTCCAGAATCCTCACAGGGCCTCAAGCTGAGTCATGACATTTGAGGAACAGGTCTCTCCAACCTCTCTTAAGAGAAAATGAGAATGGTGGGGTGGGGAAAATGTCTGTCTATTTCACAAGGGCTGGGAGAGGGTGGCACGACACAGACCTAGAGGTAAATCATGTTGCATTGATGAAAGGTATTCCAATGGCATCACCATGACAACTGCAATCAAGGCATAATTAGAGTCTCTCTTGTAGCACCAGCCTTTAAAACATGGTTGAGGGTTTGAGAGCAGCAGCACCACACACCTAAGATGCTCAAAAGTGCTCATGAAGATGCTGCCTGCTGCCTTGTGAGTGTGAGAAACACATCCTGATCTGATCATCCAGGAAAACACCCACCAGAGAGGGTGAGGCAGACAGGGGGAGCATACTGTGGTTCGGGGTGCCGAGATATATTACAAAATCTCTAATGTGAAAAAAATAACAAGTTGCCCCCTGATTATCGTGGAGACCACTACACAGTTTCTTCACCTCTCAAAGTCTCAGACAAAACCACATGGTGACATCCCAGTCCACATTAACAACAGGAGGCAGGTGATCATAGAAGAGAACATGTTTACACATTTGGAACAGAGCATTTCAAGCTGTCCGGTACAAGCAGAACAGGACACCACAGACTGGAGTAGAGCAAATCAGTTCAATGTCAAGCAAGTGAAAATAACTTGTACACCCTGACGCATCCCTCTGATCAGACAGAGTTACACGTGCACTGTCCAGGGACTGCAGGTCACAGGGCATGTGAGAAGGAAGGACAAACAGTAAAGCAAGTGACACATCTTACAGATTTTCCCTTTGTTCCCCAGTAGACAGCAGGCTCTGCCTCTCATGGCCAAATGGCCAGAACAAGATTTACCCTGCCAGGAAGCCTTTGCCCTCAAAATTGCCAGGGCACCCCATAATGGCTGGTAGGGATGTGTTTTCAGGCCTCCGACAGCTCCCTCTACCATTCCAAAGGTACACACTGGCTGCTGCAGAGTGGTTGCTAGGCAGCAGCCTGGAGCAATGAGCCACATCCTCATTTGAATAAGGCCACATCCACCACACCCCACCTGTGTGGCATATAGGCAGCTGAAAGGCTGGTCCTCTGATCAATTCAACAAGGGGTACATTCTGCCCTCGCCATCATCATCAGAGGCTTTTAGCAGCTAAGAAGAACAGAGTGTACAGACTCCCAATAATAAGCTGATAACTAATAAACACATAGAAACTTGCGACTGCTGGATCTTGACCAGTAACAGCAAACTTGAGGGCAAAGTGGCCTCCCCAGCTTCCAGTCTATAACATGGGCATACCCAGGTCATGGATATTTATAGTGGCATTACTGGAAAAGTCATGAAGTCAGTCCCTACACACATTCACTAATGATCACCAAATCTGGTGATAACTATATTGACCAGCAATGTCTAGCACTATGACGATTCCACCCGGACCCTCCTGCAGTATAGTCCATACCCCCTTCCCAGCCTGTCCATGCCAACCCCAGCAGGCATAGTTTAGCTTCTTGTCTCTTTGCCTCCTTGTCTGCATGAAACTATGCCTTTCCTGACCTGCCTGGGTGTCCTTAAATTTCTGTATTATTCAGACGAAGAGACAGGGTTTGCAGAGGGGGTGTGATAAACAGGCATGCAATTTCAAATCAACATTGCTAGAACAATGATTGAGTGAACACATAGGAAATTCTTCCAGAGATCCAGGATTTGGTATGGCTAAGAGTGAATCTTCTGTTCTTCTATGTAGGTTCACACCACTGGATGCTTTACCCAATATAATACATTAGGTAGCTGCCTTAAGCATACATTCCCTTACTTCAAATTTTGGATGCTGTAAGTCAATGTGTCTCTCCTATCCAGAGCATGGATCTCATAATACCTATAGTTGCTATAATTCCTGTAATTCCTTTTGTGTGGGGGCATTCAATAAACTGACATCAAGAAACCATATAGAATACATGTATCTCTCTTATATATGCATATATATGTATATGTGTGTGTTATAAATGTGGGTAGAATTGCATTGTTCTGGATCATATAGGAAATGTTTTTAACTTATGCTGGTTAAATATGATTTTACCCATAGTTTCATATGTGGCTTTCAGTGTATTGATGATAGCTCCACGTGGCATGCATTGCCTTTATCGTACTGTGGCACTTCTTTCTACTCCAAATTTATTGAGAGTTTTGATCTCGAAAGTAGGTTAAATTTTATCATAATTTTAATTTTCTATGACCATATTATTTTGTACTTTTTGTTTTTACACTTAAACAATTACACACATGGCACCCTGTTTGCAGCACTCATATAAATCCCTCATGATCACTGTGCATCATAATTTTTAAAAAAATTGCTGAATTTAATTTTCTAATATATAGTAGTATTTCCATCTATAGCCATTAAATATATAGGCCTATAGATTTCTTTTTATGACCCTGTAACTGTACTATCCTGGAAATCATGAAATCATAAAAGGACAGCATTATAGTATATCTTAGAATTGATAAATATTTTCGTACTTGGCCATACTGTAACAAGCTATGATACACACTAAAAATATGAAGCTTTGGAACTGGAAAAACATCAGATGGATTTTGAAACTCTTGGTAGAAAAAGTCTATACATCTTTGTACAGACAGCTATTTAAAATGCATATTAAAGGTGATTCGCATGCAATCTCACACAAAATGAGGAACATGCTATTGGAAACTGTTCAAAATGGTTCTTATTACAAAATGATAGTCAACTTAGCTGAACTCTGTTATATTGAATATAAAACAAAACTGGTAAGGAATGAATTCAGACATCTACACTAACATGCACTTGAGGTCCTCCTGACAGGGTAAGTCCTCAGCTACAGCAACTAAGAGCACCTCCTCTGAATGCTTGCTATGTTCCTTTTTAAAGGGTGGACCTTGCCCACCTCCTTTCTCTTCCTTCATTCCCTTCCTTCCTTCCTCCCTCCTTCCCTCTCCCTCTTTTTCTCTTTCTGTCTCTCTCTCCTCTTTTACCTCTCCTATCCCCCGAGACTGGTCTCCCCTCTCCCCCCACTTTCCCATTTATTTTCCCTCAATAAAAACCCTCCACCTGAGCTCTGTCACATGGTATCTTTTTCTCATCCACTGCTTTTTAAAAGATACAACAATGAACTTCGGTATTAATTTGAGAAAATTCCTCTTTTAACATTACTATTACTGTTAATTAACTAGTCATTTTAAAAGGCTTCATTGTGACTTTTTTGCATGATTGTATTATGCTTTGACAAGAATCACCTCTCCTCCATTATCCGAGGGAATCACTAAGCAAAATGCTGAACATATAACCTTTATTTTTCTTACTGCAAATAACAAAATAGGAAAAAGATGAATTGAAAAAATTGTTAAAAATGGATACAAACATAAATATTTAGAATATTCATATTGTATTTTAAAAGCATATTCTAGTAAGTATACTATTATACCCATATTATAGCATTCCCCAAGAACATCACTAAGCAAAAGCCGTATGCAAAAGCCGTATGCAAAAGCAAAGAACCTTTATTCATTTAAGTCTGAGCTGGGACCTTCTTGTGTGTCCGATGCGGCAGTGCAAATGGAGAGGTCCATTCCCGGTGGGGTAGGGTTGGTTTTTTTTTTTTTATCATAGCAGAGGTTGGGGGTGAGGAAGTTTTCAGGTTTCAAACCCTGACTGACTGTCATTTGTCTAGGCGTGTTTTGGGGAAGGGAATAGGTGAGTTCTGGGTTCAAGGAATCTGGTAATCTCATTTAATCTTACAGAACATTTAGTATATTCAGAATGTCAGGTACTTGTCCTTAGATACTGGCCTGTCCCTGGATGGTATCAGCTTATGGCTTTCCCTGGAATCGTGTGCTGCCTGCCAGGGAATGGAAACTCAGGCCTACTCCTTTGGCTGGTCTCAATCAAGCCTCTCATGGCAGCTGTGCAGCTTGGACCCCATATATGTGTCCAGGCTTCCCTTAACTCCATATATATCAAAGATGAGGTTGGACAAATTTCTAAATACACAATTACTGAAATCATGAGAAGTATTCTGTAGTTTGTATCTTAGACGTTCTATAAAGGCTCATATTATAACGGCTCAGTTCCCAGTATGACTTTGTGGAAAACATTAAGAGATTTAACATAGTGGATGGTTATCAGGTCATGTGGTATGTTATTCCTCATAGCTTGCTCAGCCTTTGTCTTAGTTAAAGTTTCTTTTGAGTGTTTTCAAGACATGGTTTCTCGGTAGGCGTGGAGCCAATCCAGGAACTAGCTCTGTAGACCAGGCTGGCCTTGAACTCACAGAGATCTGCCTTACTCTGCCTCCCAAGTGAAGAGACAGCATGATCACAAGAACTCTTATAAAGATGAAGAAAATCATTTAATTAAGGTACTAGCTTATAATTTCAGAGGTTTCGTCCATTCTCATCAGAGCAGGAAGCATGATGGTTGGGACTATGGTGTTGTGCAGGCAGATATGGTACTGGAGAAGAATTGAGGCTTCTACATCTTGCGCAGGCAACAGGAAGTGGCTCAAGACACTGGGTGCTATCTTGAGAGCATATATGAGATCTCAAAGTCCACAATGACATGTTTCTCTAACAAGGCCATACCCACTCTAATAAAGCCAAACTTCCTAATAGTACCACAGCTTTGGGAGCCATTTTTTTCTTTTTGATTTTTGAGACATGGTTTCTCTGTAGCTTTGGAGCCTGTCCTAGATCTCACTCTGGAAATTGGGCTGACCTTGAACTCACAGAGATCCCCCTGCCTCTGACTCCTGGGTGCTGGGACTAAATATGTACACTACCACCACCTGACTGCCATTTTCTCTAGAACTATCTCAGTCTGCAGGGAGGGAGAGGTTCTCAGGAGCCCCTCCTGCGTCCACAATGGACTGTTTTATAGCACTCTGCTTCTTTACTTCTTTATTGTATGTGGGAACACAAAGCTTCCAACTGTGTTTACATCATTATGCATCTCTCTTCAATTCTGATATTTTTGGTACATATATGTGTTCATAATTATTGTATCTTCTTCATAAATTAGTTTCTTTATCAAAATATTTTGTCTTTACCTCATTATAGTTTTTAAATAAATTCTATTTCATTAAATGTTAATGTAGATATACCAGCTTTCTTGTTATCTTTGAACTTTTTGACTGCAGAGAAATATTTGATTTTGGGGACTACTAAGCTAAACCAACATGTATATTTTAAAGGCATCTTTACTTTGGAATTTGAGTCAAAGGAAGTGTTGCTTTGGAAAAGAGGTTCTTCTTTTGTTTCCACAGAGGATAAGAACCTGTGGATTCATTACAGACTAATGTGGTTTGATGGACCAAGAGCCCCTGAAAGGTCACCTTGAACACCCCTCAAAAAATTACTTCACCCAATAAATAGCAAGAAGAAGTTTGGAGAAAACTGTGCCGAAATGCCCCAAATATTGTTTATATATGTTTCTTTATATTTAAAGGGGGATATGGAATAGAGATTTGCATTGGTAAGGATTTTGGTTTATTGATACAATATTGATACAATTTAAGGTCAATTTTGTTATACTGTGTATATGTATTTCTTATCTTGATTAAGGCATTGTGTTTGTCTGGCGCATTTAAAAATGTAAAGTATAGCCCTCCCTTCCCTGGTGGCAGAGAGCCTCCCTGCTCTGCCTGCTTGGGCGCTGGGTCCTAACCCCAAGCGTAGGGTCAAGGGGAGCTCGGGGGCTTCTTTGTCCCCATAGCCCGCCTGCAGCAAGCAGGGTGGGCCCTTTGTCTGCGAGCGAACCAAGCAGCACGGAGTTTCATCAGGGCACCTAGTGAGACATCATTGTGGTGAGCGAGTGCTACGGCACCAGGAACAGCCCGCCTACACTTCCTGATCAACCTACAGGGCTACACTGCCCGGTACCTCCTCTCTCTTCCTATCCCATCCAGCTTACATCCAGATCCCCCCACCCTCTGTTTCTCTCCCCCCTCCCTTCCCTGGTGGCAGAGAGCCTCCCTGCTCTGCCTGCTTGGGCGCTGGGTCCTAACCCCAAGCGTAGGGTCAAGGGGAGTTCGGGGGCTTCTTTGTCCCCATAGCCCGCCTGCAGCAAGCAGGGTGGGCCCTTTGTCTGCGAGCGAACCAAGCAGCACGGAGTTTCGATCAGGGCACCTAGTGAGACATCATTGTGGTGAGTGAGTGCTGCGGCACCCGGGAACAGCCCGCCTACACTTCCTGATCAACCTACAGGGCTACACTGCCCGGTACCTCCTCTCTCTTCCTATCCCATCCAGCTTACATCCAGATCCCCCCACCCTCTGTTTCTCTCCCCCCTCCCTTCCCTGGTGGCAGAGAGCCTCCCTGCTCTGCCTGCTTGGGCGCTGGGTCCTAACCCCAAGCGTAGGGTCAAGGGGAGCTCAGGGGCTTCTTTGTCCCCATAGCCCGCCTGCAGCAAGCAGGGTGGGCCCTTTGTCTGCGAGCGAACCAAGCAGCACGGAGTTTCGATCAGGGCACCTAGTGAGACATCATTGTGGTGAGTGAGTGCTGCAGCACCCGGGAACAGCCCGCCTACACTTCCTGATCAACCTACAGGGCTACACTGCCCGGTACCTCCTCTCTCTTCCTATCCCATCCAGCTTACATCCAGATCCCCCTACCCCCTGTCTCCCTCCATCCCTCCCTTCTTGGAGCAGAGTGCCTCCCTGTTCAGCCTGCCTGGGCGCTGGGACTGAACCCGAAGGTGAGTACAAAGGGGAAGGTGGTAGCTCCTTTGTCTCCATAACCTGCCTGCAGCAAGCAGGGTGGGCCTTTGTTTGCAAGCTAACCAAGCAGCAAGGAGATCGGAACTGGACTCCAGGAGAAACATCACGGGGGAGTGACATCACTTGGAAGGTACATCAGTTGGCAAGAAGACCTGATCCTGTAAAAGAAGATCCATAGGAGAATATTGGAAGGAAGAGATGGGGAGACGCCAATGCAAGAATTCACCCAACAATCTGAAGAACAACACGAAACCACCAGAAGCCAGCGACCTCACAACAGGAGGACATGAACACCTTAATCATGAAGAAGGAGAAAAAACTGACTTCATGACAGTGATTGACACCCTTAAACAGCATATAAAAAACGCCCTTATAGAAATGGATGAGAAGTATAACAGAAAGTTCGAGGAATTGAGTAAATCAGTGAATGATACCCTAGGAAAGCAAGGAAAAACAATCAAGCAGATAATGGAAACAGTTCATGATTTGAAAAATGAAATGGAGGCAAAGAAGAAAACACAAACAGAGGGCCGGCTGGACATGGAAAATCTAGGTAAACGAATAGAGACTACAGAAACAAGCATAACCAGCAGAATACAAGAGATAGAAGAAAGAATCTCAGAGTCTGAGGATAACATAGAGAAAATAAACGCACTGATCAAAGAAAACAGCAAGTCCAACAAACTCTCATCACAAAACATTCAGGAAATATGGGACACAATAAAAAGACCAAACCTAAGAATAATTGGAGTAGAAGAAGGAGAAGAAGTGCAGCTCAACGGTCCAGAAAATATACTTAACAAAATTATAGAAGAAAACTTTCCCAACCTGAAGAAGGATGTACCTATGAAGGTTCAAGAGGCATACAGAACCCCAAATAGGCTGGATCAAAAAAAAACATCCCCTCGCCATATAATAATCAAAACACAAAATATACAGAATAAAGAAAGAATATTAAGAGCCGCAAAGGAAAAAGGCCAAATTACTTACAAAGGTAAACCTATCAGACTTACACCTGACTTCTCTATGGAAACCATGAAAGCCAGAAGGTCCTGGATAGATGTACTGCAAAAACTAAGAGACCATGGATGCAAGCCCAGACTACTATATCCAGCCAAGCTTTCATTCACCATAAATGGAGAAAACAAAATGTTCCAGGATAAAAACAAATTTAAGCAATACGTAGCCACAAATCCAGCCTTACAGAAAATAATAGAAGGAAAATCACTAACCAAGGAGTCCAACAAAGACCTCAATAACTCAGACATCTAGAGACCCTTCACCAGCGCAACTCAAAGAAGGGAAACACACAAACCCTACTACTTAAAAAGTGACCGGAGTTAACAACCACTGGTCATTAATATCTCTTAATGTCAATGGACTCAACTCACCTATAAAAAGGCACAGGCTAAGAGACTGGATACGAAAACAGGATCCAACATTCTGCTGTCTACAAGAAACACACCTCAACCACAAAGACAGGCACCTACTCAGAGTAAAGGGCTGGGAAAAGGCTTATCAAGCAAATGGACCTAAGAATCAAGCAGGTGTGGCCATACTAATTTCTAACAAAGTTGACTTCAAACTTAAATCAATCAAAAGAGATGGAAAGGGACATTTTATACTCATAACAGGAAAAATTCATCAGGAAGAAATCTCAATCCTGAATATCTATGCCCCTAATATAAAAGCACCCACGTATGTAAAAGAAACATTGCTAAAATTCAAGGCAGCCATCAAACCGCACACACTAATAGTAGGAGACTTCAACACTCCTCTTTCACCAATGGACAGGTCAATCAGACAGAAACCTAACAGAGAAATTAGAGAATTAATGGAGGTAATGAAGCAAATGGACTTAACAGACATCTATAGAATATTCCACCCAAAGAGGAAAGAATATACCTTTTTCTCTGCAGCTCATGGAACCTTCTCGAAAATTGACCACATACTTGGTAACAAAGCTAACTTACACAGCTACAAAAAAATATTACTAACCACCTGTTTCTTATCAGACCACCATGGATTAAAGTTAGAATTCAACAACAATGCTACCCCCAGAAAGCCTACAAACTCATGGAAACTGAACAGTCAACTACTGAACCATACCTGGATTAAGGAGGAAATAAAGAAAGAAATTAAAGTCTTCCTGGAATTCAATGAAAATAAAGAAACAACATACTCGAACTTATGGGACACTATGAAAGCAGTCCTGAGAGGAAAGTTCATAGCACTAAGTGCCCACTTAAAGAAAACAGAAAAAGCACATATTGGAGACTTAACAGCCCACCTGAAAGCTCTAGAAAAAAAAGAAGCAGACTCACCTAGGAGGAGTAGAAGACTGGAAATAATCAAACTGAGGGCTGAAATCAACAAAATAGAAACACAAAAAACAATCCAAAGAACCAATGAATCAAGAAGCTGGTTCCTGGAGAAAATCAACAAGATTGACAAACCCCTATCCAAACTAATCAAACGGCAGAGAGAAAATTTGCAAATTAATAAGATCAGAAATGAAAAGGGGGACATAACCACAAACACAGAGGAAATTCAGAGAGTCATTAGATCTTACTACAAAAGCTTGTATGCCACTAAACTGGAAAATGTAAAAGAAATGGACACTTTCTTAGATAAATACGATTTACCAAAATTAAATCAGGACCAGGTGAACAAGCTAAACAGACCAGTCAGTCGCGAAGAACTAGAAGCTGTTATCAAAAACCTCCCTACCAAAAAAAGCCCAGGGCCAGATGGTTTCAATGCGGAATTCTACCAGAACTTCCAAGAAGACCTAATACCTATACTCCTTAATGTATTCCACAATATAGAAACAGAAGGGTCATTACCAAATTCCTTTTATGAAGCTACAGTTACTCTGATACCAAAACCACACAAAGACTCAACCAGGAAAGAGAATTACAGGCCGATCTCACTCATGAATATCGACGCAAAAATCCTCAACAAAATACTGGCAAACCGAATCCAAGAACACATCCGAAAAATTATCCATTATGATCAAGTAGGCTTCATTCCTGAGATGCAGGGCTGGTTCAACATACGAAAATCTATCAATGTAATCCATCATATAAATAAACTGAAAGAAAAAAACCATATGATCAATTCATTAGATGCTGAAAAAGCATTTGACAAAATTCAACATCCATTTATGTTAAAAGTCTTGGAGAGATTAGGGATACAAGGGGCATACCTGAATATAATAAAAGCTATATACAGCAAGCCGACAGCTAACATCAAATTAAATGGAGAGAAACTCAAAGCCATCCCGCTTAACTCAGGAACACGACAAGGCTGCCCACTTTCGCCATACCTCTTCAATATAGTGCTGGAAGTTCTAGCAATAGCAATAAGACAGCATAATGGGATCAAGGGGATTCGAATTGGAAATGAAGAAGTTAAACTTTCGTTATTCGCAGATGATATGATAGTGTACATAAGAGACCCCCAAAATTCCACCAAAGAACTTTTACAGCTGATAAACAGCTTTAGTAATGTGGCAGGATACAAGATCAACTCCAAAAAATCAGTCGCCCTCCTATACTCAAAGGATATGGAAGCAGAGAGGGAAATCAGAGAAGCTTCTCCATTCACGATAGCCACAAACAGCATAAAATATCTTGGGGTAAATCTAACCAAGGAAGTGAAAGATCTATTTGACAAGAACTTTAAGGCATTGAAGAAAGAAATTGAAGAGGATACCAAAAAATGGATGGACATCCCTTGCTCTTGGATTGGGAGGATCAACATAGTAAAAATGGCAATTCTACCTAAGGCAATTTATAGATTCAATGCAATCCCCATCAAGATCCCATCAAAATTCTTCACAGATCTGGAGAGGACAATAATCAACTTTATATGGAAAAACAAAAAACCCAGGATAGCCAAAACAATCCTATACAATAAAGGATCTTCTGGAGGCATTACCATCCCTGACTTCAAACTCTATTACCGAGCTACAGTAATGAAAACAGGGTGGTACTGGCATAAAAACAGAGAAGTCGACCAATGGAATCGTATAGAAGACCCGGACTTTATCCCACAAACCTATGAACACCTCATTTTCGATAAAGCAGCTAAAAGTTTACATTGGAAGAAAGAAAGCATCTTCAACAAATGGTGCTGGCACAACTGGATGTCAACCTGTAGAAGAATGAAAATAGACCCATATCTATCACCGTGCACAAAACTCAAGTCCAAATGGATTAAAGACCTCAATATCAGCCCGAAAACACTGAATCTGATTGAAGAGAAAGTGGGCAATACCCTACAACAGATGGGCACAGGCGATCGCTTCTTAGGTATAACCCCAGAAGCACAGACATTAAGGGCAACATTGAATAAATGGGACCTACTAAAACTGAGAAGCTTCTGTAAAGCAAAGGACACTGTCACTAAGACAAAAAGGCAACCTACTGACTGGGAGAAGATCTTCACCAACCCCGCAACAGACAAAGGTCTGATCTCCAAAATATATAGAGAACTCAAGAAACTAGACTTTAAAATGCTAATTAACCCAATTAAAAAATGGGGCGCTGAACTGAACAGAGAATTCTCAACAGAAGAAGTTCAAATGACCAAAAGACACTTAAGGTCATGCTCAACCTCCTTAGCGATCAGGGAAATGCAAATCAAAACAACTTTGAGATATCATCTTACACCTGTAAGATTGGCTAAAGTCAAAAACACCAAGGATAGCCTTTGCTGGAGAGGCTGTGGAGGAAGGGGTACCCTCATCCATTGCTGGTGGGAATGCAATCTTGTGCAACCACTGTGGAAGTCAGTGTTTCGGTTTCTCCGGAAATTCGGGATCAACCTACCCCTCGACCCAGCAATACCACTCTTGGGAATTTACCCAAGAGATGCTCTATCACATGTCAAAAGCATTTGTTCAACTATGTTCATAGCAGTATTATTTGTAATAGCCAGAACCTGGAAACAACCTAGATGCCCTTCAATGGAAGAATGGATGAAGAAAGTATGGAATATATACACACTAGAGTACTACGCTGCAGTAAAAAACAATGACTTCTCGAATTTTGCATGCAAATGGATGGAAATAGAAAACACTATCCTGAGTGAGGTATCCCAGGCCCAAAAAGATGAACATGGGATGTACTCACTCATAATTGGTTTCTAGCCATAAATAGGGTTCACGGAGTCTACAATAGGCGAATCTAAAGAAGCTAAGTAAGAAGGTGAACCCAAGGAAAAACATATAGTTATCCTCTTGGATAAGGGAAGTAGACAAAATTGCCGGGGGGAAAAGTGGGATCTTGGGGGTGGGGTGGGATGGGGGTTAGGGGAGATGGGGAGAGAAAAGGTAGAAGGGAAGGAGGGGGGACTTGGGGAAACAGGAGGATCAGGATAAAGGAAGGTTGGATAGGGGAGCACGGAACCACAATTCTGAGTTAAGGGACCCACTTTAGGGTGGGCAGGAGACTTGACCCTAGAGGGGCTCCCAGGTGCCCAAGCTGAGGTCCCCAGTTAGTTTCCTGGGCAGCTGAGGATAGGGAACCTGAAATGACCCTACCCTAGAGCAATACTGACGAATATCATGCATATCATCCTAGAACTTTCATCTGGCGATGGATGGAGATAGAGACAGAGACCCACACTGGAGCACTGGACTGAGCTCCCAAGGTCCCAATGAGGAGCAGAAGGAGTGAGAACATGAGCAAAGATGTCGGGACCACGAGGAGTGCACCCACCCACTGAGACAGTGGAGATGATCTACTGGGAGCTCACCAAGGCCAGCTGGACTGTTACCAGAAAAAGCATGGGATAAAACTGGACTCTCGGAACATGGCGAACAATGAGGGCTGATGAGACGCCAAGGACAATGGCACGCGGTTTTGATCCTAAGCAATGTGCTGGCTTGGTGGGAGCCTAGCCAGTCTGGATGTTCACCTTCCTAGATATGGATGGAGGGGGGAGGACCTAGGACGTACCACAGGGCAGGGAACCCTGACAGCTCTTTGGACTGGAAAGGGAGGGGGAGAGGAGTGGGGGGAAGGGGAGAGGGGTGGGAGGAGGGGGAGAAGAGTGGGAGGAGGGGGAGAAGAGTGGGAGGAGGGGGAGGGAAATGGGAGGCTGGTGGGAGGAGGTGGAAATTTGTTTTTTTTTCTTTTCTTTATCCTCCTTTTATCAATAAAAAAATTTAAAAAAAAAAAAGAATATACCAAACACAGACCCTGTGGATGAGTGGAGGCATAGATTATGCCTAAAAACAGACTATGTGAAGTGAAAGGTGTCATGTAAGGTCTGAGACACATGACAACAATGACCTATATTTTGTCTCAGAGACATCTGCAACTCCATGAACATGGCATCTTATATGAAAAACATCTGAGCTGTTGAGATGCTTGGTGGATAATTTGCTGTTTTGTTTTCTTTTTTGGTGACTTAAATTAAACATGGTTTTAAGGGAGAAGTATATTTCTTTCTATATTAAACCCCTAACATTGTCTACTCATTTTTGCTGTATAGTTTAATATTCTATTTGATTATTTGGAGTATCTTTTGTAGCGATTTCTTGTGAACATAAACTCCATCTTTTGAAATGTCAAAAAAAAATGTAAAGTATAATTAAGAAATATAGGTTAATAGATAGTCATCTAAAATAGTCAACCTTGTATTCAAGTTAGTTAAGTTTTCTAGATATATAGACATATATTTCATTAAGATAGGTATTTTTTAAATCTTTCAGAGACCTTCAGAATATGGCTTTTAAAACGTTTTAATTACTGAGGACTTTTTATGACAGTGAGACACATTTGCTCCTTGCAAAACCAATTTACTTCAAGAGGTTTATGGGCATTGAAGAGGCTCCTTATGGATTTATTAGCCATTTGAGCCACAAAAAAAAACCTGCTTTTGTCTGGGCAGCTTAATGTTATGCTGTATAAACTAGACATACAGGACCCATAGAAAAATGACTGCTAAAACTGCCTAAAGAAAGTCAAACAATCCTTCATGGTCTCTGCTTCATGAAAGAGTCTGCCAGACATTCTGTAGGACACAAAAGAAAGTGACTGTTAACTGCCAGTATAGGCGGAAATGTCTTTGAAATTTCATGCTTCATGGAAGAGCCTGCTAGATACTATGGGCCTATGGGCCAAAGATTGGATGCTTCAACAATAGAGAAGAACATTGGGTGACTGTCCAGGCAGCGAGATGTCTCTGTCAATACTAAAGTTTTAGAAGTTGCTTATAATGTACTTCCTGTTTACTTAGGTTATATTATATCCTTCTGTGGTCTTTGATGAAGTTGAAGAATTGATAGTTATAGTTTTTCTTAGTTATGATAAAAATAGAGTAAATATAAATATTGTAACTATAATTCTTGCTTGATACCAATTTTGTTATATATAATTTTACTATGTTAAAGTTAAAACCTTCCTTTTTATGTAAATAGAAAAGAAGAGATGATGTGGGATTCCCCTCTGTGCTGTGAATATGATTTGTTAATTAATAAAGAAAACGGGCTTGGACTGATAGGGTAGAGTAGAGCAAAGTGGGGGAAACTAAACTGAATGCTGGGAGAAAGGTAGGCAGAGTCAGAGATAAGCCATGTAGTCGTAACTGAAACAGAAACTAGAATTTTATCCGATACACCACAGCCTCATGGCGATACACAGATTAATGGGGATAGGTTAAATAAACATGTTAGAGCTGGCCAATAAGAAATTAGAGCTCAGGGTCAAAGCAATGATTTAATTAATACAATTTCTGTGTGGTTATTTTGGGTCTGAGCTGCCAGGCAGCTGGGAGACAAATAAGTGGCCTCTTATTTTACATACCAACCCTATGGGCAAAGCAACCTTACAGAAAATGTACCAGAAGGCAAAGAAGAAAACACAAACAGAGGGCCGGCTGGACATAGAAAATTTAAGTAAACAGAGTCTACAGAAACAAGCATAACCAACAGAATACAAGAGTTAGAAGGAAGAATTTCAGATTCTGAAGATACCATAGAGAAAATAAACACACTGATCAAAGAAAACAGCAAATCCAACAAACTTTCATCACAAAACATTCAGGAAATATGGGACACAATAAAAAGACCAAACCTAAGAATAATAGGAGTAGAAGAAGGAGAAGAAGTGCAGCTCAATGGTCCAGAAAATATATTTAATAAAATTATAGAAAAAAACTTTCCCAACCTAAAGAAAGATATTCCTTTGAAGGTTCAAGAAGCATACAGAACACCAAATAGGCTGGATCAAAAAAAAAAAAAAACATCCCCTCGCCATATAATTATCAAAACACAAAACATACAGAATAAAGAAAGAATATTAAGAGCTGAAAAGGAAAAAGGCCAAATTACTTATAAAGGTAAACCTATCAGACTTACACCTGACTTCTCTATGGAAACCATGAAAGCCAGAAGGTCCTGGATAGATGTACTGAAGAAACTGAGAGTCCATGGATGCAAGCCCAGATTACTATACCCAGACAAGCTTTTGTTCACTATAAATGGAGAAAATAAAATGTTCCAGGATAAAATAAAAACAAATTTAAACAAAACACAGCCACTAATCCAGCTTTACAGAAAGTAATAGAAGGAAAATAACTAAGCAAGGAGTCCAACAATGACCACAATAACTCAGACATCTAGAGACCCTTCACCAACACAAATCAAAGAAGGGAAACACTCAAACGCTACGACTAAAAAAGTGACCGGAGTTAACAACCACTGGTCATTAATATCACTTAATGTCAATGGACTCAACTCACCGATAAAAAGGCACAGGCTAAGAGATTGGATAAAAAAACAGGATCCAACATTCTGCTGTTTACAAGAAACACACCTCAACCACAAAGACAGGCACCTACTCAGAGTAAAGGGCTGGAAAAAGGCTAATCAAGCAAATGGACCTAAGAAACAAGCAGGTGTGGCCATAGTAATCTCTAACAAAGTTGACTTCAAACTTAAATCAATCAGAAGAGATGGAGAGGGACATTTTATACTCATAACAGGAACAATTCATCAGGATGAAGTCTCAATCCTGAACATCTATGCCCCTAATATAAATGCACCCACGTACATAAAAGAAACATTGCTAAAACTCAAGGCAGCCATCAAACCGCACACACTAATAGTAGGAGACTTCAACACTCCTTTCTCACCAATTTACAGGTCAATCAGACAGAAACCTAACAGAGAAATAAGAGAATTAAAGGAGGTAATGAATCAAATGGACTTAACAGACATCTATATAATATTCCACCCAAATAGGAAAGAATATACCTTCTTCTCTGCAGCTCATGAAACTTTCTCAAAAATTGACCACATAGTCGGTAACAAAGCAAACATCCACAGTTACAAAAAAATATTAGTAACCACCTGTGTCTTATCAGGTCACCATGGATTAAAATTAGAATTCAACAACAATGCTACTCCCAGAAAGCCTACAAACTCATGGAAACTGAACAGTCAAGTACTGAACCATACCTGGATTAAGGAAGAAATAAAGAAAGAAATTAAAGTCTTCCTAGAATTCAATGAAAATAAAGAAGCCACATACTCAAACCTATGGGACACTATGAAAGCAGTCCTAAGAGGAAAGTTCATAGCACTAAGTGCCCACTTAAAGAAAGCAGAGAAAGCTCACATTGGAGACTTAACAGCACACCTGAAAGCTCTAGAAAAAAAAGAAGCAGACTCACCTAGGAGGAGTAGAAGACTGGAAATAATCAAACTGAGGGCTGAAATCAACAAAATAGAAACACAGAAAACAATCCAAAGAATCAATGAAACAAAAAGCTGGTTCCTGGAGAAAATCAACAACATTGACAAAACCCTATCCAAACTAATCAAACGGCAGAGAGAGAATTTGCAAATTAATAAGATCAGAAATGAAAAGGGGGACATAACCACAGACACAGAGGAAATTCAGAGAATCATTAGATCTTACTACAAAAGTCTGTATGCCACAAAACTGGAAAATGTAAAGGAAATGGACACTTTTTTAGATAAATACCATTTACCAAAGTTAAACCAGAACTAGGTGAACAATCTAAATAGACCTGTTAGTCGCGAAGAATTAGAAGAGGTTATCAAAAACCTCCCTACCAAAAAAAGCCCAGGACCAGATGGTTTCAATGTGGAATTCTACCAGAACTTCCAAGAAGACCTAATACCTATACTCCTTAATGTATTTCACAATATAGAAACAGAAGAGGCATTTCCAAATTCCTTTTATGAAGCTACAGTTACTCTGATTCCAAAAACACAAAGACTCAACCAAGAAAGAGAATTATAGACCAATCTCACTCATGAACATCGATGAAAAAATCATCAACAAAATACTGGCAAACCGAATCCAAGAACACATCAGAAAAATTATCCATTATGATCAAGTAGGCTTCATCCCAGAGATGCAGGGCTGGTTCAACATACGAAAATCTATCAATGTAATCCATCATATAAATAAACTGAAAGAAAAAAATCATATGATCATTTCATTAGATGCTGAAAAAGCTTTTGACAAAATTCAACATCCCTTTATGATAAAAGTATTGGAGAGATTAGGGATACAAGGGTCATACCTAAATATAATAAAAGCTATATACAGCAAGCCGACAGCTAACATCAAATTAAATGGAGAGAAACTCAAAGCCATCCCACTAAACTCAGGAACACGACAAGGCTGTCCACTCTCTCCATACCTCTTCAATATAGTGCTTGAAGTTCTAGCAATAGCAATAAGACAACATAAGGGAATCAAGGGGATTCGAATTGGGAAGGAAGAGATTAAACTTTCGTTATTTGCAGATGATATGATAGTGTATATAAGCAACCCCCAAAACTCCACCAAAGAAATTTTACAGCTGATAAACACCTTTAGTAATGTGGCAGGATACAAGATCAACTCCAAAAAATCAGTCGCCCTCTTATACACAAAGGATATGGAAGCAGAGAGGGAAATCAGAGAAGCTTCGCCTTTCACGATAGCCATAAACAGCATAAAATATCTTGGGGTAACTCTAACCAAGGAAGTGAAAGATCTATTTGACCAGAACTTTAAGGCATTGAAGAAAGAAATTGAGGAGCATACCAAAAAATGGAAGGACCTCCCTTGCTCTTGGATTGAGAGGATCAACATAGTATAAATGGCAATTCTACCAAAGGCAATTTATAGATTCAATGCAATCCACATCAAGGTCCCATCAAAATTCTTCACAGATCTTGAGAGGAAAATAATCAACTTTATATGGAAAAACAAAAAACCCAGGATAGCCAAAACAGTCCTATACAATAAAGGATGGTCTGGAGACATTACCATCCCTGACTTCAAACTCTATTACAGAGCTACAGTGATGAAAACAGTGTGGTACTGGCATAAAAACAGAGATGTCGACCAATGGAATCGTATAGAAGACCCGGATTTAATCCCACAAACCTATGAACACCTCATTTTTGATAAAGGAGCCAAAAGTATACAATGGAAGAAAGAAAGCATCTTCAACAAATGGTGCTGGCATAACTGGATGTCATCCTGTAGAAGAATGAAAATAGATCCATATCTATCACCATGCACAAAACTCAAGTCCAAATGGATTAAAGACCTCACTATCAGTCAGAACACATTGAACCTAATAGAAGAGAAAGTGGGAAGTACCCTACAACAGATGGGCACAGGAGATCGCTTCCTATGTGTAACCCCAACAGCACAGACATTAAGGGCAACATTGAATAAATGGGACCTACTAAAACTGAGAAGCTTCTGTAAAGCAAAGGACACTGTCACCAAGACAAAAAGGCAACCTACTGACTGAGAGAAGATCTTCACCCACCCCGCAACAGACAAAGTTCTGATCTCCAAAATATATAGAGAACTCAGGAAACTAGACTTCAAAATGCTAATCAACCCAATTAAAAAAAACGGGGCACTGAACTAAACAGAGAATTCTCAACAGAAGAAGTTCAAATGGCCAAAAGACACTTAAGGTCATGCTCAACCTCCTTAGCGATCAGGGAAATGCAAATCAAAACAACTTCGAGATATCATCTTACACCTGTCAGAATGGCTAAAATAAAAAACTCCAATGATAGCCTTTGCTGGAGAGGCTGTGGAGGAAGGGGTACCCTCATCCATTTCTGGTGGGAATGCAATCTTGTGCAACCATTTTGAAAATCAGTGTTTCCGTTCCTCAGGAAATTCGGGATCAACCTACCCCTGGACCCAGCAATACCACTCCTGGGAATATACCCAAGAGATGCCCTATCATATGACAAGAGCATTTGTTCAACCATGTTCATAGAAGTATTATTTGTAATAGCCAGAACCTGGAAACAACTTAGATGCCCTTCAATGGAAGAATGGATGAAGAAAGTGTGGAATATCTACACATTAGAGTACTACTCAGCGGTAAAAAACAATGACTTCTCAAATTTTGCATGCAAATGGATGGAAATAGAAAACACTATTCTGAGTGAGGTAACCCAGACCCAAAAAGATGAATATGGGATGTACTCACTCATAATTGGTTTCTAGCCATAAATAAGGGTCACGGAGTCTACAATTGGTGATCCTAAAGAAGCTAAGTAAGAAGGTGAACCAAAGGAAAAACATATAGTTATCCTCTTGGCTATGGGAAGTAGACAAAATTGCCGGGGGAAAAATTGGGATCTTGGGGGTGGGGTGGGATGGGGGTAAGGGGAGATGGGGAGAGAAAATGGAGAAGGGGAGGATGGAGGGAACTTGGAGAAAAAGGAGGATTGGGATAAAGGAAGGTTGGATAGGGGAGCACGGAAACACAATTCTTAGTTAAGGGAGCTACCTTAGGGTTGGCAAGAGACTTGAACCTAGAGTGGCTTCCAGGAGCCCAAGCCGAGGTCCCCAGTTAGTTCCTTGGGCAGCTGAGGATAGGGAACCTGAAATGACCCTATCCTATAGCAATACTGACGAATATCTTGCATATCATCATAGAACCTTCATCTGGTGATGGATGGAGATAGAGACAGAGACCCACACTGGAGCACTGGACTGAGCTCCCAAGGTCCCAATGAGGAACAGAAGGAGGGAGAGCATGTGCAAAGAAGTCGGGACCACCCACCCACTGAGACAGTGGAGCTGATCTACTGGGAGCTCACCAAGGCCATCTGGACTGTGACTGAAAAAGCATGGGTTAAAACTGGACTCTGAACATGGCGAACAATGAGGGCTGATGAGACGCCAAGGACAATGGCACGGGGTTTTGATCCTACGTAATGTGCTGGCTTTGTGGGAGCCTACCCAGTTTGGATGTTCACCTTCCTAGATATGGACGGAGGGGGGAGGACCTAGGACTTACCACAGGGCAGGGAACCCTGACTGCTCTTTGGACCGGAGAGGGAAGGGGAGAGGAGTGGGAGGAGGGGGAGAAGGTGGGAGGAGGGGAAGAAGGGTGGGAGGAGGGGGAGGGAAATGGGAGGCTGGGAAGAGGTGGAAACTTGTTTTTTTTTCTTCCTTTTCTCAATAAAAAAAAAGACTAAAAAAAAAAAAAAGGAAATGTACCAGAAACTTCAAATTGATGATTCATCATGCCTATCAACATTTCCTCATAGATAGGGAAGGAATCGCATCCATCCCCCAGTAACTGTTGTAGTATTCAGTTTTCAGGGTAAGGCAAATAATTTTCTTCAGGGGTGCAACCACTGATAAGCTGCTTTTGCTCCAATAAATCATCTCCTACTCATCGTGAAGCAACAAACCAATTAGTTTGTTATTAGTTAACATAAAAATAAAAGAGAAAAGCAGGGAAAGGACTTGTTGGAAAGAAAGGGTCCCATGAGAGACAGAGGAAGATGAGAGAGGGGAGAAGAGTGAAAATGACTAAACTTTATTATCTAAATATATGAAACCATCAAAGAACAAAAATATTCTTAGGAAATTGCCAAGTCGAGACCCCAGATGTTTCATCTGGGTTATGTTGTCCAGACTGGAGTTAACTTGTATCAGCCACATAGTTGTATATGCCTCATCTTTAATTGTTTACAAAGATGTAACCAAATCTACCACTTGAAGCTGGTGTGGATCTCCAAGAGGCTATAATATGCCTGAAAATTAGGTCCATTGGTGCATGGCTTCAACTCAGGGACTGTTAAAATGTGCTATACTCAAGAAACCTGCCTAAAAAAACAAATACATGTTTTCAGTCTGGATCATGTAATCTTTGACTGTATGACATATGAAGATTGCTGGAGAAAATACAGTGTACATTTTGAAAACATAATAGATTAAAAATAAGCTTGCTATGTCAACTAAGTTCATTGGAGCCTAAAAATATTAACATTGATCCATACATGTTGGTACACAACATCAAGTCCAACAACTGGGAGGCAGAGGCAGATGCATCTCTGTGAATTTTAGGCCTGCCTGGTCTACAAAGCAAGTTTCAGGACAGCCATGGCTGTATCACAGTAACCCTGTCTCAAAAACCAAAATGAAAGCCAAAAATGTTAATATTCTTAATGGGAAGTATTTAGCTATGGCTGCTGAATGAAAACCTTTCTAAAGCTAAACTACATGCTATCAGCAATTAGGGCTTTAACCCCTGCTCTAAAATAATAAGTAATATGGAAAATATGTGTAGTTCAGTCTGGTAAGACATATGTCATCATTGTTCCATACAGAGTCCAAAGTAATCACCAGGTTCTTCTAAAGTCCCAGACCAAATTGCCCTACGTGGCCTTTGATTTCATCCTTTTCTTCACCTCAACCACAGCAATTGTCAAGAGCAAACACTTAAATTGGAGCCTTGGGAATTTATCCAATGCCATATAAACCTGCTGAGTAGATTGTGCTTTGTTTGGTGAAATACTTTGGCTATAATGGCGCTGTTAAGCATGGATGCCCAAAATCTCTGTTCTATGGCTTCCAAACTCAATGGAGGCAAAGGCTACTGGAGGAACATGAAAGTTGTGCCTCATTTTACTGTGAGAATCAACATGATTATGTGTATATATATATGTATATATATATCGCATTAAATGATACTTCCACATCAGAATGCATCTTACACGCATTGAGAACTGTTGTCTGTAGTTCATGGGACAAGGCAGTAGGGATTGTGGACCATTGCTTAAAGCCTACCTGTTTCTTCTTGGTTGATCCAACACAAATAAACATACTCTTAGGAAGAGAGAGGAAAAAAATGAATCCCTTATATAATACTCAATGAAAGTAATGGTAGTAAGAATAATCTTCCCAGCTCCATAAAATCTCTAAGAGGAGCTGAAGTCTTGTAGCAAATTGTCAAGTTCATCCCAGCAATGGCCTGAGCTGTTGCAGATATAATGACTATAAGACCATTTTAGAAACTGATGGCACAGGCAACACAGTTTTAGACATTTATTATACCTTCTTTTTATACTATTGCCACTGGTGAATTAGGATATACTTTCTTTCACATATCAAAAGCTGTAATATGCCTTGTTTTTCCTTGTTTGTTTGGAGACAGGATTTCTCTGAAGCTATGGAGCCTGTCCTGGAACTAGCTCTTGTAGACCAGGCTGGACTTGAACTCACAGAGTTCTAGGATTTAAGGCATATGCCACCACTGCCCGACAGGCCTTGGTTTTTTTAATTGCCCTAATGGAAGTATGCTTTAAAGAAAAATGTTTGTTACCCCTCTTAGGGAAATTCAACCCCAGACTCTTCTATCTACAAAATTACTGGCTAGATGAAAGTCATTGACTCACAAAACTTGGGCTAAGTACTTGAGCCTGGTTCGTCCATGTGCAGTATAACTGAATCCTGAGATTGTCTGTTGGCTTGTCATGCATGGTAAATCTCACTGGGATAATGTATGTAGAGTCAAAACATTTTCAGAACTGAGTTTTCTCGGTTTCTACAACTTAAGACTATTTTCTCAGGTCTTAGTTATATTCCACTAGATCAGAGGTTTTCAACCTTTGGGAAATGACCCTCAGAGTAGAACAGCATTTTCACAGGTATTGCATATCACCTAGCCTGCATATCAGATATTTATGTTATGATTCATAACATTAGCATAATTACTGTGATGAGGTAGCAATGGAAATCATTTTACAGCAGGAGGTCACCACTACATGAAGAATTGCATTAATGGATCACAGCAACAGGAAGGTTGGGAACCACTGTGCTAAATGAAGTTTTGTATACTTTGGCTGACTCACAGGATATTGGGAATGGACTAGTTATTAGGTCTGCCATCTGGGGCTGAAAAATCTAGAAAAGAAATTTCTACTGCTGCTGCTGCCAAACCTAAGTTTTCATGCATATGATCACCACACTAATAAAACACTTTCTGATGAGACTGAAATAATGACCTAGAATTAGCATGCACTATCTAAATTGTTATAATTTGTGGCAGGATCCATCTCTGTACTGTACATGGTAACATGCTGCCAAAACAGAGATTAAAGTGTACACATCTACTCCTGCTGAACTTTACTACAAGACGCCAGGCTTATTAATTTTTTCAAACTCTGTCTATAAGTGGGAGTTGTCACACTGTGCGAGGCATTTCCTCTGCCACGGTTACTAACACATTGGTTGTACTAGATTTTATCTTATCTCCTTTAGTGCTTGCCAGTTGTGTCTTACTACCACTAAAATTTTTCAGATGAGTGTCGTTGATCCAATCTAGCAAGCCAACGCTGGATACAATATCATGGTCATTGATGCTAATGCAGTCATGAATTTATATTTTGACGTCATTTTTCAAAGGTGTAACTCGTGTCTTAGTGACTTACCTCTTGCTGTGATCATACATCCTGATCAATGTAACTCATAGGAAGAAAGAGTTTATTTTGAACTTCTGGTTCCAGGGAGTTAATATTCCATGGCGCTGAAGTGGTGGTAGTAGACAACTGAAGTAGCAGCTGAGGGCTCATGTCATGAACTGCAAAGAACCTGAGAGCCCAGCACACTTCTTTAGCAAGGCCACACCTCTTAAGTCTACCAAATAAGGACCCAATATTCAAATGTGTGACATATATGGGAAGCATTTAAAGTGCCACATTCTTATTTAAATATCACATGTATATCATGTGCGAATTTATGTTGGTAGTATGCTTTTTGATACTGATTTCGCTGGGTATTGCAGTTAAGAGACTGCATGATGCTGGGCTGTGGTAGGCCATGCCTTTAATTCCGGCACTTGGGAGTCAGAAGCAGGAGGATCCCTGAATTTAAGGCCAACCTGGTCTACTGAATGTATTTCAGGACAGCCAGGGCTTCACAGAGAAACTCTTGGAAACTGTAGATTTATGGCTACAAAAATCCAAATTAAAAAATAAAGAAACTTTGCAGTGGTGGCTCATATCTCTAATCCCAGCACTTGGTATGCAGAGACAGGTAGATCTCTGTGTCAGGACTGTCCCACAGAGAAAATAGCATGAATCTCAGAAGAGAGTTTGAAATGTCACCATTTTCACTTGCAGAGTTTTGGACATTTGAGGCATTTGAATTGTTTAAGAACTGTCTCATTATTTGGCTAATATATGAAGATGTATATAAGTATATTTTGGACACACATTCTGCCATGGATTATAGTTAAATTTAGTTGAATTTCTTATGTATTTTCAAATATTCCCTTAATTTGCTATTAGAGATTATGTGCACTGCAATGGAAGTATTCTCCAATTTCTGAGTTGTTTGATTTTCTTCAGATGAATCCTCCAATGAGAATGATACCTAATAATTTTATGCTTCCTTCCCAGATTGGGTGTACACAGTAATATCATGTCCAATAGGTAATGAGAAAATTATCCAAAAATGATGATAATTCTTTTGTTTTATTTTTACCAGCCTGGAAATACTCCAGACAGTTATGTTAGAATTGCAGAGAGTTAAGAAATGAACTTTTGATAATGAACCAATTGATAGCTAATTCAAAAGTTGTCATATATTGAAATTTATCTGAGTGTTCAAATGGTGTGTATATGAAATAAGGCTTGCTCTTGTAGCATGTCTGAGTAATATAGAGGTCTTTATACACAGAAAGGTTTTAAGGTGCATTGCCTACATTACACCCTGTTCCCCACATTCTGAGCTTAAAAATGGAAAAGGGTATTTGTTAGTTCCCGCCATCACAGCCGCTTGTCTCTGCTGTCAAAGCAGTTCTGTCATCATCTGTCATCAGGTGCCTTTCCACAATCAGCTATGCAACATGTGTACCCTTTGTAGGAGTCCATGAAGCACAGCTCAGCCTCTTCATAACTCTTCACCTCTCTTGTCTCTCGTCTCTCTTGTCTGTTACTCTTCTTCTTCCCTCTCTTGCCTCTTCTTTTCTCTCTTGCTTCTCTTCTTCCTCTTGTCTGTCTGTCTCTCTCAAGTCCCTACTCCAATAAGGCCTTTCACTCTTCTGCTCTCCCACGCCCCCAATAAACCTCTTTCACTGACTCTGTTGCATGTGTCGCATTTCCTTAGTGGCATACCTTGGCAGGGCCCACTGAAAGACACTCACTATCACCTTTCTTTTTATTTATCCTTTCATTGGTGCTGAGACTTAATAGGTTCTCCTGGTGTTTAGTCTGGCCATGCTGGTACCTTACCTGCTCACTCTACTTGCAACAGATCCATTGTCTTCCCCCTGCAACAGATCTGCTTTCTCGGTCACTGAAGGTTTTTGCCTTTTATTCAATACCAGCGATTAGATCTCTGGTGAGGCTGCCCACATCTGTCCATTACCCTGAATGTGAGGCTTCATTTCTTTAACACATTCCTTCCTTCACCTTCTCGCTTTTCATGAAGTCTGGTACTTAACGACTGTGTGTTTCTCGGGTTCAGAGTGCTTGGCCCCTGTTCTTGCTTGACAATGGAAATACTGAACAGCATGTACACACTCACTGTGATTTTTTCTGTATCCCGAAAACACCAGGTCATTCAGGCTTTGGACTTTCTTCCTCTACCTCACCTTTGGGAACTGTGACGCACCTCCTTGCTCCATTGGGATGTCTTTTGGAGACCCACTGACCAATGCTGTCAAATCATACCTGGTCCCAGTATACTGTGGACAAGGCAGTCATGGAACTGACAAAGAATTCTCTACTCGTTTTCTTTGCTCCAAGAACAGAGAATTCTCAGCAGAGGAAGTTCAAATGGCCAAAAGACACTTAAGGTCATGCTCAACCTTCTTAGCGATCAGGGAAATGCAAATCAAAACAACTTTGAGATATCATCTTACACCTGTAAGATTGGCTAAAGTCAAAAACACCAAGGATAGCCTTTGCTGGAGAGGCTGTGGAGGAAGGGGTACCCTCATCCATTGCTGGTGGGAATGCAATCTTGTGCAACCACTGTGGAAGTCAGTGTTTCGGTTTCTCAGGAAATTCGGGATCAACCTACCCCTGGACCCAGCAATACCACTCTTGGGAATTTACCCAAGAAATGCCCTATCATATGACAAGAGCATTTGTTCAACTATGTTCATAGCAGTATTATTTGTAATAGCCAGAACCTGGAAACAACCTAGATGCCCTTCAATGGAAGAATGGATGAAGAAAGTGTGGAATATCTACACATTAGAGTACTATGCTGCGGTAAAAAACAATGACTTCTCAAATTTTGCATGCAAATGGATGGAAATAGAAAACACTATCCTGAGTGAGGTAACCCAGACCCAAAAAGATGAAAATGGGATGTACTCACTCATAATTGGTTTCTAGCCCTAAATAAGGGACACAGAGCCTACAATTGGTGATCCTAAAGAAGCTAAGTAAGAAGGTGAACCAAAGGAAAAACATATAGTTATCCTCTTGGCTATGGGAAGTAGACAAAGTTGCCGGGGAGAAAATTGAGATCTTGGGGGTGGGGTGGGATGGGGGTAAGGGGAGATGGGGAGAGAAAAGGGAGAAGGGGAGGAAGGGGGGAACTTGGAGAAAAAGGAGGATTGGGATAAAGGAAGGTTGGATAGGGGAGCACGGAAGCACAATTCTTAGTTAAGGGAGCCACCTTAGGGTTGGCAAGAGATTTGAACCTAGAATGGCTCCCAGGTGCCCAAGCCGAGGTCCCCAGTTAATTCCTTGGGCAGCTGGGGATAGGGAACCTGAAATGACCCTAGCCTATAGCAATACTGACGAATATCTTGCATATCATCATAGAACCTTCATCTGGTGATGGATGGAGATAGAGACAGAGACCCACACTGGAGCACTGGACTGAGCTCCCAAGGTCCCAATGAGGAGCAGAAGGAGGGAGAACAAGAGCAAAGAAGTCGGGACCACGAGGGGTGCACCCACCCACTGAGACAGCGGAGCTGATGTATTGGGAGCTCACCAAGGCCAGCTGGACTGTGACTGAAAAAGCATGGGAAAAAACTGGACTCTCTGAACATGGCGAACAATGAGAGCTGATGAGACGCCAAGGACAATGGCAAGGGGTTTTGATCCTACGTAATGTGCTGGCTTTGTGGGAGCCTACCCAGTTTGGATGTTCACCTTCCTAGATATGGACGGAGGGGGGAGGACCTATGACTTACCACAGGGCAGGGACCCTGACAGCTCTTTGGACTGGAGAGGGAGGGGGAAAGGAGTGGGGGGAGGGGGAGAAGGGTAGGAGGAGGGGGAGTAGGGTGGGAGGAGGGGGAGAAGAGTGGGAGGAGGGGGAGGGAAATGGGAGGCTGGGAGGAGGTGGAAACTTGTGTTTTTTTCTCATTTTCTCAATAAAAATAAATAAATAAAAGTCATTAAACAACCAAAAAAAAAAGACCTGCTTGTGTGTGCCTGATCTCCCTCTCTAAACTTTGTCAATGTCCGGTCTCTCTTTGTTGCAATGTGGGAATCAGAGATGGAGAGGCCAGCTTCATCTTGCTCAGCATATGCCAGCTCTCCCCTGCAAAATATGCTGATATAACCCTTAATAAGGTATGTAAGATGCAAAGTAAGGGCCTGCTTGGTAGCCTAGGACCCCAAGGTTATATACCTCTTTAACTGTTAAGGGTGAAGTCTGAGAGGTGTAGTGCTAGGGTATGGAGGAGGGCCTGTTGGAGCTCCTGAAAGGGCTTAGTATTGGCATGAGAAGGGGTGTAACATGGAGTTCTGCTTGTTGGGGTTTCTGTCCTGCCCAGTTCCTACAGCAACTAAGGTCCCAAAGATCACCAGAGGTCTACATAAGTTATAAACTGATTCTCCCATCAGCTCAGGCTTCGTGGTAGCTCTTATAATGTATATTAACCTCTTATTCTTATCTATGTTAGCCACATGGCTCAGTACCTTTTTCAGCAGGGTAGAGCACATCTTGCTTCTTCCATGGTCTGGGCAGGACTGGGGAGGGAGCTTCATTCTTCCCAGAATACTCCTGTTCTCCTTGCCCCACCTCAACTTCCTGTCTGGTTTCCTACCTATACTTCCTGCCTGGCTATCGACCACTCAGCGTTTATTTAAAACATAACTGACAGATATAGAATTGTTCTCCTACTCCAAAGGGGTTCATGTGAGGGGTCAAGGATGGGCAAGATGGGAAAAAGAGGGGATCCAGAAACATAAGAAGCCATCTATTCCTAGGAATGATAAAATTTCCTCTTTAGTAGAGGGGACTGTGAGACTGGATTTGGTGTTTTCCATCCAAGGTCATGACTTTGTGGGTTGGGGTAATGGTTAGTCCCAAGTAGATGACTTGAGGGCCTGACAGTTGGACCATAGAAGATGAGACTGTATAGCCCCGGTTGGACAAGAAATTTGGCAGAGCAAAGGTGTCAGTTTGACTAATTTGTAGGGTAGGTGTTTAAAGAGGACAATGAGGGCAATGGGCTTGTGAGTTTATGTGTCTCCAGAACGCATACAGGGAGAGAGGATATATGAATGGAAGTACCCAGATAGGCCAGAGGGCAGTGGGCGTGTGAGTGTACTTGCTTATGAGGCCAGTGGATATGGGAGTACATTGACTGCAGAGGCAGCAAGAGCAGGGCATTGGACATGAGAGTGAAGAAATATGAAGAGTGTAGGGTGATAAACTATTTGCATGTTATTGTGAGGAAAGAGAAAAACCGGGAATGAGTGAGTGTTGGTATCTGCAGAGGCTAGAGATGAGGGGTGGCCATGAGTGCAGGGGCCTGTAGGAGTCTGCAGTGACCAGGAAGGCAGTGAGCATGTGAGTGCAGGTGAGTGTGGAGGTCTAACAGGGCCAGTGGGCATGTGATTGCAGGTGCCTGCTGAGGCCAGAGGTGTGTGGTATGCAGCTAACGCCGGTGGTGGTAGTGTTAAAGTGGGCAGTGGGAATGTGGGTACAAGTGTACACAGAGGCATAAAGGTGACAGATTGCATGAACATGAACTTTCCTACCAAGCTGGTGGTGGGCATGTGACTGTTGGTGCCTAGGTCAGGGGGCAATGGGCATCTGAGTGCAAGTGCCTGCAGTGGGACTGTGTCCATGAGAGTTCAGGTGTGCACATAGACCAGAGTGTGGGCATGTGAGTGTAGGTTTTTGCAGACTCATGGTTGGCAGTGAGCATGTGAGTGGAGGCCCCTACAAAACCAGATTTGAGCAGTGAGCATGTGCATGCGGGTGCCTACAGAAGCTTGAGTTGGAAAGTTGACATGTGAGTTCAGGTGCTTGAGGAGGCCAGAGAGGAGTAGTGGACTTGTGACTGCAGGTGCCTGTAGAGGGTATGGAAATACCTGCTTTACCCATAATGGGGCAGTTATCATGTGAGTGTACTTGCCTGTGTAGGCCAGAGGGCTGTAGCATGAATAATAAAAAAAAAAACCAGAGGCAGATACTGGGGTTCAAGCAGAAGATCAGAAAAGCAAAGCAGCCAACCACTAGAGAGACCTTTTATCTCTACCAAATCTTCAGACTGAAAGGGCAATAGTCTGTCTCCACAATTCCTCAGACTCCACACTCTAGTGAGTTCCTGTCTCTTCCCATTTATAACCCACCCTCCCTAGCCATATTGCTCCCATCTCCACCTCCTTAGTGCTGGGATACTGGAATTAAAGGTATGAGTCACCACCACCTAGATCTGTTTCTGGATATATCTTGTGTAGCCCAGGGTAGCCCTGAACTCACAGAGATCCATCTGCCTCTGTCTCCCAAGTCCTGGGATCAAAGATTTGTGCCTTCACTCCCTGAACTGTAGGGTGGGCTAGTGTGGCTGCATTGCCCTATGATCTTCAGGCAAGCTTTATTTATCAAAACACAAATAAAATACCACTATATTTCCCCTTTTGTCTAAAATAAGAGAGGGCAATAACTAATATAAAAAACTATATATACAATAAGTGCAATAATTATAAACAATGTATGAGGTAATAAATACATCAACAGTGTCTAATCCATTTGTCTTTGAAAGTTCAGAGAAAATACTCTATTATCTATCCTATCTTGGTGAGTCCAAAGTATTCTATCTAATTTACTTTCTAACATAGCTTGTTTTTGTGTCTGGTAAACAAGGAAAAGGATAACTTTCTATCTAGTCTTCAACTCCTTGAGAGGTCAAGAAGAAAATAATATTAATTAAATAAGCAGGAAGTTCAAACAGGAAACTTCCAAAAATTGTGAGAAATGACAGAAACCACTGGTTGCCTGAATGGTTATTTCAAATTCCTCTGCAATGTTGAGGCATCCATCTTTGGCCTACAGGTCTACAATATTTGACAGATATTTCTGTGAAGGAGGATATTCTAAAGGACTGTCCCGCTTTGTCTTGAAAATATTTGGTAGTCACATTTTTGTATGTACTGCTAGTCCAATTAGGGCAGCCTACTGTCAGCAGTCAAGACAACAGCACTTTATTTCCCAGTGGCTTACCTTGGCCACGAAGAAAATAAACTGCATATGGAATTTCCTTGATGCTCATCATCTTCTCTGAAGTAGATTGCTGCTGTCAGGAGCAGATGTGTCTCACTGCCATAAACAAAAGAGCCAATCACCCGAAACAATGACAAATATTCATAACCCAATAAAAGATAAAAACTACCCACCCCACCTCTTGGGAATGTGAGCATTGTTTTCTTAAATTTATTCCTGTTGTCTGGAGGCAACAGAATCTTGAGAGCATCCTGAAAAGAAAGGTTTGGGTTAATTGTCAACTCCTAGGAGAGGTAGCATTGTCATTTGTTGCCAAATGTTTGAAAAATGGGGAAGTGCAGGGCTTATCTCAAGTCTTAGCTAGTGTTAGGCTGGATCATCTTACCTAGCCACCTTGAAATTGTTCTGAGAAGATTGTAACCCAAAGCCAATCTTTAGGTGGTGTTTTTCAGCTTATTTGTGTTAATGCAATACTGGAGGAATCATCCTTGTGAGTCCCATTATCCTTTTGGAGACTTCAAAAGTCCCTGACATTGACCAATGGAATCGAATTGAAGACCCAGATATTAATACACAAACTTATGAACCACTGATTTTTTGACAAAGAAGCTAAAATTATATAATGGGAAAAAGAAAGCATCTTTAACAAATGGTGCTGACCTAACTGGATGTCAACCTGTAGAAGAATGAAAATAGATCCTTATCTATCACCATGCACAAAACTCAAGTCTAAATGGATTAAAGACCTCAATATAAATCAGACCACAGTGAACCTGATAGAAGAGAAAGTGGGAAGTAGCCTGCAATGCATGAGCGCAGGATACCACTTCCTATAGATATCCTCAGAAGCACAGACACTAAGAGGAACAATGAATAAATGGGACCTTCTGAAACTGAGAAGCTTCTGTAAAGGAAAGGACATAGTCAATAAGACAAAAAGGCAACCTACTGAATGGGAGAAGATCTTTACCAACCCCGCAACAGACAAAGGTCTGATGTCCAAAATATATAAAGAACTCAAGAAACTAGACTTTAAAAGTTCTGAATAACCTAAATAAAAAATGGGGTACTGAAATGAACAGAAAATTCCCAACAGAAGAATTTCAAATATCCAAAAGTACTTAGGGACATGTTCAACTTCCTTGGCTATCAGGGAAATGCAAATCAAAACAACTTTGATATATCATCTTACACCTGACACAATGGCTAAAATCAAAAACACCAATGATAGCTTATGCTGGAGAGGATGTGGAGTAAGGGGAACACTCATCCATTATTGGTGGGAAACTTGTGCAACCACTTTGGAAATCAGTGTGGCAGCAATATTTATAATAACCAGAACCTGGAAAAAAACTAGATGCCCCTCAATGGAAGAATGGATAAAGAAAGTGGCACATCTACACATTAGAGTAGTACTCAGTGGTAAAAAAAAACAATGACATCTTGAATTTTGCATGCAAATGAATGAAAGTAGAAAACACTATCCCAAGTGAGATAACCCAGACCCCAAAATAGGGTTTGGTATGTTCACTCATTCGTGTATTCTAGCCATAAACAAAGGACATTGAGCCTATAGTCCATGATCCAAGAGAAGCTAAGTAATAAGGTTAACCCTAAGAAAAACCTATATAGATCTACCTGGAAACTGGAATCAGACAAGATCGCCAGGCAAACGTTTGGATCATGGGGGTGGAAGTAGGGTGGGGGGAAGGGGAGAGGGGATAAGAGAAGGGAAAAGGGAGGATCTGGGAGAGATTGGGGGAGTGGGATGGTTGAGATGGAGGAAGGAATTATATAGGAACAGGGAAGGAGATATCCTAATAGAAGGAGCCATTTGGGGTTGGCAAGAGACTTGGCTCTGGAGGGGCTCCCATGTGTCTACGGGGATGTCCCCACCAAGGTCCTTGGGCAGTAGAGGCGAGGGTGCTTGAACTGGCCTTGTCCTGTAGTCAGACTGATGACTATCTTGCATATCACCATAGAACCTTCGTTCAGCTACAGATGGAGACAGAGACAGAGACCCACATTGGAGCACTGGACTGAGCTCCCAAGGTCCAGTTGAAGAGCAGAAAGAGGGAGAATATGAGCAAGGAAGTCAGAACCACTAGAGGTTTATCGACTAAGACAGTTTGCCTGATCTAATGGGAGCTCACCAACTCCAGCTGGACTGGGAATGAACAAGCACGAGATCAAACTGGACCCTCTGAATGTGGCTGACAATTGAGACAGACTGAGGGTCCAATTACAGTGGCACTGGATTTGTCTCTACTGCATGTACTGGCTTTTTGTGATCCCATTGTCCATGGATGCACACCATGCTCAGCCTGAATGTAGTGAGGAGGTCCTTGGACTTCCACAGGCCCTCTCTTAGGACTGGAGGTAGTCTTGGGGAGCATGTGTGGAGGGAGCTGGAGGGAAGAGGGAGGAGGGGAGGAAAAGAATGAAAATCAGTGCCTGAATCCCAGAACATGAATAAAGCTCTGAATGTAGAAAAAACAGAAAAAAATTGTGTTACTGAAATGGATTGATAAAAATGCTGCAGAATCCCTTACAGTGGCAGGCAGCAGGCCATGTGGTAGCAGGCAGTGGGCAGGATGTCACAGGAGCAGCCAGTCCCAGGCAGGGACAGCTGCAGGTCCCCAGGCAGTAGCTGGTCCAGTGCAGGGACACACGTGACAGCAGGCAAGAGACAGAGACATGGACAGGCACACCATGCAGAGTGAGGCTGGATATTTGTTCCATGGGTTATGGGGGGGAAGGGAGAAGGGGAGAAGAGGAGAGAGGGGGAGAAAAAGGGAGAAGGGGAGAGAGGGGAAGACAGAAAGGGAGAAGGAGATAAGTGGGGAGAGGCAGAATTTGCCTCTTCGAGAGGGAGAAGGAAAAGAAAAGGAACTCAGGCTGGAAGCTGAAGATCAGCTTTCCTAAGTGGACAGTGGATGGAGTGGATGTGGCTTGTTTCTTAAAGGGACAGAACAGATCATTACAGTTACCTCTTCAGCCCCTGTAGCTGCAATTTTAATATAATTACAGAATGGAGGAAGGCTTTGTATTATTTCATTGTTATTAAAGCCCTTTGCACATATTTTCTTTTGGCCTTGATTAGAGGGACAAATATAAAGTTCTTCTGGAAAAAAAAAAGAAAAAGAAACCTTCAAAGCCCACTCCCAGGAACATACTTCCTCCAAAAAGGCTACACCTACTCCAACAAGGCCATATCTCCTAATTCTTTCAAATAATGTCTCTCTCCTCCCCCAAAAACCTTCCTCCTAGGTACCAATGCTCCCAATTTACTCAGGAGATCTTATCTTTTTCTACTTTCTACTTCCCATGTAGATTAGATCTAAGTAATTCTCTCTTAGTGTCCTCATTGTTGTCTAAGTTCTCTGGGATTGTGGTTTGTAGGCTGTTTGCATTACTTTATGTTTAAAAACCACCCATGAATGATTACATGTGATAATTCTCTTTCTCTGTCTGGGTTACCTCACTCAAAATAATGTTTTCTAGCTTCATCCATTTTCTTGCAAATTTTAAGGTGTCATTATTTTTTTTCTGCTGTGTAGTACTCTATTGAGTAAATGTATCACATTTTCCTTATTCATTTTTCAGTCGAGGGGCATTTAAGTTGTTCCCAGGTTTTGGCTATGACAATCAATGCTGCTATGAACTTAGTTGTGCACATGTCCTTATGGCATGATTGAGTATCATTTAGATATATACCCCAAAGTGGTATTACTGGGTCTTGAGGAAGGTGGTGTCCTAATTTTCTGAGAACTCACCATACTGACATTGAAAGGGGCTGTGCCAGCTGGAATTCCCAAAATCAATGCAGAAGAGTTCCCGTTACACCACAACCTCTCCAGCATAAGTTTTCATCAGTGTTTTTGATCTTGGCCATTCTTACAAGTGTAAGGTGAAATTTCAGAGTTGTTTTGATTTGTATTTCTCTTATAACTAAGGATGTTGAACATTTCCTTAAGTGTCTTTCACCTATTTTAGATTCCTCTGTTGAGAGTTCTCTGTTTAGGTCTGTACTCCATTTTTTATTGGATTATTTGTTCTTTTGATGACCAATTTTTTGAGTTCTTTGATATTTTGGAGATCAGACCTCTGTCTGATGTGGGATTAGTGAAGATCTTTTCCCATTCTGTAGGCTGTTGCTTTGTTGACCATGTCCTTTGCTTTACAGAGCTTTTCAGTTTCAGGAGGTCCCATTTATTAATTGTTTCTCTCACATTTCTTGGGAAAGTTTTTCTAAAATATACATGTTCATGATCAAATGAGCTAGAATTACCCATATCAAATATTTAGGATGACCAAAGTCTAAATTTATGTTTAAAAATTAATGATTTTTATTGAATTAGTATAATATATTGAGTGGGTTACTTTGATTATTATTTCTGAGGGTTTTTAGAAAACTAAAGATTAGCTATTCAGTGTGATTTTCAAAGATAATTTCCAAATCAGAAAAGACACTGAGAATAGATGGGTAAATATAACATCCACACTAGAGCTATTATATCTTTGGGTCTGTAAATGAATACGATCATTTCTGCCACATTATGGAAGGGAAATAAGTGGTGTAGGGATGCATAAAGTGTACTCATGAGACCTACTAAGTCTGATTAAAGGACAGAAATTTATCATTTTCCACCACACTTCTTTTCTTTAAGAATGACAATAAGCTACTTTATAGCTATAATATGTGAATGAAATTCTTCTAGGAATCTCGAGATAATAAGATGTATTTTTTGAGACAGAGTCTTACACTGTAACTCAGGCTGACCTGGACTTGTGTCTTCTAGACTGGCCTTGTTGAACTCATGGCAATTCTCATGCTTCAGCCTCCCAAGTACTAGGAATATTTTAAGGGCAAAAATGATAGTGTTTCTGCACTAAAGAACAGTGATTTGCTGTTCTATGTCAGGATTGATGAGTCACAGGCAAAAACATCAAGGCAAAAGAGGTGCTTAGTCTTTTCTATATTAATTTCAGTAGGGAAAATGGCGTTGATACAAGTATAGTTAGGGCTCTTTATGCATGGCTTCTCCATCTGCAATTCAACCAACTAAAGACCAAAAATGTTAGAATAATGTGTATGTACTGAAGAGGTATAATTCCTTGTCATCCTTCCCTAAACAATATAGAATGAAAGCTATTTACATCTTATTTACACTGTGTTTTTATAAATGGCCTAGAGCTGACATGAATTACAGGCAAGTGGTAGTGTATGCCTGTATTCGTCCCAGATAGTTAGGAATCTGAGGCAGGAGGATCATTTGAGCTCACAAATATGAGATCAGTCTAGGCAATATAGCAACGTACTGTTCACATAAAATAAAATGAGATAAAATATAGGGAGATATGGGTGTATACTATTAATAAATATAACACCACTATATATACTGGACTTAAGCATGAACCAGATCTTCATATCAAGAAGGGTATTCTGGGAACCAATATCAGATACTGGAGGGCATAACTATTGAAGTTCTAGGTTATATGTAAATTTTTAGAGCCCAACTTCTAATTATCAAGGTTCAGTTGGTGCTTCCTCATGATATAAGGCAAAACATTATAGTGTTAGCAGTTGTTATTTTAGGAAACTAAAAAAAAATTTAAATCTTTCTTTTCAAACTTTTGTTAAGTATATTTTAACAGTAAGTTTTGAATGAAGACACATGTCACACTTTATTAAAAACATACACACCTAGAAAATGGTATATGTGTCTTTGAAAATATACTTAATCACTTCAATTGAAACATTTTGACCAAAATAATCCTCTTTATTACTTTTATCATATTGTGCCTATCACTTTTTCTATTACTATTATATCCTTCATATTATATTTACTATGCATTCCCATCTGACTGTCCAGTTAGGAAAACTATTAGAAATCAACAGTGAAACACAGAGCCTTAAGTTTCAGTCAGCTCTGGCTAATATTTGGTCTTCAATGAACCAAAAACTGTCTCAGAGTTCAGTGAAAATGGACTTCAGTGACTGTAGAGAAGAGGCTCTTAAACGCAGGCTCATGTAACATGAGGGGCTATTTGCTTGTGGGGGTTTCTGTCCTGCCCTGTCCCTACAGATGTTTAGACCCAAATAAAATCACACAGAGAATCTCCATAAGTTATAAGCTGATTGGCCCATTAGCTCAGGTTTATTATTAGCTCTTATGACTTATATTAACCCATTATTCTGATCTATTTTAGCCATAGGGTTCAGTAACTTTCTCTGTACTGCAGCTCACACCTTGTTTCTTCAGAGTCTGGGCAGGAGTGGGAGGAATCAGCTTTCTCCTTCCCAGAATTCTCTTGTTCTCATTGCATCACCTCTACTTCCTGTCTGGTTTTCACACCTATACTTACATGGCCAATGAGCATTTATTTAAAACATGATTGACAGAATACAGACAATTCTCCTGCACTAGGCTCATACCATCATGTAAGCCCTTTTCAGAACACCAAAGTGGTCAGTTTAATACCAGGGTCTGCTAGGTAAAATGCATGGGTCTCCCTGGGAAAGGGAAATGGAAAAGATCTCCTAGGTGAACTAGGGGCAGATTGGGATGGAAAATTGAATGATTGGGTTTGGATGTGAAGTGTAAAAATATTGAGAGAGATGACCGGAAAGGGGTTATTTTGGAGTCAGGTAGAAACCTTATACAAGGGAAATTCCCATGAATCTACAAAGATGACTTGGCTATGACTCCTAGAAATACTGGATATGTAGGCTAAACTGGCCACCTCCCATGATCAGATGGGTGACTACCCCAATTGTAATCAGTGAGCCTCCATCCAGTAACTCATGAAAACAGATGCAGAGACCCACAGCCAAACATTGGACGGAGCTCAGAGAATCCTGCTGAAGAGAGGGAAGAAGGACTGTAGGAGGAAGAGGGATCAATGACATCACAAGAAAACTAACAGAAACAACTAACCTGGCTCATAGGAACTCAAAGAGTCCGAACCAACAACCAGGTGGCCTTCACGGGACCAACCTAGGCCATCTACTTATATGTGACAGTGGGTAGCTTGGTCTACTCGTGGGACTCCTAACAATGGGAAGAGAGGCTGTCCCTAATGCTGTGGTTGGCTCCTGGGAACCTACTTCTCATACTGAGTAGCCTTTTCCAGCCTTAATACAAGGAGAAGTGCTTAGTCCTAACACAACTTGATATGTTATGCTCTGTTGATACCCATGGGAGGCCTGCCCCTTCCTGAAAAGAAACAGTGGGAGAATGGATGGAGAGAAAAACGAGAAGGAAAGGGAGGATAGGAGGAAGGGGAAACTGGGGTAGGGATGTAAAATAAATAAATAAATTTTAAAAAGAAAAGGAAAAATAGCAGGGGCTGGAGAGATGACTCAGAGGTCAAGAGCACTTCCAGATAATCAGGTTCAATTCCCAGTACCCACATGACACAACCAGCTGTAACTACAATCCCAGGGTATATGACACCCCTTTCTCACCTCCAGGAGAGATGCACACATGTAGTGCACAGGCATACATGTAGGCTAAACACACACATAAACTATTTTTAAGTTACATAACAGTCAATACTGAAAAGTCAGGACCATGTCCAGCAGAATAAGATTTTGGTTAACAAAGCCCAACTCAGTCCATTTTTCCTAACCTGTACCCCAAGTAAGATGCCAGTAGATGTTCTTGAAAATGAGTTGTTGAGGCCATTCCTAGAAATCAGACAGACCCTACTATCTGAGTATTAAGAAGCTTCATTTGTCTAGAAGAGAACATCAAACACTTTACTGTAAGTCTCCTTTTAGGGCAGAGTCCAGGAAAGAGTCTCAAGAACAGGTAGGAGCTGAACTCTTATTCTCAATTTGCTGCCCACTAACTATGGAAACTTCCACGATCTGTTTACCTCCTCCAGCATTTGATAGCCTCAGAGAATCCTGCTCTATACTGTAGAGGTAAGAAGGGGACCCTCAGAACAAAACCCTGCCTAGCTAGAGCTTCTACTTACAAAAGAGAGCCTATCGGGTTTTCTCTTCCTAGAAAGCATATAAAAGCTATATTTAGAGTGGTCCAAGGGGGTGAGGGCCCATCTAAAGCAGGCATCTGAATTTATGAATGTCAACCATGTGGTGCTGGCTTTGGAGGCATGAAAGATACAAAAGTGAAGGGGTTATGGAATCTTCTTCTGTGTTTCCAGAGAGCCACCAAGGCTGGGCAAAATACAGAAGTACTGGAGTCACTACTAAAAGGAAATAGGCTGGGGGCCCTGAAAGGCCACTGCATGAAGCTGTGAAGGTTCAGCCTGGGTTTCAGTGAAGTACCAAGGCTGTTGGAGACACCAGAGATGTGAAGCATCTGCCAATGAGAGCAGCATTCAGGGAGGGGAATCACCCAGGCAACAAAAATGGAGGAGTGGAACCATCTAAGCCCTTGGAAAGAAAAGCCTTAGACACCAGACATTAAGCTACAAGATTTGCTATTTGCCCTCTTGAGTTCTGATCTTATTATGGTCCAGTATTTCCTCACTATGCCCCAAACAAACTCTTTCTTCCTTAAGTTGGTCACAGTGTTTTATTGCAACAATAAAAAGTAACTAATGTAAGAGGTATCTAACACAGTAATGCATTTAAGCATCTGCTATGCTGTTCATGGGCCCCATGTTTCCTATGAAACCTGTAGGAGCAGCTGAGCACAATATATAAATGGAGGTCATTAAGCTTGCTGATTGATCCTCCCACGTCTCTTGATGGTGCAAAGACTTTGCTAGCCAGGCTGAATCAAATGCAATCTTCAAATTCAACCCCAGAAAAGATGCAGATCTCAGAGAGACTAGGAAGGCTGTACTCTTACACTACTACACGGACTGTAAGGTGATGATCTGACTGATTGCACAGGGCTGTTCATCTGACATGTTTAACCCACCCACTATAGCTCCTTTTATACTAAGTTAATTCAACTGGCATGCTGTCATGTTACACACCCAGGAGGTCATGTTTTAGATTATAATATATGTGTCATAAGACAAATAAATGGCTTTTTAAAGTCAGACAGCTATCTATCCAACCTAATAGCCCAAGCCCGAGAATCAGGCTGGCTCTGCACCAAAAACATTCTTTGAGAATAGAGCTCTGAATATAATGACTATTGTCACAGAAGGCCACAGAACTATAAGAAACCCAGAACGTCTGGACATAGAGATGCTTTGCTGCAAGGAAGGAAGAAGGTGAAAAAACATCTCCATCCTGTGATTAGGGGAGCTGTACATTTCCCCCAAGGTTTCTAGGCAGAGGGAAGATGAAGTAGGAATGAGAAGGGGAGAAAAAGATAAGTACACAGGGTGATCTAAGGCTGATGGAAGGGAACTAATTTGGGTAGAATGGTACAAGTGAGAATAGGGTGTTGATAGAGAGAGGGCCTGCTTTTCATACCAGCTGCCTGGATAGCTTACACCCAAAATAATCACACAGAAACTGTACTCATTAAAACACTGCTTTGTCCATTAGCTCTAACTTCTTATTGGCTAACACTTACATCTTAATTTAACCAATTTCTATTAATCTGTGTATTGCCATGCGGCTTTGACTTACCAGCAATAATCTAACCAGCGACTGTCTCAGGCAGGAGATCCATGGCGTCTCTCACTCTGCCCTTCTTCCCAGCATTCATTTCTGTCTTCTTGACCTACCTAAGTTCTGCCCTATCAGGCCCAAAGCAGTTTCTTTATTCATTACCCAATAAATGCAACACATGAATAGAAAAACATCCTACACCATTTCTCCTTTCCTGTGTAAACAAAAAGGAAGGCTTTGACTTTAACATAGTAAAATTTCATATAACAAAACAGGTTTCAAATAATCCTTACAGTTAAATACTTATATTTACTTCATCTTTTATCATAACTAAGGAGAACTGTAACTATAACTATAAATTCTTCAACACCATCAAAGACTCCAGAAGGATAGAATATTACCTAAGTAAACAGAAAGTACATTGTAAGAAATTTCCAAAACTCTAGAAATGACAGAGACATCTCACTTCCTTGACAGTCACCCGAAGTTCTTCTGTACAGTTGGGGTATCCATCTTCAGCCTACAGGCCCATATTATCCAGCAGACTTTCCATGCAGCAGGAAATTTAAAAGACAGTTCAGTCACTTTCTTATGTGTCCTGCAGAATGTCTCTCAGACTCTTTCATGAAGCAGGAACCCCAAAGGACCGTCTCACCTTTAGGCAAGTTCAGCAGTCATCTCTCTGTGTGTACTGCATGTCCAGTGAAGCAGTCCAAGCAAGAGCAGATTCTTGTCCAAATGGCTAAGGAGCCTCTTGAATGCCCATCGTCCTCTCGAAGTAGCTTGGTTCTGCCAGGAACAGATATGTCTTACTGCCATGAAAAGTCTTAAATTAAAAAAAAAAAACATTTAAATGCCATATTCTGCAGGTCTCTGAAAGATTTCAAGCATATCTAACAGAAATATATTTCTGTATATCTATAAAATCTAACTAACATGACTACAAGCTTGACTATTAAAGATGACTCTCTATTAACCTATATTACTTAATTACACATTACATTGTTAAATGAGCTACACAACCACAGTACCTAATCAAGATGGGAAATACATATACATATAACAAACTTGAACTTAAATTCATATCAATAAAGCAAGATCCATGCCAGTGCAAATTATTCATATATATCATATCAACCTTTAAATATAAACAAACAGTTATAAACAATATTTGGATATATGAGTGCCGATTTTTCTCTCAAAACTACTTCTGCTGTATGGGGGTGCTGTTAATCAGGTCTTTCATGGTGTATCCTGTGTGCTATGTTCTTCTAAGTCAGCAGCTGAATAAAGTTATTTTTGAGGGTGTTAACAGCAACCTTTCAGGGGGGGCATGGTCTATCCTACCATATTGGTCTAGAAGCAATCCACAGGTTCTCATCTTCTGTGAAAACAAAAGAAGAACCTCTTTTTTCAAGCAGCATGTCCTCAGACCCAAATTCTGAAGTCATGATACCTTAATAATATACATTCTGGTTTAGCTTAGCATCCCATATAATGAAATATCTTTCTGTACTTAGCTCCTTCACAGTAAAAGATTTCAGAGAAAGGACAATAATATACAGAATATAGACTGTGGATTTTCTATTTTTATGTAGCTTATTTTTGTTTACTCCTTTTAATCTATCACTATATGTACTCTGTCTCTTTAAAGAATTACTCTTTTTTAAAGTATAAACTTTACTTTATGACTCTCTATACTCTTTATCTTTGTCTCCCAAGCCCACGTACATTTATCCAACACTGTGACCCATTTAGAGGTCTTTTATGTCTGAATCTGTCCTATTGTGAATCTGTAATTGTTTGCTGTCCAGGAGTATTTCTTAAAATGATAAGCACTTTTTAAAAACCTAAGCTGTGCCATTAATAAGGGTAATACCTGTTTGTCTGCCCAGTCTAAAACATAAACTGTGCTCTTATTATGGTAAATACAGTAGCTTTTATCTGTGCTCTGCACATTCCAGCATAGCGGAGCAGTTTGTTTCTCTGAGCAGCGCACATGGACCAACTTTCAGGAACAAAGCTGTTCCACTTCAATGAGGTCTACTGAGAACTCAAGAACAATGGCAATGGGTTTTTGATCCTACTGCACATACTGGCTTTGTGGGAGCCTAGGAAGTTGGGATGCTCACCTTACTAGACCTGGATGGAGGTGGGTGGCCCTTGGACTTCCCACAGGGCAGGGAACCCTGACCCTGATTGCTCTTTGGGTTGATGAGGGAGGGGAACTTGATCGGGGGAGGGGGGGAAATGGGAGGCAGTGGCGGGGAGGAGACAGAAATCTTTAATAAATAAATAAATTTAAAAAAATAAAATAAAGAGATAAAGTTTTTTTTTTAAAAAAAAAAAGCTGTTCCACTTGCCATCAAGCAAGCTTCCACAATCTGCTCACAAACCCCATCCATAGGCTCTGTCTCCCGTGAGGGACAGAGTTTGTGCTGGCGGAATAGAACAGAAAGTTGGTATTTTAAAACTGCCACTTTTTTTGTTATGGCTGCTGAATTATGAAAATCTCTCTGGGGAAGCCTCTAGCAAACAGCAAAAAGCTGTTTTAAACTCTATATTTGTGTCTAGAATTACTTTGTAAGCCCTTCTAGGTTTTATGTGGAGTTAGTTGACCATGTAGAAGTGCCAAGTGTTGATGGAGAGAGTGCCTGCTTTTCTTCCCAGCTGCCCAGTTAGCTTACACCCAAAATAATCACACAGAAACCGTATTCATTAAAACACTGCTTGGACCATAATCTCTAACTTCGTATTGGCTAATTCTTACATCTTAATTTAATCCATTTCTATTAATTTGTATATTGCCATGTGACTGTGGCTTACCAGCAAGATTCTAACCAGCGTCCATCTCAGGCAGGAGATCCATAGCATCTCTCACTCTGCTCTTCTTCCAAGCATTCAGTTCTGTCTTCTCCACCTACTTAAATTCTGCCCTATCAGGCACAAAGCAGTTTCTTTTTTCATTAACCAACGAAAGCAAGACATGAACAGAAGAACCTCCTACACCAACATGGAGAATGGAGAAAGGATCTAGGGGATCAAGAAAAACAAGCTATATTTGAAAATGTCATAATAAAACTCAATACTTAGAACTTAATTTAAAATTAAAAATAAATTGGCATTTTAGAAGAGGCTTTACAATAAAAATACACTTCATAACTCTCCATGGAACTATGAATGTGTGTGGCAGAAATCTTGGGAGTAGGGTTCCAACTTACAAAATTATCATTAGGGATTATGTGGCAAGAAGCTGTTTCAGGTTTTATAAGTACATCTTCCAGAGCAATAAGCACAATTCTGGCACCTCATTCTATTATTATTCCTGTAAATACATCAAGGCAAGTTGTATTTTTCTACTTCTAATAAGCCAGGCATAGGGAACCACCAGAAAGAGTAAAGAAGAGAATCAAAGCCTGCTCACTGTACTCATTGCCATTTGCCTCTGTCCTTTGCATAGTTAGTACTTTACTGTCCTATCCCTTGAATAGTAGAGGGTGGTAATCATAACTAGTAGTCCCAATTCCCAACAGTCACTAAGCACCAGGAACAGCTAGCCGCTTTTTGGAAAAGTGGCCTGAGCTTGTGGGGACAGGAAAGGACTATGCAGCTATTATAGGAAACCAAAGAGGGGAGATTCTTATCTTCTAAGCTCTATATGAAGAACTCACTGCCCAGAGGAAACAGGGAATGTCCAAGATCACATGGAAAGAAAGTGGTGCACTGGGACCTGAAACTGAAGTCTTCTGATTCTGTTGTGAAAGTTGACTGGACATCCTCTGAGAAGTCCTGTCCAAAGGGCCAACAGCAGCATGGGGGGGTGGGTGGGAGACATACCAGGACCTGATGAACAGTGAAAACTTCAAGTGTGGACGTTCACAGGCAGGGGCATAGATTGTTGGCACACTTGATTAGGGTCATAGAACAAAGTGCAAGCAGCACTCGAGAGTGTTAATAATAATCCCATGGACTCTCTGTGAAACATCAGTGACAGAATTTATATATAATTCAGAAAAACTCTTCAAACACAGGATCAGGCTCAGATGACACTGACTTGCTCTATGTCATACAAGACCACTGACACCTCAAAGCCTCCTTCTGGCAATGACACTGACATTCAGCTCACAACTTAAGATCTTTTTAGGTTCATTAATGTTCTGCTTGAATGTTATGTTAGTTAGGTAATAGCATTTATATAATGTTACATTTAAAATCGATTTCTTCTACTTTTTCTGGGTTAGGATGTTCAAGTCTTCCTGTTGTGTGTTCGCTGGATTCTGGTGTTACCATGTTGCTTTTCAGGATGTTGGAGGAATTCTATCATTGTCACCTACCCATCTCTTCCTTCAAATGAGGCCAACAGAGTCTTGGCATCTTGGTCCAAATTTTGCTGTGGCTGACTGAGTACTTGGGAGTTTTTCTTGGTCTGCCCTCTCATAGGTCCCCTCAGCATTGGAGCAGGCTGTATTTGAGGATTCCAAGGACCTCACACATGAAAGGTGGGCTTGGGTACAGGGTGGGTTGGAGGAAAGCCCAACAGCAGGGACACTCACAGCTGGCTGGCAAGAAAAGCTAGGGAGTTCTGGCCCACTGGTAAGGTCATGGACAGTGGGGTATCTGGCTGTCCATGATTGTGGGTGCTGACTCACCTCTCAGATCACCTCAGCACTGAAGCAGGCTGTGTTACAGGATTACAAGGACCTCACAGGCAAAAAGGTGGGCTTGGGGGCAAGGTGGGAATGGGGTAAAGAAAGCTGAACAGCAGGAACACACCCTGCTGGATGGCCAGAAAAGCTTAGGGAATTGGGGGGCCTGGATTATGTCCCCATGGGAAGGTCCCAGAGAGTGATACTTCCAGCTCTCTGGTTCTGTGGCCAACTCAACTCTCTTGTCCCCTCAGCATGGGAGCAGGGTCTGTTACAGGGTTCCAAGGACCTGGCAGACAAAAAGCAGGGTTTGGGTGCAGTGTGAGATGAAATAAAGAAAGCCCAGCAACAGGAACACACCCCACTGGATGGCCAGGAAAGCCTAGGGAATTGGGGGGGGGTTGGATTCTGTCCCCCTGGGAAGGTCCCAGAGTGTGGTAATTCCAACTCTGCTTTGAAGGTTTCAAAAGCCCATGTCAGACCCCGCGGCTCTCCCTGCTACAAACAAGTCTCTCATCCAATTTTCTGCCATGTTTACCCATCATGATAAAAATTGATTGACATCTGAAATTATAAGCAAGCTCCAATTAAAAGATTTCTTTTATAAGAGTTGTCATGGTCATGATGTCTTTTCACAGCAATAGACCACTGACTAAGACAATCTTCATATGATTTTTTAATATATAAGAACAGAATGTGTCCATTTTAAATGATACTGTGTTTTAGTCCAGAAGAAAAGTCCTGTTTCATCATTTGTAGATAAGGTAGGAGGATTAACAATTAATAATTGCCGCAACTCTTATGAAAGCAAACACAAATTCTTCACAATTATTTACTGAGTTTATTGTAGTCACTTTAAGAATTATATTATAGGATGTTGATGAACTATGAAAATAGTTTTCAAATGGATGTAAGAAATTGCATTTTCTTTGGTGAGTGTATATCTATGAAACCCTCTGCTTTAAGACAGTCATTCCCTAATGTTTATGATATATGCTTTAATTACTGTATTGAACAATTGGATTATAGTGTACTTAAAGAAATAACACATCATTTGTTTTTGTTATGAGCTAAACACAATATTAGCCTTCTTAAAGGATCACTTAATTTAATACTTGCACATATACTCATAATAAAGAAAAAATAAACTTTTAAAAAGCTAATTTAATCAACGTTATTCATTTAATTTAATAATTAAGAGGCTTATTTTTCATAGCAGTACAATAAAAAAAATTTTGGAGGACATTGAATCGCCATGACTAATTATATTACCCATAGAAAGGCATCAAAATGTCTGTTTTCTCAGCCACCCTCTATATTAATGAGAAAAGCTTTTACTTTGGTTATTGAAAAACTATTTTTAAAATCCTATATAGAAGTTAAGGTTGCCAGGTGGAGGTGGAACACGCTTTTAATCTCAGCAATCGGGAGGCAGAGGCAAATAGATCTCTGTGAGTACAAGGCCAGCCTGGTCTACAGAGCGAGTTTCCAGACAGCCAAGACTACACAGAGAAATTCTGTCTGGAAAAAAAAAAAGAAAAGAGAGAAGTTAAAATCATCACACAGTTAGCTTGTTTAGTGAGGGCACTAGGGCACTGCTCACTGATGACCCTTCAACCTAGGGTCAGGTGACTACTAGCTCAGGCCCCTGATGAGAGTTGTCATTCAAATAAAGCCTTATGATATTAAGTTGATTTAAGGAAAGCAACAGGTAAAATGTTGAGAGAAATAACATTGTGGAGATATTCAGAGAAACTGTTTAATAAAGCATCCAGAGTATTTCACCTAAAACTTTGGACTTTATTTATAGAACCCTTTAAAACATATGGCTTATGACAATCAGGGTCCAGCATGCCCTACTGCTATTCAAATTGGCACTCTTGACCTGCCCCCTCCCTACTCTAAGCCCTGGAGTCAAAACGACTTCATCATCAGGTGCCAACAGACATTTCTCATGTTGCCTTGGCTATCCCCAGAGCTTCCAGAGGCTTCTCTGTTGAGCTCCACTGGGGACTTCCTGTCTTCTGAGGGACTCAGGGACTGTGCATGTCTTCACCACCCTGCCCCTGTGATCAGGTACAGAAGTTGCTGAGACTGTTGTGGTGTTCAAGCGCCCGCCATGGCTGAAGCATCCTCACAAGTGGGACAGAACTATAACCATAACTGTGAGGACACTCTCAATACCTATATTTAGCTGAAACTCTCTGCCTCCTCTGTGTACTTATCTATAGCCTTCTACTTCAACCGCAATGACGTGGGTCAACGGAACTTGAAGCGTTTCTTCTTGAGCAAGTCACACGACTGCAAGGCCAGTGCCGAGATGTTCATGTTCCTACAGAATCAGGGTGGAGGCTGCACGTTCCTTCGTGACATTTCAAGACCAGACCGCGACAGTTGGCATGGGGGCATCCAGGCTATGGAGTACGCCTTCCACATGGAGATGATCATCAATCAGAGCCTGCTGAACATGCACGCATTGGTCAAGGGAAGAAGCAACGCAGACCTCTGCAACTTCCTGGAGCAATGCTGTCTGAAACAGCAGGTCCAAGTTCTGAAGGAGGTGAGAAGCTATCTGACCAATTTGTGCCACATGGGGGCCCCAGAGAACCACGTGGCTGAGTACCTCTTGGAAAAGCTCAGCCTGTCCTAAAGCTTCATGTGGACTGAACTGGGATGGCCCCGCTGCCAGGGGGTCCTCCTCCTCCAACTGATGTCCATGTTGCTTTTGAAGCAATTTCATTGATCTTCTGTTTCTGTTTGACTGTTGTTTGAAATAAATTTGTTTGTTTTCAGCAAAATTAAAGTATCAAGTTGATGTACAAACTCCCATTTTTAGGGACTGTGTAAAAGTGTTACACCTCTGAAGGGAAAGGGTGCCCCAATAAAAGTGTTACAACTCTGTCATGGTGGGGGAAAGGTCTCCACAATGTAAGTGTTACAGCTCTGAATGGAAATGTATCCTGGCCTTGAAGAGCCAAGGAATACCACAAAGTCATACTGAACAACAAACCTCACAAATGAGATTTAATTGCTGGGAAAAAAACCAGGAGGGTGGCTACCTCTGGTCAAGTGAGAAGCAGCAAGGAACTCAAGAGAAGGCAGAGTTTTTATAGAGAATCTTGGAGTGTGGGAGAGGGATGGAGCTTTCTAGGGTAGCCTGGAATTGGTGGGATTTTTTATTGCCTACTGACCAGATGATGGGGTTCTGTTGCTTGGCCCTGGTCTTCGTTTCTCCTTTTGTTCTGGTCTTGGGGTCAAGAGGGGGTCAGGGTGTTCATTCTTTAGCCCTGTTACCCTACACTGTGAGTGTGGCTTAATTGTTATAGTGTTTGCCTAGTATTCAGAAAACCCTGGAATGCATCCCAACCATAGCATGCACCATGGGGATTAAAGGCATTCACCACCCAGATTCGATAATTAATATAAGCCTCTTGCTACTGAATGGCTGCTGAACTGTGCAGGACAGAAACTTATGTCTACAATGGCTAGAAACTTAGTGCAATGGAAACTCCCAGGAATCTATGAGTGTGACCCTAGTGACTCCTAGCAATGAAATATATGGAGTCTGAACTGCCATCTTCTGTGATCAGACCTCCAGTGGAGAGATTGAGACATCAAACCAGCCACAAGACCTTTGAGCTATAATTTGTCTTGCCTATAAGATGTGCTAGGGTAAAGGTGGCACAGACTGTGGGAGTGGCCGACCAATCAGTGATCCGGCTTGAGACCCATATCAACAAAGTGAACCTACTACCCCGATACTGCCTGTAGGGCCAGGATCCAGAGATTGTATATCCCAGAGACCTAAGATTAAACTAAATATGACTGGGGAAAAATCAATGAAATGATTTCTAATGACATTCTGCTAAACTCATAGATTGGTGCCTAGTCCACGTGTCATCAGTGAGGTTTCACCCAACAACTGATGGAAACAGATGCAGAGGCCGACAGTCAAACACTGGGCAGAGCATAGGGAACCCTGTTGAAGCGGAGAAAGTATTGTAGGAGCTACAGGGGTAAAGGCCACCACAAAAATCCACAGAATCAAAGAACCTTGACTCATAGGAGCTCACAGTGACTGAATCAACAACCAGGGAGCCTGCAAGGAATTGAAATAGGAACTTTGCATAAATGTTGCAGCTGTGTAGCTTGATCTTTTTGTGGGACTCTTAACAGTGGGATCAGGTGCTGTCTTTGACTCTGGCGCTTGCTTTTAGGACACTTCCCTCCTACTGTGTTACCTTGTTCATCCTTAATAGGAGATGAGGTGCCTAGCAGACTTGCACCTTGATATGCCATTGCTGGCTGATTGATACTCATGGGTGGCCTGCCCATTTCTGAAGAGAAATTGAGGAGGAACAGATGGGAGAGGGAAGGGAAGAGAGACAAAACAAACAAACAGATGGAAAAGAGCCCAAGAAAATGTGCAAGAATCAGACCCACTCCTTTCCACTCTCAGGAGTCCCATAAAACCAATAGAGTATAAGCCATAATATATATATATATGCAGAGGACCTAGGGCAAATCTGTGTAGACACATGTAGGAAGCTTTAGTGTCTGTGAGTTCTTATAAGCTTTAAATCGGAAAATACTTTCTGAACAAAACACAGTAAAAGCATTAAGATCAACAGCTAATAAATGGAAACTCATGAAACTAAGAACCTTGTGCACAGAAAGGACAATGTCATTCAGACAAAGTGGCATCCTATAGAATGAAAAAAAATTTCCCCAACTATATATCCAATTGAGGGCTACTATCCAAAAGACATAAAGAATTTTTAAAAAGTAGATGTCAAAAAAACAAGTGACTCAATTTAAAAACAAGGTACAGATCTAAACAGAGAATTCTCAAAAGAGAAAATTCAAATGGCTAAGAAACACTGAAAGAAATATTCAACATCCTTAGCCATCAAGGAAATACAAATCAAAACTACTTTGAGTTTCCATATTATACTTGTCATAATGGTTAAGATCAATCCAAGTGACAGCTAAGGTTGGCAAAGATGTAGAGAAAGGGGAACTCTCCTCCGTCACTAGTTGGAATATGAATTTGTTTCTTGTTTTTTTATTAAATAATACATTTGTATTAATTCTTTGAGAATTTCATACACCTTATTTGGATAATGTTCACTCCCATTCCTGATCTTCACTTCTCCAAGCTCCATCCCTCATCCTTCCACTTCCTGGATCCATTTCATCTTCTCTTTTATTTTGAAGATGGATTCGTTCAACAATATATCATAATTATAATTTCCCCTCCCTCTACTCCTCCCAATTCCTTCTCGCCTCACCTCCAGATCGACTATTTCTCTGTCTTTCCTTAGAAAAGAACAGGTTTCTAAGAGATAATAACCAAACAACAAAATAAAATATGACAAGATAAAACAAAATCACCACATGAAGCATGATTAATAAAAACTCAGACACAGAAATAAGGGTTCAACTTGAAGACCAGAAAAGTAAAACAGCCAGCCACTGGCTCTTACCTTTACCTTAGTCTGAAATGGCGATGATCCTACCTCCAGGAACCTCAGAAGGAGACTGTGAATATAATCTGTCTCCTGTTTTACATTCCTCTCTAGTTCTGGGATTGAAGGCATGCACCACTGGGATTAAAGGCATGCACCACCTAGTTTCTATGGTAAATAGTATGGTTACTGAGGTTTTTTTCCATTCAAATATTTATTCTCCTTTTCCTCCTCCCAATCCCCTCCAGTTCCCCCACTCCCCTCCACCTTCCCCCTTCCTGCTTGAGAGAGAGCGAGGAACCCTGCCCTGTGGAAAGTCCAAGACCCTCCCCCCTACATCCAGGCCTAGGGAGCTGTGCCTAGTCCATATAGACTAGGGTCCCAAAAAGTCAAAACATTTCTTAAAAACAAGACACAGTGCCTTTATCAATGGCTTAAAGTCAGCCCCCATTGTCAGCCACAATCAGAGAGTCCGGTTTGATCATATGCTCTGTCAGTCCCAGTCCAACTGGCCTTGGTGAGCTCCCATTAGATCAGCCCCACCATCTCAGTGGGTGGGCGAACCCCTCGCGGCCCTGACTTCCTTGCTCGTGTTCTCCCACCCTCCTCTGCTCCTCATTGGGACCTTGGGAGCTCAGTTCAGTGCTCCAATGTGAGTCTCTGTCTCTATCTCCATCCGTCGCAAGATGAAGGTTCTATGGTGATATGCAAAATATTCAACAGTGTGGCTATAGGATAGGGCCAGGTCAGGCGCCCTCTCCTCATGCTCATTCAGACCCAGTCCAGCTGGATTTGGTGAGGTCCCATTAGAACAGGCACACTGCCTCAGTTGGTGGACGAACCCCTCGCGGTCCTGACTTACTTGCTCATCTTCTCCCTCCATCTGCTCCTCAACTGGACCCTCGGAGCTCAGTCCTTTGCTTGGGTGAGGGTCTCTGTCTCTATCTACATCTGTCGCCAAACGAAAATTCTATGGTGATATTTGAGATAATCATCAGTGTGATAGTGGGGCAAGGCCAGTTAAGGCACCCTCTTCTCTTCTGTCCAAGGGCCTAGCTGGGGACCTCCCCGTGGACACCTGGGGTCCCCACTAGAGCCAAGTCTCTTGCCAACCCTAAAATGGACCCCTCAATGTAGGTATCTTCTTCCCTGCTCCTATATCTGCCCTTCCTCCATCTCTACCCTCCCACTCCCCCAAGCTCTTGCCAGTCCTTCCTTTCTCCCTTCTCTCTCCTCCTCTACCCTTCCCCCAACCTCACCCCCACTCCTGCTCCCAAGCCCATGCTCAAAACTTTTGTCCGGGAATTTAGTTTGCTTCCATTTCCAGGAGCATCTATATATGTTTTTCTTTGGGTTCACCTTGTGATTTGGATTCTCTAGAATTGTGAACTATAGTGTTAATGTCCTTGGTTTATGGCTAGAGTGCACAAATAAGTAAATACATACCATATATATCTTTTGGGGTCTGGGTTACCTCACTCAGGATAGTTTTTTCTATTTCCATCCATTTCCATGCAAAATTCAAGATGTCATTATTTTTTACCACTGGGTAGTACTCTAATGGGCACATATTTCACAATTATTTTTTATCCATTCATCCATTGAGGTGCATCCAGGTTGTTTTCAGGATCTGACTATTACAAATAGTGCTGCTATGAACATAGTTGAACAAATGCTTTTGTAGAATGATTGGGCATTTTTATGGTAAATTCCCAAGATTGGTATTGCTGGATCCTGAGGTAGGTTGATTCCCAATTTCCTGAGAAATTGCCACTCTGCTTTCCAAAGTGGTTGCACAAGTTTACATTCCCACCAGCAATGGATGAGGGTACCCCATAGTCCCCAACCTCTCCAGCATAGGCTATCATTGGTGTTTACGATTTTAGCCATTCTCACAGGTGTAAGATGGTATCTCAAAGTTGTTTTGATTTGCATTTCCCTGATCACTAAGGAGGTTGAACATGACCTTAGTGTCTCTTGGCCATTTGAAATTCTTCGGTTGAGAATTCTCTGTTCAATTCAGTGCCCCATTTTTTAATTGGATTAATTAAAATTTTAAAGTCTAGTTTCTTGAGTTCTTTATATATTTTGGACATCAGACCTTTGTCTGATGTGGCATTGGTGAAGATATTCTCCTATTCAGTAGAATGCCTTTTTGTCATAATGACAGTGTCCTTTGCTTTACAGAAGCTTCTCAGTATTATGAGGTCCCATTTATTCAGTGTTGCCCTAATTGTCTGTGCTACTGGGGTTATACATAAGAAGTGGTCTCCTATGCCCATGTGTTGCAGTCTACTTCCCACTTTCTCTTCTACCAGGTTCAGTGTGGTCGGATTTATATTTAGGTCATTAATCTATTTGGACTTGAGTTTTGTGCATGGTGATAGATGTGGAGCTATTATCATTCTTCTACTGGTTGACATCCAGTTATGCCTGCACCATTTGTTGAAGATGCTTTCTTCCATTGTATACTTTTAGCTCCTTTGACAAAAATCAAGTGTTCATAGGTTTGTGGGCTAATATCCAGGTCTTCTATTCGATTCCATTGGTCGACTTCTCTGTTTTCATGCCAATACCAAGTTGTTTTCATTACCGTAGCTCTGTAATAGAGTTTGAAATCAGGGATGGTAATGCCTCCAGAAGTTTCTTTATTGTATAGGATTGTTTTGGCTATGCTGGGGTTTTGTTTTCCCATATAAAGTTGACTATTGTTCTTTCAAGGTCTGTGAAGAATTTTGTTGGAAATTTGATGGGAATTGCGTTGAATTTACAGATTGCCTTTGATGGAATTGCCATTTTTACTATGTTGATCCTAACCATCCAAGAGCATGGGAGATCCTTGATTTTCTGGTGTCCTCTTCAATTTCTTTCTTCAAAGCCTTAAAGTTGTTGTCAAATAGACCTTTCACTTCCTTGGTTAGAGTTACCCCAAGATACTTGATGCTATTTGTGGCTATTGTACACTGAAAGTATTTATCAGCTATAGGAGTACTTTGGTGAAGTTTTTGGGGTCAGTAATGTACACTATCCTATCATCTGCAAGTAATGAAAGTTTGACTTCTTTTCCGATTCGAAACACCTTGATCTTCTTACGTTGTCTTATTGCTATTGCTAGAACTTCAAGAACTATGTTGAAGAGATTTGGTGAGAGTTGAAAGCATTGTCTTGTTCCTGATTTTAGTTGAATGGCTTTGAGTTTCTCTCCATTTAATTTGATATTAGCTGTTGGCTTGCTATATATTGCATTTATTATATTTATGTAGGATCCTTATATCCCTAACTTCTCAAAAACCTTTATCATAAAGGGGTGTTGAATTTTGTCAAATGCTTTGTCCGCATCTAATGAAATGATCAAATGGATTTTCTCTTTCAGTTTATTTATATGATAGATTACATCGATAGAATTTTGTATATTGAACCAGCCCTGCATCTCTGGGATGAAGCCTACTTGATCATAATGGATAATTTTTTGATGTGTTTTTGGATTCGGTTTGCCAGAATTTTATTGAGAATTTTCCCATCCATGTTCGTGAGCAAGATTGGTCTGTAATTCTCTTTCTTGTTTGGGTCTTTGTGTGGCTTTGGAATCAGGGTGACTTTAGATTCCTAAAAAGAGTTTGGCAATGACTCCTCTATTTCTATTATGTGAAAGACATTAAGGAGTATAGGTATCAGCTCTTTTTGGAAGTTCTGATAAAATTCTGCATTAAAACCATCAGGTCCTGGGCATTTGGTTGGGAGATTTTTTTTATTGAGAAAAAAAATTTGTGCGAGTTGCTGAGGAATCCCATCAGGACGGGTGAGTGTGTGCTATCCAGGGGTGGACTGTCCCGGAAGAGAGCACAAACCCCCTTCCCCAGCTCCTTCTGCAGGACTGTCTTTCTTTTGCACGACCCAGGCCCCCAGCACCCCTCCCCAACCCTGCCCTGCTGTATGCTAGGACCAGTGCTCAAGTACAGTTTTAAGCTCCTAAACTAAGGCGACCCACCCAGAGTGGTGAGTGCCTGCCTACCAGGCAGGCCTAAGGGTCCCCTGTAAGGGAGCTGGGCACCTTCAGCTCTGGCGCCAGGCTTCCTGTGCGCTCCTGGATACCATCCCCCCCTTGCTACACTCATCCTGTTGGCCCTGGATCATTGGGCTACTGGCGGCCCTGTTTAGTTGCTGAGGAATCCCATCAGGACGGGTGAGTGTGTGCTATCCAGGGGCAGACTGTCCCGGAAGAGAGCACAAACCCCCTCCCCCAGCTCCTTCTGCAGGGCTGTCTTTCTTTCGCACGACCCAGCCCCCCAACACCCCTCCCCAACCCTGCCCTGCTGTATGCTAGGACCAGTGCTCAAGTACAGTTTTAAGCTCCTAAACTAAGGCGACCCACCCAGAGCGGTGAGTGCCTGCCTACCGGCGAGGCCTCAGGATCCCCTGTAAGGGAGCCGGGCACCTTCAGCTCTGGCACCAGGCTTCCTGCGAGCTCCTGGTTACCACCCCCCCTTGCTCCATTCATCCTGTTGGCCCTGGGTCATTGGGCTACTGGCGGCCCTGTTTAGTTGCTGAGTAATCGCATCGGGTCGGGAACGGTTCCTACTTCTACACTGAAAAGATAAACCCGAGAGTCAATCACAGCAAAGACTGGACCAAGAGACCAGGCCTCTCCTGGCTCCATTTGAAGGAAGAGATGGGAAGGCGCCAATACAAGAATTCTTCCAACAACCTGAAAGGCAACATGACACCACCAGAAACCAGGGATCCCGAAATAAGAAGAATTGTACACCCTACTCCAGAAGAAATAGAAGAAATCGACTCAAAACTTAACTATATGAAAATAATAGAGGACCTTAAACAGGAGGTGAAAAACTGCCATAAACAATTAGAGATTACAAACAAAAAGGTAGAGGAAATGAATAAATCGCTCAAAGACACGCAAGAAAACCAAGAGAAACAAGAAAAAGCAATCAAACAGGTTAGGGAAGCGGTTCAAGACATGAAGAATGAAATGGAAGCAATGAAGAAAGCACAAACCGAGGGAAGAATGGAGATGGAAAATCTGGGTAAACGAACAGGAACGACAGAGACAGGTACTAACAACACATTACAAGAGATAGAAGAGAGAATATCAGACACTGAAGATACCATAGAGAAAATAAACACACTGATCAAAGAAAACAGCAAAACCAACAAGTTCTCATCACAAAATATTCAGGAAATTTGGGACACAATAAAAAGACCAAACCTAAGAATAATTGGAGTAGAAGAAGGAGAAGAAGTGCAGCTCAACGGTACAGAAAATATACTTAATAAAATTATAGAAGAAAACTTTCCCAACCTGAAGAAAGAGGTACCTATGAAGGTTCAAGAAGCATACAGAACACCAAATAGGCTGGATCAAAAGAAAACATCCCCTCGCCATATAATAATCAAAACACAAAATATACAGAATAAAGAAAGAATATTAAGAGCCGCAAAGGAAAAAGGCCAAGTTACTTATAAAGGTAAACCTATCAGACTTACACCTGACTTCTCTATGGAAACCATGAAAGCCAGAAGGTCCTGGATAGATGTACTGCAAAAACTAAGAGATCATGGATGCAAGCCCAGACTACTATATCCAGCCAAGCTTTCGTTCACTATAAATGGAGAAAACAAAATTTTCCAGGATAAAAACAAATTTAAACAATACGTAGCCACAAATCCAGCCTTGCAGAAAATTATAGAAGGAAAATCACTAACCAAGGAGTCCAACAATGCCCACAATAACTCAGTCATCTAGAGACCTTTCACCAGCGCATCTCAAAGAAGGGAAACACACAAACCCTACTACTAAAAAAGTGACCAGAGTTAACAACCACTGGTCATTAATATCACTTAATGTCAATGGGCTCAACTCACCTATAAAAAGGCACAGACTAAGGGATTGGATATGAAAACAGGATCCAACATTCTGCTGTCTACAAGAAACACACCTCAACCACAAAGACAGGCACCTACTCAGAGGAAAGGGCTGGGAAAAGGCCTATCAAGCAAATGGACCTAAGAAACAAGCAGGTGTGGCCATACTAATTTCTAACAAAGTTGACTTCAAACTTAAATCAATCAGAAGAGATGGAGAGGGATATTTTATACTCATAACAGGAACAATTCATCAGGATGAAGTCTCAATCCTGAATATCTACGCCCCTAATATAAAAGCACCCACGTATGTAAAAGAAACATTACTAAAACTCAAGGCAGCCATCAAACCACACACACTAATAGTAGGAGACTTCAACACTCCTCTCTCACCAATGGACGGGTCAATCAAACAGAAACCTAACAGAGAAATTAGAGAATTAATGGAGGTAATGAAGCAAATGGACTTAACAGACATCTATAGATTATTCCACCCGAACAGGAAAGAATATACCTTCTTCTATGCAGCTAATGGAACCTTCTCGAAAATTGACCACATACTCGGTAGCAAAGCTAACTTACACAGTTACAAAAAAATATTAGTAACCACCTGTGTCTTATCAGATCACCATGGATTAAAGTTAGAATTCAACAACAATGCTACCCCCAGAAAGCCTACAAACTCATGGAAACTGAACAGTCAACTACTGAACCATACCTGGATTAAGGAAGAAATAAAGAAAGAAATTAAAGTCTTCCTTGAATTCAATGAAAATAAAAGAAACAACAAACTCAAACTTATGGGACACTATGAAAGCAGTGCTAAGAGGAAAGTTCATCGCACTAAGTGCCCACTTAAAGAAAACAGAGAAAGCACATATTGAAGACTTAACAGCCCACCTGAAAGCTCTAGAAAAAAAAGAAGCAGACTCACCTAGGAGGAGTAGAAGATTGGAAATAATCAAACTGAGGGCTGAAATCAACAAAATAGAAACACAGAAAACAATACAAAGAATCAATGAAACAAATAGCTGGTTCCTGGAGAAAATCAACAAGATTGATGAACCCCTATCCAAACTAATCAAATGGCAGAGAGAGAACACGCAAATTAATAAGATCAGAAATGAAAAGGGGGACATAACCACAAACACAGAAGAAATTCAGAGAGTCATTAGATCTTACTACAAAAGCCTGTATGCCACTAAACTGGAAAAGGTAAAAGAAATGGACACTTTTTTAGATAAATACCATTTACCAAAATTAAACCAGGACCAGGTGAACGATCTAAACAGACCTGTAAGTCGCGAAGAATTAGAAGCTGTTATCAAAAACCTCCCTACCAAAAAAAGCCCAGGGCCAGATGGGTTCAATGCGAAATTCTACCAGAACTTCCAAGAAGATCTAATTCCTATACTCCTCAATGTATTCCACAATATAGAAACAGAAGGGTCACTACCAAATTCCTTTTATGAAGCTACAGTTACTCTGATACCAAAACCACACAAAGACTCAACCAGGAAAGAGAATTACAGGCCGATCTCACTCATGAATATCGACGCAAAAATCCTCAACAAAATACTGGCAAACCGAATCCAAGAACACATCCGAAATATTATACATTATGATCAAGTAGGCTTCATTCCTGAGATGCAGGGCTGGTTCAACATACGAAAATCTATCAATGTAATCCAGCATATAAATAAACTGAAAGAAAAAAACCAAATGATCATTTCATTAGATGCTGAAAAAGCATTTGACAAAATTCAACATCCATTTATGTTAAAAGTCTTGGAGAGATTAGGAATACAAGGGTCATACCTAAATATAATAAAAGCTATATACAGCAAACCGACAGCTAACATCAAATTAAACGGAGAGAAGCTCAAAGCCACCCCGCTTAACTCAGGAACACGACAAGGCTGTCCACTTTCGCCATACCTCTTCAATATAGTGCTGGAAGTTCTAGCAATAGCAATAAGACAACATAATGGGATCAAGGGGATTCGAATTGGAAAGGAAGAAGTTAAACTTTCGTTATTTGCAGATGATATGATAGTGTACATAAGCGACCCCCAAAACTCCACCAAAGAACTTTTACAGCTGATAAACAGCTTTAGTAATGTGGCAGGATACAAGATCAACTCCAAAAAATCAGTCACCCTCTTATACACAAAGGATATGGAAACAGAGAGGGAAATCAGAGAAGCTTCTCCATTCACGATAGCCACAAACAGCATAAAATATCTTGGGGTAAATCTAACCAAGGAAGTGAAAGATCTATTTGACAAGAACTTTAAGGCATTGAAGAAAGAAATTGAGGAGGATACCAAAAAATGGATGGACATCCCTTGCTCTTGGATTGGGAGGATCAACATAGTAAAAATGGTAATTCTACCAAAGGCAATTTATAGATTCAATGCAATCCCCATCAAGATCCCATCAAAATTCTTCACAGATCTGGAGAGGACAATAATCAACTTTATATGGAAAAACAAAAAATCCAGGATAGCCAAAACAATCCTATACAATAAAGGATTGTCTGGAGGCATTACCATCCCTGACTTCAAACTCTATTACAGAGCTACAGTAATGAAAACAGGGTGGTACTGGCATAAAAACAGAGAAGTCGACCAATGGAATCGTATAGAAGACCCGGATTTAATCCCACAAACCTATGAACACCTCATTTTCGATAAAGGAGCTAAAAGTATATAATGGAAGAAAGAAAGCACCTTCAACAAATGGGGCTGGCACAACTGGATGTCAACCTGTCGAAGAATGAAAATAGACCCATATCTATCACCGTGCACAAAACTCAAGTCCAAATGGATTAAAGACCTCAATATCAGCCCAAAAACACTGAACCTGATAGAAGAGAAAGTGGGAAATACCCTACAACAGATGGGCACAGGTGATCGCTTCTTAGGTATAACCCCAGAAGCACAGACATTAAGGGCAACATTGAATAAATGGGACCTACTAAAACTGAGAAGCTTCTGTAAAGCAAAGGACACTGTCACTAAGACACAAAGGCAACCTACTGACTGGGAGAAGATCTTCACCAACCCCACAACAGACAAAGGTCTGATCTCCAAAATATATAGAGAACTCAAGAAACTAGACTTTAAAAGGCTAATTAACCCAATTAAAAAATGGGGCACTGAACTGAACAGAGAATTCTCAACAGAAGAAGTTCAAATGGCCAAAAGACACTTAAGGTCGTGCTCAATCTCCTTAGCAATCAGGGAAATGCAAATCAAAACAACTTTGAGATATCATCTTACACCTGTCAGAATGGCTAAAGTCAAAAACACCAAGGATAGCCTTTGCTGGAGAGGCTGTGGAGGAAGGGGTACCCTCATCCATTGCTGGTGGGAATGCAATCTTGTGCAACCACTGTGGAAGTCAGTGTTTCGGTTTCTCAGGAAATTCGGGATCAACCTACCCCTCGACCCAGCAATACCACTCTTGGGAATTTACCCAAGAGATGCTCTATCATATGTCAAAAGCATTTGTTCAACTATGTTCATAGCAGTATTATTTGTAATAGCCAGAACCTGGAAACAACCTAGATGCCCTTCAATGGAAGAATGGATGAAGAAAGTATGGAATATATACACATTAGAGTACTATGCTGCGGTAAAAAACAATGACTTCCCGAATTTTGCATGCAAATGGATGGAAATAGAAAACACTATTCTGAGTGAGGTATCCCAGACCCAAAAAGATGAACATGGGATGTACTCACTCATAATTGGTTTCTAGCCATAAATAGGGGTCACGGAGTCTACAATAGGCGAATCTAAAGAAGCTATGTAAGAAGGTGAACCCAAGGAAAAACATATAGTTATCCTCTTGGATAAGGGAAGTAGACAAAATTGCCGAGGAGAAAAGTGGGATGTTGGGGGTGGGGTGGGATGGGGGTAAGGGGAGATGGGGAGAGAAAAGGTAGAAGGAAAGGAGGGGGGACTTGGGGAAACAGGAGGATCGGGATAAAGGAAGGTTGGATAGGGGAGCACAGAACCCCATTTCTTAGTTAAAGGACCCACTTTAGGATGGGTAGGAGACTTGACCCTAGAGGGGCTCCCAGGTGCCCAAGCTGAGGCCCCCAGCTAGTTCCTTGGGCAGCTGAGGATAGGGAACCTGAAATGACCCTATCCTAGAGCAATACTGACGAATATCATGCATATCATCCTAGAACTTTCATCTGGCGATGGATGGAGATAGAGACAGAGACCCACACTGGAACACTGGATAGAGCTCCCAAGGTCCCAAGGAGGAGCAGAAGGAGGGAGAACATGAGCAAAGAAGTCGGGACCACGAGGGGTGCACCCACCCACTGAGACAGTGGAGCTTATCTACTGGGAGCTCACCAAGGCCAGCTGGACTGTTACCAAAAAAAGCATGGGATAAAACTGGACTCTCTGAACATGACGAACAATGAGGGCTGATGAGACGCCAAGGACAATGGCACGCGGTTTTGATCCAATGCAATGTGCTGGCTTGGTGGGAGCCTAGCCAGTTTGGATGTTCACCTTCCTAGATATGGACGGAGGGGGGAGGACCTAGGACTTACCACAGGGCAGGGAACCCTGACTGCTCTTTGGACTGGAGAGGGAGGGGGAGAGGAGTGGGGAGAAGGGGAGAGGGGTGGGAGGAGGGGGAGAAGAGTGGGAGGAGGGGGAGAAGAGTGGGAGGAGGGGGAGGGAAATGGGAGGCTGGGAGGAGGTGGAAATTTGTTTTTTTTTCTTTCTTTTCTTTATTCTCCTTTTATCAATAAAATAAATAAATAAATAAATAAAATTTCTGCCTCCTCCCAGGCTCCCACTCCTCCCCCCATCCTCTCCCCATCCCCCCACTCCTCTCCCTCTCCCCCCACTCCTCTCCCCCTCCCTCTCAAGTCTGAAGAGCAGTCAGGGTTCCCTGCCCTGTGGAAAGCCCAAAGTCCTCCCCCCTCCATCCTGGTCTAGGAGGGTGAACATCCAAACTGGCTAGGCTCCCATGAAGCCAGAACATGAAGTAGGATCAAAACCCAGTGCCATTGTCCTTGGCTTCTCAGCAGCCCTGATTGTTCGCCATATTCAGAGAGTCTGGTTTTATCCCCTGCTTTTTCAGTCACAGTCCAGCTGGCCTTGGTGAACTCCTAATAGATCTGTCCCACTGTCTCCGTGGGTGGGTGCACCCCTCTTGGTTTTTTATAACAGCTTCTATTTTCTCTTATAGGTCTATTTAAATTGTTCACCTGGTCTTGATTTAAGTTTGGTAAATGGTACTTATCTAAAGACGAGTACATTTCTTTCACATTTTCCAACTTTGTGGCATGTAAGTTTTTGTAGTAAGGCCTAAAGATTCTCTGAATTTCCTCAGTGTCTGTTGTTATGTTCCCCCTTTCATTTCTGATCTTGTTAATTTGTGTTCTCTCTCTGCCTTTTGATTAGTTTGGATAAAAGTTTGTCATTCTTGTTGCCTTTCTCAAAGAATCATCTCTTCATTTCCCTTTATTCCCCATCCTCTCCAGCATGAGCTATCATTAGTGTTTTTGACCTTAGCCATTCTAACAGGCATAAGATGGTTTGCAAATCTCTGATGGCTAAGGCTGTTAAACAGTTCCTTAAGGGTTTCTGAGTCATTTGACAATTCTTTGTTTGGATCTGCAGCCGACTTTTAAATTGAATTATTTTGTTTTTTAATGTCTAGTCCTTGATTTCTTTATATGTTTTGAATATCGGGCTTCTGCCAGGTATAGGGTTGGTGAAGATCTTTCACATTCTGTAGGCTACTGTTTTGTACTATTGACAGTGTCTTTTGCCTTAAAGAAGCTTTTCAGTTTCATGAGGTCCCATTTACTGTTGAATTGGTGCCTACACTAATGGTGTTCTATTCAGAAAGTTGTCTCCTCCGCCAATGCATTCAAGGCTATTTCCTACCTTCTCATCTATCAGGTTCAGTATGTCTATATTTATGTTAGGGTCTTTGATTCACTTGGACTTGAGTTAGGTGAAGGGTGATAGATGTGATCTATTTACATTGTTCTACATGGCAACATCCACTTAGACCACTGCTATTTGTTGAAGATGGTTTCTTCTTTTCATTGTATAATTTTGGATTCTTCATCAAAAGTCAAGTGCCCATAGATATGTGGATTTACTTACATGTCTTTAATTCAACTGTATTGAGGAACCTGTCTGTTCTTATGCCAATACCACTTAGTTTTTATTTCTATTGCTTTATAGTAGAGCTTGAAATCAGGAAAGACAATTCCTCTGGAAGTTATTTAATTGTACAGGATTGTTTGAGCAATCCTAGAATTTTTTTTGCTTCTCCATGAGTTGAGTATTGTTCTTTCAAGGACTGTGAAGAATTATGTTGGAATTTCCATAGGAATTGCTTTGAATCTGTAGATTCCTGTTAGTAAGATGGCCATTTTCACTATGTTAATTCTACTGATTTAAGATCATGGCAGATATTTCAATTTTCTCATAACTTCTCCAATTTTGTTCTTCAAAGACTTGATATACAGGTCTTTGATTTCATTTCTTAGAGCTGCCCCAAAATATTTTATATTATCTTTGAGTATTGTGAATGGTGTTGTTTCCCTGATTTCTTTCTCAGACTGTTTATCATTTGTACATAGAAAGACTACTGTTTTATTTTAAAGTTAATTTTGTATGAATCTGCTTAAATGAAGGTGTTTATCAGATGTATGTTTTCCCTGATAGAATTTCTGGGGTCACTTATGTATATTATCATATCATCTTTAAATAATGATGTTTGGACATTTTTCATTCTAATGTGAATCCAATTGATCTCTTTCAGTTTTCTCATTGTTATAGCTAGATCTTCAAACACTGTATTGAACAGATATGAAGAGAGTGGACAGTCTTGTCTTGTTCCTAATTTTAGTGGAATTGCTTTGAGTTTCTCTCCATTTAACTTGATGTTGGCTATTGGCTTGCTGTATATTGCCTTTATTAATTTTAGATATGTCTCTTGTATCACTGGCCTCTCTAAGCTCTTTTCAGGTAAGGGTGTTGGATTTTGTCAAAGGCTTTTTTAACATCTAATGAGACGATCTTTTTTTATTTTAATTTGTTTATATGAAAGCGTACATTGATGGATTTTCATATGTTGAACCATCCCTGCTTCTCTGTGGTTGAAGCCCACTTAATCATGTTGGAAAATGTTCTTGATGTGTCCTTGGATTTGGTTTTTGAGTATTTTACTGAATATTTGTGGATCAATGCTCTTGATGGAAATTGGTTTCCTTCTTTGTCTTCTAATTGGTTTGTGATGCCTCTGAAGATTTTGTTTGATTCTGAGGTTTCATTTTCAGTATTATTTCAGTTTGGGTTTGCTTAGTGATTTTACTTCTTTGTTAAGTTCTACTTTATTGTCTTGAATATTTTCAGTCTTGTATTCAAACATTTGTATTTTATGGTATTTATTAAGACATTTATTTGCATCCTCTTTAAGGTTTATGAAGATATTTATAGCTTCTGCTTTCCAGTCCTTGTCTTCTGTTTCAGCTAAATTACTTTCTTCAGGGCCTATTGCAATACAGTGGTTGGACTCTGGAGGAGGCATATCTTATCTTTTATTTTTTGTGCTTTTGCAGTTAGAGCCAGACATCTGTAGTCATAATGCTTGAAATGTTTCCTGGCAGTTTTCTGGTCTTGCTCTGTAGGTGCTCTGTTCTTTGGTTCCTGTTGCTCACTCTAGATCTTATCCACATGTGGGGGTTGTGAAGTAAGTGCCTTGTAGAGAAACATTCTTCACATTGAAAAACGTCAGAAAGGAATGGAAATGGGCTACAAAGAGGGGCTTATAACTATCAGTAAAAGTAGATTCCTGATGAAATATTGTTATACCCATAAACCTCTTTCAATGAAAACTGCACAAGTTTTTTCTTGCAGCGTGGGGAAAATTAACATGGAGAAACATGATTGGACAATGTGCAGAGAATGAGAGATTTTGGAGCACTCAGTCCAAAATGTAATGTCTTTATCACAAGCCTCTTCTCAAGGGTCAGGAAGGTATGTGGAAGAGAAGGAAAAAAGATTGTAAAGGCCAGAGACAAAGTTGACTCAATGGAAAAATTGTCTTTTTGATGAAACAGGACCAATACACCTAAGAATTCGCTGAGACTGGCAGCATGCACAAGACCTGTACAAGTTCAAACCAGACAGGGCCCCAGCATTGAGAAAGGGAATTAGACATAGCATCTCACCACTGACCATGTAACTATTTGCAGTTGATGCCTGCTGGCAAAAGAAAAACCAATTTTCTACACTGGAATGTCACTGGGTCTATCACCCACATTCCAGAGCAGACCCCAAGCTCCAGAATAGTTGGCCAGGACAAATGAATGTGGGAGGAGCTGGAGTAGGGTAAGAACATGATCAAAACATATTGTGTGGAAAAACTTTACATCAGCACAAAAAAAAAAAAACAAAAGAATACTAAAGCCTGATCTGACAGAGGCAGGCAGATCTCTGTGAGTGCAAGGCCAGCCTGGTCTACAAGACATAATTCCAGTACAGGCTCCAAAGCTACAGAGAAACCCTTTCTCGAAAAACAAGGAAACAAAGAGTCCTAAAACCTAATATAACAATATACAATGAGAAGAATAAAAACAAAAAAAAACATGAAAATTAAACAAAACAAACAAACAGTGTTAGAATATAGTGAGGGCATAGGTACTAGAGGGCAGCCCACTACTGCCACTTCCTAGACCAGGACACTTTCCAAGCGCATTCTAAACACTTATCCTTATGTGTATAGATGAGCATAGTACATCTAACCCTTCATTGAAGGGGCTTCGCTTTACAGCAGAGGGAGGCTATTACAGGAATGCACACTTGGGAAAACAGGGAGAATGATTGTGGGGGCACATCCCCAACGAATACATCAACAACACAACCCTTATACCAAAGGCTTAGGGAATATTCTGAAACATGGGGAAGAAAGATTGTAAGATCCAGAGGACCAGGACATCTGCGAAGAAGAAGTGTCTTCTATATGTGCCAGGGAGGCTGCACCCATAAAAATCTTAACACTGTGGTCACCTAAACAAGACCTACACAATGACAACATCAGTTGCCATGCCAACATGAATGGTGGAAATCTCACCAGGTCCTATACCTAAAACGAAATCACATGAGCACACACATGTCAACACTTGCATGTGTGTACATTGCACTTCGGGCTGATGAGAGAGGGGGAGTTGATTGGGGGAGGGGGGGGATATGGGAGGCGGTGGTGGGGAAGAGACAGAAATCTTTAATAAATAAATAAATTAAATAAAAAACAATGGCAAAAATGTTGCAGCAGTGAATAATATATCTTCCTTGATAGGATGCATTTTAAATTGTCTCTCTCTGTAATTGTCACTCAGCAGAGTCCAGTAAAGGGAGACATGAAATTTACAATAGCACAGCAAGTGTATGGAACCAGATTAAGGGTATGCATTGCCCCAGTGAAATGTGAGTGTGTGTGCGCATGTGTGTGTGTGTTTGTTCTACATGTATCAAACATGAATAACTTCTAATGGTTTAGTTTTGATTGTATATAACTTCATAAAGTTTGGGGATCTTTATTTGTTTCATTGACTTAATAGAGACTGAACTCAGAGCCCTCTGATGTCATGTGAACACTACAAAATTGATTTGTTTCTAAATCAAGCTTTTTATTTTCTTGAACTTCCAATATTCTAAACTTATAGAGTATACCATATGCTGCCATGTTTGTTTAGGCTCCAACAGTTACTGAAGGAAGAGGGGGCAGTATTTTTATTTGGCTAGTAAAACATTTGCATATTGGATATCTATAGCAGGTGTTGTTCCCACAGTTCATATTCTATATCCTATATTTAATATATAGGTCACAGCAGGACCCCTGAGATCCTTTCTTCTTTTTCTTTTTCTTTTACTTTTTCTTTTCTGAAGACAGGGTAACTCTGTAACAGCCTTTGTAGACCAAGTTGGCCTCGAAATCAGAGATCCTCCTGCCTCTGCCTCCTGAGTGCTGAGATTAAAGACATGTGCCATCACCACCCAGATCAGGCCTCCAGAGTTTTACAAGTGGTTTTGGTGGATGTTTAAATGAAACTAAGGAAAATCTGTAAGTGTCATGTCACCCAGAGTTTGTAGTTTAAGGTCTTTGTCCTAGTGAATGCCTCTGTCCCCCAGAGATTGTACTTTGGGATCTTTGCCCTAAAGAAAACTTCTCTCCACACAAAGCTTTGCATTCCCTGCTTATAGAAGCTTTACTTGTAGTAGCTAGCTAAAATATGGAAACCAAAATGCCCAACAAGTGAGTGGAAAAAAGAATTGAAAGCACACGCATATCATGGTATGGTACACAGCAATGAAAAGTAGTAGCAACTGAGAGGTGTGTGTGTGTGTGTGTGTGTGTGTGTGTGTGTGTGTGTGGTGCTGGAGAATAAAATCTAGGTGCCCACACATGCTGGGCAAGCAGCTTGCTCATAAGCGATATTCCCACAGAATGGAATCTTGACATATGCAATCAAGAGTATAGAATTAAGAGTACGGTGGTGAATGGAAAAGGCCAGCCCCGACCATTTTTATATGACATTGATGAAATGAAATGATAATGGAACTAGCAAACAATGCAATGGCTGTCCCAGTTGAAGCACGCTGCTGGGTGTCATCATAAAAAACCAGCATGAGTAAAATTTTTCTGACAGAAGAGATGAAACCTGAGTGCAGTGATCACTGCATGAATTTACATGCATGATACAGTGACAGAGAGGTCTAAACACCCAGTGTATCAGTGCCAGTGCCCTGCTTCCAGTCTATAACATGTATTCCAGTTGTGTAGCATGTATGGTAAACAACTGGAGGACTAATTACATAAAGAATATGTTCTGATTATTTTTAGATAAACAAGAATTATATTTCATCATATTGATATAATGGATTTGAAACAAAAATTTCATACACACACACATGCATGCACGAACGCAAACCTCAGTCAGTCCTGGTGATTCTTCTGGGTTCCAGAAGATAAAATGGAATGGACACAGTTTTGAAAACAGAAAGACATACACTCTACATCAATGTTCTACCTTTATTGGCAACAACATAAGGAAGGAGGAGTCAAAACCTGTTCAAGTTTTGGAAACAGCATCATTGGGAGTATAGAACTACTGCTGTGTGGTGGCCCTTGCCAAACAGTATCTCTTCCCAGATTGCCCCAGGGAGGATGTCAAAACTACTAAGAAAAAGGCAGCTATATTTGTGGAACAGGCTTGAAACTTGCCATCTGAAAGTATTATTGTCACCAGGCTGGATGCTGATACTCCTACTGACCATGCAACCAAAACCATATCACCCTAGGGATTGGTGATGTTGAAATGCACAATAGTGTAGGTTCTGATCTTCTTCACATGAGGATGACAATGCCAAAGTTATTCTGTCCATTTGCGGAGAACCTTTTGAAACCCCTTTTTGTTTTTTCGCTGCCAATTCAATTTGTTTTCACTTGTCTGCATTGCTTCTGGCAGAACAGGGGGCTGGGTGGAACGAGGGTTGAGTGTCAGGTTATGGAAGTCTTGTATCAGTTTTTCTGAGGAGGGTGAATGAGAGATTGCTTCTGTCCTGGTCCCCACAGAGACTCCAGACGTGGTCCCCATACAAGCTTGGCAGTAGCGGCATTCACATTTGAACATCTCCTCTTCAGCAACTCTAGGGGGAGATGATTTTCTTTTCTTTTCAGCTTGCTGAGGCAAGGGAGACCCAATACGTTTCTTTTTCTCGATTTTAACTAGTTTGGTTTTCTTCAGGGGTGATCTTGCATTCTCTGACTGCTGCTCGTTGTCCATTCTTTCAGAGAAAAAAAAAAGCACATATTAGAAACACAGAGGGTCTGTGGAAAACAGCTCTTTCTGTACACAGTCCTAGAGCACCTACCAGCACTCACAGATCACATCTCAGAAGAGGCCTTGATGGTTTGTTTCAGCAATAGAAACCGTAGTTTCTAACTACTTTGTGCAGTCATTTTTCTTTTGTTTTGTTTATGGGTACCAACCTACCAACAAGCAAACAGTGTGCTCTTTGACTTTGCAATATTGGTTTCAGCTCAGTTTTCCTTGTACTTGTTTATGTGTGCCACAAAAAACCACAGGGCAGAATTCCTTCACATGGAGCCCACAGATCACTATTTCTTAATTTAGATGCTGATGCCTCTGGGAGTGATGCTTCACATGTAGCCTCTTCTTTAACGTTTCCTTTAAGCTCTCAGTCCCTCCACATAAATGTGATTCAAGGCAGTCCTGGGGTCAGAGGAGATCTTTGACGTACCAGGGACTACAAACACACTGGCTCCTAACACTAGCACTTAAGACCTTAAGAACAGTGATACATTTGCAATCCCACTTCCTTGGGCAGGAGAACAGAAACGACCAAAGAGATCTCCCCTCATCCAACTCCAAAGGACCCCTCTCTCCATCAGCCATGGCCACATCAACCAGAGAGGATCAATGTGGGAGATTCCTGGGCACGATATGTGCTCTACATAACCTGCAGCTCAGGCCACACTTGGTTATCTCGCATCCCTTGCTGAGACAAGAGAACACCAGAGAAAAGCAAAATGAAAACCCAAGGAGGTGGTTACTGGACACAGATTGAGGTTGGCCGGCAAGTTCCATGTCTTACAGTTTTTTAGGAGCACAAGTCAGATCTTAAAGAGCACAGAATGCTGTGGACTGCCCAGCACAGAGACACAGGCCATCTTCCAATTCTGGGAAGCCTATACATGCACATAATAGCTGTAATTACTGGGGACAGAACAGGCAGAAGGGGAGTTAATATAGTGGAGTGAATTCAATGATTGTGGGGGCTATAAGGGTTTATATAACTATAATTCTTAGCCATGGGTGCATTTATGAGTACATGTTTGGGATACAGGCATGAAACGGTTGATGCCCGGAAGTAGAGCTGAGAGAATTTTAACAGATGATTTGGCTCCTGGCATGATCTCTTACCTCTATGAACTTGTTTGTCAGCTGTATTAAAGGTAATAGAGCCTACCATTCCCTGGTATAGTGCCTATGAGTGATCACACAGGGCTTGAGCACTAATGGAGTTTATTAGGAATGACAGCAGCTTCCCTTTGAAACCAGGGAAATAACTAGACTAGTATATGAAGATTTGTGATCAAAGATGCTTATGTTACCCCATCAAAATGCAAACACACAAACACACATAGACACATGCACACAAAGACACACACTCACACACTCATAAAGGAAAAAGGAATGGAAAGGCCAAGTGCAGCGCTTGGTTGAAGGAGCTAGGAAGGCTTCTACCAGGATATGTAAATCAGTCTGACAATCACGGAGATAGTTATGGAGGTGTCTCAAAACATTTACTATAGGACTTCCACATAGTCTAGCCCTAACTTAACTCATGGATTTAAAGCAAAGGAACCAAAAGCACCTTACTACAGAGATGCATGACTATCCATACAACTAACAGAACCCAAATCATGGATTCAGCCTAGGTGCCAGTTCATGGAAAAATTGATAAGGGAAATGTGGTGCCAGTACTAAAGATGGTTTCACGTGGCTGCAAAGACAGGCTGCAGTAGTTGAGGAAAGACGATGGATCTTACGGAAAATAAGCCAGGTCTGGAAAGACAAATATCCCTCATTAAAAACCACAAGGGTCAAAAATAAGCTAAAAGCCAACACATAGTATATTAAAGTTACATGAAGCAGCACTGTGGCTGTAGGAAGGAATTGGGAAAGGGAGGGGAGAAGGGATAACAGGGAGTAGTAATGGGTATGAATAGAACCAAATTATCTTATGTGCATATATGTAATTAAAACAATGAAAGCCTCCCTTTTAATGATTAATATACACTAATAAAAACTTGAAAAGACAAAGAAGCTTTTGATGGGTGGCTGGGCACTGTGTCCTCCTCGGATTATCAAATGTAGCAGGTGATGTTTGACTCCTGAATACCAAGGATCAGAACAACAAGCTTAATTGCCTTAGACTCCCAGTACCTAACACATACTTTTTTATGGGTACATGAAAGATATTTCCCACACACCCGCTGCTCCCCCAATTGAGCAAAGCATTAGGTCTCCTTTCACAGAGGGACCAGCTCTTCCAGATCCCACCTAAAGTCTTTCCTATATCCAACAGCATTTGCTATATGGTTGTAACTGCTTCTGTAATTAGCTGCCCTCCCACCATGTCAATGTCTCCCACTGCCTAGCACAGTATGTGAATGCCCTGCCCCAGATTCTGAACCTCTCCTACCTCTCCTGTACTCATTCCTCCTGATCTTGCTAATCATCCAGTCACCTTTACACCTGACCGCTCTCTTCTTTCAACTATCTGCTGAGGTAGAATATTCACAGTGAGGCTAGACCTGAGCACTTCATTTAACAGTGTGTGCTAGGCCAGAGCTGGGCATGGTGGTGCAAAGCCTTTAATCTCAGCACTCTGGAGGCAGAAGCTGGTGAACTCTGTGTTTCAGCCTAGCCTGGTCTACTGAGTGAAATCCAGGACAGTCAAGGCTATATAGACAGAATACCCTGTCTCCAAAACAAAAGAAAACGAAAGCACAACAACAAAAGTTTCTGCCCTGGCATGACAGTTCAAATAGTACAGCACTGACACACATACCTTGGCTGTAACCAACAGTTCCCAGTTTGGATTTCGAGCCTGCTCAGGAGGGAGAAATCCTGTCCGGTACTAGATTGCACAGCCTGATGGAGTCATGAATCTTGGAGGAGATTCTACAACTGCTCTTTTACTAAACCAGCATTATTCCTGACTACATTCGAAGTGTTTTCCCTCATACCCATAGATAAGTGTAGTCCTCCACCCTCACTAAGGAAATGTCACTTTGTGACAGACACAAATCAATGCAAAAAACACACTGATCAAAATGCAGAGTTCTGGCATCATTCCCTGTGAGCTCCATGAAGACCAATACTTGATGAACATAAGACATGAGATGACAGTGCCCTGGGACCCCGGATCCTCCACTCAAAAAAATCTCTACATGGGAGAAAAGCCAGGGACCCCCCTCCCCAGGTACCTTCAGCATTCCTAGAAACAGTAGGGAGCTGGTCCACTAGACAGCAATCTACCCAACCCCCAATGTGTTGTTCCATGTGAGCTCCATGGAAACCAATACTTGGTGAACCTAAGAGACATAAGAGTTAAGGAAGAGATGGGAGTGCGCCAATATAAGGACTCCTCCAACATCCTAAAAAGCAACATGACACCACCAGAACCCAGCAGACACACAACAGGAAGACTTGATCATCCTAACCCAAAAGATATAGAAGAAAATGACTTTAAATGATACTTAATGAAAATGATGGAGAACTTTAAAGAGGAAGTAAAAAAAATTCCTTAAAACAATGGAGGAGAAGACAAACAAAAAGCTGGAAGAAATGAATAAATTTCATAAAGAAACCCAAGAAAACCACAAAAAAGCAATCAAACACGTAAAGGAAACATCTCAAGATTTGAAGATTGAGATAGTGGTAATAAAGGAAACACAAACCAAGGGAACTCTGAAAAAAAATCTGGGTAAAAAAAAAACAGGAACTACAGAGACAGTTATAACCAACAGAATACAAGAGATAGAAGAAAGAATCTCAGGTGCTAAAGATTCTATTGAGGAGATAGACTCATTGGTCAAAGAAGACACTAAATCAAAAAATGTCTTAACACAAAACATCCAGGAAATCTGAGACACCATGAAAAGACCAAACCTGAGAATAATAGGGATAGAAGAAGCAGAAGAATTCTAGCTCAAAGACACGGAAAATATAATCAACAAAATTCTAGAAAAAAACATTCCCAACCTAAAAAATGATATACCTATGAAGGTACAAGAAGCTTACAGAACACCAAATAGACTGGATCAAAGAAAAAGCCCCTCACTTATAATAATCAAAAGACAAAACATACAGAACCTGTTGGAAGGAAAGAGGGTCTTTTGTTTGTCCCAGCTGCATGGTGAGCTTACACCCAAAATAACAACAGAGAAACAATATTCATTAAATTACTGCTTGGGTTGATTAGCCTTTTACGGTCTAGTTTCTTGAGTTCTTTATGTGTTTTGGAGATCAGACCTTTGTCAGTTGCGGGGTTGGTGAAGATCTTCTCCCTGTCAGTGGGTTGCCTTTCTGTCTTGGGGACAGTGTCCTCTGCTTTACAGAAGCTTCTCAGTCTCAGAAAGTCCCATTTATACAATGAGGCCCTTAATGTCTGTGCTGCTAAGGTTATAGGCAAGAAGTGGTCTCCTGTGCCCATGTGTTGTAGAGTACTTCCCACTCTCTCTTCTACCAGGTTCAGTGTGTTCAGGCTGATATTGACGTAGCAGTAAAAAACAAGGACTTCTTGAATTTTGCATGCAAATGGATGGAAATAGAAAACACTATCCTAAGTGAGGTAAGCCAGACCCAAAAAGAAGAACATGGGATGTACTCACTCATATTTGGTTTCTACCCATAAGTAAAGGACATTGAGTCCATAATTAGTGATTTTAGAGAAGCTAAATAGGAAGGAGAACCCAAAGAAAAACATATAGGCATCCTCCTGAAAATTAACCTTCATCGGGCCATGAAAGGAGACAGAGACAGAGACCCACATTGGAGCACCGGACAGAAATCTCAAGGTCCAAATCAGGAGCAGAAGGAGAGAGAGCACGAGCAAGGAACATAGGACCGCGAGGGGTGTACCCACACACTGAGACAATGGGGATGTTCTATCAGGAACTCACCAAGGCCAGCTGGCCTGGGTCTGAAAAAGCCTGGGATAAAACCGGACTCGCTGAATATAGTGGACAATAAGGACTACTGAGAACTCAAGAACAATGGCAATGGATTTTTGATCCAACTGCACGTACTGGCTTTGTGGGAGCCTAGGCAGTTTGGATGCTCACCTTACTAGACCTGGATGGAGATGGGTGGTCCTTGTACTTCCCACAGGGCAGGGAACCCTGATTGCTCTTTGGGCTGACGAGGGAGGGGAACTTGATTGGGGGAGGGGGAGGGAAATGGGAGGCAGTGGCGGGGAAGAGACAGAAATCTTTAATAAATAAATAAATTTAAAAAATAAGTAAGTTACTGCTTGGCCATTAGCTCTACCCTTCTATTGGCTAACTCTCACATCATGATTTAACACATTTCTATTAATCTGTGTTCACCACAAAGTCGTGGCTTACCAGGAAAGGTTTAGTATGTCTGACTGTGCAGCTCCATGATGGATCTCTGCTTCTGCTTTCTTCCTCTGAGCATTCAATTCTGTCTTCTCTGCCTCCCTAAGTTCTGCCCTAAAAGGCCTAGCAGTTTCTTTATTAATTACCCAATGAAAGCAACACACAAACAGAAAGACCTCTTATACCATTTCACCTTTTCTGTTTAAAAAGGAAAGGAAGGCTTTAACTTTAACGTGGTAAAATTACATATAAATAGTTATCAAGCAAGAATCACAGTTATAATATTTATATCTATTTAACTTTTATATCTTTTATCATAACAAAGGAAAACTATAACAATATATTCTTCAACTCTATGAAACACTCCAGAAGGATATAATATTACCTAAGTAAACAGGAAGTGCATTATAAACGATTTCCAAAACTCTAGAATTGACCGAGACATCTTGCTGCTTGGACAAGTTACCCAAAATTCTTATGTACTATTGGGGCATCCATCTTTGGCCTACAGGCCCATAGTGTCTATCAGACATTTCCACGAAACAGGAAATTTTAAAGATAGTTTAGTCACTTTTTTCTGTATTTTGAAGAATGTCTCAGAGGCTCTTTCATGAATCAGGAGCACCAAAGGACCATCTCACCTTTAGGCAAGTTCACCAGTCCTCTCTCTACACGTTCTTCATATTCAGTTTATATAAAAGTCCAGGCAAGAGCAGTTTCTTGCCCAAATGGCTAACCAACTATATATGGAGCCTCTTAGATGCCCATCTTCTTCTTCTAGTAGCTTTTTGCTGCTGGAAGCAGACATATCTCATTATCATGAAAAGCCCTAAGTTAGTCAAACATTTTAAATGCCGTATTCTGTAGTCTTTTAAAGATGTGAAGAATGCCTAAATATATCGCTGTATGTCTAGAAAATCTAACTAACATGACTAAAAACTTGACTATTATCAATGATTATCCATTGACAACCTATATTTCCAAATTAAGTGTTATATTTTTAAATGAATACACAATCACAATACATTAATAAAGAGCAGAAATATAGACATATAACAAGATTGACCTTAAATTTTTATCAATAAAGCAAAATCCATACCAATGCAAATTATCCATATCTATATCATATCCCCTTTTAAATGCAAAAGAATTTTTATAAACAATATTTTGGAATATGGGCATAGTTTTTTCTCTCAAAACTACTTCATACTGTATGGGGGCACTGCTATTCAGGTTTTTCATGGTGTATCCTATATTCTAGGTTCACCTCAGTCGGGAGTTGAGCAAAGTAAGTTTTTGAGGGTGTTCCCAGCAACCTTTCAGTAGGGTGTGGTCTATCAAACCATGTTTGCCTGGAGGCAATCCACAAGTTCTCATCTTCTGTGAAAACAAAAGAGGAACCTCTTTTCCAAAGCATCATATCCTTAGACCCAAATTCTGAATCATAATACCTTTATAATATACATGCTGGTTTTGCTTAGCATCCCACACAATGAAATGTCTCTCTGCACTTAGCTCCTTTACAGTCAAAAAAATTCAAAGAAAGCACAATAGTGTACAGAATTCAGACTCTTGTGAATTTTCCATTTTTACGTGGCTTATTTTTCTTTATTTTTAAACTATAGCTATCTGTATTCTGTCTCTTTAAAGACTTTACCCATGTTTTAAGCATTAACTTTATTTTATGACTTTCTGTACTCTTCTTTTCTGTCTCCCAAGCCTACTTACATTTATCTAACACTATGACCCATATAGAGTTCTTTTATGTCTGAATCCATCCTATTGCATTGTCTATAATTCTCTTCTATCTTGAAGAGCTTTTCAAATGCTAAGCAGCTTAGTTGCAGCTGCTCTGGATGTTGGATCTGCCTCTCTCCAATTTTAAAATGGTGAAAGTACCACCAGTGTTAGCTCTGGGCCTACCAGGCAGGAGCTGCACACAGTATGCCAACAAGGAAAATGAGCATGCAACACATACAATTTTTATTTCATTTAAAGCCAAATCTGCTACACAGAGCACTGCACAGCCTGGAAACATCTCTCTGTATGGTGGCAGGAATCTGCCATGCTCTCCTGCTTCTGCACGTCTAGTACAACTTATCCTGCTATGTGCCTAGGCAGAGAGCACTGAGCCATTGGCATGTTCTCAGAGTACTTTCTTTTCAATCCCAAATGGGTGCAAAACCATCTGGTCCCACAAAAGCCACTGATGCATAAGAGCTGGAGTTTGTCCTGGCAGCACAGGACAGAAAGCTGCATTTTAAAACCACACATCTTTTGTTGTGGTGGTTGTTACGGATGCTGAGTCAGGAAATTCTCTCTTAAAGGAGCCATGACATGCCTCCAGCTGTGCTAAACTCTATATTTGTGTCTAGAATTCCTTTGCAAGTCCTCTCAGGTTTTATGTGGAGTTACTTTACCACATTGGACAGGCAATTGTTGAAAGACAGCAGGGCCCCTTGTTCCTTAAACACCCTCAGAAAATTACTTCACCCAACTGCTGACTGAGATGAACCTAGCATAAAGGATACACCATAAAAGACATGATTAACAGTGCCCCCATACAGCATGAAGCAATTTGGACAGAAAAAAACTACAACCATATTCCCAAATATTATTTATAAATGTTGTTTTTCATTTAAAGTGAGATATGATATAGATAAGAATAATTTGCATTGGGTATAAATCTTGATTTATTGATGCAAGTTTAAGATCAATTTTGTTATATGTATATGTATATTTCTGCTCTTGATTGAGGTATTGTGATTGTGTAGTTTATTTAAAAATGGAATGTATAATTAAGAAATATAGGTTAATTGATAGTCATCTGTAATAATTGTTTGTAGTCATGTTTGTTAGATACTCTAGATGTGCATAGATATATTAAATATAGGTATTCTTGATATCTTTCAAAGACTACAGAATATGGCATTTTAAATGTTTTGAAAATAAATAGGGCTTTTCATGACAGTGAGACACATTTGCTCCTGGCAACACCAATCTACTTCAAGAGGAAGATGGACATCAAAGAGGCTCCTTATGGAGCTAGTTAGCCATTTGGGCAAGAAACTGCTCTTGCCTGGACTGATGCATAAACTAGACATGTAGGACCCACAGAGAGATGACTGCTGAACTTGCCTAAAGGTGAGATGGACCTTCGGGGTTCCTTATTCATGAAAGACTCTGCGAGACATTCTGCAGGACACAGAAGAAAGTGACTAAACTGTCTTTGAAATTCCCAGCTTCATGGAAAAGTCTGCTGGATACTATGGGCCTGTAGGCTGAGGATGGATGCCCCAATGGTACAGAAGAATTTTAAGTGACTGTCCAGGAGGCAAGATAGCTCTGTCAATCCTGCAGTTTTGGAAGTTGTTTATAATGCATTTCCAGTTTACAAAGGTAATATTATATCATTCTGAAATCTTTGATGGAGTTGAATCGATAGATATTTATAGTTTTCCTTTGTTATGATAAAAGATAAAATAGATATAGATATTGTAACTGTAATTCTTGCTTGAAAACTGTTTTGTTATATGTAATTTTACTATCTTAATGTTATAGCCTTCCCTTTTGTTTAAACAGTAAAGGGGAAATGGTGTAGGAGGTCCTTCTCTTTTTGTATTGCTTTCATTGGTTAATAACAAACTGCTTTAGGACTGATGATAGGGCAGAACTATGGAAGATGGGACAACCAGACAGGAAGTAGAGGCAGGGTAATGAGATTAGGATAATTCTTGGAAGGAAGAAACCCATTATTCCCAAGTCCTGCCCAGACTGCAGAAGAAGCAAGATATGACCTACCATGACAAAAAATGTTCTGAGCCTAACATAGATGGGAATAATTGGTTAATATACATTATAAGAGCTAATATGAAGTCTGATCTAATGGGCCAATCAGTAGATAACAAATGTAGACACTCTGTGTGATTTTCTCTGGGACTTACCGGCTGTGGGAACTTAGCATTAGAGAAACCCAAACAAAAAGGCACTCATGTTACAAAGGGAAAACACATGACTACAAGAACAAAGAAAGAATATTAAGAGCTGCAAAAGCAAAAAGTCAAGTAACATATAAAGGAAAACCTACCAAAAATACTCCTGACTTCTCAATGGAAAACATGAAAGCCAGAGTTTCTGGATAGACGTGCTGCAGAAACAAATAGACCATGGATGCAAGCCCAGACTACTCTACCCAGCAAAGCATTCATTTACCATTGATGGAGAAAACAAGGTATTCCATGACAAAAACAGATATAAGCAATATGTATCCACAAACCCAGCTTTGTAAAAAGTACTAGAATGAAAGCCACAACCCAAAGAAGCTAACTACAACCACAATAACACAGGCATCTGATAACCCCCACCAGCATAACACAAAAAAGGGAAACACACAAACACTACCACCAAAAAAAAAATAACTGGAGTCAACAACCAATGGTCACTAATATCATTTAATATCAGTGTACTCAATTCACATATAAAAAGGCACAGGTTAAGAGAATGCATACAAAAATAGGATCCAACATTCTGCTGTTTACAAGGAACACACCTCAATCTCAAAGACAGATACTAATTCAGAGTAAAGGGTTGTGAAAAAGTTTTCCAATCAAACGGACCTAAAAACAAGCAGGTGTGGCTATTCTAATATGTAACAAAATTGATTTCAAACTAAAATCAGTCAGAAGAGATGGAGAAGGACATTTCATATTCATAACAGGAAAAATTTTTCAAGATGCAGTCTCAATCCTGAATATCTACGCCCCTAATTCAAAAACAAACAAATATGTAAAAGAAACATTATCAAAACTTAAATCACACATCAAACCACACACACTAATAGGAGATTTCAACACTCCTCTCTCGAAAATGGACAGGTGAAACAGACAGAAACTTAACAGAGAAATAAGAGAACTAACAGATGAAATGAATCAAATTGACTCAACAGACTTACTAGAACATTCCACCCGAACAGGAAAAAATATACCTTCTTTTCAGAATCTGATGGAACCTTCTCTAAAATTGATCACATACTCAGTAAAAAAGCAAACACCCAGAGATACAAAAAAAAAAATGAAGTAATGCACTGTGTCTTATCAGATCACCATGGAATAAAGTTAGAATTCAACAACAATACTACTCCAAAAAGGCTACAAACTCGTGGAAACTGAACAGTCAACTACTGAACCACTGCAGGTTCAAGGAAGAAATAAGAAAGAAATTAATGTTTTCCTTGAATTCAATGAAAATGAAGGCACAACATATCCAAACCTATGGGACACTATGAAATCAGTGCTAAGAGGAAAGTCCATAGAACTAAGTGCCCACAAAAGGAAAATTGAGAATGCTCACATCAATGACCTAACAGCATGAATGAGAGCTCTTGGGAAAAAAACAAGCAGACTCACCAAAGAAAGAAGAAGAAAGGAAATAATCAAGTTAAGGGCTGAAATTAACAAAATATAAGCAAAGAAAACCATACAAATAAGCAATAAAACAAAGAACTGGTTCTTTGAGAAAATCAACAAGATTGATAAACACTTATCCAAACTAATCAAAGGCAGAGAAAGAACATAGAAATTAAGAAATTCAGAAATTAAAAGAGTTACATAACAACAGACACTGAGAAAATTCAGAGAATCATTAGGTACTACTACAAAAATCTTTACTCCACAAAACAGGAAAATATAAAAGAAATAAACAAGTTTTTAAATAGATACCGCCTACCAAAATTAAATCAGGACCAGGTGAGCAATTTAAATAGACCTGTAAGCTGCAGGGAGATAGAAGATGACATCGAAAACCACCCAACCAAAAAACACTCAGGACTGGATGGTTTTAGTGCAGAATTCTACCAGAATGTTCAAGAGGTAATACCTGTACTCCTCAAAGTGTTCCACATAATAGAAACAGAAGGCTCATTGCCAAACTCTTTTTTATGAAGCTCCATTTACCCTGATACCAAAATCGCACAAAGACTCAACCAAAACAGAGAATTACTGACCAATCTCGCTCAAGAACATGGATGAAAATTCTCAATAAAATTCTGGCAAATTGAATCCAAGAACACATCAAAAAATCATCCAACATGAATATGTAGGCTTCATCTGAGAGATGCAGGGATGGTTCAACATACAAAAATCAATCAACGTAATCCACCATATATATAAACTAAAAGGAAAAAATATGATCATTTCATTGGATGCAGAAAAAACATTTGACAAAATTCAACATCCCTTCATGACAAAGGTCTTGGAGAGATCGGGGATACAAGGATCATATCTAAATATAATAAAAGCAATATACAGAAAGCCAACATCTAACATCAAATTTTAAAAAAGAGAAACTCAAAGTGATTTCACTAAAATCACAATCAAGACAAGGCTGTCCACTATCTCCATATCTCTTTTACATAGTTCTGGAAGTTTTAGCAATAGCAATAAGACAACAACAGGAGATCAAGCAGATTCAAATTGGAAAGGAAAAAGTTAAATTTCCGTTATTTGCAGATGGAATAATAGTGTATATAAGTGACCCCAAAAACTCTACCAGAGAACTCCTACAGCTGAAAAATATCTCCAGTGAAGTGGCAAAATACAAGATGAACTCAAAAAATCAGTAGTCCTCCTATACACAAAGGATAAAGAAGCTGAGAGGGAAATCACAGAAACATCACCTTTCACAATAGCCAAAAATCACATAAAATATCTTGGGGTAACACTGACAAAGGACATGAAAGACCTATTTGACAAGAACTTTATGTCACTGAAGAAAGAAATTGAAGAAGATACCAAAAAATGGAAAGCTCTCTTATGGTCTTGGATAAGAAGGATCAACACAGGAAAAATGGCAATCATCCCTAAGGTAATCTATAGATTCAATGCAATCCCCATAAAAATCCCTACACAATTCTTCACAGAACTTTAAGAACAATAGTCAACTTCATATGGAGAAACAAGAAACTGAGGATAGCCAAAACAATCCTGTACAATAAAGGAACTGCCGGAGGCATTACCATCCCTGACTTCAAGCTCTTCCAGAACTGCAGTAATGAAAACAGCTTGGAGATTTAAGTTGTAAGAGCTAGCTAATAGCCTTCTTCCTCCCTTCTTTGGCGCCAAAAGATCCCCCAGCTCAGCAATTTTGGGCGCTCAGAAGGGATGTTGAGCACAACTGGGCAGGAGTTTCTTTGTATCAATGGCCTGCCTACAGCAAGGTAGGCCTTTTGTCTGCAAGATACCTGGCCAGCTAGGGGCTCTGTTTCTGTACCAAAAGATCCATCAGAGGAGTGAGTGAGTTCCTGACCTGTGGCAGCAGCCTTGGAGAGGGAGCACAGACATTCCTCAACCTCCTATCCTTCCTGGTCATTCTGCAGGAGCTATTCTGCCCACTTCTGCCTCCCTCTTTCTATCCCATCCCAGCTTACACCCAGGAAACCCCTCCTTTCTTCCTCCCTTCTTCAGGGCCATAAGATCCCCCAGCTGAGCCATTTGGGCCTTATGACTGGGTGATGAGAGCAACCAAGTGGGAATTCCTTTGTTTCAATAGCCTGCCTGCAGCAAGGTAGGCTTTTTGTCTGCGAGGTCCCTGGCCAGCAAAGGGACCTGATCCTTTACTAGAAAATCCATCAGGGAGAATTTGGAGGAAGAGATGGGCAGGCATCAATGTGAGAATTCCTCCAACAATCTGAAAAACATATGAAAACACTAGAACCCAGCGAACTTACAACAGGAGAACTTGAACACCCTAATCAAGAAGAAGTACAAAAAACTGACTTTATAAAAGTGATAGAGTCCATAAACAGCAGATGAAAAACTCCCTTAAAGAATGGATGAGAAGAATAACAAAAGTTTGAAGAAATGAGTAAATCCATAAATGACATCCTAGGAAACCAAGGAGAAACAATCAAACAGATAAGGGTAGCAGTTCAAGACTTGAAAACTGAAATGGAGGCATTGAAGAAAATATAAACCGAGGGCCGGCTGGATATGGAAAATCTAGGTAAACAAACAGAGACTGCAGAAACAAGCATAACCAACAGAATGCAAGAGATAGAAGAATGAATCTCAGATTCTGAAGACACCATAGAGAAAATAAACGCACTGATCAAAGAAAACAGCAAACCCAACAAAATCTCATCACAAAATTTCCAGGAAATCTCAGACACAATAAAAAGACCAAAACTAAGAATAATAGGGAAAGATGAAGGAGAAGAATTACAGCTCAAAGGCCCAGAAAATATATTCAACAAAATTATAGAAGAAAACGTTCCCAACCTAAAGAAAGATATGCCTATGAAGGTTCAAGAAGCATACAGAACACCGAATAGACTAGATAAAATAAAAACATCCCCTTGCCATATAATAATCAAACCACAAAACATACAGAATAAAGAAAGAATATTAAGAGCTGCAAAGGAAAAAGGTCAAGTAACTTATAAAGGTAAAGCTATCAGACTTACACCTGACTTCTCTATGGAAACCATGAAGCCAGAAGGTTCTGAACAGATGTACTGCAGAGAATAAGAGACCATGGGTGCAAGCCCAGACTACTATGCCCAGGCAAGCTACTGTTGACTATCAATGGAGAAAACAAAAAATTGTAGGATAAAAACAAATTTAAACAACACATAGCTACAAATCCAGCCTTATAGAAAGTAATAGAAGGAAAATAACAAGCAAAGGAGTCCAACAATACCCACAATAACTGAGATATCTAGCAACCCTTCACCAGCACAACTCAAAGAGGGAAACAAACAACCTCTACTACCAAAAAATAATAATAATAACCGGAGTTAACAAGCACTAGTCATTAATAACACTTGATATAAATGGACTCAATTCACCTATAAAAAGGCACAGGCTGGCCAGGTGATGGTGGCGCACGCCTTTAATCCCAGCACTCGGGAGGCAGAGGCAGGAAGATCTCTGTGAGTTCGTGACCAGCCTGGTCTACAGAGCTAGTTCCAGGACAGGCTCCAAAGCCACAGAGAAACCCTGTCTCAAAAAAAAAACAAAAAAAAGGCACAGGCTAAGAGATTGGATATGAAAACAGGATCCAACATTCTGCTGTTTACAAGAAACACACCTCAAACACAAAGACAGACATCTACTCAGAGTAAAGTGTTGGTTAAAGGTTTATCAAGCAAAAACGCCTAGGAAGAAAGCAGGTATGGCCATACTAATTTGTAACAAAGTTGACTTCAAACTAAAATCAGAACAGAAGGAGATGGACACTTTATACTCATAACAGGAACAATTCATCAGGATGAACTCTCAAACCTGAATATATATGCCACTAATATAAAAGCACCCACTTATGTAAAAGAAACATTACTAGAACTCAAGGCAGTCATCAAACCACACACACTAATAGTAGGAGACTTCAACACTCCTCTCTCACCAATGAACAGGTCAATCAGACAGAAAGCTAACAAAGAAGTAAGAGAACTACTGGAGGTAATGAATCAAATGGACTTAACAGACATCTATAGAACACTCCACCTAAATAGGAAAGAATATACCTTCTTCTCTGCAGCTCATGGAACCTTCTCAAAAATTGACCACAAACATAGAAACAAAGAAAACTTCCACAGATACAAAAAAATATTAGTAACCACCTGTATCTTGTTGGATAACCATGGGAAAAAGTTAGAATTTAACAATAATTTTACCCCCAGAAAGCCTACAAGCTCTTGGAAGCTGAACAGTCAACTACTGAACCACCCCTGGGTCAGGGAAGAAATAAAGATAGAGAATAAAGTCTTTCTTGAATTCAGTGAAAATAAAGACAACATACCCAAACCTATGGGACACTATGAAACCAGTGCTAAGAGGAACGTTCATAGATCTAAGTGCCCACATTAAAAAAAGGAGAAGGCTTACATTGGAGACTTAACAGCACAGCTGAAAGTTCTAGAAAAAAGAAGCAGACTCACCCAGGAGGAGCAGAAGACTTGAAATAATCAAACTGAGGGCTGAAATCAACAAAATAGAAACACAGAAAACAATCCAAAGAAATAATGAAACAAAGTGCTGGTTCTTTGAGAAAGTCAACAAGATTGACAAACCTTTATCCAAACTAATCAAAAGGCAGAGAGAGAACATGCAAATTAACAAGATCAGAAATGAAAAGAGGAACATAACGACAGACACTGAGGAAATTCAGAGAATCATTAGGTCTTACTACAAAAACGTATATGCGACAAAGTTGGAAAATGTAAAAGAAATGTACTTGTTTTTTGTTAAGTACCATTTACCAAAATTAAATCAAGGCCAGGTGAACAATTTAAATAGACCTACAATTCGTGAGGAAATAAAAGCTGTCATAAAAATCCTCTGAACCAAAAAAAGCCCAGGACCTGATGGTTTTTATGCAGAATTTTGTCAGAACTTCCAAGAGGAGCTGATACCTATACTCCTTAATGTGTTTCACATAATATAAACAGAAGAGTCATTGCCAAACTCTTTTTATGAAGCTAAAGTCACCATGACTCCAAAACCACACAAAGATCCAACCAAGAATAAGAATTACAGACCAATCTCACTCATAAACATGGATGCAAAAATTCTCAATAAAATTCTGGCAACAGAATCCAAGAACACATTAAAAAAATATCCATTATGATCAAGTAGGCTTCATCCCAGAGATGCAGGGCTGGTTCAACGTATGAAAATCTATCAACGTAATCGATCATATAAATAAACTGAAAGAAAAAATCCATATGATCATTTCATTAGATGCTGCAAAAGCATTTGACAAAATTCAACACCCCTTTATGATAAAGGTTTTTGAGAGGTTAGGGATACAAGGATCATACCTAAATATAATAAACGCAATATGTAGCAAGACAACAGCTAATATCAAATTAAATGGAGAGAAACTCAAAGCCATTCCACTAAATTCAGGAACAAGACAAGGCTGTCCACTCTCACCATATCTCTTCAACATAGTTCTTGAAGTTCTAGCAATAGCAATAAGACAACATAAGGAGATCAAGGGCATTTGAATTAGAAAGGAAGATGTCAAACATTCATTATTTGCAGACGATATGATAGAGTACGTTAGTAACCCCCAGACCTCTACCAAAGAACTCCTAAAACTGATTAATAACATTGGTGAAGTGGCAGGCTACAAGATCAACTCAAAAAAATCAGTAGCACTCCTATACACAAAGGAAAGAGAAGCAGAGAGGGAATTCAGAGAAACTTCACCTTTTACGATAGCCACAAATAACATAAAGTATCTTGGGGGTAACTCTAACAAAGGAAGTAAAAGATCTATTTGACAAGAACTTTAAGGCATTGAAGAAAGAAATTGAAGAAAACAACAGAAAATGGTAAGACCTCCCATGCTCTTGGATGGGTAGGATCAACATAGTAAAAATGGCAATTCTACCAAAGGTAATCTATAAATTCAGTGCAATCCCCATTAAAATCCCAGCAAAATTCTTCAGACCTTGAGAGAACAATAATCAAATTTATTTGGAAAAGCAAAAAACCCAGGATAGCCAAAACAATGTTATACAATAAAGGAACTTCTGGAGGCATTACCACCCCTGACTTCAATCTCTATTACAAAGCTACAGTATTGAAAACAGCTTGGTACTGGCATAAAAACAGAGAAGTTGGCCAATGGAATTGAATAGAAGACCTGGATATTAACCCACAAACCTATGAACACTTGATTTTTGACAAAGGAGCTAAAAGTATACAATGGAATAAAGAAAACATCTTCAACAAATGGTGCTGGTAGAACTGGTTGTCAACCTGTAGAAGAATGAAAATAGATCCATATCTATCACCATGCACAAAACTCAAATCCAAATGGATTAAAGACCTCAATATCAATCTGTACACAACGAACCTGATAGAAGAAAAAGTGGGAAATAGTCTTCAACATATGGGCACATGAGACCACTTTTTACAGATAACCCCTGTAGCATAGACACTAAGGGCATCATTGAATAAATGGGACCTCCTTAAACTGAGAAGCTTTTGTAAAGCAAAGGACACTGTCATTAAGACAAAAATGCAACCTACTGATTGGGAGAAGATCTTCACCAACCCCGCAACAGACAAAGGTCTCATCTCCAAAATATATAAGGAACTCAAGAAACTAGACTTTAAAATGTTAATTAACCTAATTAAAAAATAGGGTACTGATCTGAACAGAAAATTCTCAACTGAAGAAGTTCAAAAGGCCAAAAAACACCTAAGATCATGCTCAACCTCCTTAGCGATCAGTGAAACGCAAATAAAAACAACTTTGAGATACCATCTTAAGCCTGTCAGAATGGCTAAAATCAAAAACACCAAGGATAGCCTTTGCTGGAAAGGATGTGGAGTAGGGGAAACACTCATCCATTGCTGGTGGGAATGCAAACTTGTGCAACCACTTTAGAAAGCAGTGTGGCAGTTTCTCAGGAAATTTGGGATCAACCTACCTCAGGATCCAGCAATACCACTCCTGGGAATATACCCAAGAGATGCCCTGTCATACTACAAAAGAATTTGTTCAACTATGTTTATAGCAGCATTATTTGTAATAGCCAGAACCTGGAAACAACCTAGATGCCCCTCAATGGAAAAATGGATAAAGAAAATGTGGAATATATACGCATTAGAGTATTACTCAGCAGTAAAAACAATGACATCTTGAATTTTGCATGCAAATGAATGGAAATACAGAACACTATCCTGAGTGAGGTAACCCAGACCCAAAAAGATGAATTTGGTATGTACTCACTCATTAGTGGATTCTAGCTGTAAATAAAGGACATTGAGCCTATAATTCATGATCCTAGAGAAGCTAAATAGGAAGGTGAACCCAAAGAAAAACATATAGTTATCCTCCTGATATTCGAAGGAGGCAAGATTTCTTGGCAAAAATTGAGAGCTTGGGGGTTGGATGGGAGTAAGGGGAGATGGGGAGGGAGAAGTGAGAAGGAGAGGTTGGGAAGATCTTGGGGGAATGGGACAGTTGTCATGTAAGAGGAGTGGATATGGGAGCAGGGAAGTATATATCATAATTAAGAGAGCCATTTGAGGGTTGGCAAGAGACTGGACTCAAGAGGGGTTCTCAGGTGTCCAAAGAGATGTCCCCAGCTTATTTCTTGAGCAGCTTAGAAGAGGGCGTCTGAATTGGGCCTATCCTATAGCCATACTGATGAATATCTTGCATATCACCTGATGTGGGAGTGTCATATATCAATCTGTTGATTTCATTGGTTAAGCAATAAAGAAACTGCTTGGCCCTCATAGGTTAAAACATAAGTGGGTGGAGTAAACAGAACAGAATGCTGGGAGAAAGAAGCTGAGTCGAGGAGTCGCCATGATTCTTCCACTCCAGGCAGACGCAGGTTAAGATCATTCCTGTTAAGCCAGCTCGTGGGCTACAGCAGATTATTAGAAATGGGCTAGTCCAGGTGTGAGAGCTAGCCTAGAAGAGGCTAGATAGAAATGGGCCAAGCAGTGTTTAAAAGAATATAGTTTCCGTGTAATTATTTCGGGTAAAGCTAGCCATGCGGGCGGCCGGGTGCCGGGGACGCAGCCTGCCGCTCGTACTACTACAATCACCATCGAAGCTTCATCTGGCAATGGATGAAGATAGAAACAGAGACCCACATTGGAGCACTGGACTGAGATCCCAAGGTCCAAATGAGGAGCAAAAGGAAGGAGAACATGAGCAAAAATGTCAGGACTACAAGGGGTGCACCCACCCTTTGAGACAGTGGGGCTGATCTATTGGGAGATCACCAATGCCAGCTGGACTGGGACTGATAAAGTATGTGATGAAACTGGACTCTCTGAATGTGGCTGAACTGGAGGGCCGACTAGAAGCCAAGGACAATGGCACTGGGTTTTGATTCTGCTCCATGTAATGGCTTTGTGAGGATCTAGTCTGTTTGGATGCTCAGCTTACTAGACCTGGATGGAGGGGGTGGACCATGGACTTCTCACAGGGCAGGGAACCCTGGCTGCTCTTTGGACTGAAGAGGGAGGGAAAGGAGATTCAGGGGAGGGGGAATGAAATGGGAGGAGGGGAGGAGGTGAAAATTTGTAATTATAATAATAATAAAAATATGTTTTTTAAAAAAAGAAAGAAAATCCAGATATTACTTCACACACCTATAAACACCTGATTTTTGACAATGAAGCCAAAAAAGATACAATGGAAAAAAGAAGGCCTCTTCAACAAATGGTGTTGGCATAACTAGATGTCAATATATAGAAGAATGAAAATAGATCCATATCTTTCACCATGGACAAAACTCAATTTCAAATGGATTAAAGACCTCAATATAAATCCAACCACACTAAACCTGATAGAGAAGAAAGTGGGAAGTAACCTTCAGTGCATGGGCACAGGAGACCACTTCTAAATATAACTGAGTAGCACAGAAAATAAGAGCATCAATAAATAAATGGGACCCCCTGAAACTGAAATGTACTCAGTCAGTAAGAGAAAAAGGCAGCCTACTGAATGGGAAAAAAAATCTTCACCAACCCAAAACCAGAGAAAGGACTGATCTTCAAAATATATGAAGAACTCAAAAAAAAATGGACATTAAAAATCTAAATAACCCAAATATACAGTGGTGTACTCAACTAAACAGAGAATTCTCATCAGAAGAATTTCAAATAGCCAAAAGATACTTAAGGACATGTTCTTCCTTAGCTATCAGGGAAATGCAAATCAAAACAATTTTGAGATACCATCTTACACATGTTGAAATGGCTAAGATCAAAAACACCAAAAATAGCTTATGCTGGAGACATTGTGGAGCAAGGGGAACATTCATCCAATGCAGGGGAGAATGCAAACTTGTGAAATCACTGTGGAAAGCAGTGTGAGAGTTTCTCAGTAAAATGGAATCAACCTATCACAGGATCCAGCAATTCCACACTTGGGAATATATCCAATAGATGCCCAATCATACTACAGGATGGTGAACAATGGAGAGTGGCCTTGAGGGAAGAGAGACAGCTGATCAGCCAGAGATGAAGGCTTGCAGGAGGTACAGAGTAGATGGGCCCTCCTTACTGTAGTGATACGGACGGCGGGGCTCCGTCCCCAACACCCCAGCCGCCTGCTCGGCTAGCTTTTGCCCCAAAATAACATCGCGGACACTGTATTCTTTTAAACACTGTTTGGCCCTTTAGCTCTAGCCCTTACTGGCTAATTCTGATATCCTGATCAACCCATCTCTAATAATCTGTGAGCACTGGTCTTACCGGGAAGATTCTAGCCTAAGTCCATCCTGGGTCGGAGCTGGGACATGGCGTCTCTCTGAGGCGTCTGCTCCCTAGAGGAGAGCTGTGGAGTCTGAGCTTACTTCCTCTTCCTCCCAGCATTCTGTTCTGTTTACTCCTCCTACCTATCTTCTAACCAATGAGGACCAAGCAGTTTCTTTTTATTTAACCAATGACCTTCCTCCATCACCTTACAGAGGTTTCTTAGGCACTGGAATCTGGACGTGTCTGTCAGCAGGATTATTTTTCAGACAGACTGGCTCTTTATCTGCAACAAGAATGTAGGTAAGTGGGGAAGAGGAGACAGGAGTAGGTCAAATTGGCTATCAGCTTCTTACCTTGAGGAGCCAGCTAGATTTCTTTTTTCTTTTCATGTGAAATCACGTTCCACTCCTTGCTTGAGGACCCTCGGGCTATCATCCACCCAGGACTGGCCTCCACCCCCAGTGGACAGTGTGGATACACTGAAGGGGACATGCCAGAGGCTCTGTGGCCTTGCTGGGACTCATTGTGACCAAAGCAGCGTTTCCAAGGTGCTGTGAGTGACCTAACAGTGGAGGGATAAAAAAACTGGTCCCAAATTCTGTCCTCAGGGTGTTTCTGAGGAAGGGGGATGTTTATGGTTAGGCCCATTTTAAAGGAGTGAGAATTCTGCCCCACCCTCCTTTGACAGGCTGGGATTGCCTTTCTCTTAGAGTCCATGCAAGACCACTAGTTTCCATTTGTTTGTCTCTGACTGCTTCCTAGAAAAACACGCTGAAACTGCTCCGTGTGTCTTACATGACTTGTCAAGTAGATGCAAGCAGTAGCCTGCTGCTCAAGGAAAGGTCAATGTGAACATCTATGTATTCATTAAGACATGTTGACTTCTTCATTTACAATTTAAATACCCTTGATCTCCTTTTGTTGTCTTATTACTATTGCTAGAACTTCAAGAACTATGTTGAAGAGATACGGAGAGAGTGGACAGCCTTGTCTGTTCCTGATTTTAGTGGATTGGCTTTGAGTTTCTCTTTATTTAGTTTGATGTTAGCTGTCGGCTTTCTGTATATTGCTTTTATTATATTCAGATATGATGTTTGTATTCGTCATATCTCCAAGACCTTTATCATGAAGGGGTGTTGGATATTGCCAAATGCTTTTTCAGCATCTAATGAATTGATCAGATGGGTTTTTCTCTTTCAACTTATTTAAAGGATAGATTACATTAATAGATTTTTGTATGTTGGACCAGCCCTGCATCTCTGGGATGAAGCCTACTTGAACATGATGAATGATTTTTTGATGTGTTCTTAGATTCAATTTGCCAGTATTTTATTGAGAATTTTTGCATCCATGTTCATGAGTGAGATTGGTCTGTAATTCTCTTTCTTGGTTGAGTCTTTCTGTGGTTTTGGTATCAGGGTAAATGCAGCCTCATAAAAAGAGTTTGACAATGTTCCTTCTGTTTCTATTATGTGGAACACTTTGAGGAGTACAGGTATTCACTCTCCCTGGAAGTTCTGGTAGAAATTCTGCACTAAAATCATCCAGCCCTGAGCTTTTTTTGGTTGGGAGGTTTTTGATGGCAGCTTGTATTTCCTCGCAGCTCATAGGTCTATTTAAATTGCTCATCTAGTCTTGATTTAATTTTGGTATGTCGTACCTATCCAGAAATTTTTCCATTTCTTTTGCATTTTCCAATTTTGTGGAGTACAAGTTTTGGTAATATGACCTAATGATTCTCTCAATTTCCTCAGAGTCTGTTGTTATGTCCCCACTTAATTACTGATTTTGTTAATTTCGGTGTTCTCTCTCAGCCTTTTGATTAGTTTGGATAGGGTTTGTCAATCTTGGCGATTCTCTCAAAGAACCAGCTCTCTTTTTCATTGATTCTTTGTATTGTTTTCTTTGTTTATATTTTGTTAATTTCATCCCTACCTATATTTGATCATTTCCTGTCTTCTACTCCTCCTGGGTGAGTCTGATTTTGTTTGTTATAGAGATTTCATGTGCATTGTTAAGCCACCAATGTGAGCTTTCTCTCTTTGCTTTATGTGGGAACTCAGTGCTATGAACTTTCCTCTTAGCACTGCTTTCGTAATGTCCCATAGCTTTGGATATATTGTGCCTTCTCTTTCATTGAATTCGAGGAAGACTTTAATTTCTTTCTTTATTTATTCCTTGACACAGGGTTGGTTTAGTAGCTGACTTCTCAATTTCTATGAGCTTATAGGCATTCTGAAAGTGGTCTGCTTGTTAAATTCTAATTTTAATCCCTGGTGATCCAATAAGACACAGGGGTTTGTTAATTTTCTGAGAAATTGCCACACTGAAATCCAAAGGGGCTGTACCAGCTTGCATTCCCACCAGCAACGGAGAAGTGTTACCTTTGCACCACAACCTCTCCAGCATAAGTTGTCATCAGTGTTTTTTATCTTGGCCATTCTTACAGGTGTAAGATGGAATCTCAGAGTTGTTTTGATTTGCAACCTTCCTCAAGACTTAGTAATACCATTTTGGGTATATATCCAAAGAATGCTCAATCGTGCCACAAGGACATGTGCTCAACTATGTTCATAGCAGCATTGTTTGTCATAGCCAGAACCTAGGAACAACCTAAATGCCCCTCGATCACAGAATGGATAAGGAAAATGTGTTACATTTACACAATGGAGTACTATACAGCAGAAAAAATAACAATATCTTGAACTGTGCAGAAAAATGGATGGAGCTAGAAAACATCATTTTGAGTGAGGTAACCTAGACACAGAAAGACAATTATCCCCCCATGTATTCACTCATAAGTGGTTTTTAAATATAAAGAAAAGTAAACTAGCCTACAACACACAATCCCAGAGAACTTCGACACAATGAGGACACTAAGAGAGACATACATACATCTAATCTACATGGGAAGTAGCAAAAGACAAGATCTCCTGAGTAAATTGGGAGGATTGGGACATTGGGGGAGGGTTGAAAGGGGCAAGACAGGGAGGGGAGCAGAGAAAAATGTAGAGCTTAATAAAAAAATCAGTTAAAAACAAAATAAAACAAAAAAGACAAAGGGGGTTAATCCATTTTTTTGTATCTATGGAGGTTTGCTTTGTTACCTAGAATGTGAACAATTTTGGAGGTTCCATGAGGTGCTGAGAAGGAGGTATATTCTTTTTTCTTTGGGTGGAATGTTCTATATATGTCTGTTAAGTCCATTTGATTCATTACATCTGCTAGTTCTCTTATTTCTCTGTTAAGTTTCTGTCTGATTGACCTGGCCATTGGTGAAAATGGAGTGTTGAAGTCTCCTACTATTAGAGTGTGGGATTTGAGGTGCAATTTAAGTTTCAGTAATGTTTCTTTTACGTATGTGTGTGCTCTTGTATTAGATGTTTGGAATGAAGTCAAATTTTAATTATTTGCAGATGATTTGATAGTATACATAAGTGACCCCAAAAACTCTACCAGAGAAATCCTACAGCTGATAAATACCTTCAGAGATCTGACAAGATACAAGATCAACTCAAAAAATTAAAAGTAGCCCTCCAATACACAAATGGTAAAAAAGCTGAAAGGGAAATCAAAGAAATGTCACCTTTCACAACAGCCACAGATAACGTAAAATATCTTGGGGTAACACTAACCAAGGAAGTGAAACACATATTTTTCAAGAACTTTAAATCTTTGAAGAAAGAAATTGAAGAAGATACCAGAAAATGGAGCACTGGACTGAGCTCCTAGGGTCCAATTGAAGAATAGAATGAATGAGAATATGAGAAAAGAGGTCAAGAACAGGAAGGGTTCATCCACTAAAACAGTTTTCCTGAGCTAACGGGAGATCACCAAATCTAATTGGATTAGGAAGGAACAATCATAGAACCAAACTAGTCCCTCTCAATGTGGTTGACAGTTGTAGGGCTGGGAGACTTAGGAGCCACTAGACATGCCACTGGGATTTATCTCTGGTGCATGTGTGGTCTTTTGGGGATCCTATTATCTTTGCATGTGTACCCTGCTCAGCCTAGATGTAGGAGGAAGGGCCTTGGACCTTACACAAAACAAAGTGCCTTATCCTCTTTAAGGTAGGGTGTGTGTGAGAGAAGGAATGGGGGGAGAGGAGGGAGTGGATATTTGTATTTTTTTCCGTTTTTATTGATTTTTATTGAGCTCTACATTTTTCTCTGCTTTCATCCCTGTCACCTTCAGCCCTCCCCCAAGGTCCCCATGCTCCCAGTTTCTCAGGAGATTTTTTTTCTACTTCTCATGTAGATTAGTTCTATGTAAGTCTCTCTTAGTGTCCTCATTGTTGTCTAATTTTTCTGGAATTGTGGATTGTAGGCTTGTTTTCTTGGCTTTATGTTTAAAAACCTCCTATGAGTGAGTACATGTGATAATTGTCTGTTTCTGGGTTTCCTCACTCAAAATAATGTTTTCTATCTCCATCCATTTTCCTGCAAAATCCAAGGTGCCATTATTTTTCTGCTGTATAGTACTCCATTGTGTATATGTACCACATTTTTTTTATCCATTCTTCGATTGAGGGGCACTTAGGTTGTTTCCAGGTTCTAGAATCATACTGCTATGAACATAACTGAGCACAGGTCCTTGTACACGATTGAGCATCCTTTTAATATATACCCCAAAGTAGTATTACTGGGTCTTGAGGAAGGTTGTTTCTTAATTTTCTGAGAAATTGTCATACTGATATCCAAAGCAGCTGGACAGTGTACATTTCCACCAGCAATGCAGGAGTGTTCCCTTTTCCCCATACCTCTCCAGCATAAGTTGTCATCAGGGTTTTTGATCTTGGCCATTCTTACAGTTATAAGATGGAATCTCAGAGATGTTTTGATTTGCATCTCTCTGATGACTGAGGGTGTTGAACATTTCCTTAAGTGTCATTCAGCCATTTTATATTCCTCTGTTGAGAGTTCTCAGTTTAAATCTGTACTCCATTTTTTATTGTATTATGTGTTCCTTTGATGCCCTATTTATTGAATTCTTTGTGTATTTTGGAGATCAGACCTTTGTCTAATATGAAGTTAATGAAGATCTTTTCCCATTCTGTAAGCTGTCTTAATGTCTTGTTGACCGTGTCCTTTGCTTTACAGGAGCTTTTCAGTTTCAGGAGGTCCCAATTTTTAATTGTTTCTCTCAGTGTCTTTGCTGCTGTGGTTATATTTAGGAAGTGATCTCCTGTGTCAATGCGTTCAGATATACTTCCCACTTTCTTTTCTATAAGGTTCAGTGTGGCTGACTTTATGTTGAGGTCTTCTAAAAAAATTAACAATAAAAAGATGTATTTAATTTGTGTGTCAATGTGAACATCTGTGTATTCGTTAAGATGTATTGAATTTGTATATTTATCCAGGCTAGGAGGTAAGGTCTCCTGTAGCTCAATCTGGCCACAAATTTGCTTTGAAACAAGGATAATCTTGAGATTTTGATCTCCAAATTCCTCATCCCAAATGCCAGGATTCAAGGCCCAAGCCACCAAACCTGCTTTATATGAAGCTTGGCATCAATCCAAAGGCTTCCTGCATCATAGCCATCTCTATAAAAAATGGATACTCCCTGCCTCACTAAAGGGATGGTAAGAACAAAAATAATGGGTTCCTCACCGCATTGCGCACAGAAATACCATTGTACTTAGTCCGTACTCACAAGTTCCATTGTTCTCACTTGTCCCCCACTGCCCTTCTGCTTAGCCCCTTCCTAGCCAAAACAGGATCTCTGAGGAGCCAATCATCATTTACAAGGGCAACATTATCCTTCATTAGTGATGGCCACAGAATTAAAGTGTTATGGTAACCTTTTTGTCCTTATCTCTGTTTCTCTCATTGATATTCTGAAGTGGAGGAGTAAAGAGGGCTTTGGCATGCTGAAACCAGGGAATGATTAACAGGTTCTGGAACCTCCAAGCAAATCTAGGCATGTTGGATCTTGACTGCTGTGCTGTGTTGCCATCTACTGATGACTCCAAGCTCAACATCTGTACCTCCATCTTGATGATGGTCCTCAGTTTCTAGTCTCCTCCCAGACCACTCTTCCTGGATATTCTCAGGGACCCTGTGCACCAACATGAACACACACTCGTTGACCATTTGCAAATGTATGCCTCCTCTAGTCTTGGGAGTCTTTAAAGGCTCCACCATCTACTGGACTGGACCAGTGCCTCAGAATCCTCCTCTGCACTCACCATCCCTAAGACATGTATACTGTCTAGATGACATGCCAATTCCTCTTTCACACTCTCTGCGTCTTCTCCCCACTTCTCCTTCACACTTATTGTTAAAAGAAGACATGCAGTGACATGCAGAGGGTTCCTGAGACACATAGACTTCCCCACAGGTTGTCATGGCATTGCTACTTGTACTCAGTATGGAAGCATGCCCTGTGAGTATGTAAGCATGTCTGGTGACTGTGCAGGTGTGCATGGGTATATGTATATATATCGGCATGTAGTCTGCAAGAGCCCAAGAGCAGCAGGTACACAGTAGCCTGGAATCCCCAGAGTGCAGCAGTATGTGGGATGTTAAATAAACTGTATCTGGGTTGAAAATCAGGTGCTGAGAAGGAGTGGCATTGTGTGGAGACAGAAAAAAGAAAGCCCAGTTTCATACCTTGCACAAAGGTGGTCAGAACTAAATGGAGGACAAAGGGGAAGGATGCGAAACCTTTCTAGAGTGAACTGCGAGGGAGGCTCTGCTTTCTCTCCACTAGACTGAAGACAGGAGTCTGTCTCAGAAGCAGCTCTGTACAAGCAGAGCCTGCTGGCTTCTGGGAAGGCATCCCTTGCTCTCAGTGAGGAATGCACAGTGAAGAATCAGCTGCATGTCGGCCATATCATGTTTTCCACTTTCCATTGCTCTTCATGAACAAGGGGGTAGGGGAATGGGTGAAGAGGGAAGAATAGCACCAGCTGTGATTCAAATGACCCAAGAAATACTCTATTCAGGATACCACATCATAATCGGCCATCACGGTTTTTATTGGTCCTCGTCCAGGTTTTTTTCCTCTTTTTTTTTGTTTTGTTTTGTTTTTTCCTCTCTTTAAGCCGAAAGCTTATGCCAGCATTAGCAGAATGACCTTGTGGTCACCAAACCCCATTATCTATCCCTCTGCCCTGCATAGGCTGGATCGCTTCTCATCTCTTAATTGGTCCTGGGCTGGGTAACTGAGTGTAGAATTTTGAAGTAGTTATGGCTGAAAAAGTTAATTTGAGCTCTGATTAGAGCACGGAGATTTTTTTATCTCCATGCCTTTCCACTGGCAGAGAGAAGGTGAAGACTGAAATTAGCTCTCAGAGTCTGAATGTGTCCTAACACATGGATTGCAGAGTATGGGAAACACAGGCCAATACCAAGAATGTCTTCTCAAACTGTCCATTATGAGATGACACCCAACCCAAAGCTCTTTGGACTGGGAAGGCTAGAAGAATGTTTCAAGTGCTTGGCACAAATTTTGTGTTCCAGGCAGACAAGAGGGACATATGAGACAACCAGCAAAACTACCTGCAGGCCTTCTGCTCTCCCCCCCCCCACTTCCCCACACCTAATCCCTAGTTTCATTCCCAGCTCTACATCAGAACACCCATGACTACCTTCCCTGCCCCCTGACCCAGCTACTGTGTTGCCTTCAACTCTTACACTTCTAACCTCAATCCCTACACTTGATCCTTTGGTCTACAGCCCATCTCCAACACACACTGCTGATAACCCAAGGACAACTCCTCCCAGGCCAACAAGTACAAAGAAGGCCGACACACACCTCTACTCCTGCTCCTGGGATCTGATTCCACCAGGCTCATCCCCAGATCTGTAGCTGGACACCTGCTGTGGTCCCCTCTCCTCTCTGACCTTATACCCAAAGCATCTTAAAGACCTCCTTCTCCAAGGCTCCTTCCCTAAATTCATCCCCATATCCCAGCCTCCAATACCAGCAGGCATTGCGTGTCAAAACACCCTTTGAACAAACAGTCCAGGAAATCAAGCTACACTCAGCCATCCCATCACATTCTCTGGAAATCAGAGAGGGAACAGTCACCAAGGAACAAAACACTCACCCAGTGAAGACAAGGCCAGATAACCGCATCTAGATTTACAGTCTTGCCAATCAAATTTGCCTAGATGCCTATATAAAAACACAATCAATAACAGTCAGGGCAACAAGTCTCTGCTAGAGCACAGCTTTCCCAGCATAGCAGGCCCTGAATATCCCAACACAGCCGAAGAACAAGAAAAAGATCTGAAAACATCAGGTATAATGATTATAGAGATCCTAATAAAGGAAATAAAAAATTCCTTGAAGAAATCCGGGAAAACACAAACAACACTGTAAGAAAATGAATAAAACTGTTCAAGACCTGAAATTAGAGACAGAATAGATAAAGAAAACCAAAACTTGCTTTTGTCTGCGAGGTCCCTGGCCAGCAAGGAGCCCTGATCTTGTACCAGAAGATCCATCAGAGGGGTGAGTGTGTTCCTGACCGGCAGCAGAAGCCCTGGAAATGGAGCACAGACATTCCTCAACCACCAAAACTTCCTGGTCATTCTGCCTCTCTCTTCCTATCCCATCCCAGCTTCCTATTGGAATGGATATTTTTCTCAATAGGTACCACTAACCAGAGGTAAAGAAATCAAAGTCAGATAAACAATGTTACTAGACCTGTAATCCCTAGGGAAATAGCAACAATCATTAAAAATCTCCCGGTAAAATCAAATCCCTGGGTTGCACAGTTTTAGCACAGAAGTTCATTATATGAGGTCATTGTTACCACACATATACTAAAACATGAAACAGAATTACAGATCAATTTCCCTTATGAACAGAGAAGTAAAAAATAATTAACAATATACTTGCAAACAGAGTCCAAGAACACATCAAAAGCCCATCTACCATGATCAAGTAGGCTTCATCCTAGAATGGCTGGGGTGGTTCACCATATGGAAATCAATAAGCATAATCCAATATGTAAAGAGACTGAATGACAAAAGCCATATGATCATCCCAATAAGTGAACAAAAATACATTGGAACTATTGAGGATATAAAGGACATCCCTCGACACAGTGAAGTCAGCTTGCAGCAAGTGAGTAGCCACCATCAGCATAAAGGGAAAGAAACTCATAGCAATTCCACTAAAATCAAGAACAAGACAAGGCTGTCCACAGTCTCCATTCCTAGTCAATACAGTACATGATGTCTTTTTTTTATAGCACTAAGCACATTTGTTAGAAAATTAGAGGCATCTCTTTTTTTTGTTGTTTTTCTTTGTTTTTTTAATTTTTTATTGAGAAAAAAGTTTCTGCCTCCTCCCAGCCTCCCATTTCCCTGCCCCTCCTCCCGCCCTTCTCCCCTTCCCCCCACTCCTCTCCCCCTCCCTCTCCAGTCCAAAGAGCAGTCAGGGTTCCCTGCTCTGTGGAAAGTCCAAGGTCCTCCCCCCTCCGTCCAGGTCTAGGAATGTGAACAAGTACATAATGTCTTAACTAGAGCAATAAGTCAAATGCAGGAGATCAAATTGGAAATGAAAAAGTCAAAGAATTGTGATTTTCAGATGACAGAATAGTTTACATAAGTGACCCTATAAATTCCACCAGGGAACTCATAAAGCTGACAATCTGTTGATGCTCTGGGGCCAATCTCCAGCAGGCTGGGGTTTGAAAGGAATCCATGGAGTTGGCACTTATGATGACTTTTTTCTCTGAAGGGGTTAAGGGAAAAGATGCTCACACACTCTCTTGATGGTTCCCCTCTTTCTTCTGTGTTATTCATTTGACTTCTTTATTCTCTTCTATTATCTCTAGCCTGAACTGTCCTGTCTGTTTCTCTTGATGTTTTCCTTCCAGCTCTCTTAATGTCTTCCTCCTCTCTCAGTCTTGATGTTTTCCTTCCCAGTCTAACTTCTTTCTTGATATTTTCTCCTATTTCTACCTTTAGACTTCCATATTCTCTCACACTTGATGTTTTCCTTCTTCTTCTGTCTTTATTCATTCCCTTACAGCTTATATACCACAGTAAATCTCTCAAGCAGTATAACAATTACAATGTGGTTATCACCATTTTTCAAGTGCATGATTACAATGAATGCAAGTAAATAATACCATATTTTCCACATCACTTACATGATTAAACATTTTATGTATGGCAGGTGAAAAAAAATTTTCCCAAGAATACAAGTACGTTAATACCCAAGCAAAGAGTTCCAGATTAAAAGAGTGTAAGTAAGCAAGGCATTCTTTTACTGGCAGGCTGCAACTGGTGGTAAAAAAAAAAAAAGGATCAATCACTTTATTGTTTATCTCAAAAAATAATCTAATAAAATCTTAAAAGAATCACAAATCTAAGCTATTATATGAGAAAAAGAATCAGTTAGAACTATTTTAAATCTTTAGGATGCATACCCACACATCAACAGTTTCTTTTTTAAAATTTTATTTTTCTTTTTTAAAAAAAATAATTTTTTTCATTTTACATATTAATACCTGTTCCCTCTCCCTCCTCTCCTCCTATTCTCTCTACCTAATCCTCCATCCCACCCCTTAAACCTTCCTCAGAGAAGGTAAGGCATATTGCTTTGAGGAAGGTCCAAGGCCCTCACTACTATACCTAGGCTGATCAAGGTATCCATCCAAAGAGAATAGGTTCCCTAAAAGCCACTACAAGCTATAGGGATAAGTCCTGGTGCCACTACCAGTGATCCTGCCATCTTCCCCAGCCATAAAACTGTCACCCACATTCAGAGGGTCAAGTTTGAACCTATGCTGTTCCTTTCCCTGTCCAGATGGAGTTGGTGAGCTCCCAATAGTTCAGGTACACTGTTTCTGTGGGTGTCCCCATCATGGTCTTGACATCTGTGCTCATATTCTCACTCCTCCCACTCTTCAACAGGACTTTGGGAGCTCAGTCGAGTGCTCATTTTCTGGATGATTTTTCTATAGTGACATTTAAGATATTCCTCAATCTCACTACAGGACAAGGCCAGTCTGGATACCCTCTCCTCTATTGCTATGGTCTTAGCTGTGGTCATCCTTTTTGATTCCTGGGAAATTCTCTAGTGCCAGGTTACTTTCTAGTCCCATAATGGCTCCTTCAATCAAAATATCTCTTCCTTTGCTCTCATCTTTATCCTTCCTCCATCTTAACTATCCTCTTCCCTCAAGTCCTCTTTTCTACTCCCCTTCTCCCATCCTCTTTCTCTCCCATACTCCCTTTACCCGCATACTGCCAGTTATGTCAGGCAATCTCGTCTATTTCCCCATTCCAGGGGATCTATACATGCCTTTCTTAGGGTTCACCTTGTTACTTAGCTTCTCTAGGATCATGAACTATAGGATGAATATCCTTTGCTTTATAACTAGTATCCACTCATGAGTGAGTACATACCATTCATCTTTCTGGGTCTGGGTTACCTCGCTCAATATGGTCTTTTCTAGTTCTATACATTTAATGCAAATTTTAAGGTGTCATTTTTTTTACCACTGAGTACTCTGTTGTCTGAGGTTTCTGTCCTGTCCAGTTCCTGCAGTAGTTAAGTCCCAAAGAAATTACAGAGGTCTACATTAACTATAAACTGATTGGCCCATTAGCTTCGGCTTCTTATTAACTCTTATAACTTATATTAGCCCATTATTCTAGTATATGTTAGCCACATGGCTCAGTACCTTTTTCAGCAGGCAGTCACATCTTGCTTCTTCTGTTTCTAGGACAGGACTCCAGAGGAATGGGCTTCCTTCTTCCCAGAATTGTCCTGTTCTTATTGACCTGCCTCTACTTTCTGAGTGGTTGTTCTGCCTATACTTCCTGCCTGGCTACTGGCCAACAGCATTTAGTAAAATATAATTGACAGAATACAGACCATGGTCCCACAACAGTACTCCAGTGTTTAAATGTACTACAATTTCTTTATCTATTCTTCAGTTTAGGGGCATCTAGATTGTTTTCAGGTTCTTGCTATTAAAAACAATGCTCCTATGAACATAGTGGAACAGATGTCCTTGCATTATAAGCATCTTTGGGGTATATGCCCAAGAGTGGTAGAGCTGGGCCCTGAGGTAGGTTGACTGCCAGTTTTCTGAAAAATTGCCACACTGATTTCCAGAGTAGTTGTGAAAGTTTGAATTCCTACCAGTAATGGAGGAGTGTTCTCCTTATTCCACATCCTCTCCAGCATAAGCTATCATAGGTGTTTTAGAACTTAGACATTCTGACTGGTGTAAGATGGCATCTCGGAGTCATTTTGATTTGCATTTTCCTGATGACTGAGGATGTTGAAAATTTCCTCAAGTGTCTTTTGGCAATTTGAGATTCTTCTGTTGAGAATTCTATGCTTAGTTCTGTAATCCATTTTTTTAACTGGATTATTTGGAAGCCTAATGTCTAATTTCTTGGGGTCTTTATACATGTTGGAGAACAGTACTCTATCTGCTGTGGGGATAGTGAATATCTTTTCCCATTCAGTAGGCTGCCTTTTTGTCTTATTGACTGCATCCTTTGCTTTACAGAAGTGTCTCAGTTTCAGGAGGTCTCATTTATTTATTATTGCTCTCAGTGTCTGTGGTGCTAGTGTTATAGTTAGGAAGTAACCTCCTGTCCCCATTCATTGAAGGCTAATTCCCACACTCTCTCATACCAGGTTAAGTGTGGTCAGATTGAAATTGAGGTCTTTAATCCATTTTTACTTGAGTTTTGTGCATGGGAATAGATATGGATCTGTTTTCATTCTTTTACATGTTGATATCCAGTTATACCAGCACCATTTGTTGAAGATGCTTTCTTTTTTCCATTGTATAATTTTAACTTCTCTATCAAAAATCACATATTCATAAGTGTATGGATTAATATCTGGGATGTCCATTCAACTCCATTGTTCAACCTCTCTGTTTTTATGCCAATACCAAGCAGTTTTCACTACTCTAGTTCTATAATAGAGCTTGATGTCAGGGATGGTGATGGCTCCAGAAGTTCCTTTGCTTTATGGAATTTTTTTGTGCTATCATGTTTTTTTTATTCTTCCATATGAAGTTAAGTATTATTCTTTTAAGCTCTGTGAAGAATTGTGTTGGACTGTGAATGGTGATTACATTGAATCTATCCAATGTTTTTGGTAGGATTACCATTTTTATTGTGTTGATCCTACCTATTCAAAAACATGGGAGATTTTTCCATTTTCTGATATCTTTGTCAATGTCTTTCTTCAAAGACTTAATATTCCTGTCGAACAGGTCTTTCACTCTCTTGGTTAGAGTAACCCCAAGATATTTTATGTCACTTGTAGCTATGATGAAGGGTGATGTTTATCTGATTTCTTTCTCAGCTTCTTTATGATTTGTATATAGGAGGGTTATTGGGTGTTTTTAGTTTATCTTTTTTCCTGCCACATTACTAAAGGTATTTATCAGTTGTAGGGGTTCCCTAATAGAGTCACTCATATATACTTTCATATCATCTGCAAATAGTGGAAGTTTGACTTCTTCTTGTCCAATTTGGATCCCATTGATCTCCTTTTGTTCTCTTCTTGCTCTAGCCAGAACTTCAAGAACCATTTTGAATAGATATGGAGAGACTGGACAGTCTTGTCTTGGTCCTGATTTTAGTGAAATCCTTTTGAGTTTCTCTCCATTTAATTTGATGTTGGCTGTCAACTAGTTGTATACTATTTTTATTATGTTTCCATATATTCCTTTTATCCCTGCATTTTGTGGTTACAGAGAAAGGACGAATTACTTTATTATTTACCTCAAAAGATAACATTATCAGAAATCTTACAAAAATCACAAATCTAAACTTTTATATATGAAAAAGAATCAGTCAGATCTACTTTACATCTTTAGGGTTCATAACCACTCATCAATACTTTCTTATATCAGCAGACTGAAGGCAAAAATGCAGAAGAAGCATAAGAAAACAACCTCAAAAATAACTTTATAAATATCATGGAAGCCCTTAAAGAGTAAATGAAAAGTTAACATAAAAATTTGAGGAAAAGACAAGTAAAAAAATGGCAGAAATCACTAACTCCCTTTTAAAAAGGGAAGAAGAAACAATCAAACATGTAAAGGAAACTGTTCAAGACTTGAAAAATGAAATAGAACTTATAAAGTAGACACAAACTGAAATAATTCTAGAATTGTAAAACCTGGGTAAGTGAACTACAGATGCAAGCATGACCACCAAACTAAAATAGATGGAAGAAAGAATCTCAGGCATTGAAGATACGTTAGAGGAAAAAGATTCATTGGTCAAAGTAAATGTTAAAACCAATAAATTCCTAACAAAACAAGTAAATCTGGGAAACTGTGAAAAGGCCAAACCTAAGAATAATAGAAATAGAAGAAGAAAAATCCCAGTTTAAGGGCACAGAAAACATGTTTAAAAAATCATAGAAGAAAACATTCCCAATCTAAAGAAGGATAGGCCTAGAAAAGTACAAGAAGCTCACAGAATCATAAAGAGATGCAAGAACTAAGGTCCCCTTACTACATAATAATCAAAACACTAAACATACAGAATAAAGAAAGAATATTAAGAGCAACAAAGAAACATATAAGGCAGACCTATCAAAATTAGATCCTACATTTCAATAGATATTCGACAAACCAGAACGTCCTTGGCAGATGTTTTGCAGATTCTAAAAGACCATGGGTAGAATCCCAGATTACTATAAACAGCAAAGTTTTCAATCACCAGAGATGGAGAAAACAAAATATTCCATGATAAAACCACATTTACACAATACCTACCCACAAATATAGCCCCACAAAAAGTACTAGAAGGAAAAACTACAACTCAAGAAAGTTAGCTACAACCATAAAAACATGACTAATAGACAATCACCACCCAAAGAAAGGAAACACACATACACACAAACACAAAAACACACACCAATGCACACATAGTAACACCACCACCACCACCAAAACCAAATAAGTAACATGAATCATCAATCACTGGTCATTAATATCTCTTAATAGCAATGGACTCAATGCTTGGGACCAGGATCTATCCCTGGCTTTTTGGACCCCACTCCATAAGGTTGGATGCCCTGTTTAGGCTTGATGTAGGGGAAGGCCTTGTCCTGCCTCAACTTCATGTGCCAGGCTTACTTGAGTCCTCCTGTGAGGCATTAAACATTCTGGTATGCCTATGGGGGTTAGGGGGCTGGAAGTGGTAGGGAATGGGAGGAGGGTAGCAAGGGGCAACTGTGGTTGGTATGTTAAATGAATTTAAAAAGTTGGAAATCTTAATGCAGATATGACGGACTTGGTCTGACTCAACATAAGGTGACAGAATATGTCAACTCCCCATGGGAGTCCTTACCTGTTGCTAAAAGTGAATGGGGGCAAGGATGGGGTTGGGGTAACGAGAGGAGCAAGAGCAGGGGTGAGAGGGAGAAATTTGTTTGGAATGAAAATGAAATTTCAAAACTATTGAATGCTTGTTCAAAACAAATTTGAAGAAATTTCACACCAATGACTTAATAGAACAATTGAAAGCTCTAAAACAAAGAGAATCAAACTATCCCATGAGGAATAGATGGCAGGAAATAATCAAATTGAGGAACATGGGATGTACTCACTCATATTTGGTTTCTAGCCATAAATAAAGGACATTGAGCCTATAATTCATGATCCTAGAGAAGCTAAATAAGAAGGTGAACCCAAAGAAAGACATATAGTCATCCTCCTGGATATTAACCTTCATCAGGTGATGAAAGGAGACAGAGACCCACATTGGAGCACCGGACTGAAATCCCAAGGTCCAAATCAGGAGCAGAAGGAGAGAGAGCACGAGCAAGGAACTCAGGACCGCGAGGGGTACATCCTCATACTGAGACAATGGGGATGATCTATCGGGAACTCACCAAGGCCAGATGGACTGGGTCTGAATAAGCATGGGATAAAACCGGACTTGCTGAACATAGCAGACAATGAGGACTGCTGAGAAGTCAAGAACAATGGCACTGGGTTTTGTCCTACTGCACGTACTGGCTTTGTGGGAGCCTAGGCAGTCTGGATGCTCACCTTCCTAGACCTGGATGGAGGTGGGAGGTCCTTGGACTTCCCACAGGGCAGGGAATCCTGATTGCTCTTAGGGCTGATGAGGGAGGGAGAACAATTACAAAATGAAAGATTACTCAGCTTTTTAAAGATATGAAATTTATAGGCAAATGGGTAAATATAGAAGAAAAATCACCTTAGTGTGGTAACCCACATGCAGAATGATAAATATAGTAGGAGAACACTTAAAGTGTAAATTATCCTTTAAGTAAATGATAACCTATAATAGATGGTAGTAAAAGTTTTCCTTGTCATTATGAGGGAGACAGAGGGATTGCTGTGCATTCCAGACCAGCCTAGATTGCACAGTGAGTTCTAGGACAGTTAGAACTACATGTTGAGATCTTCTCTCAAAAAAAAGAAAACAAAGAAACATAACTAAATGATAACCAAGCTATGATCCTTAGGCCAAGAGAGAAGTTAGGTAAAGGGACTGGTCTAGTAAAGGGGATGCATGGATCTCTGGGAAAGAGGGAAATTAAATTTTAAAGTAAGACTTGGGAAAGGGGAGATTGGTAATAGGGTGGAGAATTTGATGGGGGTGATAGGGTGGAGGGAGAGAATGTGAAGAGAGAAGTTTCAAATTGATGGCATTTGGGGATTGGTGTGGAAATTAGTGCATTGAAAACTTCCTGGAATCTATGAAGGTCTTTCTAATAGAAATAGCAGATGGATACTGAGTCTCAACTGGCCATTTTTGAAGCCAGCCAAGCCTTGCAGTTGTGGGACTGATTTGCATTTAGTTGAGGTCTTAGCAAAGAGGGTCTGATAGAAATCTTCAATCTAGACTGTTTCTTTTTTTTGTGGGAAACACATTTTATGTGAGCACTATCACTTGCAGTGTTTGGTTGGTTACAGCACTTTACAGTTTATCAAGCACTTCTGCCTATGCTGGTACACTTTTTAAATATCTTTCATTTATTTATTTATTTATTTATTTATTAAAGATTTCTGCCTCCTCCCCTCCCCCGCCTCCCATATCCCTCCCCCACCTCCAATCAAGTCCCCCTCCCTAGTCAGCCCGAAAAGCAATCAGGGTTCCCTGCCCTGTGGGAAGTCCAAGGACCTCCCACCTCCGTCCAGGTCTAGTAAGGTGAACATCCAAACTGCCTAGGCTCCTACAAAGCCCATATGTGCAGTAGGATCAAAACCCAGTAGAGTGGGATGTACTCACTCATATTTGGTCTCTAGCCATAAATAAAGGACATTGAGCCTATAATTCATGATCCTAGAGAAGCTAAATAAGAAGGTGAACCCAAAGAAAGACATATAGTCATCCTCCTGGAGATTAACTTTCATCGGGCGATGAACGCAGAGACAGAGACCCACATTGGAACACCAGACTGAAATCCCAAGGTCCAAATCAGGAGCAGAAGGAGAGAGAGCACGAGCAAGGAACTCAGGACCGCGAGGGGTGCACCCACATACTGTAACATTGGGGATGATCTATCAGGAACTCAACAAGGCCAGCTGGACTGGATCTGAAAAAGCATGGGATAAAACCAGACTCGCTGAAAATAGCGGACAATGAGGACTGCTGAGAAGTCAAGATCAATCTAGACTGTTTCTAAGACAAATGGTTGTACTCTGAAAACTGACAGTGGGGGCCCATTGCTGAGGACAATACACACACAACTCAATGAACATGGAGAATTTGAACTGCTGCCTATAAGGAACTTACACCACTGTGTTCTAGTCTCTTTGGTGCAGGAAAGTACCTTTCAGGCTAAGGAAAGAGAAAGGTAGACACCAAGGCAGGGACTAAACCTCTGACCTACAATCCATCCTGCCTGCAAAATATGCAATGGTGGAACAGAAAATGGCTGAGTAGCCAACCAATGTCTGATTTGTCATCCTAAGATAAACTACACAAGAAGGAATCCATGCAGACATTGCACGGCTAACCAAGAACCAAGATAGTCAAGAGATCTAAGGTAAGACCAAGCACCACTTCTCTTAAGAAAAATCATTCTGTCAATAGCCTGCCTGCACCAAGCAAGGTAGGCGCTTTGTTTATGAGCTACCCAACCAACACGGAGATCTGATGGAGGAAGGTCACTGGTTAAGTAATAAACTGCTTGTCCTCATAGGTTAAAACATAGGTGGGAGGAGTAAACAGAACAGAATGCTGGGACACGATAGCTCTGCTCTCTGAAGCAGACTCAATGGAACAAGCCGCCAGGTCAGACATGCTGAATATTTCCCGGTAAGCACACCTAGTGGTGCTATGCAGATTATTAGAAATGGGTTAGGCAAAATATGAGAATTAGCCCCTAAGAGGCTAGAGCTAGTGGGCCAAGCAGTGTTTAAAAGAATACAGTGTCCGTGTAATTATTTCGGGGCATAAGCTAGCAGGTGGCTGGAGTGCTGAGGAGGCAGCCCCACTGCTCCTAATACTACAGAGATCTGATCTGGGCACCAGGAGATCCATCTCTGGGGTGAGTGAGTTTCTGACCCTCGGCAGCAGCCCTGGACAAGGAACTACTTCCTGCAGGGCCTATACTCCTGCATACTGCCTCTCTCTTTGTATCTCACCCAGTGTGCATCCAGAACCCTCCCCACTTCTGCGTCCCTGCTGTCTTTGGGCACATAACAGCACCCAGCTCAGCCTGTCTGGGCGCTGGGATCAAATCCAGAGGGCAGCCGGGTGGGCGGGAATTCCTTTGTTTCAATAGCCTGCCTGCAGCAAGCAAGTAGGCGCTTTGTTTATGAGCTACCCAACCAGCACAGAGATCTGATCTTGACACCAGGAGAGCCATCACTTGGGCACCTAAAGAGCCATCACGGGAGAGTGTGATCAATGGGAAGGTACATCAGTGGGCAAGGAGAACAGATCCTGTAAAAGAAGATCCTTAGGGGAGCATTCGGAGGAAGAGATGGGCAAGCACCAATGCAAGAATTCACCCAACAATCTGAAAAACAACATGAAACCACCAGAACCCAGCAACCTCACAACAGGAGAACATGAACACCTTAATCATGAAGAAGTAGAAAAAATGGACTTTATGAAAGTGATTGACGTCCTTAAACAGCATGTAAAAAATGCCCTTATAGGAAAAACATATGGTTATCCTCTTAGATAAGGGAAGTAGACAAAATTGCCGGGGAGAAAATTGGGATCTTGGGGGTGGGGTGGGATGGGGGTAAGGGGAGATGGGGAGAGAAAAGGTAGAAGGGAAGGAGGGGGGACTTGGGGAAACAGGAGGATCGGGATGAAAGAAGGTTGGATAGGGGAGCATGGAAGCACAATTCTTAGTTAAGGGACCCACTTTAGGGTGGGCTAGAGAATTGACCCTAGAGGGGCTCCCAGGTGCCCAAGCTGAGGTCCCCAGTTAGTTCCTTGGGCAGCTGAGGATAGGGAACCTGAAATGACCCTATCATTGAGCAATACTGATGAATATCTTGCATATCATCCTAGAACCTTCATCTGGTGATGGATGGAGATAGAGACAGAGACCCACAATGGAGCACTGGACTGAGCTCCCAAGGTCCCAATGAGGAGCAGAAGGAGGGAGAACATTGTAGTAATAGGGGCAGTTGGGCTGCATTCCCAAAACCCCAGCCGCCTGCCCGGCTAGCTTATGCCCCAAAATAATTACACACAAACTGTATTCATTTAATCACTGCTTGGCCCTTAGCTCTAGCCCTTACTGGCTAATTCTGATATCCCAATCAACCCATCTCTAATAATCTGTGAGCACCAGTCTTACCGGGAAGATTCTAGGTCAGAGCTTCATCGAGTGTGTCTGCCTGGGATCGGGGCATAACGTCTCTGCTGAGGCATCTGCTCCTGAGAGAAGAGCTGTGGAGTCTGACCTCACTTCCCCTTCCTCCCAGTGTTCTGTTCTGTTTACTCCACCCACCTAAGGGTGGGCCTATCAAATGGGCCTAGCAGTTTCTTTATTGCGTAGCCAAAGAAATCAACAGATTGATATGACACTCCCACATCACTTCCCCTTTTTCGGTTTAAACAAAAAAAGGCTTTAACTTTAACATAGCAAAATTACATATAACAAAACAGTTATCAAGTAAAAGTTACATCAGAAACATTTATACATATAACAAAATTGACCGTAAATCTCTATCAATAAAGCAAAATCTATACTAATGCAAATTATTCATGTCTATATCATATCCCCCTTTAAATGTAAAAGAACATTTATAAACTATATTTGGGAACATGGGCGCAGTTTTTTCTCTCCAAACTGCTTCCTGCTGAATGGGGGCGTCGTTAATTAGGTCTTTCATGGTATAACCTGTGTGCTAGTTTCCTCTCAGTTGGCAGTTGAGCGAAGCAATTTTATGAAGGTGTTCACAGCAAACCTTCAGGAGGACATGGTGCATCATACCAAATCGGAATTGAAGAAATGAACAGGGTCTCATCCTCTGTGAAAACAAAATAAGAAACTCCTTTCCAAAGCATCATGTCCTTAAACCCAAATTCTGAAATCATACCCTCATGATATCCGTTCTGGTTCCACTTGGCAGCCCATATAATGAAATGTCTCTCTGTACTTAGCTCCTTCACAGTCAAAAATTTTAAAGAAAACACAATGTACATAATCCAGACTCTCTGTGAATTTTCCATTTTTTACATGGCTTATTTTTCTTTATTTCTTTTAATCTCTTAACTATCTGTACTCTGTCTCTTTAAAGACTTTACCTTTTTTTAACCATTAACTTTATTCTCTATATTCTTTTTCTTCTCTCTCCCAAGCCAACGTACATTCATCCAACAGTGTGACTCATTTAGTGGTCTGAATCTGTCCTATTGTGAATCTCCAATTTTTTACTATCCAGGAGCACTTTTGATTTGCACCTTTAAATCACTAGGCACTTAAGAATCTAAGCTGTGACATTCCTAGGTTAACTTTTTGCTTTTTGAGCATATATCTGTAGACCAGGCTGTCTTTGAACTCTCAGAGATCCGCCTGTCTCTGCCTCCCAGGCATTGGGATTAAAGGTGTTTGCTACCACACCTTGAACTCACAGAGATCTGTTTGTCTCTGCCTTCTAGGCACTGGGATTAAAGGCGTGTGCTACCACACCTTGAAGTCACAGAGGTTTACTTTAAGAATTTTAACTTTTAGTCTGCATATATTTTTAACACATTTTAAACCATTCAGAAATTTTCTCTGTCTTTGAATCTCTCTTTACTGTATATCTCTCTTTCTTTTTCTGACCACATGAGGCTTTAATTTACCAAGCAATATCAGTAGGACTAAAGGTGTGGCTTTGCCAGCTAGATCCAGTCCATTCCTTAGCTTTCCAGCCTCATGGCAGATATACAGGCTGCAGCCATGTTTATAGCCACACCTGGCGTTTCAAGGTCCCTGCCAGCCAGCAAGCTACAACAGACAACACTCAAATCCTCTCTCGATAGCCGGCCCTCCTGCCTCAAACAGTCAGAGTTTGCCCTGGCAGGATGGCCCAGAAAGCCGGCATTTTTAAACAACACAGGTTTGTTCCTGCTGCTGAGTCAGGAAAATTTCAAAATGGAGGACGTACCATTTTGTGCTAGCTCTGGGGCCACCAGGTAGGAGCGACACTCAGCACTTTAATTCTGAGACTGAGTGTGCAGCACAGAAATTCTTTTCATCCAAGTTACATCCAAATCTGATACGCAGAGCACCGCGCAGTCTGAAAACATGTCCCTGTATGGCGGCAGGAATCTGCCATGCTCTTCCGCCTGCCTAAGCCTGATTCTGCCTTCTGCCCAGGAGCAGGCGGGGAGCTATGAGTCATCGTCAAGGTCTCAGAGCACTCTCCTTCCGATCCCAAGCGGGAACACAAACATAAAGCCAGAGTTTGCACTGGCGGCACAGCCCCAAGAAGCTGTGCTTTAAAATGACACAGCGTTTTTTTCTGCTGCTGTTGCCGAATCAGGAAATCTCTCTACAGAACGCCACCAACAAAAAGCAAAAATCTGTGTTAAACTCTCTCTCCCTTATTTTTAAGCCTTCTCAGGTTTTTTAAGTGGGTTTAGTCCATCACGTCGGGTGCCAATTGTAGTAATAGGGGCAGCTGGGCTGCATTCCCAAAACCCCAGCCGCCTGCCCGGCTAGCTTATGCCCCGAAATAATTACACACAAACTGTATTCATTTAATCACTGCTTGGCCCTTAGCTCTAGCCCTTACTGGCTAATTCTGATATCCCAATCAACCCATCTCTAATAATCTGTGAAAGGGTCTTACCGGGAAGATTCTAGGTCAGAGCTTCATCGAGTGTGTCTGCCTGGGATCGGGGCATAACGTCTCTGCTGAGGCATCTGCTCCTGAGAGAAGAGCTGTGGAGTCTGACCTCACTTCCCCTTCCTCCCAGTGTTCTGTTCTGTTTACTCCACCCACCTAAGGGTGGGCCTATCAAATGGGCCTAGCAGTTTCTTTATTGCGTAGCCAAAGAAATCAACAGATTGATATGACACTCCCACATCAGAACATGAGCAAAGAAGTTGGGACCACAAGGGGTGCACCCTCTCACTGAGACAGTGGAGCTGATCTACTGGGAGCTCACCAAGGCCAGCTGGACTGTTACCGAAAAAGCATGGGATAAAACTGGACTCTCTGTACATGACAAACAATGAGGGCTGATGAGACAGCAAGGACAATGGCACAGGGTTTTGATCCTACTTAATGTGCTGGCTCGGTGGGAGCCTAGCCAGTTTGGATGTTCACCTTCCTAGATATGGACAGAGGGGGGAGGATCTAGGACCTACCACAGGGCAGGGAACCCTGACTGCTCTTTGGACTGGAGAGGGAGGAGTAGAGGAGTGGGGGTAAGGGGAGAGGGGTGGGAGGAGGGGGAGAAGAGTGGGAGGAGGGGGAGGGAAATGGGAGGCTGGGAGAAGGTGGAAATTTGTTTTTTTTCTCCTTTTATCAATAAAAAAAAGTAAAAAAAAACAAAAAAAATTAATACTCTCCTCAAAAAAAATGCCCTTATAGAAATGGATGAGAAGTATAACAGAAAGTTTGAAGAATTGAATAAAGCAGTAAATAATACCCTAGGAAACCAAGGAAAAACAATCAAACAGATAATGGAAACAGTTCAAGACTTGAAAACTGAATTGGAGACAAGGAAGAAAACACAAAGAGAGGGCCGGCTGGACATGGAAAATCTAGGTAAACGCATAGAGACTACAGAAACACACATAACCAGTAGAACACAAGAGATAGAAGAAAGAATCGCAGATTCTGAAGATAACATAGAGAAAGTAAATGCACTGATCAAAGATAACAGCAAGTCCAACAAACTCTCATCACAAAACATTCAGGAAATATGGGACACAATAAAAAGACCAAACCTAAGAATAATAGGAGTAGAAGAAGGAGAAGAGGTGCGGCTCAACGGTCCAGAAAATATATTTAATAAAATTATAGAAGAAAACTTTCACAACCTGAAGAAAGATGTACCTATGAAGGTTCAAGAAGCATACAGAACACCGAATAGGATGGATCAAAAAAAATCCCCTTGCCATATAATAATCAAAACACAAAGCATACAGAATAAAGAAAGACTATTAAGAGCTGAAAGAAAAAGGGCCAAGTTACTTATAAAGGTAAATCTATCAGACTTACACCCAACTTCTCTATGGAAACCATGAAAGCCAGAAGGTCCTGGATAGATGTTCTGCAGAAACTAAGAGACCATGGATGCAAGCCCAGAGTACTATATCCAGCCAAGCTTTCGTTCACTATAAATGGAGAAAACAAAATTTTCCAGGATAAAAACAAATTTAAACAATACATAGTCACAAATCCAGCCTTACAGAAAGTAATAAAAGGAAAATCACTAACCAAGGAGTCCAACAATGACCACAATAACTGAGACATCTAGAGACCCTTCACCAGCGCAACTCAAAGAAGGGAAACACACAAACTCTACTACTAAAAAAGTGACTGGAGTAAACAACCACTGGTCATTAATATCACTTAATGTCAATGAACTCAACTCACCTGTAAAAAGGCACATGCTAAGAGATTGGATACGAAAAAAGGATCCAACATTCTGCTGTTTACAAGAAACACACCTCAACCACAAAGACAGGCACCTACTCAGAGTAAAGGGCTGGGAAAAGGCTTATCAAGCAAATGGACTTAAGAAACAAGCAGGTGTGGCCATACTAATTTCTAACAAAGTTGACGTCAAACTTAAATAAATCAGAAGAGATGGAGAGGGACATTTTATACTCATAACAGGAACGATTCATCAGGATGAAGTCTCAATTCTGAATATCTATGCCCATGATATAAAAGGACTCACGTACGTAAAAGAAACATTACTGAAACTCAAGGCAGCCATCAAACCACACACACTAATAGTAGGAGACTTCACTAAATAAGAAGGTGAATCCAACGACAAATATATAGGCATCCTCCTGAATATTAACCTTCATCAGGTGATGAAAGAAGACAGAGACAGAGACCCACATTGGAGCACCGGACTGAAATCTCAAGGTCCAAATCAGGAGCAGAAGGAGAGAGAGCACAAGCAAGGAACTCAGGACCGCAAGGAGTGCACCCATACACTGAGACAATGGGGATGTTCTATCGGGAACCCACTAAGGCGAGCTGGCCTGTATCTGAAAAAGCCTGGGATAAAACCGTACTTGCTGAACATAGTGAACAATGAGGACTACTGAGAACTCAAGAACAATGACAAGGGGGTTTTGATGCTACTGCACGTACTGGCTTTATGGGAGCCTAGGAAGTTTGGATTCTCACCTTTCTAGACGTGGATGGAGGTGGGGGTTCCTTGGACTTCCCACAGGGCAGGGAACCCTGATGGCTCTTTGGGCTGATGAGGGACGGGGACTTAATTGGAGGAGGGGGAGGGAAATGGGAGGCGGTGGCGGTGAAGGGACATAAATCTTTAATAATTAAATAAATTAAAAAAAAACAAAAAAAAGGAGACTTCAACACTACTCTCTCACCAATGGACAGGTCAATCAGACAGAAAGCTAATAGAGAAATAAGAGAATAAATGGAGGTAATGAATCAAATGGACTTAACAGACATCTATAGAACATTCCACCCAAATAGGAAAGAATATACCTTCTTCTCTGCAGCTCATGGAACCTTCTTGAAAATTGACCACATAGTCGGTAAAAAAGCAAACCTCCACAGTTACAAAAAAATATTAGTAACCACCTGTGTCTTATCAGATCACCATGGATTAAAGTTAGAATTCAACAACAATGCTACCCCCAGAAAGCCTACAAACTCATGGAAACTGAACAGTCAACTACTGAACCACACCTGGATCAAAGAAGAAATAAAGAAAGAAATTAAAGTCTTCCTTGAATTCAATGAAAATAAAGAAGCCACATACTCAAACCTATGGGACACAATGAAAGCAGTCCTAAGAGAAAAGCTCATAGCACTAAGTGCCCACTTAAAGAAAACAGAAAAAGCACACATTGGAGACTTAACAGCCCACCTGAAAGCTCTAGAAAAAAAAGAAGCAGACTCACCTAGGAGGAGTAGAAGACTGGAAATAATCAAACTGAGGTCAGAAATCAATAAAATAGATACAAAGAAAACAATCCAAAGAATCAATGAAACAAAAAGCTGGTTCCTGGAGAAAATGAACAAGATTGATAAACCCCTATTCAAACTAATCAAAAGGCACAGAGAGAATATGCAAATTAATAAGATCAGAAATGAAAAGGGGGACATAACCACAGACACAGAGGAAATTCAGAGAATCATTAGATCTTACTACAAAAGCCTGTATGCCACAAAACTGGAAAATGTAAAAGAAATGGACACCTTTTTAGATAAATACCATATACCAAAGTTAAACCAGGAACAGGTGAACAATCTAAATAGACCTGTTAGTCGCGAAGAATTAGAAGCAGTTATCAAAAACCTCCCTACCAAAAAAAGCCCAGTACCAGATGGTTTCAATGCAGAATTCTACCAGAACTTCCAAGAAGACCTAATACCTATACTCCTTAATGTATTTCACAATATAGAACCAGAAGAGGCATTGCCAAATTCCTTTTATGAAGCTACAGTTACCCTGATACCTAAACCACACAAAGACTCAACCAAGAAAGAGAATTACAGGTCTATCTCACTCATGAACATCAACGCAAAAATCCTCAACAAAATACTGGCAAACCGAATCCAAGAACACATTAGAAAAATTATCCATTATGATCAAGTAGCTTCATCCCAGAGATGCAGGGCTGGTTCAACATACGAAAATCTATCAATGTAATCCATCATATAAATAAACTGAAAGAAAAAAAAACATACGATCATTTCATTAGATGCTGAAAAGGCATTCAATAAAATTAAACATCCCTTTATGATAAAAGTCTTGGAGAGATTAGGGATACAAGGGTCATACCTAAATATAATAAAAGCTATTTACAGCAAGCTGACAGCTAACATCAAATTAAATGGAGAGAAACTCAAAGCCATCCCACTAAAATCAGGAACACGACAGGGCTGTCCACTCTCTCCATACCTCTTCAATATAGTGCTTGAAGTTCTAGCAATAGCAATAAGATGACATAAAGGGATCAAGGGCATTCGAATTGGAAAGGAAGAAGTTAAACTTTCATTGTTTGCAGATGATATCACTATGCACAAAACTCAACTCCAAATGGATCAAAGTTCTCAATATCAATCTGAATACACTGAACCTGATAGAAGAGAAAGTGGGAAGCACACTACAACAGATGGGCACAGGAGATCACTTCCTACGTATAACCCCAGCAGCACAGACATTAAGGGAAACATTGAATAAATGGGACCTCCTGAAAATGAGAAGCTTCTGTAAAGCAAAGGACACTGTCACTAAGACAAAAAGGCAACCTACTGACTGGGAGAAGATCGTCACCAACCCTGAAACAGACAAAGGTCTGATCTCCAAAATATATAAAGAACTCAAGAAACTAGACTTTAAAATGCTAATTAACCTAATTTAAAAAAAAATTGGGCACAGAACTGAACAGAGAATTCTCAACAGAAGAAGTTCAGATGGCCAAAAGACACTTAAGATCATGCTCTACCTCCTTAGTGATCAGGGAAATGCAAATCAAAACAACTTTGAGATATCATCTTACACCTGTCAGAATGGCTAAAATCAAAAACAACAATGATAGCCTTCGCTGGAGAGGTTGTGGAGTAAGGGGTACCCTCATCCATTGCTGGTGGGAATGCAAACGTGTGCAACCACTTTGGAAAGCAGTGTGGCGGTTTCTCAGGAAATTCAGGATCAACCTACCCCAGAACCCAGCAATACCACTCTTGGGAATATGCCCAAGAGATACCCTATCATATGACAAAAGAATTTGTTCAACTATGTTCATAGCAGCATTATTTGTTATAGCCAGAACCTGGAAAAAAACCTAGATGTCCTTCAATAGAAGAATGGATGAAGAAAGTGTGAAATATATACACATTAGAGTACTACTCAGCGGTAAAAAACAATGACTTCTCGAATTTTGCATGCAAATGGATGGAAATAGAAAACACTATCCTGAGTGAGGTAAGCCAGACCCAAAAAGATGAACATGGGATGTACTCACTCATAATTGGTTTCTAGCCCAAATAATGGTCATTGAGTCTATAATCTGTGATCCTAAAGAAGCTAAATAGGAAGGTGAACCCAAAGAAAAACATATAATTGTTATCCTGAATATGGGAAGTAGACAAGATTGCCCGGCAAAAAATTGGGAACTTGGGGGTGGGGTAGGACGGGGGTAAGGGGAGATGGGGAGAGAAAAGTAAGAAGGGGAGAATGGGAGGAACTTAGGGAAACGGGATGATTGGGAGAAAGGAAGGTTGGATAGAGGAGCAGGGAATCACATAACTGAATTAAGGGAGCCATCGTAGGGTTGGCAAGAGACTTGAACCTAGAGGGGCTCCCAGGTGCCCAGGGCGATGTCCCCAGTTAGCCCCTTGAGCAGCTGTGGATAGGGAACCTGAAATGGCCCTATCCTATAGCAATACTGATGAATATCTTGCATATCAACATAGAACCTTCATCTGGCGATGGATGGAGATAGAGACAGAGACCCACACTGGAGCATTGGACTGAGCTCCCAAGGTCCCAATGAAGAGCAGAAGAAGGGAGAACATGAGCAAGGAATTCAGGACCACGAGGGGTGCACCCACCCACGGAGACAGTGGGGCTGATCTATTGAGAGCTCACTAAGGCCAGCTGGACTGGGACTGAAAAAGCATGGGATAAAACTGGACTCTTTGAACATGGCGAACAATGAGGGCTAATGAGAAGCCAAGGACAATGGCATGGGGTTTTGATCCTACTTCATGTTCTGGCTTTGTGGGAGCCTAGCCAGTATGGATGTTCACCTTCTTAGACCTGGATGGAGGTGGGGAGGACCTAGGACTTTCCACAGGGCAGGGAACCCTGACTGCTCTTCGGACTGGAGAGGGAGGGGGAGAGAAATGGGGGGAGGAGGAGAAGAGAGGGAGGAGGGGGAGGGAAATGGGAGGCTGGGAGGAGGCGGGAATTCCTTTTTTTTTCTTTCAATAAAAAAAAAATATTGTCCAACATGATCAAGATGGCTTCATCTGAGTGATGCAGGGATATTTCATTTTAAATAAATAAATATAACTGTCAAAAAAAAAAGAAAAATCATTGAAATCTTTCCTAATGTTAGTCTGTTCTTCTCATTGATCAGTACCTTATCCAGTCACTAGAGGCTTCTTCCAACAGCACATGGGAACAGATGCAGAGTTCCACAGCGAGATGTTATGTGGAGAGAGAGTCTAAATTAGAGGTCTCCACCAATACTCTTCTACCAGAGCTCAGGAAATGCCATGGAAAAGGAGGGTAAAAAGTGTAGAACCAGTGGAGATGGAAGACACCAGCAGAAAATTAAGCAATATATATATGAGCTCGCGGAGACTAGTGAGCCTGCACAAGGCCCAACAGAATCTATACTAGGTCTATTGAATATATGTTACAGATATCCAGAAGGCTTAGTACTTATGTGGAACTTCTGACTGTGAGAACAAGGGGGTCTCTGATCCTTGTGCTTGTTGTCAGGACTGTTCTCATGTTGGACTGCCATGTCCATCTTGGACATAATAAATTTGTCTCTATCCTAGTTTCTTTTGTTGCTTTCTTTTTATTTTTTATAGGCTGATCTTTTCTAATGAGTGACAAAAAAGAGTGGATCTGGTGAGGAGGTAAGGTTGGAAGGAAATGGAAAGAGTAGAGGGATGGATAACCACAATCAGGATATATTATATGAGAAACAATTTTATTTTCCATAAAACAAAAAATTGCATAGATAAGGACATTTAGAGTATTGGACCCTTACTGAATCAAGAAAAAGGAGATTTTAAAAACCCTTATTTCGATATGTGTGTGTGTGTGTGTGTGTGTGTGTGTTTCTGCACGTAAGGGACTGGAGGTGATAAAAACGCATGTGATACACTGGAAGACATGGGTTCTTTGCATTTGAGTGATGCTCCACAAAGTGTTCTGTAATTAATCCCTAGTCCTCTGCCAGAGTGTTACTATGAGAGAGGGGCCTTTTGTTTTTCCCAGCTGCTTGGCTATCATACACCCAAAATAACTAGAAAGAAATATTATTAATTAAATTACTGCTTGGCCCATTAGCTCTAGGCTCTTATTGGCTAACTCTCACATCATGATTTAACCCATTTCTATTAATCTGTTTATCAACATGAGGTTGTGGCTTACGGGGAAAGATTCAGCATGTCTGACCTGACAGCTCCATGGCAGCTCTTGCTCGCATACTCTCTCAATATATCTCTTTAACCCTGGCTTTGTTCTTTTAAGCTATTGGCTGAAAGCAGCTTCTTTTTAACAAATGGCAATACAACGCATTCACAGCATACATCACCTCCCTCATCAGAAGAGGGTGTCAGATTCCCTAAAATTGGAGTTAATGATTGTTTGTGAGCCAATATCTGGGTCCTGGGAACTGATCCCAGGTTCTCTGCTGTAACGCCTGCACCTGCATTACTCTCTCTGTACAGTTTGTGCATCACTGTACCCTGTGAGAGCCAGGAAAGGGCCTGGAGATTGAACAAACAAACAAGAGACCTCGGTCATTTGAAAGGAGATCAGCCAAATGCCATTTATTCAAACTTAGAAAAACCCTTAAATACCTAGATGCTGCACAATGAAATACCCACCATGCAGGTAGGCCTTCAACATGGTTAAATAATTCCATGTAAAACCTGAGAAGGCTTGAAAAAGAATTCTAGACACAAATATAGAGTTTAACACAGCTTTTTGCTGTTTGCTGGCAGCAAACCACAGAGAGATTGTTTTGGCTCAGCAGTCAAAGCAGGAAAACAAAGGCAGTTTTACAATATTGGCTTTCTGTGCTGTGCCGCAAGCACAAACTCTGTCTCTTGCAAGAGACAGAGAATGTGGATGAGGTTTGTGAGCTGATTGCTTGATGGCAACATGGACCAGCAATGTGACTGGAAGTTGGTCAGTGTGCTTGGCTCAGAGACACAAGCAGCTCTGCCATACTGGAATGTGAAGGTCTTGGGTAGGAACTACTGTATTTAACATAATAACAGCACAGCTTATGTTTTTAGAATGGGCAGGCAAACAGATGGTACCGTATTCCCCTTACTAATGGAACAATATAAGTTTTTAAGAAGCACTTAGCATTTTAAGAAGTACTCCAGGACAGTAAAGAATTACAGATTTACAAAAGGAGAGATTCAGACATGAACAAACACGAAATGGGTCACAGTGTTGAATAAATGTACGTAGGCTTGGGAGAGAGAAGAAAAAGAGTATAGAAAGTCATAAAATAAAATTAATGCTTTAGAAAAGAGGTAAAGACTTTAAAGAGACAGAGTAAATTAATAAGAGTAAAAATAAGCCATGGAAAAATGGAAAATTAACAGAGAGTCTGCATTATGTTATTGTATTATTTTTGAATTTTTTGAGTTTGAAGGAGCTAAGTACAGAAAGGTATTTCATTATATGGGCTGCTAAGCTAAACCAGCATATATTATATTATATGGTAGTATATTATAAATGTATTTTGAATTCAGAATTTGGGTCTAAGGATATGGTGCTTTGGAAAAGAAGTTCTTCTTTTGTTTTCACATCAGATGAAAACCTGCGGATTGCTTCCACCCCAATATGGTTTCATGGACTTCCTGAAAGGTTTCCGTGAATACCATCGAAAAATTACTTCTCACAACTGCTGACTGAGATGAATCTGGCACACAGGACACACCATGAAAGACCTGATTAATGGTGCCCCCATACAGTAGAAAGAAGTATGGAGGAAAATAACTGTGCCCATATTCCCAGATATTGTTTACAAATGTTCTTTTACATATAAAGGAGATGTAATATATATATATATATATATATATATATATATATATATTTCAAATTGGTATGGATTTTGGTTTATTGATATAATAAGATTCTCTTATTATATGTATATTTCTACTCTTGATTGAGGTGTTGTGATTGTGTAGTTTATTTAAGATATAAAATGTATAATTAAGAAATATTAATTAATATATAGTCATCTATAATAGTTAAGTTTGTAGTCATGTTAGTTAGATTTTTCCAGATGTGCATAGATATATTTCAGATGGATAGGCATTCTTAATCTCTTTCAAAGAAAGTGACTGAACTGTCTTTGAAATTTCCTGCTTCATGGAAAAGTCTGCTCGATACTATGGGCCTCTAGGCTGAAAATGGATGCCCCAACGATAAAGAAGAACTATGGGTGACTGTCCAGGCAGTGAGATGACTCTGTCATTTCTAGAGTTTGGAAGTTGCTTACAATGCACTTCCTGTTTACTTAGGTAATATTATATCCTTCTGGAGTTTTTGATGGAGTTAAAGAACAGATAGTTTTTATTATAGTGTTCCTTTTTATGATGAGGTAGATATAAATATGGTAACTGTATTTTTTCCTTGATAACTGTGTTGTCATATGCAATTTTACTATGTTAAAGCATTCCTTTTTGTTAAACAGAAACAGGGAAATGGTGTAGGAGTTTATTCTTTTCATGTGTTGCTTTCATTGGGTAATGAATAAAGAAACTGTTTTGTTCCTTAGAGGGCAGGACTTAGGTAACTGGCGAAGACAGAACTGAATGCTGGGAAGAAAGGTAGAGAGAGAGCCACCATGGAGCCACCAGAGAAAGACATACTGAATATTTCCTGGTAGGCCACAAACTCGTGGTGATATGTAGTTTAATAGAAATGAGTTAAATCAAGATATGAGAGTTAGCCAATAAGAAGCTAGAGATAATGGGCCAAGAAGTGTTTTAATTAATAAAATTTCTGCGTGGTTATTTCAGATGTAAGCTAGTTGGGCAACCAGGACAAACAAGTGGGCCTCTCCCCTTCAACAGAAGAGTGGTACATGCTGCTGCCAAGTGCCAGGCCATCTGCATTTTGCTATGCTCACACAACTTCCTGGGCACCTTTTGGGTTTCTTCACAGTTACACAAGCCACACTGTACATCCTCAGAATTAGCCTGAAAACAAGTGGGATGAGTTCTGTGAATGGAAAATATGGAATGCTGAAGGAATCATGATTGTGAAATCAGGCTCAGTATGAGTTTGAAAGGCTTTGGACCACAAATGTGCAACCTGCTGAACAAATATTCACATCCTGTCAAGGAGTCATTTCTCCATTCTCTTCTACTTCATTGTCCAGATGTCACCCAGGGTACATTCTCTCAACCACAGTGCTAGAGCCTGGGCCAGTCGTAGTATGTCTCTCACCAGCCCAGGTGCATGCAAAAGCAAGAAAATGGATCCTTCCTCATATGTGCAGCAAACACTCAGGATGCTGTAGACATCTTCCTGTATTTTCTTAAAATCCACATTGAGCTCTGAGAATGCACTGGGGAAGATGGAGAGATCCTAGCATGGATGCTTTTCAGAATAGGTCAGTCACAGCATCCTGAACCGGGACTGTGCCAAGAACCCATTTAGGCACCCAGCAAAGGTAAGGCTGTATTCATGGGGGGATTTACTTATGCCCTGAGTTCTGCAGGTTTCTCAGCAAGTTTGTGAAGGAAGGAGTTCATCATTGTAAAAACAGGGAGCACTGAATGAACTTTGTTTAAAGGAAGGTGAGAAAGAGGAAGGATCCCAGGGACAGAAGGACAAAAGACTTGTTGGGGAAGAGGTAGGTCTGAGAAAGAAGGTGAGCATGGAATCATGAGGGCACAATGAATGTGTCTTCATGGATGCCTTCTGGGGCTACGTCTAGGAAAAAGGATTTTATTGCTGTGAAGATACAGGATGACCATGGCAAACATTACAAAAGAAAACAGTTGCTTTGAGCAGGATTACATGTCAGAGGTTTAGTCCATTATTGTGAGGAAGAGGTAATTAGTGAGCCACTAGGTCTATCTTGAGCTTCTCCGATCTCAAAGCCCACCACCAAGTGAAATGCTTCTTCAACAAGGCCACACATACTTCAAAAATGCCACACCTCCAAAAATGCCACTCTCTATGAGTCTATGAGAACATTCAGACCACCACAGTAGTTACAGAACCCATAGATAAGTCTTACACATGGCTGTTTCCTCTCAATCAACAAGGTAGACATGGAGAATGGAGACAGGGCTGGGTGTGGTAGATCTCACCTATAATCCCAGCATACAAGACATGGAGGCAGAGAAATTTCTGAATTTTCTTTCACTCTGGTCTACTTATGAATTCTGGGACAGCCATAACTACACTGTTTAGCTCAAAACAAAAACAAAACATAATGGAAACTGAAGGCAGAATGTCTGGGTTCCCCTACACAACCAACTAAATTTCACACCCTTTAAGCTTGTTCTGACTTCACTTCTCTCAGAGCTTGATATTCACATTTGGTCCCATGTACACTGTGATGGTTGCCACATGAAGTGTGCTCCTGTAGGTTTGACTAGCTCAGACTTATGAATGGGGCAGGATTTGGCCCATGGTGCTGATCAGGCAGATGAAATGCTACAGCTCAGGGGCATTCACCATGTTCTTGATCCATTCCTTGACAGGCAACTGCACGGTGCCTCTTCATCCCAGTCTTCACTTCCACCTAAGTCAGTTAACTATGGGAATGGCAGCCCATTTATCTTTTCCTGTTTTATCTGGATTTGGGGACACGCCTTCAGCAGGCATTATAATTCTCAAGCTCCATGTTGGGATTCTGCTTGGAATCCATTGTTCAGGCTTTTAAGGTCAAATCTCAGGGCACATCTGTTAGTGATTTTACATGGAATGCAGCTATGCACACTGAAGACAATATTTACATGCATATTTCATGTGTATTTATATATGTACATGTGCACATATGTATTTATATATAGTATAACTCACTTAGAATTACATTATCCAAGTAAATATGTGGTGTGTGAAATGTCACAATTCCCTCTGTCCTGTACCCTACAAATAGATAGATGACAGATAGATAGATAGATAGATAGATAGATAGATAGATAGATAGATAGATAGATAGATATGAGAGATTAGATAGATAGATAGATGACAGATAGATAGATAGATAGATAGATAGATAGATAGATAGATAGATAGATAGATAGATAGACAGACAGACAAGACAGGTGCTGTATGCAGTCTTGAGAATTTCATGGGTTCTAAGCGATGTTACATTTCACTGCTTGTGTGAATGTACCCAGCACATGCAACATTAACAGGATGGCTGATACAGAAATCATAGCATCTGTCTAATGGTTAAAGGGTCCCACAGGAGTTCACAGCCCCTTCTCCTTGTTACCACCAGAAGGAGAGGGACTGCCCCATCTGCACACCCTCACTGAAAATCCAACGGTCCCTGTAGCTTGTGGCCAGAGCCTGTGTCCTTGTCCTCCTTGTCTTTGCATCTCACAAACAGGCTCAGACCCCTTCAGGAAGCTGCTAATGTTGAGAAGGCTCTGAAATACGGAGCATACTCCTCCACACTCTGGCTTTAGGGCTGCATCCTGTAGAATGAGGCTGTTCACGTGACAGTCTCCCTCTGCCTGGCTCTTTCTCTCTCTCTCCAGGTAACCTAGGCAACCACACACTCCATCCTGTCAGAAAAATCCCTTTTTCTCGCAGGCTATTGATTTCCTCTGGCACAGTGGTTTCAGGAAGAGATTTAAAAACTACACCTCTCGCGGGCTGGCAGGCGGCCGGGCGGCAGCATGACGGAGCCAAGCGGAGCTGAGATGAGGCCCCAGATTCGGGTCACCGTCAAGACCCCCAAGAACAAGGAGGAGATCGTGATCTGCGATCGAGCCTCGGTCAAGGAGTTCAAGGAGGAAATCTCCCGGAGGTTTAAGGCTCAGCAGGATCAGCTGGTCCTGTTTTTCGCAGGCAAGATCCTCAAGGATGGAGACACACTGAATCAGCATGGGATCAAGGATGGGCTCACGGTCCATTTAGTCATCAAGACCCCTCAGAAAGCTCAAGATCCGGTGGCCACTCCTGCTTCTTCCCCATCCACTCCCGACTCTGCCTCTGCACCCTCCACCACACCTGCCTCCCCTGCTGCCCCCGCCCAGCCCTGCGGCTCTGGCAATGCCACTTCAGATTCTGGCAATGGAGGAGGACCCTCTCCGGTGGCTGCAGAGGGGCCCCCAAGTGCCACTGCATCGATTCTCTCTGGCTTTGGGGGCATCCTTGGCCTAGGCAGTCTGGGCCTGGGTTCTGCCAACTTCATGGAGCTACAGCAACAGATGCAGAGACAGCTCATGTCCAACCCTGAGATGCTGACACAGATCATGGAGAACCCCTTGGTACAGGATATGATGTCAAACCCTGACCTGATGCGCCACATGATCATGGCTAACCCCCAGATGCAACAGCTGATGGAGAGGAACCCTGAGATCAGCCACATGCTCAACAACCCCGAGCTCATGAGACAGACAATGGAGCTTGCTCGGAACCCAGCTATGATGCAAGAAATGATGCGGAACCAGGACCAGGCCCTCAGCAACTTGGAAAGCGTTCCTGGAGGATATAATGCCCTCCGCCGCATGTACACCGACTTCCAGGAGCCCATGCTCACAGCTGCTCGGGAACAGTTTGGCAACAATCCCTTCTCTTCCCTGGCCGGGAACTCCAACAGCACTTCTTCCCAGCCTCTTCGGACTGAGAATCGAGAGCCCCTCCCTAACCCCTGGAGCCCCTCGCCCCCCACCTCCCAGGCCTCCGGGTCCGGTGGGGAGGGCACCGGAGGATCGGGGACCAGCCAGGTGCACCCGACAGTCTCGAACCCTCTTGGGATCAATGCAGCTGGCCTGGGGTCAGGGGTGTTCAACAGCCCAGAAATGCAGGCGCTTCTCCAGCAGATCTCTGAAAACCCCCAGCTGATGCAGAATGTGATCTCAGCTCCTTACATGCGCAGCATGATGCAGACACTCGCCCAGGACCCTGACTTTGCTGCTCAGATAATGGTGAATGTCCCGCTGTTTGCGAGGAATCCACAGCTTCAGGAGCAGCTCCGCCTGCAGCTCCCTGTGTTCCTGCAGCAGATGCAGAACTCAGAGTCGCTCTCCACCTTCACCAATCCCCGGGCCACTCAGGCCTTGCTGCAGATCCAGCAGGGCCTGCAGATACTACAAACTGAAGTCCCTGGGCTGGTACCAAGCCTTGGCTCCTTTGGGACATCCCGGATCCCTGTACCCCTGGCAGGCAACTCTGGGTCTGCAGCTGCGGCCCCAGCGCCCTCCCCAGGCCTACCAGGCACGCCTCCTCCCACGGCAGGTTCCAGTGCCCAGCAGCAGACGATCCAGCTTCCGGCTGGAAGTGGAAATTCACAGGTGCCGATGCCAGAAGTGAGATTTCAGCAGCAGCTGGAGCAGCTCAATTCCATGGGCTTTGTCAACCGTGAAGCTAACCTACAGGCCCTGATCGCCACAGGCGGGGACATCAATGCCGCTATTAAGAGACTCCTGGGGTTCCAGCTCTCCTGATCCCTTGGCCCTTGCCTCCTGCCTTCCCCAGCTCTCAGTGCCAGCCTTTGGCTCCTCTGTCAAACCCTACCTTCTGTAGCCTTCTTTGACCTCTACAAACAACAGGGTGAATCTGGAGGCCTGGGCCCAGCCCCATAGCTCTGTTCAAGTGTTTTGATTTTGTTGCTGTCTTATGAAATCCTTCCTCCTGGACCTCCGAGCAGAACTATTTAGCTTGCACAGTTGGGTCATTTGGCCCTACCTCCTTGCCCACAGTACTTTGGCAATGTGCAGTCTTCTCCCAGGGTCTGAGAGAGGACCCCCCTGGCTCCCCAGAGTCTTCTGTAGGCACCACTACGATGGAAGAAGGTCATTGGCTAATAAAGAAACTGCCTTTGCCCATCTGCTAGGGCAGAATTTAAATAGGCAGAGTAAACAGAACAGAATGCTGGGAAGAAGAGGAAGTGAGCTCAGAAATCATGCAGCTCCTCTCAAAGCCAGACCCGATGAAGCAAGCCGCCAAGTCAGACATGCTGAATCTTTCCCGGTAAGTGCACCTAGTGGTGCTACACAGATTATTAGAAATGGGCTAAATTAATACATGAGAATTAGCCTAGAAGAGGCTAGATATAATGGGCCAGGCAGTGTTTAAAAGAATACAGTTTGTGTGTTATTTTGGGTCATAAGCTAACCAGGCAGGCAGGAGCCGGGCTGTGAAAAGAGGCCCACAGCTCTCTCAAAAGAATGGCACCCAATGTGGATAACTTAGTCCACAGAAAGCCTGAGAAAGCTTGGGAAAGAATAGAGTAAAGCATGTTTTCTTGGTAGCAGCAATTTCTCGGGTCTGCTCTGCTTGCTAGAGGCAAGCAAGGGCTCTCATCTAAGAGAGGCTTCCTGACTCAGCTTTTTTTTTCTTTTTTTTTCTGACTCAGCTTTAGCTGCAAAACCCTGCAGCTCATTAAGAGGTCCTGCCATGAAACACTTAAATGGTATTGATAAAAGCTGACTGCATGCTTATTTGTTTTCAGCCATAGCAGGAAAAAAGTTGTGCTGTTTTATTTTAAATGCTGGCTTTCTGGTCTGTCCTGCCAGGGCAAACTCTGACTCTTTCAGGCAATCAGTCCGAATGAGTGTGATCTGTGAGCAGAATGCTGCAACTCGCTTGCTAGCAGGGACTTTAAAACACCACAGAGTTGTGGCGATAAAAATGGCTCCAGCAGTACCTCTGCCATGAGGCTGGAAAGTTAAGGAATGGGCTGGATCTAGCCAGCAAAGCCACGGCTTTAGTCCTACCCATATTGGTCAGTAATTTAAAGGCTCGTGTGGTCAGAATGAGAGAGAGAGAGAGATACAGTAAAGAGAGATTCAAAAACAAAACAAAAAACTTTTAAGTGATTTACAGTGTGTTAAAAATATATGCAGGCTAAAAGTTAAAGTTCTTAACGTAAAAAACAAAAAAAAAAAAGAAAGAGAGTAGTTGGGTGTGTTAGTACACACCTTTAATCCCAACACTTGGGAGGCAGAGGGAGATAGACCTCTGTGACTTAAAGGTGTGGTAGCACATGCCTTTAATCCCAATGCCTGGGAGGCAGAGACAGAGGGATCTCTGAGAGTTCAAGGACAGCCTGGTCTACAGAGTTATTCCAGGACAAAGATATACAGAGAATATAAAATAAAAGTAAAAATAAATGAAATAGAGGTTAAAACAAAGCTGCACAAAGATGGAAAATACACAGAGAATCTTGATACTGTATGCTATTATGCTCTCTTTGAATTGTTTGAATGCTGAGGAAGGAGCAACAGCTGCTAAAAGATATTTGTTTATAAATGCTGCTGAACTAATCCAACATAGATAATTTGAAAATACCTTGACTTTGGAATTTGGATCTAAGGACATGATGTTTTGGAAAGGAGTGTCTTCTTTTGTTTTCACAGAGGATGAGACCCTGTGGATTTCTTCTATTCCAATATGGTATGATGGAACACGCCCTCCTGAAGGGTTGCTGTGAACACCTTTAAAAAATTACTTCACTTGACTGCTGACTGAGATGAATCTAGCACACAGGTTATCCCATAAAAAAACTAAATAACAGCGCCCCCATTCAGCAGGAAGAAGTTTGGAGAGAAATAACTGTGCCCATATTCCCAAATATTGTTTATAAATGTTCTTTTACATTTAAAGGGGGATATGGTATGGATATGAATAATTTTCACTTGTATAAATTTTCCCTTATTGATAGAAATTTAAGGTCAATTTTATTATATGTATGTGTATTTTTGATCTTGATTAAGGTATTTTGATTGTGTAGTTCATTTAAAAATGTAATGTATAATTAGGAAATATAGGTTGTTAACGGATAATCATTGATAATAGTTAGGCTTGTAGTCCTGTTAGATTTTCTAGATATATAGAGATATATTTCAGTTAGATAGACATTCTTCATATCTTTCAAAGACTGTAGAATATGGCATTTAATCTTTTAATAACTTAGGGTTTTCATGACAATGAGAAACGTCTGCTCCTGGCAGCACCAATCTACTTCAAAAGGAAGATGGGCATCGAAGAGGCTCCTTATGGAGTTTGATAGCCATTTGGGCAAGAAACTGCTCTTGCCTGGATTATTGCATAAACTGGACATGGAGAACCTGCAGAGAGAGGACTGCTGAACTTGCCTGAAGGTGAGATGATCTTTCAGCGTTCCTGATTCATGAAAGAGTCTGTGAGACATTCTGCAGGACACAGCAGATAGTGACTGAACTGCCTTTGAAATTTCCTGCTTCATGGAAATGTCTGCTGGATACTATGGGCCTGTAGGCTGAAGATGGATGCCCCAATGGTGCAGAGGGACTTTGGGTGACTGTCCAGTCAGTGAGATGTCTCTGTGATTTCTAGAGTATTGTAAGTTGTTTACTTCTCATTTACTTAGGTAATATTATATCCTTCTGGAGTCTTTGATGGAGTTAAAGAATATATAAATAGTTATAGTTTTCCTTAGTTATGATAAAAGATAAAGTAGATGTAAATATTGTAACTGTAATTCTTACTTGATAACTATTCTGTTATATGTAATTTTGCTATGTTAAAGTTAAAGCCTTTCCTTTTTGTTTAAAAAGAAAAAGAAGAAATGATGGAGGAAGGTCATTGGCTAATAAACTGCCTTGGCCCATCTGATAGGGCAGAATTTAGATAGGCAGAGTAAACAGAACAGAATGCTGGGAAGAAGAGGAAGTGAGTTCAGAAATCATGCAGTTCCTCTCAGAGCCAGACGTGATGAAGCAAGCCGCCAGGTCAGACATGCTGAATCTTTCCAGGTAAGCGCACCTAGTACACAGATTATTAGAAATGGGCTAAATTAATACATGAGAATTAGCCTAGAAGAGGCTAGATATAATGGGCCAGGCAGTGATTAAAAGAATACAGTTTGTGTGTTATTTTGGGTCATAAGCTAGCCAGGCAGCCGGGAGCCGGGCTGTGGAAAGAGGACCACAGCTCCCTCAACACCACTAGGCTATAGCTTGCCCTACATTTGCTCTAGCTCTCCTCCTCTCCTCCTGCACCTCAGCCCAGCCAGGGTGTGGATTTTACTCTCTGGAGAGGAGCTGACGAACTGCTGTAGTTTTTTTTCTCTACACCTCTTGCACATTCACCCAGCATTTTCTCATGGGCTCCTTTGGGACTCTCAGGCAGGGAGAAAGATTCCTGTCCTCTTGCCCAAAGGGAGCCATGAGCCACCACTCTGGGCAGGATTACCAATAACAGACAAGACCAGCAGAGGCTGATGCTGAGGAGTTCCTGGAGACAGGGACTTGGGGAGACAGCCTGAGCTGGAGGCTGGGAAGTTCAGATTGAGAGTTGGGGTCTAGAAACACCAATAGATTTCAAGTTGGAGAACCAGACCCAGGCCTGACAGGAGAGAAAGGGACTGATGGAATTTGAATTGAAGAGCTCAACAGAGCTGAGCAGTGTGGCCCACAAGGAGCCAGGTTGGTTCTATTGTCTCTGACATATGTGTTTATGCACACACACGTTTCCATGTGCCCAGGACCTACCTACATCCTCAGGCTCCAGTACTTCTAGCCCCACTCCTAGAAGATATGGGGATTGGATCTTTCTTAGCTGTGTGAAGAATCTGTATCTGTGCATACATGTGTGTTCAACCAGGTTGAGGAAAATGTGTTCTTTGTTGGTTTCTGGTTCACAGCTTTGTCAACAGAGATGAGGGGATAACAAGGGCCAGCCTACTGGAGAAATACAGCATTGGGAGAGCTGAATCTCCTGGGTTCCTGGGTGTTTCTCCTAAAGACAGTGGCTCTGACTGAGACCCTTGACACTATTACTCTTTTGCTGGTAAAAAAAATAGTGAGGTTTCTCTTCCAGAGCTTGTGCTTTCCAATTCCCTGCTGTTTCCCTCTAGGCCAGAAAGTTCTATCTGAGGAAGGGATGGGAATGATGATGGAACTCGGCTTAGCTCAGCTGGAGTACTGAGAAGGCTCTCAGCACGTTCTCTCTGCCTTGTGGTTTAGCTAATTGGAGGAGCTCTGGCTGAGAGGTAAAGAAGGAAAGGAATTCTGCTCCATTTGGGGAAGGGTGCCAGCAGTTCAGACATGCCTGCCCTTTTGCTCTCTTACTCCCATCACCTGCAATGAACTTGTAAATAAATATTTGTTGTGAGCGTAAAAAAATAAAATAAAAAATTAAAACTACACCTCTGCCACCATCTCCTGTCCAGAGTACTCACAGGGCCTCAAGATGAGTCATGACATTTGAGAACATGTCTCGCCAACATGTCACAATTCCCTCTGTTCTGTGCAATAGGAGATAGATAGATAGACAGACAGATAGATAGATAGATAGATAGATAGATAGATAGATAGATAGATAGATAAGACATGTGCTGTACACAGTGAGAATTCCATGGATTCTAAGCAATGTTCCATTTCACCACATCTGTGAATGTACCCAGCACATGCAACATTAACAGGACGGCTGATACAGAAATCATAGCATCTGTCTCATGGTTAAAGGGTCCCACAGGTGTTCACAGAACCTTCTCCTTGTTACCACCAGAAGGAGAGGGACTGCCCCATCTGCACACCCTCACTGAAAATCCAACAGTCCCTGTAGCTTGTGGCCAGAGCCTGTGTCCTTGTCCTCCTTGTCTTTGCATCTCACAAACAGGCTCAGACCCCTTCAGGAAGCTGCTAATGTTGAGAAGGCTCTGAAATACTGAGCATACTCCTCCACACTCTGGCTTTAGGGCTGCATCCTGTAGAATGAGGCAGCTCATGTGACAATCTCCCTCTGCCCTGGCTCTTTCTCTCTCACCAGGTAACCTAGGCAACCACACACTCCATCCTGTCAGAAAAATCTCTTTTTCTCGCAGGTTATTGATTTCCTCTGGCACAGTGGTTTCAGGATGAGATTTAAAAACACCTCTGCCACCACCTCCTGTCCAGAGTCCTCACAGGGCCTCAAGCTGAGTCATGACATTTGAAAACATGTCCCCCAACCTCTCTTGAGAGAAAATGAGAATGGTGGGGTGGGGAAAATGTCTGTCTATTTCACAAGGGCTGGGAGAGGGTGGCACGACACAGACCTAGAGGTAAATCATGTTGCATTGATGAAAGGTATTCCAATCACATCACCATGACAACTGCAATCAAGGCATAATTGGAGTCTCTCTTTTAGCACCAGCCTTTAAAACATGCGTGAGGGTGTGACAGCAGAAGCACCACACACCTAAGATGCTCGAAAGTGCTCATGAAGATGCTGCCTGCTGCCTTGTGAGTGTAAGAAACACATCCTGATCTGATCATCCAGGAAAGTGCTCACCAGAGAGGGTGAGGTAGGCAGGGGGAGCACACTGTGGTTCGGGGCGCCATTACTCGGGAAAGGGCTAGTATTATGTGAGGTAGAATGCAATTAAAAGTTTATGGCTCCGGGCTGGGGAGGCAAGGGGCTGGTAAAGTGTCTGGCGCAAGGGCAAGAACTTCTGAGGTTGGATCCCTGAGCACTCACTCAAAAGGTAGCCTGGCGGGGCACTCCCACAATCCTAGAGCTGATAGACAGAGAGAAGAGGATTCCTGGGGCTGGCTATCTACCTGATCGAGACACACTGGTGAGTTCTAGGATCCTACAATACAACTGTCTCAGAACACAGGATGGAGAGCAATAGAGTAACACGCCCAGAGCCAACCTCGGACCTCCACCCACACAGGCATGAGGGCCCACAGTCACACACACGCACAGACACTCAGTCATCCAGTGCACACATATATTGTATGAAGGAGATCAAGGCGATGAGTCAGTAGTCATGGTCAAATGAGGGTACCAGCAGGACTCGAATAACTGAAATCAAAGTAAAGGGTCCCCACAAAAGACCTCCTCTAGGGGAAGCAAGGATCATGGGTGCCGACTCCAGTGACCACTTAGATGACACTGAGAGTCCTTTGCCAAGAACACAGTGTTGTTATCCATATAGGGCATGAACTTTTACAGGGTATGGGGCAGTGGGGCTGGCAGCTGAGCCTGGGCCCTCTTGTCAGAAGGTCCTGTATCCAGCATGCCAAGAGAGTTACAGCACATCCTGTAGTTGGTTGAAGTGAGTCACTGGAATCTCCAGGGAGGTGGATCTTAGGGCGAATGGTTCAATGACCCCCATCTTGCTCTGTCACTGACTTTGAAACTTTACCATTGTGTATTCTAAAAAGCAGCATATGCTGATGCTGGATGCAGAGGGGATAACAGGAAGACCTACAGGTAGGTGAGGAATCAGGGAGGGGTAAATGTGACCAGAAGAAAACACAGCACTTACTACAGGAGATGCACTGTGGAAAAGGAAAAACATGACCATTGCTGTGCCAAAGGGAGAAATCATTGAAAAGAAAGCAGGCAAACTGAACTATAATGACAATTTGGGTCATCACCTAGTCAGTCGGGGAACTGAGAAGATGTGTTACAAAACCCAGAATGTGAAGAAAAAAAAAACAAGTGGCCTCCTGAGTTAGGGTGGAGACCACTACACAGTTTCTTTACCTCTCAAAGTCTCAGACAAAACCACATGGTGACATCCCGGTCCACATTAACAACAGGAGGCAGGTGATCATAGAAGAGAACATGTTTACACATTTGGAACAGAGCATTTCAAACTGTCCAGTACAAGCAGAACAGGACGCCACAGACTTGAGTAGAGCAAATCAGTTCAATGTCAGGCAAGTGAAAATACCTAGTACACCCTGACACATCCCTCTGATCAGACAGTTACACGTGCACTGTCCAGGGACTGCAGGTCACAGGGCATGTGAGAAGGAAGGACAAACAGTAAAGCAAGTGACACATCTCAAAGATTCTCTCCTTGTTTCCCAGTACACAGCAGGCTCTGCCTCTCATGGTTAAATGGCCAGGAACAAGTTTTACCCTGCCAGGATGCCTTTGCCCTCAAAACTGCCAGGGCACCCCATAATGGCTGGTAGGGATGTGTTTTCAGGCCTCCAATAGCTTCCTCTACCATTCCAAAGCTACACACTGGCTGCTGCAGAGTGGTTGCTAGGCAGCAGCCTGGAGCAATGAGCAACATCCTCATTTGAATAAGGCCACATTCACCCCACCCACCTGTGTGGCATACAGGCAGCTGAAAGGCTGGTCCTCTGATCACTTCAACAAGGGGTACATTCTGCCCTCCCAGATGTTCCCTTGGATCATCAGAGGCTTTTAGCAACTAAGAAAAACAGAATGTACAGACTCCCAACAATAAGCTGATAACTAATAAACACATAGAAACTTGCGACTGCTGGATCTTGACCACTAACAACAAACTTGAGGGCAAAGTGGCCTCCCCAGCTTTCAGTCTATAACATGAGCATACACAAGCCATAGATATTTATAATGGCATTACTAGAAAATTCATGAAGTCAGTTCTCACACACATTCACCAATGATCACCAAATCTGCTGATAACAATATTGATCAACAATGTCCAGCACTATTACAATTCCACCCAGACACTCCTGCAGTATAGTCCATACTGACTCCCGAGCCTGCCCATGTCGACCCCAGCATGCATAGTTGAGCTTCTTGTCTCTTTCTCTCTTAATCTACATGAAACTATGCCTTTCCTGAACTGCCAGGGTATCCTTCAATTATGTATTAATCAGATGAAGAGACAGGGTGTGCAGCGGGGGTGTGATATCTATTAGGATGCACACATTTTTTTTCTTCAGTAAGAGATACTCACAGGGACCTTACATGTACTTTACAATCTGAGCTGTGAAAACATATGGATCTTTATTTTTCCAGGATAGCAACATATTTGGAGGGGTATGTGAACAACTATGAATCATTTATTTATGGTTAGTTAAATTATTTGAAAGAGAGCAGTTATTATAGTAAAAAATAACTATTTGTATGGTGTTGATGTTGATGCATAGTCAAATGATGATCTGTCTCAAGATCACATCACACAGGAGCCAAACCTACCCAGGTCAAGATTCCCAAGAAGGTAACAACCTTTGCATTTTCAATCACAGAAGGACTAGAAATCCTCTGGGGTAATGTGGAGCACAGGGGTTGTGTCTGGATAATATTCCAGTACAAGGACAGTGTGGTTGAGGAATTTGAAGTGGGGGGCAGGGTGTTACAATATCAGTCTAAAGTGATAGCCACTCATACTGATCCATAAAGCAGACATTGTGGGACAAGGTCAAGGGTTTGGGCGATTAACTTTATAGCAGTGGCTAGGTCGCTGTGGCTGCAGAGAGCTCGCCAGTTCCCTCACTAGATCCCTGCACTTGCACTGATACTTTGTACGAGTCATCACAATTGGGTTAAAAAAATATAACATGGAGACCCTAAATGAGTGACTTGGAACCCAACTTGAATGGGATAAACAAGCCATTCAGTATCAGGAGAAATCCTCATGCTGCTATTTAAACATGAATTGGACACAAGACTTGACAGAAAACACATCAAACTGTCATGAAAGACCCTATGAAATCACAGTGGTGGAGCAAAACAGCAAAAGAGTACAAATGCCCATTGACTCTTACTGAAAATACAGACAAAAGCCAAGACTGCTTCGTGGGAATGTCATTGCTTTTTATAAACAAGGGAGGAGGAGCACCCAGGTCATCATGTCGGTGATTGTCCTCTCTGCTGTAGGCTGTAGAAATGGGCCTCCTTCAAGATCTGGTTAATGTGGGAGTAAGGACCTTGGCCTTGGCACAGTGCATAGTCCTCATGTGAGAACTCGGGGATATTGGAGTATAGTTCAGCAATGTTCTGGTTTAAGCTGCTTTCTGGTACTCTTCCTCGTACTGGGATATTAATGCTGCTGTGGTTTCTTTCATTATCACTGCTTGACGACTGGAAGGAGAAAGACAGAAGGAGGATGGCTATTATGATACTGTCATCATTTCCTGTTCAGCTTGAAGAATACTGGCTTCATGCTTTACAAAAGGCTCCACAGTCTATGAAGTGCAAACACTTGGGTAGCTCCTTCCCTCCTGACAGCAGTGCTATCACACAAACTGGGGTTAATGGCACCCATTTGACAGAACAAGAAAGAGATGTTTTACAACCCAAAGGCAAGTCTTTGGGAATGTTGTGGAGAGGGTTCAAACACAGGTTTTCTCCCTCCTAAACCCCTCACATTTGCTCTGACCCTGTGGCACCATGCATTTGAATTACCTGAACCAGGGAAGTAAGCTCCCAGTAGCCAGGACAAAGAAGCAGTTAATGCTGCAGAGTATGATAGGGATGAATGAGTAAAATGGAATGCAAGCCCAAGTCCCAATGTGGCAGAGAAATGACGGGGAAAGCTCTATTTACACAGACATGCATATGTGCACATGTATATACATACCAATAACAGGATCTTTCCATACATATCCCCGAGAGTGGACATATGTGCATGTCCTATAACTTCAAGTAGGCTCGACTTGTATTTTGAAATTATTTTGATATTGGTTAATGACAACTGTAGGCCATCAGCAAGCATTTCTGATGATTAACACAGACTGGTATGTAGTAATAAGGGCAGCGGGACTGTGTCCCCAGCACCCCAGCTGCCTGCTCGGCTAGCTTATGCCCAGAAATAATTACACAGACACTGTATTCTTTTAATCACTGCTTGGCCCATTTCTATCTAGCCTCTTCTAGGCTAACTCTCGCACCTGGACTAGCCCATTTCTAATATCTATGTAGCACAGCTAGGTGCGCTTACCGGAAAGATTCTAGCCTAAGTCCATCCTGGGTCGGAGCTTCATCTCGTGCATCTTCCCAGGAGCAGGGAGCATGGCGTCTCTCTGAGGCGTCTGCTCCTGAGAGGAGAGCTGTGGAGTCTGATCTCACTTTCTCTTCCTCCCAGTGTTCTGTTCTGTTTACTCCACCTACCTATGTTCTAACCAATAAAATGGGCCAAAGCAGTTCCTTTATTAGCCAATGACCTTCCTCCATCATTTCCCCTTTTTCGGTTTAAACAAAAAAAAGGAAGGCTTAAACTTTAACATAGCAAAATTACATATAAAGAAACAGGTATCAAGTAAAAGTTACAATAATCTTTATCATAACTAAGGAAAACTATAACTATAACTAACTATTCTTAACTCCATCAAAGACTCCAGAAAGATACAAAACTACCTAAGCAAACAAGAAAAAAGCAACTTTTAAAACTCGAGAAATGACAGAGACATCTCGCTGCCTGGACAGTCACCCAAAGTTCCTCTGTACCGTTGGGGCATCCATCTTCAGCCTTCAGGCCCATGATATCCAGCAGACATTTCCATAAAGCAGGAAAATTCAAAGTCAGTTCAGTCACTATCTGTTGTGTCCTGCAGAATGTCTCGCAGACTCTTTCATGAATCAGGAACCCCGAAAGATCATCTCACCTTAGGCAAGTTCAGTAGTCCTCTCTCTGTGGGTTCTCTGTGTCCAGTTTATGCAATAGTCCAGGCAAGAGCAGTTTCTTGCCCAAATGGCTATCAAACTCCATAACGAGCCTCCTCGATGCCCATCTTCTTCTTGAAGTAGATTGGTGCTGCCAGGAGCAGAGTGTCTCATTGTCATGAAAATTCCTAAGTTATTAAAACATTTAAAATGCCATATTCTATAATCTTTGAAAGATCTGAAGAATGCCTATCGAAGATATACCTATGCACATCTAGAAAATCTTAACTAACATGACTACAAACTTGACTATTATTTATGATTGTCCATCAACAACCTATATTTCCTAATTATACATTACATTTTAATAATGAACTACACAATCACAATACCTTAATCAATATCAGAAATACATATAACAAAATTGACCTTAAATCTCTATCAATAAAGCAAAAATCTATATTAATGCAAATTTTTCATACCTATATCATATCCCCCTTTAAATGTAAAAGAACATTTCTAAACATTTTTTGGGAATATGGGCGCAGTTATTTCTCTCCAAACTGCTTCCTGCTGAATGGGGGCGTCGTTAATTAGATCTTTCATGGTATAACCTGTGTGCTAGGTTCGTCTCAGTTGGCAGTTGAGCGAAGCGATTTTCTGAAGATGTTTACAGCAACCCTTCAGGAGGATGTGGTCCATCATACCAAATCGGAATAGAAGAAATGAACAGGGTCTCATCCTCGGTGAAAACAAAATAAGAAACTCCTTTCCAAAGCATCATGTCCTTAGATCCAAATTTCAAAGTCAAGGCATCAAAATATCTATGTTGGATTAGTTCAGCAGCATTTATAAATAAATATCTTTTGGCATCTGTTACTCTTTCCTCAGCATTCAAACAATTCAAAGAGAGCATGATAGCATACAGTATCAAAATTCTCTGTTTATTTTCCATCTTTGTACAGCTTTATTTTAACTCAATTTTGTTTATTTTTCCTTTTATTTTTTGCTTTTTGATACAGGTTCTCTGTATCTTTGACCTGAAGTAACTCTGTAGACCAGGCTATCCTTGAACTCTCAGAGATCAGCCTGTCTCTGCCTCCCAGGCATTGGGATTAAAGGTGTACACTACGACACCTTGAACTCACAGAGAACTGTTTGTCTCTCCTTCTAGGCACTGATATTAAGGCGTGTCCTACCACACCTTGAAGTCACAGAGGTTAATCTCCCTCAGCCTCCCAAGTGTTGGGATTAAAGGTGTGTGCTACCACACACAACAACTCTCTTCCTGTTTTTGTTTTTTACTTTAAGAACTTCAACTTTTAGCTTGCATATATTTTTAACACACTTTAAACCATTTAGAAATTTTCTCTGTCTTTGAATCTCTCTTTACTGTATATCTCTCTTTTTCTGACAACATGAGTCTTTAATTTACCAAGCAATCTCAGTAGGACTAAAGCCGTGGCTTTGACGGCTGGATCCAGCCCATTCCTTATCTTTCCAGCCTCATGGCTGAGGTACTGGCTGTAGCCATGTTTACTGCCACAACTCTATGGCATTTCAAGGTCCCTGCCAGCAAGCGAGCTTCAGCAGCCTGTGCTTGCAAACCGCACGAACTGCCTGCCTAAAAGAGTCAGAGTTTGCCCTGGCAGGACAGCCCAGAAAGCCAGAATTTTTAAACAGTGCAGCTTTTTTCCTGCTACGGCTGAAAACCGAAAAGCATGTGTTCAGCTTTTCGTCAACACCGTTTAAGTGTTTCGTGGCAGGACCTCTTAATGAGCTGCAGGCTTTGCAGCTAAAGCTGAGTCAGGAAGCCTCTCTTAAATGAGGTGCTTGCTTGCCTCTGGCAAGCAGAGTAGACCAGAGAAATTGTTGCTACCACGTCGGGCGCCATTTGTAGTAAGAAGGAGTGGAGAGGCTGCGTCCCCAGCACCCCGGCTGCCTGCTCGGCTAGCTTATGCCCAGAAATAATTACTCAGACACTGTATTCTTTTAATCACTGCTTGACCCATTTCTATCTAGCCTCTTCTAGGCTAACTCTCGCACCTGGACTAGCCCATTTCTAATATTCTATGTAGCACAGCTAGGTGCGTTTACCGGGAAGATTCTAGCCTAAGTCCATCCTGGGTCAGAGCTTCATCGCAGGCATCTTCCCAGCAGCGGGGAGCATGGCGTCTCTCTGAGGCATCTGCTCCCGAGAGGAGACCTGTGGAGTCTGAGCTCACTTTCTCTTCCTCCCAGCGTTCTGTTCTGTTTACTCCACCTACCTATGTTCTAACCAATAAAATGGGCCAAAGCAGTTCCTTTATTAGCCAATGACCTTCCTCCATCACTGGTATTCTAATGGTGGGTTTACTATAGCTTGCATATGGTGAGTTTGCTCTCAATATTGTCTAAATGGGTAAAAAAATGTGGAATATGTACGCATTAGAGTATTACTCAGAAGTAAAAAACAATAACCTCTTGAATTTTGCATGCAAATGGATGGAAATAGAAAACACTATCCTGAGTGAGGTAACCCAGACCCAAAAAGGTGAATATGGTATGTACTCAATCATAAGTGTATTCTAGCCATAAATAAAATACATTAAGCCTATAATCTGTGATCCTAGAGAAGCTAAATAAGAAGGTGAACCCAAAGAAAAACATATAGTAATCCTCCTGGATATTGGAAGGAGACAAGATTGCCGGGCAAAAATTGGAAATTTGGGGGTGGGAGTGGGGGAAGTAAGGGGATGTGGGGAGAAAAAAGTGAGAAGGGGGGATGGGGAGAGCTTGGAGGAATGGGACATGATGTGGGAGTGTCATGTATCAATCTGTTGATTTCATTGGTTAAGTAATAAAGAAACTGCTTGGCTGGCCTTCATAGGTTAAAACCTAGGTAGGCGGAGTAAACAGAACAGAATGCTAGGAGAAAGAAACTGAGTCAAGGAGTCGCTATGATTCTCCCACTCCAGGCAGACGCAGGTTAAGATCATTCCTGGTAAGCCAGCTTGTGGGCTACACAGATTATTAGAAATGGGCTAGTCCAGGTGTGAGAGTTAGCCGAGAAAAGGCTGGAACTAATGGGCCAAGCGGTGTTTAAAAGAATACAGTTTCCATGTAATTAATTTGGGGCATATGCTAGAGCTAGCCATGTGGGCGGCCAGGTGCCTGGGACGCAGCCCCGCCACTCCTATTTCAACAGGAACAGTTGGGATGGAGAAAAGGTGGATACGGGAGCAGGGAAGTATATATCCTAAATAAGGGAGACATTATAGGGTTGGCAAGAGACATGACTCTAGAGGTATCCCCAGGTGTGCATGGAGATGTCCCCAGCTAGATCCTTGGACAGCTGAAGAGAGGGAGCCTGAAATGGCCCTATCCTATAGCCATACTGATGAATATCTTGCATATCACCATAGAACCATCCTCTGGCAAAGGATGAAGCTATAGACAGAGACCCACATAGGAGCACTGGACTGAGCTCCCAAGGTCCAAATGAGGAGCAGAAGGAGGGAGAACATGAGCAAGGAAGTCAGGACCTCAAGGGGTGCACCCACCCACTGAAATGTTGGAGCTGAGCAAATGGGAGCTCACCAAAGCAAGATGGACTGGGACTGATAGAGCATGTGATCAAACCGGACTCTCTGAATGTGTTGACAAGGAGGGCTGACTGAGAAGCCAAGGAAAATGGCTCTGGGTTTTGATTCTACTGCATGTACTGGCTTTGTGGGAGCCTAGTCTGTTTGGATGCTCACATTCCTAGACATGGATGGAGGGGGGAAGTCCTTGGACTTCTCACAGGGCAGGGATTCCTGACTGCTTTTTGGACTGGAGAGGGAGAAGAAAGAAGATGGGGGGAGAGGGTGGTGAGGGGGAGAGAAATGGGAGGAAGGGAGGAGGTGGAAATTTTTAAGTAAAAATTTTTTAAAAAAAGCATTTTTATAAGGGAAGTAACTGCCTGGGCACATGAGCACACACCTGTAATATGAGCAGTTGGGAGGCTGAATAAAAAGAATCTAGAGGACAGTCTGGACTACATATGAGCTCTAGGACAACCCCAGCTATCTATCAAGAAGCTGCCAAAACAAAAACCCAGACAGAAGGACAGGCAATCACACAAGAACAAAGTAAGAATGAAAAAAGGAATGCAGAAGGAAATTCAACTAATCTAAATGATATGTCATCTATTCATAGTCCTCAGACTATATCAGTTGTGCTTTTCCTAAAAAAGAATGATATTCTTTTTTTTTTTTTGGTTTTTCGAGACAAAAAAAACTATGGAGCCTGTCCTGGAACTAGCTCTTGCAGACCAGGCTGGCCTTGAACTCACAAAGATCTGACTGTCTCTGCCTCTAGAGTGCTGGGATTAAAGGCGTGTGCCACCACCTCCCGGCTAAAAATGATATTCTTGATTCTTATGGGATGCCTATATTTCCCAAGTCCTTTGAAAACCTTAAAGTGTAGTTAATAAATGTGAACATTATGTATTGTTTGGAAAAATACTCATGTTGTCTTAGATTTTTCCATTGTTGTGATGAAACCATGACCAAGGCAACTTACAAAAGTGAAATGCAAAGCTTCAGAGGTCAGTCAGCGACCAAGACCACCATGGGGGCTACGTGGCAGCAGGAAGGTAAACACAGTGCTGGAACAAGTTCTGAGAGCTTGACATACAACCAGGACGGAGGAAGGGAGAAAGCGAGGGAGAGAGGAATGGAGGGAAGGAGGGAGGGAGGGACAGAGACAGACAGAGATGTAGGATGGGCATGTCATGGGGCTTGAAACCTCAAAGTCCACACACATAGTACATACCCCCTAATCCTTCCCAAGTGGATTTAGGAATTAAATTCTGGGCATGTAAGTATATGAGCCCATTGGAGTTATTCTTACTCAAACCACCACATACTTGTACAGTTTGAGATGGGAAGCCATTGTTTCTACTTTTGTGATATCTTCACTTTCCATCTAATCTACATCAAGTGATTCATAGGCAAAACAAAGATTTACTTTGTCGGTAACTGAATAACAGAGTGCTACCACAATGCAATGAAAATTATTATGAGGTTTAGATCCTCCTGGCTTCAAAACAAAGATAAGAGAAATAAACTGCAATGCTAGAAGAGAGACCTTGGGAAGAGTGCTCTTATGCTACAATGTGGCAAAGACAGCCTACCCTCAGCTCCCTAGGCAGGTCTTCCACCATCCACAATGGCTATTAATCAAATCAACTGTCCTCCCACTTACAAAACCTGGACTTTGTAATGTTCTTGCTGTGAGAATGGCCTTGAGGTAAATTTTTTGATTTGAAAATGTTTATAATGCAGGAACAATGGGGAATTTGTCTATTGCTTGATCGGCTTGCCCTTTTGACAGCCCAAATGGCATTCCTAGCACAGATAGATACACCTTCCTATAATTCAGTTTCAGAGTGAGTTAATTTCTCAGAACATAGAATGCCTGAAATATTTCAAGATCTCCAAAATTTAATTGACACATGAATGACCCTTAGCATGTTCTGACTGCTCCCAGACAAGTATTTTCAGAATTCCCAACCTAATATGAAGAACAATGCATTATGGGAAAAAAAGATTTTTTTTTTTGGCTCAGAAGGTGGCACATATCTTTAATCCCAGCACAAAGAAATGAGAGGGACTTGCATCTCTGTGAATCTGATGCCAACCTGGTCTACACACCGAGATCCAGGATAAGCAGGGTTACACAGTGAAACCCTGCGTTGAAAACAAAAAACCAGGGAATAAAAGAGATGGATTGATTTATGTGTCCCTAAGTGTAGTTTATGTGCACCAGGAGTACTTAGGTGCCTATGCAGGTCACAACAAGGGAATTCATGCTCTTCAGCTGGAGTTACAGGTGGAGAAAAACACCACAATATGGATGTCCAAATTCTGATGGAGAAGCTACTGATCCCAACTGATGACCCATCTCTCCAGCCACACAAATCCCACGCATGTTTCTCTGCACTCTCAACACACTCGAGCACTTGTTTTGGGCATGCCCCTGCAGATCCATGCACTCCATAAAATAAAAGGATATTTCAGAAGAATCTGGGGAAGAAGATCTCACCATTTAATGTTTCCAAAGGTTCTAAACAATGATGTGGCCTAGAGGCATGGGCAAAAGCAAGGTTATACTTTGTTGAAGACCTTCATAAAATCTGCATGTTTTCCTCAGAGTCAAGGAAGCAGTGTGGTCAACAGAGATCAGCAATATGCATGCTATAGAACTGGATAATGCTTCCTAAGGTAAAAAGCAACTGAATTCAGCATTTTTTGATCTTCAACTCTGGCTTTTCATCCAATTCCATTCCTATATACCTCAGAAATACTCATTTCCGAATCCCCAACAGTGTAATGAAATTCACCCTTAATACACACTGCATCCCAGGAATTACATGATGTTGTTTACTAACCGAAACTGACAAGCCCTAAGAAGCCCACTGAAGACTTTAGACTTTGAACTCCCAAAAGCTCCTCACATTTACAAGGGCAGACCCTGCTCTACTGATCCCACCAAACACTGCACACTCTTGAGTCAGAAGGCATCCAAGAAAGCAGGCTGTTGGATTACTACCACTTTGCAAATGAACAAGGGAATGAATGACATTCATATGGAAAATTCTGTATGCAGGGAAGGGACCTAATTCAGGCAATCTGAAGACCAGAAGATAAAATTGGGCCAGACATTGAGTTCTAATCTGCATTGTAACTGAAAAATTCCATCTCTGATACAAGTCATATGACCTCTTCTGTGTGAAAGGATTGAGTGGAGTTTGAACAAGGCAAACAAAGATGACTAGGAAGCCTCATATGTAGAACACATGCTTATTGTCAATCCACAACTCCAGAGTCTAAGGTGAACTTGCATATGAGAATGCTCGCCATACTTTGGCATGCTCGATGGTCAAGGGTTCTTAAAACGTCTGCAAGCAATGAGGCCAAATTAGCACAGCTCCCTCACCCCCATACACACCCTTCCAATGAATGTACCTTCGAAGATCACTTCAGAAGGCACCCCTTTTGCTTAGGTTTCACAGCACAACTAAGGATATTTCTTCACCTCAGTGAAAGACTCAGAGCCCTCTCATGTCTCCCTCACGAAGTTCTGTCTTCCACATTGTACAAAGGAGTCAAGAGTGAGGTACATGGGCCCTATTTCATTTCTGTTGCTGTGATAAAACACCCTGACCAAAAGCACTCAGGAATGAAAGTTTGCTTTGGCTTACAGATCCGGGGATTCATCCCCTATTGTGGGAAATCAATGCAGGAACTTGATCATCATCTCACCTACAGTCAAGAACAGAGAGAGAATAAATACAGATATCCTTCTTGCTTGATCTCTTGCTTACAGCTGGCTTTCCACTTCACATATACATTCTAGATGCCTAGACCAGGGAGTGACACCACTCACAATGGATTGGAGCTTACTGCATTCACTAACAATTGAGATAACCCCACAGACATAACTTAACCTGATTTAAATCATTCCTCAATAAGACTATTTGAAAGTCAATGAATTGAACTGGAAACAAATTATACTGAGTAAGGTCACCCTACCTTCAAAAGGACAAACACCACATTTTTTCCCTCCTATGTGGGTCCTAGCTTTGACGATTTTGCTTTGTGTGCTTGTCTTGGAGTCCATTTGGGACCCAAGAAACTAGAAACAGGCCCTCGAGTTGGGAGAAGATTGCATGAAGGACGGAAAAGAGCAGAATACTGGTAACACCAAAGTAGAGAGCAGAAATCATGGTGTCAGAACGGCTCAAGCATCTTGTGGAATAATGGGAATGGGAAAAGGAGGATTTGTTGTAAGGGTTAACCAGAAAGATGCTACATGAGGACCGACGACCTTAGATCCCGAGAACAATAAGTAAGAGGAGGTGGTGGAAGACATGATATGAGAGAATGTGAGGGGCAGACTGTGGGTGGAGAAGTGAAGTGAGAATAGGTGTAGTAATATGGGCGGCGACGGGGCTGCGTCCCCAACACCCCAGCCACCTGCTTGGCTAGATTTTGCCCCGAAATAACAACAAACAAACTGTATTCATTTAATCACTGCTTGGCCCATTTCTATCTAGGCTAATTCTCACATATTAATTTAGCCCATTTCTAATCATCTGTGTAGCGCCCCTAGGTGCGCTTACCGGGAAGATTCCAGCCTCTGTCCATCCTGTGTCGGAGCTTCATAGTGTGCGTCTGCCTGGGAGCTGGGAGCATGGCGTCTCTCTCTGAGGTGTCTGCTCCCGAGAGGAGAGCTGTCGAGTCTGACCTCACTTCCTCTTCCTCCCAGGCTTTTTGTTCTGTTTACTCCACACACAGGGCCAAGCAGTTTCTTTATTGCTTAACCAATGAAATCAACAGATTGATATATGACATTCCCACATCAAATAGGGGAAGGGAGTGGAGAGGACAGGATGTGGACAGCTAAGGAAAACTCGGGGTGTATGAAGAAGCTTTGTGATATGCACTAGATGATGAACGAGGCGCCACAAGGACTTGTGCTCAACCACACTCACAGCGTACATGGAATTTTCAATGTTTCATTAACCTATGTACATTGGTGTTTTGCCTGCACCTTTGTCTGTGTCATCCTATATTCTTTGGAGTTTTGCCTCCATGTATGTCTGTGTGAATAGAAAGCATAAAAGAAGACTGTGGAACTTTGGGCATGACAATAATTCAAGCATCTGGGCCTTCCCAGGATAGGAACAATCAGAGAGCTGCAATAAATGGGGTGCTCCTAAATGCATAAGCATTGCCAGAACATAAAGTAGTGAGTAGAAAGTAGTAGTGGTTATTACGTCTGTGTGAATGCATCAGATGCCTTGAATCCGGAGTTACAGACAGCTGTGAGCTGCCATGTAGTGCTGGGAATTGAATCCTGGTCTCCTGGAAAAGCAGCAGTGATGAGTTGAGCACGTGAAGGGTGCACAGAAGCCTAACCTAAGTAGGTGTCAGGCCCATAATCCACTTTTCACATTTGTCCGTCTGCTGTTCTCTTAGAACATGAGCATCGGGTACCATGTGATGGATAGCAGAGTAAAGGTCTGGGACCTGCACTAGTAATCCACACGTTCTCCTTGAGTCTGCATTTCTTGTTTCACTCACTCAGAGAACACTGTGAAGTCACTGTTCTCTATCAGGAATACAGACATGTACAGAAGCTTTTGTCTTTATGTTTGTCCTACCATATCTCATACCTTACAACCAGGGAGCAGATTTACATGAAAACATCGAAAGATGCTAACCTTGGATATAAAGACAATGTTCATATTTAGGTGACCATATGCAGCAGAAACTTCAATGGGTCAAGAACACTACTTGCTAGACTCAGGTAGATCTAGGTACATTTTATCCAAAACTTACCTGTGTCTGTCCCAGGAGAATGGCATGCTTTGACAAGCCTTTCATCTCTTGTTTGAGAAAGGTAAAAGTCAGCCATACTTACTCATTGCCTGATGAGAGCTGCCCAGAAAACCTTTACAATGTTCCCTCCTCTCTTATGTTTCCATTCAAACCATGTTGTGTTACCCCTTACTGGTTGTTAAAGTTAAGACTGTGGAAGTTGAAACACCAGCTCTTCGGCCTAAGCATCCCTAAAGCTCTCCCACGCCCCTTCACACAACCCCACTTTGCTTTTTGTTTTTTCAGGGAGAAAGCAAGAAGAGCATTGCAGCTAGTAGCCCGCCACTCTGTTCTTCAAGTTTATGTCTTTCTTAACCATAGTAGGTGGGGTTGATTCTCCCTCCCTATTTGCAAGGAGAGGGAATTTCTGAAACCCCATTCCTCCTGGTTGGGCTTGGGAAAACTTCTCTGTGGGTCCTGTCTCTGTCCTGCTGTGCAGTAAAGCTATGGTTATGACAATACTTAAAATCCTGCTCTGCCTCAAAACCATTGCAGACACAAAGAAGTCTTTCATGACTGTGTCTGGGAGGATTCTCTTGCCAATATGGAGATGGAAATGAATGCCACAGAGTGGGCAATGAGTCAAATGGGGAAGCTGTGTGGCCATTGCTCCTACCTCTATAGCGTGAGGGTCCTGGAAGGCCTGGTCCTTCTTATTCATTTTTGAATGAGGGTCATCGTGGTTGTCCTCCTCGTTGTCATCTCTTCTCCTTTTCCTGAAAAGAGTTTTCAGAGAGAGAGGAAAACCTGTTTCAGGATTGATCTTTTGGGTGCTTAACTTTCAGCCCTGTGCCAATACCCAAATCTGCAGCCTTGCCTAGGATTAGAACAGTCAGAGCTGCTCTGATGGATCCAGGGTCTGCAGGTAGATGGCACTAGGCAGTGGAGCAAACATGTCAAACAGGAATCCTAGGTGTGCCTGAAACCCAAGTTCAAGTTCCCTAAATCAGAATCTTAATTTGATGCACTGCTTATGACCAAAAACATAAATAATTTTATAGTCAAACATTGAGGTCTACCTGACCAGGTTCATTTTCTTCATTCTCTGAAATAATTGCTCCAAGTTAGATGATTTTAAGCCCTGCCATAGGGCAACTCAAAATATGTAAGCTTTCTTTGTCTATTTACTCTTATGTTTTTTCTACCTGTGGCTAGGAACAGACATGTCCTATGTACTGTCAGATCATTCCTGTTGCTATAACATCAAGTATGATGTCACTGTAGCTAGTTGACTTGACTGCCACATGACACTCTAGTGATGCCTTCCCTGAAACTGTCTAAAAGTGTTTTCATGCTTCATTTCCTTATATCTTCCCCCATGCACTCTTTCCACAAATAATTAGTTTGTAATATTTGAGAGTATTATTCCTGAATATTCTTCATATACTATCATAGAGATCATCTTGACCATTTACTATATTAAAGATGGTTGGTAGGATTTTAGACATATATTTGTCAGAGTTCAATTATTTTTTCCTAGTTTTCAGTATTGCTTTATTGTCAGAGAATTCTTCATGGTCAGATATAGTACTTACTTTAAACACTTTTCAATTAAACTGTCTACAAAAATGTAGCTGGATATAGCAAGCAGAGGGCATGCCCAGACAAAGAAGTGTTAACACACATCACTGGCTGGATCTATTTCCGGTGACTCTTGCAAATGTTTCCTGACTTATCTCCTTATAATAAGTTAAAGTGGAAAATTAACTGCATCAGAGGTAATGCCAAAGATGTTGCTGCGTAAAAGAGTCAGAGTTTGCCCTGGCAGGACAGCCCATAAAGCTGGCATTTTTAAACGGCACAGCTTTTTTCCTGCTACGGCTGAAAACCGAAAAGCATGCGTTCAGCTTTTCGACAACACCATTTAAGTGTTTTGTGGCAGGACCTCTTAATGAGCTGCAGGGTTTTGCAGCTAAAGCTGAGTCAGGAAGCTTCTCTTAGATGAGAGTGCTTGCTTGCCTCTAGCAAGCAGAGTGCCACAAATGCTTTAAAGCCAGAGTTCACACTGGCAGCAAATCCGCAAGAAGCTGCGCTTTAAAATGACACGGCGGTTTTTCTGCTGCTGTTGCCAAATCAGGAAATCTCTCTACAGCACGCCACCAACAAACAGCAAAAATCTGTGTTAACTTCTCTCTCCCTTATTTTTAAGCCTTCTCAGGTTTTTTAAGTGGGTTTAGTCCATCACGTCGGGCGCGATTTGTAGTAATAATGGCGGCGGGGCTGCATCCCCAGCACCCCGGCTGCCTGGATAGCTTATGCCCGAAATAACAACACACAAACTGTATTCATTTAATCACTGCTTGGCCCATTTCTATCTAGCCTCTTCTAGGCTAATTCTCACATATTAATTTAGCCCATTTCTAATCATCTGTGTAGCGCCCCTACGTGCGCTTACCGGGAAGAATCTAGCCTATGTCCATCCTGGGTCGGAGCTTCATCGTGTGTGTCTGCCTGGGAGCTGGGAGCATGGTGTCTCTCTGAGGCGTCTGCTCCCGAGAGGAGTGCTGTGAAGTCTAAGCTCACTCCCTTTTCCTCCCAGCATTCTGTTCTGTTTACTCCTCCCACCTATCTTCTAACTAATGAGGGCCAAGCAGTTTCTTTTTATTTAACCAATGAACTTCCTCCATCAGTAAAGTTTTTCTTCAACGGAGGAATACTCTGAAAGTGAAAAAAATAATGAAATATTTCATGTCTAAATCAAATAATATCATCATGATACAGATGCTATATGAGTAAAATTATTCAAGAGATTCGTATACTATGTTATTTTGTAAAAAGAAAAACACTTAGCCTGTGTGTGACTTTCCCAGTTATTTGCACAAAGCAGATCCATTTTACATAGTTTTAGCCACATGTCGAAAATGAAAGAATTTCCAAAGTGGTTGCACAATTTTGCATTCCCACCAGCAATGGATGAGTGTACCCCTTGCTCCACAACCTCTGCAGCAAAGGCTATCATTGGTGTTTTTGATTTTAGCAATTCTGACAGGTGTAAGATGGTATCTTAAAGTTGTCTTGATTTGCATTTCCCTGATCACTAAGGAAGTTGAGCATGACCTTAAGTGTCTTTTGGCCATTTGAATTACTTCTGTTGAGAATTCTCTGTTCAGCTCAGCACCCCATTTTATAATTGGGTTGATTAGCCTTTAATGGTCTAGTTTCTTGAGTTCTTTATATATTTTGGAGATCAGACCTTTGTCAGGTGCGGGGTAGGTGAAGATCTTCTCCCAGTCAGTGGGTTGCCTTTTTGTCTTAGTGACAGTGTCCTTTGCTTTACAGAAGCTTCTCAGTCTCAGGAGGTCCCATTTATTCTATAATGCCCTTATTGTCTGTGCTGCTGGAGTTATACGTAGGAAGTGGTCTCCCATTCGTGATCCTAAAGAAGCTAAATAAGAAGATGAACCCAAAGAAAAACATATAGGCATCCTCCTGAATATTAACCTTCATCAGGTGATGAAAGGAGACAGAGACCCACATTGGAGCACCGGACTAAAATCCCAAGGTCCAAATCAGGAGCAGAAGGAGAGAGAGCACGAGCAAGGAACTCAGGACCGCGAGGCGTGCACCCTCATACTGAGACAATGGGGATGATCTTTCGGGAACTCACCAAGGCCAGATTGACTGGGTCTGAATAAGCATGGGATAAAACCAGACTTGCTGAACATAGCAGACAATGAGGACTGTTGAGAAGTCAAGAACAATGGCACTGGGTTTTGATCCTACTGCACGTACTGGCTTTGTGGGAGCCTAGGCAGTTTGGATGCTCACCTTACTAGACCTGGAAGGAGGTGGGAGGTCCTTGGACTTCCCACAAGGCAGGGAACCCTGACTGCTCTTTGGGCTGATGAGGGAGGGGGACTTAATTGGGGGAGGGGGAGGGAAATGGGAGGCGGTGGCGAGGAGGAGGCAGAAATCTTTAATAAATAAATTAATTAATTTAAAAAAATTAAAAAATTAAATTGGGGGAAAAAAAGAAAATGAAAGAATTTTGAAATCTGTTAATTTCTCCCAGCATAAGCTTTCCTGTGAAGTAATCTTGTCCACAAATACAAGAATATATTCCTAAATTAGTGTAATGTTCAATATATTTTTAAGAAATTGAAATTACATTTATTTATTTTTCTGTGTGTCAGTGTTCAGGTAAATGTTATGGCCTATGTGCAGTGGCTGGAAGACAACTCTTTGTAACTTCTTCTTTCCTGATTCCACACGGAATATGATTGAAAACGCATCATTAGGCTCGGTGTCAATGGCCTTTTACCACTTTTATCATTCAATAATTTCACACATGTATAGAATTTGCTCTGATCAATCCCATCATGAAATTGCTGTTCTTCCCTTTCTTCCATATTTCCCTCCCAACTACATGTAATTTTTAACATCCTCGTAAGACCATGTAATGCTGTCTGTATGTGCATGGCTTTAAGAAAGTCTGTTGGCGCATGGGTCACTTCTCAGGAGCCAAAACCCTTACAAAGGTATGTTCTCCCCCAATAACAATCACTTGCTAAGAGCTCCTCAGCTAGGCTTGTAAATTCATGAGCTGCTTCCTAATCCATGCTAACCTTTTCCTGGTTTGATCTTGTGTATGTGTTGTGCATGTGGGCACAGCTGCCATGGAATTCATATGGGCAACAGTGCTGTCATGTCCCACAAATGGAATTTCTTGACAAACATCCACCGCTCCTTTTTTTTCTTTTTTTAATTTAATTTTATTTATTTATTTATTAATGATTTCTGTCTCTTCCCCGCCACCGCCTCCCATATCCCTCCTCCAATCAACTGCCCCTCTCTCATCAGCCCAAAGAGCAGACCAGGTTCCCTGCCCTGTGGGGAGTCCAAAAACCTCCCACCTCCTTCCAGGTCTAGTAAGCCTAGGCTCCCACAAAGCCAGTACGTGCAGTAGGATCAAAACCCAGTGCCATTGTTCTTGACTTCTCAGCAGTCCTCATTGTCCACTATGTTCAGTGAGTCCGGTTTTATCCCATGCTTATTCAGACCCAGTCCAGCTGGCCTCCTGGATATTAACCTTCATCAGGCAATGAAAGGAGACAGAGACAGAGTCCCACATTGGAGCACCAGACTACAACCCCAAGGTCCAAATCAGGAGCAGAAGGAGAGAGAGCACGAGCAAGGAAATCAGGGCCATGAGGGGTGCACCCACACACTGAGACAATGGGATGTTCTTTCAGGAACTCAACAAGGCCCACTCCTGACTTGTACAATTGTTCCTTCCTTTCTTCCCTGTTGGTCCCTGAGACTTGGAATGGACAGACTCATGCTTCAGATGACCCATTCTGCAGTCTTGGGGGCCTCCAAGCCTCTTATTCTTTGACCATTAGAGATTCCGGTGTTAATTGCCATCTACTTCAAATGGTGGCTTTCTTTGTGAGTGTTGAGAGAAGAACTAATGTATGGATATGAAGAAATGTTAGAGGGAACTTTAATATAGTTTCCATTAAACAGAATAATAGTACTAAATTCTCTTTAATGCTTAATAATCCAGAGACTCTTGACTGCCAACACTTATGCTGGAGACTTATTCCTCAAGGATTTAATGTCCGGTGTTTGTGGGACATTTGAGCCTTTACAATCCCTGATTTCCAGCAGCAGTGTGGAGCAGAAGTAGGGAGCCCTCCCAAGTTTTACATTTCTTCCTTAGAATGCTCAGGTCCTTGAGCCTAACATCCAGGCTCTAGGGTCTACAGTGTTGGGACCCTTGTCCCCTGACAGGGGCTATTGTCACAAGTGCAAGACCTAGAATGCCAAGGCCCTTCCAGACTCCTCAAACACTTACAGGGAGGTAGATCCCACCATTCTCCATCCCTGGATCCTCACAGCCTTCAGTTTTTCTTCAGCATCAGTGCTCTGCCTCCTCTGCCTTTCTCTTGTTTCTTGTCGCATCCTCTCCTCCTGTTCCCCATCATTTCTGCCTCAGCCTGTGTGGTCCAAGAACTCTTCCACTGCCCCTTGCTGTCCCTGGTGCTACAACAAGGGCTGCTGCCTCTGCAGGGACAGCAGGTGCTGCTCTATGAGCTGCTGTCTCGGGTGCCATCTCCTCTTTAAACTACCAGCTTAGCCCAGGGTGTCACGAAAAAACAAAATCCCAGACCCCAAACTGGCAAGAACAGACCACAAGGGATGTTCTTCTAATGGACCTAACATTACAACAGCAGAGGGCAAGCTGACCCAGAAAGAGAAGCAAGCTGCCAGCTCATACAGCAGGAATGGGGGTGCAGCAAATATCTTTGCATCAGTGACTTCAAACCCTTCATGCTAATGGAATGTTGTGAATGCACCAACAGCAGCCATCCCGCTGGGCCACCAGGGCAAGTGTTGCCCTCTGACATGGATGAAATGGCTGTAGAGCCTTCTGAGGTGTATATCCAGGGCTGCAATGGCAAAATACAAACCCTGACATAAATATCTTAAAGCTATTTGCAAATACCCTGGCAGGTAGAGCACCTTCTGGAACTGGAGCTGGCACACATATGTTTGTGCATTGCAGTCTGCTCAAGGCATCTGTGCACTGTTCCAAGGCACCAGGGTACAACCAAGGCATTATGGTAGGCTTCTGAATGGGAACCGCATAAGGCTGACAGGCAGAAGTCCGGGCTTGGGAGTCTGAATCACATGAAGAGAACATTCAAAGGACATTTACAGTAGAGTCAAGGAAATCTCCAGATTGCACTAGCAGTTTCAGAATTTAACAGCACTTAAAATTATTGAACAGTGATAAATGGGGCTTAATATCCCAGGGCTGGAAGGAGAGACAGCTTCCTGTGATCTGTTGCAGAAGGACAAGCATTACTTGGCATTTTAAACACAATTTTCTGAAAGTAATTGGTGTGGCATGGTAGTAGGAAAGGGCAGACATTTTAACAGAAGACATTAAGTGGGGTAAAGTAGGTCTAAAAGTGACCCAAGGTGTAAAAGGACATCTAAAGAGCAATGGGAAATGCAGTAACCACTGTGTCCCCTTAATGTTCTGCTTTGCCCAGTTAGATAACAGATTAATGCAAGCAGAGAGGTGCTGTAGAAATCAGGCAGGGATGATTTTGTTCTGTGGCGCTGGGCAAGTCTTTAGACCACACCAAAACTTCCCAGAAGGCAGGGTAGCAATGAAGGCTTAGTGCACATACAAAGATTCACACTGAAGCCAGGTATGGTGGTACACACATTTAATTCCAGCACCCAGGAGACAGAGGCAGGTGCATATCTCTAAGTTTGAGGCCAGAATGATCTACAGAGCGAGTTTTAGGACAGCTAAAGCTACATAGTGAGACCCTGTCTCAAAACAACAAACACTCAGAAATAAAACAAGCAAACAAACATTCAAACTGAAATCCTTAAGATCACCCACTTTAACAGTGAGATTTTGAGATTCAGATGGCTTGTGGGTGGGTCTGGCAGTAGGTTTCATGACCACAGAAGAAAGGCCTTAATGTCAGTGTGAGTGCCCTCTCACGCTGTGCAGGGAGTGTGACAGGGGAAGCTTTAGTGTGAGGTGTCAGGAGGTTCTTTGGAAGCACTCACTAAATCTTGGAGGTTCCTAACAGGTCCCAGAGGACAGAGTCCTTAGTCTTCATTGCAAGCAAGGAGGAGGTGGGAAGGCCTGCAATGGTACACCCAGGAGGGGAAGAAAAGACCTATCATCAGGGCACTGGTATGGATAGGGTGACCTGTGTACCTGAGACCTGTAGAGGTCCCTGAGGAGCAAAGAGTCCCTCTGCCTCTCAGCTTCTTACCTCTGCCTTGGGCATTCCAGAAAGTTCAACAGAGGACACCAACTAGTAAGTGCAGGATTGGGGGTACGGGACTCAATCGACCACTTTTGGAGGCAAATGAATCTAGTTAGTGGTGGTGACATTATATACCCAACTAGAGCTTTCACCCTCTCTGCTGGCATTTTCCTAAAGGGCTGACTGATATGGAATCTATCTGCCAAAGCAAACTTTAATATTGAACTCAGAGGCATTTTCTTTTGAAAGGCCAGTCACGAACTTTCCCAAATGATGGGTTTTCAGAAGAGACTGGATGGAGTCGGTGATAGGGCTTTTACTTCATAGTTTTGCTCATCCCACATGGTTTTCAGTTTGTATACAAACAGTTAATAAGCATGCGTTTCAGAGAACCGCAATAACCAGTTGAACCTGGCAAGGAGGTAGCTTTCTTCTAAGAAGACACATGGGTGTAGAGCTCCCCAGTAGTTACTGGGAGGATTAATTAAGAACGGGACTTTGATTCAATACAAAATTTTGAAAGGAAGTTTTTGTGTGCTGACTACATTTCTTAAGCATAACTAGTTAAACTAGAAGTTTGTGATTAATAATTGTAGAAAAACACAGCAGTGCTGTTGCACTTTCTGAGCACTTCTGCTCCCTTGCTGGGTGCCTGGGAACACAGCCTTGGTAACCTTAGTAACCTGTGGGCCTGGGACAAAGACAAAAGTGCTTCATTTGCATCAGAATCTAGCTGGTTGTATTAAGCAAATCTCTTTGGAGACTTTGCTTTCAGATCTAATGGCCTACCAGCACCCAGGTGAAAAGGGAATTTTTCCTCTGGGACTGGCTTAGTGACTCAAGCCTTATTCCATTATCTCTAGGGGTAAGGGCATAAACTGTTAATTTCCTGGGGCTATGATCTTATGTTAATTGAAACCAAGGTGAGGAGTAAATATAGAATATTAATAGCTTGTTACCTTAGAGCAAAAGGCCAGTATATTACATCTTCCTGAGTCTGATGCTAGAGAATTTAGGGCTAAGCAGACTTGTTTATCAAAAAGAACAGACAAATTGTCTCTGTTCAGTGCCTCCTGATTAGGACTCCTTTCTTGTCAATAAATCCTGTCAGTAAGGATAGTTGTGGGAGACAAACAAAAAGATTTGACCATTAGAACAAAGGTTTGGCTGAGTGAATACTTTCCCACCAGGGCTTCACAGTGTGGAAAAAAGTTGCTCATACAGGAAAAGTCAGGTTTCAAGAATAATTTATACACTGTTGGAATATTATGGAAGGGAGAAATGTCACGATTTCACAAGATTTCTACTTTATTGACAATGACTATGCAAAATACAAGTCTTCCCACCAGCAGAGGAAGAGTTTTCCCCTTCTGCCTCATCATCTTCAGTGTAGGCTCGCATTAGGGTTTTTGATCTTAGCCATTCTAACAAGTATAAGATGGAATCTCAAATACATTAATTTTTAAATCCCTGATAGCTAAAGGTGTTGAAAAATTCTTTGTTTCTTGGCCATTTCATATTCCTCCATTGAGAATTCTCTGTTTAGATCTGTACACCATTTTTAATTGAGTTATTTTTAATGTCTAGTTCTTGATTCCTTTATATATTTTGAATATCAGTTTTCTGTCAGATGTGAGGTTGGTGAAGATTGTTTCACATTCTATAGGCTGATATTTTATACTATTGACTATATCCTTTGTCTTACAGAAGCATTTCAGTTTCATGAGGTCCCATTTATTGTATATCTTAGTGCCTACACTGTTGGTGCTCTTTTCAGAAAGTTACTTTATATTGTCTGTGGCTATTGTGAAGGGTATTGTTTCCCTGATTTCTTTCTCAGACTGTTTATTGTTTGTACATATGAGGGCTACATTTTTAAAGTTAATTTTGCATTCAGTCACTTCACTGAAGTTCTTTATCAGATGTAGGGTTTCCCTGGTACAATTTTTGAGGTGACTTATGTATACCATCTTATCATCTATAAGTAATGATACTTTGACTTCTTTCTTTCAAATTTGAATCCCATCGATCTCATTTTGTTCTCTTATTGTTCTAGCTAGAACATCAAGTATTATATTGGATAGATATGAAGAGTGGACAGCCTTGTCTGTCTCTAATTTTAGTGAAATTGCTTTGAATTTCTCTCCATTTAATTTGATGTTGGTTATTGACTTGGTGTATATTGCATTTACTAGGTTTAGATATGTCCCTTGTATCACTGGTCTCTCTAAAGCTTTTGTCATGTAAGGGTGTTGGTGTTGGATTTTGTCAAAGGCTTTTACAGCATTTAATGAGATAATAATGTGGATTTTTCTTTTAGTGGTTGTTTACATTGATGGAATTTCATATGTTGAACCATCCCTGTTTCTCTGTTATGGAGCCCTCTTTATCATGTTGATTGATGTTCTTGATATGTTCTTGGATTTGGTTTTTGAGTATTTTATTGAATATTTTTGGATCAATGCTCTTGGTAGAAATTGGTTTCCTTCTTTGTCTTTTAATCAGTTTGTGTTGCCTCTGAAGTTTCTGTTTGATTCTGAGGTTTCATTTTCAGTATTATTTTAGTTTGGGTTTTCTTGATATTCTACTTCTTTGTTAAGTTCTACTTCATTGTCTTGAAATATTTTTAATATTTTATTCAACCATTTGTATTTTATGGTCTTTATTAAGACATTTATTTGCAACCTCTTTAAGATTTATGAAGATATTATAGCTTCTGCTTTCCAGTCCTTGTCTTCTGTTTCAACTAAATTGCTTTCCTCGGGGCCTATTGCAACACAGTGGCTGGCCTCTGGAGGAACCATATTGTCTTGTCTTTTAATCTTTGTGATATTGCAGGTGGACCCAGGCCTCTGGAGTCATAATGCTTGAAATGTTTCCTGGCAGTTTTGTGCTCTTTCTCTGTAGGTGCTCTGTTCGTTGGTTCCTATTGCTCACTCTGGATCTTATCCACATGTGGTGGTGGTGAAGTAAGTGCCTTGTAGAGAAACATTCTTCACATTGGCAAACATCAGAAAGGAATGGAAATGGACTTTAAAGAAAGGCTTCAAGGGCTAACAGGTGATACTAGGGGAACCTGAGCCCTGTTTTTATTTTTGCTTTTGCTTGTTCTTTCTGGAGAGTTAAATCAGGGCTTTTGCTTGACAGATACAAACTCTAAAATTAAGATCAAATTGGTACCTAACTAGAATATTCACCTCTACTGACGAGACTTAATGGTGCAAGAAGGTACTTTGAAAGCTGCCTAAGTAGAAAGGTAATCATCAACATCGTCCAGCTAGTAAACCAATGACTCACAGGAGCGACCAGTCTGCAAGTTATCCTGGTGTGATAGTAGAACAAACGTCATCGGAGGGTTTTTTTATTGCTTTATAAATAATACCATTTATAGTAATAAGGAGCGGTGGCGGGGCTGCGTCCCCAACACCCCAGCAGCCTGCTCGGCTAGCTTTTGCCCCGAAATAATTACACAGACACTGTATTCATTTAATCACTGCTTGGCCCTTTAGCTCTGGCCTTTACTGGCTAATTCTGATATACCGATCAACCCATCTCTAATAATCTGTGAACACCGGTCTTAGTGAGCACCGGTCTTACCGGGAAGATTCTAGGTTGGAGCTTCAACGTGTGTGTCTGCCCGGGATCGGGGCATGGCATCTCTGCTGAGGCGTCTGCTCCCGAGAGGAGAGCTGTCGAGTCTGACCTTACTTCCTCTTCCTCCCGGCATTCTGTTCTGTTTACTCCACCTACCTATGTCCTAACCAATAATATGGGCCAAAGCAGTTCCTTTATTAGCCAATGACCTTCCTCCATCATTTCCCCTTTTTCGGTTTAAACAAAAAAAGGCTTTAACTTTAACATAGCAAAATTACATATAAAACAGTTATCAAGTAAAAGTTACAATAATCTTTATCATAACTAAGGAAAACTATAACTATAACTAACTATTCTTAACTCCATCAAAGACTCCAGAAAGATACAATACTACATAAACAAACAAGAAAAAAGCAACTTTTAAAACTCTAGAAATGACAGAGACATCTCGCTGCCTGGACAGTCACCCAAAGTTCCTCTGTACCGTTGGGGCATCCATCTTCAGCCTTCAGGCCCATGGTATCCAGCAGACATTTCCATAAAGCAGGAAAATTCAAAGTCAGTTCAGTCACTATCTGTTGTGTCCTGCAGAATGTCTCGCAGACTCTTTCATGAATCAGGAACCCCGAAAGATCATCTCACCTTAGGCAAGTTCAGTAGTCCTCTCTCTGTGGGTTCTCTGTGTCCAGTTTATGCAATAGTCCAGGCAAGAGCAGTTTCTTGCCTAAATGGCTATCAAACTCCATAAGGTGCCTCTTCGATGCCCATCTTCCTCTTGAAGTAGATTGGTGCTGCTAGGAGCAGAGTGTCTCATTGTCATGAAAAGTCCTCAGTTATTAAAACATTAAATGTCCTATTCTGTAATCTTTGAAAGACATGAAGAATGTCTATCTAAAATATATCTCTATATTTCTAGAAAATCCAACTAACATGACTACAAGCTTTACTATTATCGATGATTATCCATTAACAACCTATATTTCTTAATTATACAGTACATATTTAAATGAACTACACAATCACAATACCTTAATCAAAATTAGAAACACTTATACATATAACAAAATTGACCTTAAATCTCTATCAATAAAGTAAATCTATACTAATGCAAATTATTCATACCTATATCATATCTCCCTTTAAATGTAAAAGAACATTTATAAACAATATTTTGGGAACATGGGCGCAGTTTTTTCTCTCCAAACTGCTTCCTGCTGAATGGGGGCGTCGTTAATTAGGTCTTTCATGGTATAACCTGTGTGCTAGTTTCATCTCAGTTGGCAGTTGAGCGAAGCAATTTTCTGAAGGTGTTCACACCAACCCTTCAGGAGGGCATGGTCCATCATACCAAATCGGGATAGATGCAATCCACAAGGTCTGATCCTCTGTGAAAACAAAAGAAGAATCTCTTTTCCAAAGTATCATATCCTTAGATCCAAATTCTGAAATCATACCCTCATGATATCCGTTCTGGTTCCACTTGGCAGCCCATATAATGAAATGTCTCTCTGTACTTAGCTCCTTCACAGTCAAAAATTTTAAAGAAAACACAATGTACATAATCCAGACTCTCTGTGAATTTTCCATTTTTACATGGCTTATTTTTCTTTATTTCTTTTAATCTCTTAACTATCTGTACTCTGTCTCTTTAAAGACTTTACCTTTTTTTAACATTAACTTTATTTTCTATATTCTTTTTCTTCTCTCTCCCAAGCCTACGTACATTCATCCAACAGTGTGACTCATTTAGTGGTCTGAATCTGTCCTATTGTGAATCTCCAATTTTTTACTATCCAGGAGCACTTTTGATTTGGGCCTTTAAATCACTAGGCACTTAAGAATCTAAGCTGTGATATTCCTAAGTTAACTTTTTGCCTTTTGAGCGTACATCTGTAGACCAGGCTGTCTTTGAACTCTCAGAGATCCGCCTGTCTCTGCCTCCTAGGCATTGGGATTAAAGGGGTTTGCTACTACTTGAACTCACAGAGATCTGTTTGTCTCTGCCTTTTAGGCACTGGGATTAAAGGCGTGTGCTGCCACACCTTGAAATCACAGAGGTCTATCTCCCTCTGCCTCCCAAGTGTTGGGATTAAAGGTGTGTACACACAACAACTCTCTTCCTTTTTTTGTTTTTTGCTTTAAGAACTTCAACTTTCAGCTTGCATATATTTTTATCACACTTTAAACCATTCAGAAATTTTCTCTGTCTTTGAATCTCTCTTTACTGTATATCTCTCTTTTTCTGACCACATGAGTCTTTAATTTGCCAAGCAATCTCAGTAGGACTAAAGCCGTGGCTTTGCGGGCTGGATCCTTAGCTTTCCAGCCTCATGGCTGAGGTACTGGCTGTAGCCATATTTATAGCCACAACTGGCGTTTCAAGGTCCCTGCCAGCCAGCGAGCTACAACAGACAACACTCAAGTCCTCTCTCGGTAGCCGGCCCTCCTGCCTCAAACAGTCAGAGTGTGCCCTGGCAGGATGGCCCAGAAAGCCGGCATTTTTAAACGGCACAGCTTTTTTCCTGCTACGGCTGAAAACCGAAAAGCATGCGTTCAGCTTTTCATCAACACCGTTTAAGTGTTTCGTGGCAGGACCTCTTAATGAGCTGCAGGCCTTGCAGCTAAAGCTGAGTCAGGAAGCCTCTCTTAGATGAGGTGCTTGCTTGCCTCTGGCAAGCAGAGTAGACCCAAGAGATTGCCACAAGTCCTCCCGGCATTCTGTTCTGTTTACTCCACCTACCTATGTCCTAACCAATAATATGGGCCAAAGCAGTTCCTTTATTAGCCAATGACCTTCCTCCATCAACCATTCAAAATTTCTATTTTCTCCCCTCCACCCATCTCACTCCTCCCCTCCCCCTTCTCCCTTCCCCTCCAGTCCTAAGAGAGGGCAGAGTACCCTGCCCTGTGGGAAGTCCCAGGTGCTCCCACCTCCATAAAGGCTTAGGTAAATGTGCATCCAAATAGATTAGGATCCCCAAAAGCCAGTACATGCAGTAGAGACAAATCCCAGTGCCATTATCATTGGCTTCTCAGTCTGCACCAATTGTCAGCCATATTCAGAGGGTCCAGTTTGATCACATGCTCATTCAGCCCCAATCCAGCTGACTTTGGTGAGCTCCCATTAGATCAGTCACAGTCTCAGTGGGTGGACCAACCCCTAGCAGTCCTGACTTCCTTGCTCATCTTTTGCCTTCTGCTCTTCAACTGGACCTTGGGAGCTCAGTCCAGTGCTCCGAATGTAGGTCTCTGTCTCTATCTCCATCTTTCCACGGACTAAGGTTTTGGTGATATTCAAGATAGTCTTCAGTCTGATTAAGGGACAGGGCCAGTTCAGGCACCCTCTCCTCCACTGCCCAGGGTCCTAGCTGGAAACATCCCCGTGGACACCTTGGATCCCCTCTAGAGTCAAGCCTCTTGCCAACCCCGCAATGCCTCCCTTAATTAAGATATCTTTTTCCCTGCTCTCATATATTCCCTTCCTCCATCTCAACCAGCCCACTCCCCCAAGCTCTCCCTAATGCTTCCCTTCTCCCTTCTCTCTCCCCCTCTCCCCTTCCCCCTACACCATACCCACCAGCATGCTCCCAACTTTTTTCTGCAGCACTTAGTTTTCTTTACACAATGACATGTTGCTGGGGCCTAATGTTCTCACTGAACAGCAGAAAACCAAAATTTGTCATTTCTTAAATTGAGTACAAAAAACTTTACATAAATTAAAAGAATGAATACATTTACAGGTGTCAATGCAAACATTCCCAACTCAAGGCAAGTAACAACCCACAGCCGTCAGGAGGGAAAACACCAGAACTGGGTCCTAAGGCTAGGACTTTCCCATGCTGTTAGACTGACAAGACAGAAGTGGTAACAGGTTCATGAACCCTTACTAGCCTCAAGAAATCCTGGAAGTCAGCAGTCAGTTAATACCCTGCACAGATCACTGCATGGTGTTCACATATCCACCAGGCGGGGGATTTCTCTTCCACAGCATGCTCTCGCTCTCCCCAGCCACCAAGTGACCAAACCACATGATTAAGGACTAAATCAAGATATGTACAGGGCTTTAAGCATGTACCAATGGAACAGTTAACTTGAATACAAGGTCAAAGATCAGCAGCAAGTTATACAATCCAGTGCTAATATTGGATACAGGCTTCAAGGACAAATTTTTTTTCAAAGGCTTATTCCACTTTCATGAGACTAGCATGAGGTATGTACCTTTGCAGGGGCAAATTGATACTTCAGGATCAGCTCATGCAGCAGATGCCTGGCACCTGCTCAGTCCATCTAGAAGCATTTGCAGTGGACGATGGAGGGGCCGACTCGTCGTATTCCTGCTTGCTGATCCACAACTGCTAAAAAGTGGACAGTGAGGCCAGGATGGAGCTGCAGATCCAGACTGAGCACTTGCTCTCAGGGGGAGCAATGATCTTGATCTTCATCGTGCTGGGCGCTAGGGCTGTGATCTCCTTCTGCATCCTGTCGGCAATGCCTGGGTACATGGTGGTACCACCAGACAACACTGTGTTGGTGTACAGGTTCTTACAGATGTCCACGTCACACTTCATCATGGAGTAGAATGATGGAGGAAGGTCATTGGTTAATTAATAAATAAACTGCTTGGCCCTCATAGGTTAAAACATAGGTGGGTGGACTAAACAGAACAGAATGCTGGGAGGAAGAGGAAGTGAGCTCAGAGGCCATGCTCCCCTCTCCAGGGCAGACGCAATGAACTCCAACCCAGGATGGACGTAGGCTAGAATCTTCCTGGTAAGCGCACCTTGGGGTACTACACACATTATTAGAAATGGGCTAGTCCAGGTGTGAGAGTTAGCCGAGAAGAGGCTAGATATAATGGGCCAAGCAGTGTTTAAAAGAATACAATTTGTGTGTTGTTATTTCAGGTAAAGCTAGCCGGTGGTGGGAGCTGGGTGGCGGAATGCAGCCCCACAGCTCCTACAACAAAAGTCCTTACAGATGTCCACATCGCACTTCATGATGGAGTTGAAGGTAGTCATGTGGATGCCACAGGACTTAATGCCCAGGAAAGAAGGTTGGAAGAGAGCTTCTGGACACCGGCACCACTCATTGCCGATGGTGACCACCTGGCCAACAGGGAGCTTATAGCTCTTCTCCAAGGAAGAGGATGATGCAGCAGTGGCCATTTCCTGCTCAAAATCCAGGGCAACATAGCACAGCTTCTCCTTAATGTCATGCATGATTTCCTGCTCAGCCGTGGTGGTGAAGCTGTAGCCCCTCTCAGTCAGGATCTTCATGAGGTTGTTTATCAGGTCCTGGCCAGCCAGGTCCAGACACAAGATGGTGTGGGGAAGGGCTAAGCCCTCATAGATGGGCACTGTATATGTGGCCCCGTCACAAGAGTCCATAACAATTCCAGTGGTGCGCCCAGATGCTTACAGGCACAGCACCTCCTGAATGACCACGTACATTGCTGGGGTGTTGAAGGTTTCAAACATTATCTGCATCTTCTCTCTGTTCGCTTTGGGGTTCAGGTGGGCCTCAGTCAGAATCACGGGGTGCTCCTCAGGGGCCACACACAGCTTGTTGTAGAAGGTGTGATGCCAGATCTTCTCCATGTCTTCCTAAATGGTGATGATGCCATGCTCGATGGGGTAATTCAGGGTCAAGATACCTCTCTTCCAGTGATCTAAGAGGATGCTGGCTATTAAGAGATGCAAGCATTTTGAACTGGGTGGTGATAAGAAGAGAAAGGGCCAAATGATCCAGTTCTAAGCTGACCTTGTTATGAAGACAATAAAATCATGAGCTTTCACTCAAAAAAAAAAAAAGATACCTCTCTTTCTCTGGGCCTCGTCTCCCACATACGACTTTTTCTGGCCCATGCCCACCATTACGCCCTGGTGTTGGGGGCGCCCGACAATGGATGGGAACATGGCCCTGGGGGCATCGTCACCAGCAAAGCCAGCTTTGTACATGCCAGAGTCATTGTCAATGACGAGCACCGCAATTTCTTCTTCCATTGCAATCAGCGAAGGCCAAAGAGAAAGAGCAGCAGAAAGACACACAGCACAAACCAGTGGCAGAGTGTGAGCCCATGCTCCCAACTTTTGCCTGACGATCTTCTCTGCATGCAATTTCCAGGAGAACCTATGTATGTTGTTCTTTTGTTTCAACTTATTACTTAGCTTTTCTAGGATCACAAACTATAGGCTCAATGTCCTTTGTTTATGGCTAGAATCCACTAATGAGTGGGTACATACCGCATTTGTATTTTTGGGTCTGGGTTATCTCACTTGGGATGGTGTTTTCTATTTTCATCCATTTGCATGCAAAATTCAAGATGTCATTTTTATTATCACTGATTAGTGTACTAATGTGTTGATGTGACACTTTCTTTATCCATTCTTCCATTGAAGGGCAACTAGTGTGTTTCCAGGTTCTGGCTATTACAAATAATGCTGCTATGAACATAGTTGAACAAATGCTTTTGTAGTATGATTGGGCATTTCTTGGGTGTATTTCCAAGAGTGTAATTGCTGGATCCTAAGGTAGTTTGACTCCAAATTTAATGAGAAACTGCCACACTGATTTCCAAAGAGGTGACACAGGTTTACATTCCCACCAACAATGGATGAGTGTCAGCATAGGTTATCATTTATGGTTTTAATTTTAGCCATTCCGACAGGTGTAAGATGGTATCTCAAATTAGTTTTTATTTGCATTTCCCTGATAGCTAAGGAAGTTGAACTTGCTCTTATGTATCTTTTGCCATTTGAATTTCTTCTGTTGATAATTCTCTGTTCAGTTCAGTACGCCACTTTTGAATCGGGTTATTTAGAATTGTAGTATCTAGTTTCTTGAGTTCTTTATATATTTTGGAGATCAGACCTTTATCTGATGGGGGGATGGTGAAGATCTTCTACCATTCAGTAGGTTTCCTTTTTGTCTTAATGACAGTGTCCTTTGCTTCACAGAAGCTTCTCGGTTTCAGGCGGTCCCATTTATTTATTGTTGCTCTTATTGTCTGTGCTACTGGGATTATACATAGGAAGTTGTCTCCAGTGCCCATGTATTGCAAGTTATGCCCCAGTTTCTCTTCTATCAGGTTCAGTGTGGTCAGATTTATATTGCGATCTTTAATCCATTTGGACTTGAAGTTTCTGCAAGGTGATAGATATGGATCTATTTTTATCCTTCTTCAGGTTGACATCCAGTTGTGCCAGCAACATTTGTTAAAGATGCTTTCTTTCTTCCATTGTATAATTTTAGCTTCTTTGTCAAAATCAGGTGTTCAATGGTGTGTTTATTAATACCCGGTATTCAATTAGATTCCATTGGTCAGCGTCTCTGTTTCTTATGCCAATACCAAACTGTTTTCATTACTGAAGCTATGTAATAGCTTGAAGGCAGGGATGGTAATGCCTCTGGAAGTTCCTTTATTATATAAGATTGTTTTGGCTATCCTAGGTTTTTTGTTTTTCCATATAAAGTTGATTATCATTTAAAGATCCTGCCATTTTTTGGTATTCTCTTCAATTTCCTTCTTCAAACACTAAAAGTTCTTGTCAAATAGATCTTTCACTTTCTTCGTTAGTGTTACCACAAGATACTTTATACTGTTTGTGACTATTATGAAAGAAGTTTCTCTGATTTCCCTCTCTGCTTCTTTATCCTTTGTGTATAGAAGGTCTATTGATTCTTTTGAGTTGATCTTGTACCCTGCCACATCACTGAAGGTATTTATCAGCTGTAGGAGTTCTTTGGTAGAGTTTTGGAAATCACTATGTACACTATCATATCATCTGCAAATAATGGAAGTTTAACTTCTTCCTTCCCAATTTGAATCCCCTTTATCTCCTATGTTGCCTTATTGCTATTGCTAGAACTTCAAGCACAATATTGAAGAGATATGGAGAAAGTGGACAACCTTGTATTGTTCCTGATTTTAGTGGAATGATTTTGCGTTTCTCTCCTTTTAATTTGATGTTAGCTCTCAGCTTGCTGTATATTGCTTTTATTATATTTAGATATGATACTTGTATCCATGATCTCTCCAAGACCTTTATCATAAAGGGGTGCTGAATTTTGTCAAATGCTTTTTCAGCATGGAATGAAATGATGATATGGTTTTTTTCTTTCAGTTTATTTATATGATGGATTACATCAATAGATTTGCATATTTTGAAGCAGCCCTGCATCTCTGGGATGAAGCCTATTTGATCATGATGTATGATTTTTTTGATTTGTTCTTGGGTTCAGTTTGCCAGTATTTTATTGAGAATTTTTGTGTCAATGTTCATGAGTGAGATTGGTCTGTAATTCTTTCTTGGTTGAGTCTTTGTGTGGTTTTGGTATCGGGGTGACTGTAGCTACATAAAAAGAGTTTGGCAATGACTCTTCTGTTTCTATTATGTAGAACACATTGAAGAGTATAGGTATTAGGTCTTCTTGGAAGTTTTGGTAGAATTCTGTATTCAAACCATCTGGTCCTAGGCTTTTTTTTGGGGGGGGGGGAGGTTTTTGATGACAGTTTATATTTCCTTGTGACTTATACGTCTATTTAAATTGTTCACCTGGTCTTGATTTAAGTTTAGTATATGGTACTTATCTAAAAAATGTCAATTTCTCTTACATTTTCCAATTTTGTGGCATACAACCTTTTGTCATACGACCTAATGATTCTCTGAATTTCCTCAGTGTCAGTTGTTATGTCCCCCTTTTCAATTCTGATTTTGTTAATATGAGTGTTCTCTCTCCACCTTTTGATTAGTGTGTATAAGGGTTTGTCAATCTTGGTCATTTTCTCAAACAACCAGGTCTTTGTTTCATTGATTCTTTGGATTGTTTTCTGTGTTTCTAGTTTGTTGATATCAGCCCTAAGTTTGATTATTTCCAGTCTTTTACTCCACCTGTGTGAGTCTGCTTTTTTTCTAGAGCTTTTAGGTGTGCTGTTAAGTTTCTAATGTGAGCTTTCTCCGTTTTCTTTATGTGGGCACTTAGTGCTGTGAACTTTCCTCTTAGCAATGCTTTCACAGTGTTCCACAGGTTTGAGTATGTTGTGTCTTTATTTTCATTGAATTCAAGGAATTCAATTTAATTTAATTTCATTCTTTATTTCTTCCTTGACTAAAAGGTGGTTCAGTAGTTGACTATTCAGTTTCCATGAGTTTGTAGGCTTTCTGGGGATGGAATTGTCATTAAATTCTAACTTTCCTCCATGGTAATCCAATAAGACACAGGTGATTACTCCAATGTTTTTGTATCTGTGAATGTTTGCTTTATTACCGAGTATGTGATCAATTTTCGAGAAGGTTCCATGAGATGCGGAGAAGGTATATTCTTTTCTGTTTGGGTGGAATGTTCTATAGATGTCTGTTAAGTCTAATTTCTTCATTACATCTGTTAGTTCTCTTATATCTCTGTTAAGTTTCTGTCTGTTTGACCTGTACATTGGTGAGAGAGGAGTGTTGAAATCTCCTGCTATTACAGTGTGGGTTTTGATGTGTGATTTGAGTTCTAGTAATGTTTCTTTTACATATGTGGGTGCTTTTATATTAGGGGCACAGATATTAAGGACTGAGACTTCATCCTGGTGTATTGCTCCTGTTATGAGTATAAAGGGTCCTTCTCCATTTCTTTTGATTGATTTTAGTTTTAAATCAATTTTGTTAGATATTAGGATAGCCACACCCGCTGGTTTCTTAGGTTTGTTTGATTGGAAAACCCTTTCCCAACCCTTTATTCTCAGATGGTGTCTGTCTTTGACACTGAGGCGTGTTTCTTGTAAATAGCAGAATGTTGGATCCTGTTTTCATATCCATTTTCTAAAGTTGTGTCTTTTTATAAGTGAATTGAGCCCATTGACTTTAAGTGACATTAATGACCATTGTTTGTTAACTCCAGTTATTTTTTTTTTTGGTGGTAGTATTTGTGTTTCCACTCTTTGAGTTGTGCTGGTGAAGGGTTTTCAGATATGTGTGCTATTAGGGGTGTTGTTAGCTTCCTTGGGTTGAGGTTTTGTTTCTAGTACTTTCTGTAAGGCTGGGTTTGTGGCTACGTATAGCTTAAATCTGTTTTTGTCATGGAATATCTTGCTTTCTCCATCGATGGTGAAGAAAGCTTTGCTGGATATTGTAGTCTGGAGCTTGCATCCATGGTCTCTTAGTGTCTGCAACACCCTATCCAAGACCTTCTGGCTTTCATGGTTTCCATTGAGAAGTCGGGTGTAATTCTGATAGGTTTACCTTTATATGTTACTTGACCATTTTCCTTTGCAGCTCTTAATATTCCTTCTTTATTCTGTATGTTTTGTGTTTTGATTATTATATGGTGAGGGGATTTTTTTTTGATCTAGTATATTTGGGTTCTGTGAGCTTCTTGTACATTCATAGGAATATCCTTCTTTAGGTTGGGAAAGTTTCCTTCTATAATTTTGTTGAATATATTTTCTGGGCCTTTGAGCTGGAATTCCTCTCCTTCTACTCCTATTATTCCTAGATTTGGTCTTTTCATGGTGTCCCAGATTTCCTGGATGTTTTGTGTTAAGATTTTGTTGGTTTTGCTGTTTTCTTTGATCAATGAGTCTATTTCCTCCATAGTATCTTCAGCACCTGAAATACTTTCTTTTATCTCTTGCATTCTGTTGGTTATACTTGTCTCTGTATTTCCTGTTCTTTTACCCAGATTTTTCATATCCAGCTTTCCCTCGGTTTGTGTTTTCTTTATTACCTCCATTTTGGTCTTCAAGTCTTGAACTATTTCCATTACCTGTTTGTTTTTTCTTGGTTTTCTTGGGTATGTTTGAGGAATTTACTAGTTTCTTCTAACTTTATGTTTGTCTTCTCTTCCATTTCTTTATGAGAGTTCTTCACTTCCTGTTTAAGGATCTCCATCATTTTCATAAGTTTATGTTTAAAGTTGATTTCTTCTACTTCTTCTGGGTTAGGCTGTTCATGTCTTCCTGTTGCATGTTTGCTGGATTCTTGTGTTAACATGTTGCTTTTTAGGTTGTTGGAAGAATTCTTGCATTGTCACCTGCCCATCTCTTTTTTCAAATGAGGCCAGGAGAATCTTGGCATCTTAGTCCAATCTTTACTGTGGCTGACTGCGTCCTTGGGAATTTTTCTTAGTCTACCCTCTCTTAGGTCCCTGAAGCAGTGTATCTGGATCTCAGATGCCCTCCACCCTGAAGCAGGCTGTCCTGGTGGATCAAAGGACCCCATAGATGAAAAGGAGTGCTTGGGGGCAAGATGGGATTTTGTAACAAAAGCCAGTAGCCGGAAACATGCCCCGCTGGATGCCAAGAAAATTTTATGGAATTGTAGGGGGCCTGGACTCCATTCTCGCGACCGGCCAGCTGGGCAGCCACTCACTCACCACACAGGAACTTCCAGTACAGAAGCATGGCCTCTTACTGGGCTCCAAGGACCTTCAGACAAAAGGGGAGCCTTCGGGGACAGGCTGGTGTGATACAAAGAAGCCCCAGTAGCAGGACCACTCGCCATTGGCTCCGAAGACCCTCAGCTCTGAAGCAGGCTGAGTTGGGGGATGCAGGGAACACACAGATGGAAATGAGTGCTTGGGGGCAAGATGGGATGGGATAAGGAAAGAAAGTCAGTAGCCAGGAGCATGCCCAGCTGGTTGGCCAGAAAAGACTGGGGAATTGGAGGATGCCTGGACTCCATTCCCCTGGACCCTCTGGCTGGGCAGCCACTCACGCACCACTCCAGATCTCCTCAGTACAGAAGCAAGGCCTCTTGCTGGGATCCAAGGACCTCACAGACAAAAGGGCAGGCTTAGGGGGCAGGGTGGTGTGATGTTTTTTTAGGGGGGGGGGGTTCAAGACAGTGTTTCTTTGTAGCTTTGGAGCCTGCCTCTGCCTCCCAAGTGCTGGGATTGAAGGCTTGTGCCACCACTGCCTGGTGTGTTTTTTTTTTATTTTATTTAAGACTTAATCCATGAAGTGGAACCAAACCTAACAGTATTGAAGTATTGAAGAATCTAAGACTGCTTAGATAATGGGCCTACAGGAAAAGTTACTATTATTGTTCTTGAAAAGGACCATAGCTATAGGTAGAAATTGACTCCTAATGAAATACTGAAATACCCATAAACCTCTTTCAATGAAAACTGCACGTTTTTTTTTTTTTGCAGCATAGGAAAATTAACACGGAGAAACATGATTGGACAATGTGCAGAGAATGAGAGACTTTGGAGCACTCAGTCCAAAATGTAATGTCTTTATCACAAGCCTCTTCTCAAGGGTCAGGAAGGTATGTGGAAGAGGAGGGGAAACGATTGTAAAGGCCAGAGACAAATGTGACTCAAAGGAAAAATTGTCTTTTTGATGAAACAGGACCAATACACCTAAGAATTCGCTGAGACTGGCAGCGCGCATAAGACCTGTACAGGTTCAAACCAGACAGGGCCCCAGCATTGAGAAAGGGAATTAGACATAGTGTCTCACCACTGACCATGTAACTATTTGCAGTTGATGCCTGCTGGCAAAGGGAAAACCAATTTTCTACACTGGAATGTCACTGGGTTTATCATCCACATTCCAAAGCAGACCCCAAGCTCCAGAATAGTTGGCCAGAACAAATGAATGTGGGAGGAGGTGGAGTAGGGTAAGAACATGATCAAAACATATTGTGTGGAAAAATTTTACATCATCACAAAAGGGAAAAACAAACAAAAGAATACTAAAACCTTTGTCTCAGTGTGTGGGTGCACCCCTTGCGGTCCTGAGTTCCTTGCTCGTGCTCTCTCTCCTTCTGCTCCTGATTTGGACCTTGAGATTTATGTCCGGTGCTCCAATGTGGGTCTCTGTCTCTGTCTCCTTTCATCGCCTGATGAAGGTTAATATTCAAAAGGATGCCTATATGTTTGTCTTTGTATTCACCTTCTTATTTAGCTTCTCTAGGATAGCGAATTATAAGCTCAATGTCCTTTATTTATGGCTAGAAACCAAATATGAGTGAGTACATCCCATGTTCCTCTTTTTGGGTCTGGCTTACCTCACTTGGGAACTCACCAAGGCCAGCTGGCCTGGGGCTGAAAAAGCCTGGGATAAAACTGGACTCTCTGCTTTTTCAGACCCAGGCCAGCTGGCCTTGGTGAGTTCCCGATAGAACATCCCCATTGTCTCAGTGTGTGGGTGCACCCCTCACGGTCCTGAGTTCCTTGCTCGTGCTCCGTCTCCTTCTGCTCCTGATTTGGACAGGTCAGGGAACCCTGATTGCTCGTTGAGCAGATGAGGGAGGGTGACTTGATCGGGGGAGGGGGAGGGAAATGGGAGGCGGTTGCGGGGAGGAGGCAGAAATCCTTAATAAATAAATAAATTTAAAAAAAATGCAAAGAAAACAAAAAAAACTGGACTCTCTGAATATAGCGGACAATGAGGACTACTGAGAACTCAAGAACAATGGCAATGGGTTTCTGATCCTACTGCACGTACTGGCTTTGTGGGAGCCTAGGCAGTTTGGATGCTCAACTTACTAGACCTGGATGGAGGTGGGGGTTCCTTGGACTTCCCACAGGGCAGGGAACCCTGATTGCTCTTCGGGCTGATGGGGGGGGTCCTAATTGGGGGAGGGGGATGGAAATGGGAGGCGGTGGGGGTGAAGAGACAGAAATCTTTAATAAATAAATAAATTTAAAAAATATGGAAGTGTAAGCCAAATAAAAAAAAAGAAAAAAAAAGAATACTAAAACCTGATCTGGGTGGTGGAGGTGTACGACTTTGATCTCAGCACTCCGGAGGCAGAGGCAGTCAGATCTCTGTGAGTGCAAGGCCAACTTGGTCTATAAGAGCTAGTTCCAGGACAAGCTCCAAAGCTACAGAGAAACCCTTTCTCGAAAAACAAGGAAACAAAGAGTCCTAAAACTTAATACAACAATATACAATGAGAAGAATAAAAACAAAAAAAAACATGAAAATTAAACAAAACAAACAAACAAAGTGTTAGAATATAGTGAGGGCATGGGTACTAGAGGGCAGCCCACTACTGCCACTTCCTAGACCAGGACACTTTCCAAGCGCATTCTAAACACTTATCCTTATGTGTATAGATGAGCATAGTACATCTAACCCTTCATTGAAGGGGCTTCGCTTTACAGCAGAGGGAGGCTATTACAGGAATGCACACTTGGGAAAACAGGGAGAATGATTGTGGGGGCACATCCCCAACGAATACATCAACAACACAACCCTTATACCAAAGGCTTAGGGAATATTCTGAAACATGGGGAAGAAAGATTGTAAGATCCAGAGGACCAGGACATCTGCGAAGAAGAAGTGTCTTCTATATGTGCCAGGGAGGCTGAACCCATAAAAATCTCAAAATTATGGTCACTTAAGCAAGACCTCGGCAATGACAACTCAGTTGACATGCCAATGTGGATGGTGGAAATCTCACCAGACCCTATACCTAAAAAAAATAATAACATGAGCACACACATGTCAACACTTGCATGTGTGTACACGGCAAGCAAAAACAATGGCAAAAATGTTGCAGCACTGAATAATAACTCTCCCTTGATAGGATGCATTTTAAATTGTCTCTCTCTATGACTGTCACTCAGCAGCAAAGGGGGAGGTGAAATTTGCAATAGCACTGCAAGTATATGGAACCAGATTAGGAGTATGCATTGCCCCAGTGAAGTGTGTGTGTGTGTTACTGCAGAATCAAATCTAGGTGCCCACACATGCTGGGCAAGCAGCTGGATCACAAGCTATATTCTCAGAATGGAATCTTGATATATGCAATCAAGTGTATAGAATTAAGGGTACGGTGGTGAGTGAAAAGGCCAGCCCCGACCATTTTTATATGGTGTTTGATGAAATGAAATGATAATGGAACTAGCAAACAATGCAATGGCTGTCCCAGTTGAAGCATGCTGCTGGGTGTCATCATAAAAACCAGCATGAGTAAAATTTTTCTGACAGAAGAGATAAAACTTGATTGCAGTGGTCACTGCATGAATTTACATACATGATACAGTGACAGAGAGGTATACACAGCCAGTGTATCAGTGCCCCACACAAGCTTGGCAATAAGGGCATTCACATTTTAACACCTCCTGATCTGCATCTCCAGGGTAAGAGGGTTTCGTTTTCTTGTCAGCTTGCTGAGGTAACATGTCACGGCTCTCCTCGAACAGCAAGGAAGACACAACACCGGAGCTCTTCTTGCAAGCAGTTTATTCAGGACCTTGTTCACAGCAAGCTTTCTCTCTCTCTCTCTCTCTCTCTCTCTCTCTCTCTCTCTCTCTCTCTCTCTCTCTCTCTCTGTCTGTCTCTCTCTCTCTTCGGGCAAATCTCTCCCAGCCCTTAAGTAGGCACAGGCCGCCAACCCCAGATTGCCAGGTGGGCACTGCCCATAGGTCCACGCATATGCAAACAGCTGACAATCATTGCGTGATAATAGGATGAGTCAGGCCTTAGCCAATAATAGGAGTTGATTATCACAGAGAGCACTCGCTTTCGGGATCGCAGAGGGCAGGAGCCAGCACCACCAGGTGCGGCTCCACGCAGCTCTCTACAGTAACAGAAACCTGACATGTTTCTTTTTCTTGATTTTAACTAGTTTTGTTTTCTTCAGGGGTGATCTTGAATCCTCTAACTGCTGCTCTTTGTCCATCCCTTTAGAAAAAAAGAAAGCACATATTAGAAACACAGAGGGTCTGTTGAAAACAGCTCTTTCTGTACACAGTCCTGGAGCACCTACCAGCACTCGCAGATCACATCTCAAAAGAGGCCCTAATGGTTTGTTTCAGCAATAGAAATTTTAGGTCCTAACTGCTTTGTACGGTCATTTTTCTTTTGTTTTGTTTACCAACAAGCAAATGGTGTGCTCTTTGACTTAGTAACATTGGTTTTAGCCCAGTTTTCCTTGTACTTGTTTATGTGTGCCGCAAAAAAACCCAGGACAAAATTCCTTCACATGGAGCCCACAGATCACTATTTCTTAATGTAAGATGCTGATGCCTCTGGAAGCAATGCTTCACACTTAGCCTCTTCTTTAACATTTCCTATAAGCTCTCAGTCCCTCCACATAAATGTGATTTGAAAGAGTCCTGTCTCAGAGGACATCTTTGAGGTTCCAGGGACTACAAACACACTGGCTCCTAACACTAGCACTTAAGGTCTTAAGAACAGTGATACATTTGCAGTCCCACTCGCCTGGGCAGGAGAACAGAACCGATCAAAGAGATCTCCCCTCATCCAACTCCAAAGGACCCCTCTCTCCATCAGCCATGGCCACATCAACCAGAGAGGATCAATGTGGGAAATTCCTGGGCACGATATGTGCTCTACATAACCTGCAGCTCAGGCCATACTTGGTTATCTTGCATCCCTTGCTGAGACAAGAGAAAAGCAAAATGAACCCTAGGAGAAAACCACTGGACACAGATTGAGGTTGGCCGGCAAGTCCCATTTCTTTCAGTCTTTTAGTAGCACAATAGACTTGTTCTCTCCATTCTTTGTAGAGCACAGAATGCCCTGGTTGGCCAGCGATAGAGACATAGGTTGTCTTCCACTTCTGGAAAGCCTATCCATGTACCTAATAGCTACAACATTTCAGTGGACAGAACAGGAAGAGGGGAGTGGGTATAGTTGAGTGAATTCAATGATTGCAGGGGCTGTAAAGGTTTATATAATTATAATTCCTAGCTACGGGTGCATTAATGGGTGCATGCTTGGGATCTAGGCATGAAAATGTTGATGCCCAGGGAAAAGCTGAGAGCATTTTAGCAGAGGAAAATTTGTCTCCTGGCATGATCTCTTACCTCTATGAACTTGTTTGTCAGCTGTATTAAAGGTAATAGAGCCTACCATTCCCTGGTATAGTGCCTATGAGTGATCACATAGGGCTTGAGCACTAATGGAGTTTATTAGGAATGACATCAGCTTCCCTTTGAAACCAAGGAAATAACTAGACTAGTATATGAAGATTTTGTGATCAAAGATGCTTATGCTACCCCATCAAAACTCACACGTGTGCACACACACACACTCAAAGAGGAAAAAAAGAACGCAAAGGCCACATACAGAGCTTGGTTGAAAAAGTTAGGAAGGCTTCACACCAGGATATGTAAATCAGTCTGACAATCACGGAGATAGTTATGGAGGTGTCTCAAAACATTTACTATAGAACTTCCACATAGTCTAGCCCTAACTTAACTCATGGCCTTAAAGCAAAGGAACCAAAAGCACCTTACTACAGAGATACATGACTATCCATACTACTAACAGAACCCAAATCATGGATTCAGCCTAGGTGCCAGTTCATGGACAAATTGATAAGGGAAATATGAAGCCAGTACAAAAGGTGGTTTCACGTGGCTGCAAAGAAGAACATACTGCAGTGCTTGAGGGAAGACGATGGATCTTATGGAAAACAAGCCAGGTCTAGAAAGACAAATATCCCTTATGAAAACCATAAGGATCAAAAATAAGCTAAAAGCCTGCTGTAGGAATTCCTAACTCTAGTAGCCTTTAAGTTACCTGCCCACTTGGGTGTGGCCTCTTACACCATATATGCTTATGTAACGTATGTGGTTGCTCTCTTTTCAGGCTGCGGTATTTGTTTGCTGTTCCCTGTTATATCAGAGGACTGTGATCTGTGAGTCTACCCCTAAGTAAATAACCCTCTACTATATTCAATTCTGAGCAAGTGTGGGATTTCTTTTTAGCATTCGTCTTCACCTGGCACCCACATGGATCTGAACTCCACACCTACTGGTTGGACTGGCTTAAAGTCCACAGCCCAGAGTCTCCTACCCCTGTCTGCTTGATTTGCATTTACGTACCAAGCAGGTTTTTTTTAACTCCCACCACAGTGGAGCTAAATGCCTGCGGCGACGTGGAAATTTCCCAAGCTAGCACACATCCCCCCCCCACCTGCTTCATTCTCGGCCACATAGCAATGCGCGCAGCTTCCAGTTTGTGATCCCTGCTCATGAGTTCTGGGCTTATTGCTCTTTTATGGAATTGATTTAATTCTGTAACCACAACAATAAGTATTATTACAACTAAAACAATTACCGGGCCTCAAAACAAATAAACATTTTATTAATTACTAAATCAATGAAATTGAAAGTTATATAATGGCAGACAACAGTATCATTGAGAATTTTAGTAATTTTTTTGCTAATACTTTGGATTATATTCTGCAAGGCTTGTATGTTTGTTGCGATATATACATTTATTGGATATTGGGGGTCAGGCTTTTTCTTCATATAATGGTTTTACAAAAGAGCCAAGAATAAGGCACTTTTAAAAATAATACAGTTTTTTACAGCCTAATAATGAACAACTAGCTGACAGGATTAATACTATCCAATATAAAAAGTTACTTAAAAAATAATACTATTGAAAAGGGTAACATTAATTTGACAGACAAAATTTAATCCATGTCAAAGTATACTGAAAAATTATCTGAAAATTCATATTGTTAAATTTGGCGATCAAAATTTGTTAAAAAAGTTATGACCATTTAGCAGATCAAGTATCTCTCCAGGAAGGCAATCTGCACACTATCCAAATAATGTCTAAGGATGAGACTTTATCTTTAAAGAAAAAACTTTAGACCTTGGAATCACATGTGCAGAATGAGGACCAGGTGCCTCAATGAAATCACTAGAAATATGTACAGGCCAGGAGATTCAGGCATTACAAAAGGCAGAAGTAAAAAGATTTGAAATAATTGAGGAAATTATTGGAGCTGAAGAACAGGGAAAGAAGGCACAAGAACAGAATTCAACATCGCCAGTATCTGTCAGAGATGATTGACTCAGGGTTTTAGCTTCCTGCCCTGTAATCTACTCTGACAAAGCATCAAGTTCTAAAGGCCCCAAGGATCCAAAGAAGGTAGATGGATACCTTTAGGAATGAATGATCTAAAAGAAATTAACCAAAGTGTTGTAACTTATGGCTTGCATTCTGCATCTGCTAAGGAGATGATAAAGTCATGGTCTTCTAGCATTAAAGCAAGGCCACATGACTAGCTTCCGTTAGTTTTAGCAGTCCTGGATGACAGGCCTCAACTAATATAAAAATGTTATTTCAGGGAAGAAGCTAAAATTTTAGAACAACAGGGAAAAGCAAAGAACTTGAGATTTCACCAGATCAAATTCTTGGTGAGGGCACTTATGTTGACCCAGAGGCTCAAGCACTTTATGATGAACAATTCTTGTCCCTATGCCACAAAGCAGCCTTAAATGTTTGGAAAAGGATTCAAGATATCAGAAAACGAATTGAATCATATACTAGAGTTAAACAGGGCTAGAGAGAACACTTTAGTGACTTTTTACATAGATTAACTAAGGCTGTACAAATAGGAGTAACAGACCCAGATGCTAGACGAGTACATATTGAATCTCTGGCTTTTGAAAATGCCAACTTAGAATGCAAAAAGATACTTGGGCCTTTAGGGTTAAATCAGCACCAATGGATGAATGGATCCTGCATACAATGAACATTGAGACATTTGACTATCATACTGAATCTTGGGAAGGAGAAGCAATTTCCCAAGGTATGAGGAGACATCAAAATGACAAATGTTTTAACTGTAGTAAAATAGGACATCAGAGAAGGGACTGTAGAGAAGGAATACCTAGAAATAATGTCTTCTCTGGGAATGGCAAAAATAGAAGTTAACAACCTCCTAGATTATGCAGAAGGTGCGGCAAAGGCTAACATTGGACCACTGAATGCAGATCAGCAAAAGACAGACAAGGTAACCCAATACCATTGGGAAACTCCTTGGGGTGCTTCTCTCAGGCCCCAAGTCAAAAGTGGTATAATCATTCCCATTCACTGTGGAGGACATGTCTCACTAGGAAAATTAAAATATCCAAAGCCTTCTATAGAAAACCATACTGTTCTAGATTAAAGAACAAACATGGAGGATGAATAAAAAATTCCAGTAGGAAATAGAAAACATATATTCTGGCTGACTTCTATAAATGATCAAAGATCAAAGCTAAGAGTGTGTATAAATGGCATTTTAATTTTGGGTTTGATAGACAGGGGTGCAGATGTGAGTATCATTACTCCAGAATCTTGGCATCCAAATTGGTCTCTTCAAGAGACAGATGTTCAATACCTACGAATTAGAACCCTATCTCAAGTGAAACAAAGTACGAGATGGGTAAATGAATAGGGTCAGAAGGACAGAGAGGAAGGCTAAGGCTGTATGTGGCTAATAATTTATGGGGTTTTGACCTGCTGCAGCAATGGAATACCCAGATTAACATTCCTGCAGTCCCAGAAACTCATAATTCTGGGCAGGATATTACAAGGTACTATACACAAAGTTCACCAGCCATTTATACAGTATAATAACACAAGGCAACTGGCAAACCTTTAGAGGTACCAACAGCCATACCTTTAAAATGGTTAAACTGAGAAACTAATATGGGTTAAAAGTGGCCATTAACAGAAGACAAACTGCAGGCTTTAAAACAGCTGGTACAGGAGCAACTAGATGCTTACCATATTAAAGAACAACCAGCCCTTAGAATTCTCCTGTATTTCTTGTTAAAAAGAAATCTGGTAAATGGAGAATGGTGACAGATCTAAGAGCTGTCAAAAAGGAACTCAACTTATAGGGCCTCTACAATCTGGAATTCCTCTGTCTTCTTTATTATGAAAATGGTACCTCTTATTGATTTGAAAGATTGTTTTTTCACTATACCTTTACAAGAAAAGGACAGACAAAAATTTGCCTTCATAGTGCCTACTTATAATAATTCTCAACCTACTAGGAGATACCCGTGGACCATCCTTTCACAGGGAATGTTCAATATCCTCACCCTATTCCAATACTTTGTAAGTCAGTCATTGAAAATAATACATAAAAAAATCCTAAATCTATAATTTACCATTACATGGATGACATGTTGCTATCTGATTCAAACATAGACACTTTAAAAAGAATGTTTGAAGACTTAAAGAAAGTTTTCCAGAACCTGGAAACAACCTAGATGCCCTTCAATGGAAGAATGGATGAAGAAAGTATGGAATTTATACATATTAGAGTACTACTCAGCAATAAAAAACAAGGACTTCTTGAATTTTGCATACAAATGGATGGAAATAGAAAACACTATCCTGAGTGAGGTAAGCCAGACCCAAAAAGAGGAACATGGGATGTACTCACTCATATTTGGTTTCTAGCCATAAACCAAGGACATTGAGTTTATAATTAGTGATCCTAGAGAAGCTAAATAAGGAGAACCCAAAGAAAAACATATAGGCATCCTCCTGAATATTAACCTTCAGCAAGCGATGAAAGGAGACAGAGACAGAGACCCAAATTGGAGCACAGGACTGAAATCTCAAGGTCCAAATCAGGAGCAGAAGGAGAGAGAGCACGAGCATGGAACTCAGGACTGCGAGGGGTGCACCCACACACTGAGACAATGGGGATGTTCTATTGGGAACTCACCAAGGCCAGCTGGCCTGGGTCTGGAAAAGCTGGGGATAAATCCGGACTCTCTGAACATAGCGGACAATGAGGACTACTAAGAACTCAAGAACAATGGCAATGGGTTTCCGATCCTACTGCACGCACTGGCTTTGTGGGAGCCTAGGCAGTTTGGATGCTCAACTTACTAGACCTGGATGGAGGTGGGGGTTCCTTGGACTTCCCACAGGACAGGGAACCCTGATTGCTTTTCGGGCTGGGGGGAGACTTAATTGGGGGAGGGGGAGGGAAATGGGAGGCGGTGGCGGGGAAGAGACAGAAATCTTTAATAAATAAATTAATTAATTTAAAAAAATTAAAAAAAAAGAAAGTTTTCTAAAATGGGGATTACAAATTACTCCTGAAAAAAAAAAACAGAAAGGAGATTCTGTCAGTTACCTAGGTTATAAAATAGGTTTACACAAAATTAAACACAAAAGGCACAAATTAGAAGAGACTGATTGCAGACTCTGAATCACTTTCAAAGATTGTTAGGAAATATTTTCAATCTATGACTGGCTGTTGGGATAACACCTGATCTATTAATTCATTTAAACAAAACCTTAGATGGTGACAAAGACTTAAATAGTCCCAGAGAATTAACAGCTCAGGTGGAAAAGGAATTGATTGTCATTGAATAATAATTACAGGATGCACATGTGGATAGGGTGAATCCAAATCTTGATTGCATTTTAGTCATATTGTCTTCCAGAATTTCCCCCACAGTAACTTTAATGCAAAGGGAAGATATTATCTTAGAATGGATATTTTTACCAGATAAACCAAGTAAAAAATTAAAAACTTATGTGGAAAAGTCTCTGGATTAATTATAAAAGGAAAATTGAGACTTTGTCAACTAGCAGGAATAGACTCAGCAGAGATTATAGTGCCTTTTACTACTGATAAAATTTAAAGTGTATGGGAAGACAATGAACCTTGGCAAAGAGCTTGTGCTCTTTTTAGGAAGTGTGTTGAAGGCCTCAGAATTCCATAAGAAACATCATGTCAATAGCAAAGGTTTAAAGAAAGAGTTTTCTATTACATGTCAACAAGCTAAGGAAATTATAAGGAGATGTTCTACTTGCTCTTTCTATAACCAAACACTGATACCTGCAGGGATTAACCCAAAGGGTACTCAAAGGAATGAAATCTGGCAGATGGATGTGTTCCACTTTACAGAATTTGGAAAATTAAAATATGTACACCACACCATAGAAACGTATTCAGGTTTTCAATGGGCAACTGCTTTAAGCTCAGAAAAGGCTGATTCAGTAATCATACATTTATTAGAAGTTATGGCCATTATGGGTATACCTGCACAAATAAAGACAGATAATGCTCCAGCATATATCTCTAAGAAAATGAAACAGTTTTTTATGTGTTATAATATAAAGCATATTACAGATTACAGGTATACCAAACAATCCTACAGGTCAGGCAGTTATAGAAAGATCAAATCGAAGGATATGTTTTTTTATAAAAAAAAACAGAAAGGGATGGAAAATACCCCCAGAAATAGATTACAAAATGTTTATTAACCTTAAATTTTCTTAACGCTAATGAAAAAGGAACAGCAGCAGCAGAGAAACACTGGATAATAAAAAAGTCTTCTGAATTAAATCAGCTGGTGCATTTCAAGGATGTGTTGACCTCACAATAGAAGCCAGATGTGTTATGTTGGGGAAGAGTTTTGCTCTTGTTTCAACAGGAGAAGAAAAGTTATGCATACCATCAAAATTAATAAAGATTCAATTTGAAGAAGAGAAATTTCTTGAGAAAGAGAAATGACAGCTCATCCACAGAGGTGACAACCAATCAGGTGGTAAGGAAGCCTCATAAGGGTTGGGGCAGAGTATGTTCTTGTCTTTGCAGGAGAATATTCATCTTCAAAAAGTCAAGAGATCCTGGACAGCTAGATGCCTCAAGAGGAAAAGATCCAGATAGAATCACCAAGCAAAGAAAATTATCACTTATGAGGATGGGTCATCTAAGGTTAAGAATCTCTGAATATGAATTGGAATAGTAGTCATGATTCACTTAAAAATCAAAGCTGGCTTTGGAGTTGGACAATGGCTCTATCCTTCTCTAAATCCAAGCGTGTTCTTAAAAGGAAAATTCAGAGTTTCTGTCTCAGGTCAGAAACCATCTGGTCTGGGACAGAAAGAAGAAATAATTTAGAAAAAAATGTACTTTTCTTCATACATATTTTTGTCTCGATCACACATTTTATTGAATATATGTCTGTATAAACAATGAGCAATTATTTTTCCTGAAGTAATCGTTGAACTTTCCAGGAAGAAGATGAGGCCCTACAACTACAACTCCACAAAGGTTGATATGACGTCATGAAGCTGATAGCGCTACTATAAGTCCTAATTTGTGTACCAGCTGATCAAGATGGTTCCAACTTGGTTAGATGAAATGATGCACTTTTTTACAAAGTTCTGGACAGAACTCCAAATAGGAACCTCAGAAAAACCCTACTGAATACTCAGACTATTTGCAATTACTCAGACAGTAATCTTGAACCTTAATCATCATTTTATTTTCACAGGATCCCATAGAAAGAACATCATTCTCATGACAGCTGGAAGTAATTCTAGAAGACAATGCCCCCTCTCCAACAAAAAAAGTTTGTCCTCAGGGTTAGGGACATTATTTGGTGGTTGATTATAACTGTTATAAAATTGGGAAATGGGGGAAATTATGTAAGCTCAGGGATCTCTTTGAAAAAAAGGGAGAAATTGGATGGGATAATAGATTAGTATGAGCTTACTCAATAATAATAGTGAGTAATGGAGTGAATACTTGTGAGCTATTATTTGCATTGCAGAATTTGTTTGCTGTTCCCTGTTCAAGGAGAGGACTGTGATCTGTGAGTCAACCCCTAAATAAATAGCCCTTTATTATACTCAATTCTGAGTTAGTGTGGGATTTTGTTTTAGTGTCTGTCTTCAAAAGATAACACAAAAGAACATGAAATTAAATTAAGCAACACTGGGGCTGTAGGTGGGGATTGGGAAAGGGAGGGGAGAAGGGATAACAGAGAGTAGTAACAGGGGTGAATACAGCTCAATTATCTTATGTGCATATATGTAATTATCACAATGAAAGCCTCCCTTTTAATGATTAATATACACTAATAAAAACTGGAAAAGACAAAGCCGCTTTTTTGATGGATGGCTGGGCACTGTGTCCTTTTCGGGTTATCAAATGTAGCAAGTAATGTTTGACTCCTGAATACCAAGGATCAGAACAATAAGCTTTATTGCCTTGGACTCCCAGTACCTAGCACATGCTGCTTTTTGGGTCCTTGGGAGACACACCCGCTGCTCAAAGCATTAGGTCTCAACTCACAGAGTGACCAGCTCTTCCAGATCCCACCTGAAGTCTTTCCTATATAAAAAGGGGGATGTTTATGGTTAGGCCCATTTTAAAGGAGTGAGAATTCTGCCCCACCCTCCTTTGACAGGCTGGGATTGCCTTTCTCTTAGAGTCCATGCAAGACCACTAGTTTCCATTTGTTTGTCTCTGACTGCTTCCTAGAAAAACACGCTGAAACTGCTCCGTGTGTCTTACATGACTTGTCAAGCAGATGCAAGCAGTAGCCTGCTGCTCAAGGAAAGGTCAATGTGAACATCTATGTATTCATTAAAATGTACTAAATTTGTATATTTATCGGGATTGGAGGTCGGGTCTCATACAGCTCAGTCTGGCCACAAATTTGTTTTCTAACAATAATAATCTTCAGATTTTGATCCTCCAACCTCCAATTCCCAAATGCCAGGATTCGAGGCCTGAGCAACCAAACCTGCTTTATGTGAGGCTTGGCATCAAACCAAAAGCATTCTGCATCATAGCCATTTTTATCAATAGAAGTACAGTCCCAGCCCCACTAAAGGAGTGGTAAGAACAGAAATAATGGGTTCTTCACAGCAGTGCACACACGAATACCATTGTACTTAGCCCATACTCACAAATTCTATTGTCCTCACTTGTCCCCCTCTGCCCTTCTGCTTAGCCCCTTTCTCGCCAAAACAGGATCTCTGGAGAACCAATCGTCATCTACAAGGGCAACATTATCCTTCATTAGTGATGGCCACAGAATTAGGGTATTATGGTCACCTTTTTGTCCCCATCTCTCTCTCTCTCTCTGATATTATAAAAGGGAGGAGCACAGTAGGCTTTGGCATGCTGTACCCAGGGAAGGATTAACGGGTCCTGGAAACTCCATGCAAATCTAGGCATGTTGGGTATTATTTAATTGCTGTGCTGTGTCGCCATCTACTGATGACTCCCAGCTCAACATCTGTACCTCCATCTTGGTGATGGTCCTCAGTTTCTAGTCTCCTCCCAGACCACTCTTCCTGGATATTCTCAGGGATCCTGTGCATCAACATGGACTCATACTCATCAAACATTTGCAAATGTATGCCTCCTCTAGTCTTGGGAGTCTTTAAAGGCTCCACCATCTACTGGACTGGACCAGTGCCTCAGAATCCTCCTCTGCACTCACCATCCCTAAGACATGTATACTGTCTAGATGACATGCCAATTCCTCTCTCACCCTCTCTGCCTCTTCTCCCCACTTCTCCTTCACACTTATTGTTAAAAGAAGACATGCAGTGACATGCAGAGGGTTCCTGAGACACATAGACTTCCCCACAGGTTGTCATGGCATTGCTACTTGTACTCAGTATGGAAGCATGCCCTGTAAGTATGTTAGCATGTCTGGTGACTGTGCAGGTGTGCATGGGTATATGTATATATATCGGCATGTAGTCTGCAAGAGCCCAAGAGCAGCAGGTACACAGTAGCCTGGAATCCCCAGAGTGCAGCAGTATGTGGGATGTTAAATAAACTGTATCTGGGTTGAAAATCAGGTGCTGAGAAGGAGTGGCATTGTGTGGAGACAGAAAAAAGAAAGCCCAGTTTCATACCTTGCACAAAGGTGGTCAGAACTAAATGGAGGACAAAGGGGAAGGATGCGAAACCTTTCTAGAGTGAACTGCGAGGGAGGCTCTACTTTGTCTCTCCACTGGACTGAAGACAGGAGTCTGTCTCAGAAGCAGCTCTGTACAAGCAGAGCCTGCTGGCTTCTGGGAAGGCATCCCTTGCTCTCAGTGAGGAATGCACAGTGAAGAATCAGCTGCATGTCGGCCATATCATGTTTTCCACTTTCCATTGCTCTTCATGAACAAGGGGGTAGGGGAATGGGTGAAGAGGGAAGAATAGCACCAGCTGTGATTCAAATGACCCAAGAAATACTCTATTCAGGATACCACATCATAATCGGCCATCACGGTTTTTATTGGTCCTCGTCCAGGTTTTTTTCCTCTTTTTTTTTGTTTTGTTTTGTTTTTTCCTCTCTTTAAGCTGAAAGCTTATGCCAGCATTAGCAGAATGACCTTGTGGTCACCAAACCCCATTATCTATCCCTCTGCCCTACATAGGCTGGATCACCTCTCATCTCTTAATTGGTCCTGGGCTGGGTAACTGAACATAGAATTTTGAAGTAGTTATGGCTGAAAAAGTTAATTTGAGCTCTGATTAAAGCACGGAGATTTTTTTATCTCCATGCCTTTCCACTGGCAGAGAGAAGGTGAAGACTGAAATTAGCTCTCAGAGTCTGAATGTGTCCTAACACATGGATTGCAGAGTATGGGAAACACAGGCCAATACCAAGAATGTCTTCTCAAACTGTCCATTATGAGATGACACCCAACCCAAAGCTCTTTGGACTGGGAAGGCTAGAAGAATGTTTCAAGTGCTTGGCACAAATTTTGTGTTCCAGGCAGACAAGAGGGACATATGAGACAACCAGCAAAACTACCTGCAGGCCTTCTGCTCTCCCCTCCCCCCCACTTCCCCACACCTAATCCCTAGTTTCATTCCCAGCTCTACATCAGAACACCCATGACTACCTTCCCTGCCCCCTGACCCAGCTACTGTGTTCCTTCAACTCTTACACTTCTAACCTCAATCCCTACACTTGATCCTTTGGTCTACAGCCCATCTCCAACACACACTGCTGATAACCCAAGGACAACTCCTCCCAGGCCAACAAGTACAATGAAGGCCGACACACACCTCTACTCCTGCTCCTGGGATCTGATTCCACCAAGCTCATCCCCAGCTCTGTAGCTGGACACATGCTGTGGTCCCCTCTCCTCTCTGACCTTATACCCAAAGCATCTTAAAGACCTCCTCCTCTAACCCTGCCTCCCTAAATCCATCCCCATATCCCAGCCTCCAACACCAGCAGGCATTGCATGTGGCTCTTTCACCAATCTGTGCAGGTAGATCCTGTGTCCTGGTAGCCACACCCCCTTAATAAATGCAAATTGTGTCTGTGTATCTGAGGTTTGCTGGTGCCCTGGTGGATGGCTGGGAGGCGGATGCTTAGTTCCATGTCTTGGGGAAGCACACTGGGATTTACAGGATGCAGAGTACAAAGTGTAGCAGGGGAGGTAGTGCACACTGCCTGCAGGACTATTACGTGCTGACAGGTTGATGGGGCTACAAGGGGAGAGGAATGATGATGGGCTGTGCCCTGGGGCCTAGGGCCTAGAGAGTGGGGATGTCCAGGCAGGAGATTAGTCCCTCATCACTTCCTCCAATAGGTGCTGGTGATACTTGAGCCTCTGGAGGCTGCAAACTTGTGCACCCACTTTAGAAATCACTATGGAAGTTTCTCAGAAAAAATTGGAGTCAGTCTACCTCAAGATCAGCAATACCACACTTTGGGCATTTACCCAAAGGATGCTCAACCATACCACGTGGATATATGCTCAGCAATGCTTATTGTAATTGTGGCATAATAGACAGAAGCTAGAAACAACCTAGATGTCCCTCAAAAGAAGAATTGATAAAGAAAATGGGACACATTTATACCATGGAGTATTACTAAGTTGTTGAAAACAATCACAACATGAAATTGACAGGCTGATGGAGGAAGGTCATTGGTTATATAAAAAGAAACTGCTTGGTCCTCATTGGTTAGAAGATAGGTGGGAGGAGTAAACAGAACAGAACGCTGGGAGGAAGAGGAAGTGAGCTCAGACTCCACAGCTCTCCTCTCGGGAGCAGACGCCTCAGAGAGACACCATGCTCCTCTCTCCTGGGCAGATGCACGCGATGAAGCAAGCAGCCAGGCTAGACATGCTTAATCTTTCCCGGTAAGACCGGTGCTCACAGATTATTAGAGATGTGTTGATTGGGATATCAGAATTAGCCAGTAAGGGCTAGAGCTAAAGGGCCAAGCAGTGTTTAAATGAATACAATTTGTGTGTTGTTATTTCGGGCATAAGCTAGCCGTGGGGGCGGCCGGGTGCCGGGGACGCAGCCCCGCCGCTCTTATTACTACAACAGGCAAATTGATAGAACTTGAAAAAAATCTTCCCGAGTGAGGTAACCCAGCCCAGAAATACAAACAGTGTATATACTAACTCACAAGTGGATATTAGAGATGTAATGCAAAGAATAATAAGGCTACAATCCTCAGCCTCAGAGAAGGTAGCATGCAAGCAGGACCCTAATACAGAAAAATGGATTGAGCTAGGACTGGGAAATAGATGAGATCCCTGGGTAAACCGGGGGTGAGTGGTAGAGTGGAGGGTATGGGGGATGAGAACAGGAGGGAACCAGATGGGCAAGTAGTGGGAGGGATGGACTACTTGAAGAGCAATGAAAGAGACATCTTAATAGATGAAGCCATTATGGGGTTAGAGAGAAACCTGGTGCTAGGGAAATTCCCAGGAATCCACAGGGTGACCCCAGCTGAGACTCCTGCCAGCAGTGGAGAGAATGCCTAAACTGGTCTTTTCCTGTAAACAGATTGGTGACTACCACAATTATCACTATAGAACCTTCATCCAGTAACTGATGGAAGCAGATGCAGAGATCCACAGACAAGCCACTGGGCCAAGTTCAGGAAGTCCAATCGAAGAAAGGGAAGAGGGTTTTATGTGCAAGGCAAGGTCGAGATCGAGACAGGGAATCCCACAGACAGCAGACCCAATCTCCTGGGACCTCATGGACTCTGGATCAACATATGGGAAGTGTAGTATGGATTCTAATTGGTATTAATAATGAAAACACAGAGTCAGCTATGAGGGATGAAAGCTGAAGGGTCAGAGAAGCAGAATGGTCAGTCACAGCAGAGTTGTTACCTCTACCAATGCTCAGACCAAAAGGACAATCCTCCTCAGACTGAACTCAGACTGCTTCAGACTGCCCTGAATTCCTGTCTCCTCCTGCCTTATATTCCTCTCTCCACCCAGTCATGTCACCCCTGTCTCCACCTCCCTAGTGCTGTGGCTGAAAAGGTGGGATCCCAAGTGCTGAGATCACCTTTGTGTGAGCTCTGTTTCTCTTTTAGAGAAATTCAGTCTCTTCTAGGACAGGGTGGCCTTCAACTAATAGAGATCCTTCTGCCTCTCTCTCCCAAATCCTGGGATTAAAGGGTGTGCCACCACTCCTTGGCCTCTAGTGGCTTAGCTCTGTACTCTGATGTTCAGGCTTTATTTGTTAAGACACAAGCAAAATATAACTACCAGGGAGCCTGAATGGGACAGAGCTAAGCCCTCTATAAGTGAACAACAGTTGTGTGACTTTGTCTGATTGTAGGATCCCTGGCATTGAGACTAGGATCTATCCCTGGTGCATGAGCTAGCTTTTTTGGAGCCCACTCCCTATGGGGAAATGCCTTGTTCAGGCTTGATGTAGGGGAAGGGCCTTGGTCCTGCCTCAACTTCATATGCCAGGCTTCCTTGACTCCGCATAGGAAGCCTTACACTTTCTGGGATGCCTATTGGGGGTTGGGGGTGGGAAGTGGGAGGGAATAGGAGGAGGTTAGGGAGGGGGAACTGTGGTGGGTATATAAAATAAATAAAAAGTTTAAAATCTTAATGCAAATGGGAAGGACTTTGTGCTGCCCCAACATAATGTTCCAGACTATGTTGACTCCCCATGGGAGACCTTACCTGTTGCTAGGTGTGAATGGGGCACGGATGCGGGGTATTTAAGGGAGCAAGAGGAGGGGTGGGAGGGAGAAATTTGGTTGGAATGTAAAATGAATTTTTTTTAAAAAAATGGATTTTTTTTCTTCTCCCTTGCACTCACCACTGTGACTGGGGAGAGCTTGGGGGAGTGGGAGGGTGGAGATGGAAAAAGGGTGGATATAGGAGCAGGGAAGAAGATATCTACATTAAGGGAGCCTTTTTAGGGTTGGCAAGAGATTTGGCTCTAGAGGGGATCCAGGTGTCCACAGGGATGTCCCCAGCTAGGTCCTTGGGCGGCAGAAAAGAGGGTGCCTGAACTGGCCTCGCCCCACTATCACACGGATGATTATCTCCAATACCACCATATAATCTTTGTCCTGCAACAGATGGAGATAGAGACAGAGACCCTCATCAGAGCAACGAACTGAGCTGCCAAAATCGAATTGAAGGGCAGAAGTAGGGAGAAGATGAGCAAGGAAGTCAGGACCAGGAGGGGTTGGTCCACCCAATGAGACAGCGTGCCTGATCTAATGGGAGCTCACCAAGGCCAGCTAAATGAGCCTGTGATCAAACCGTACTCTCTGGATGTGGCTGCCAAGGGGGGCAGACTGGGAAGCCATGATAATAGCACTGGGACCTGTTTCTATTGCATGTTCTGGCTTTTTGGGACCCTAGTCTATTTGGATGCACATCTTCCTAGGCCTGGATGGAGCAGGGAGGGCCGTGGAAGTCCCACAGGGCAGGGTAGCCTGTTCTCTCTTAAGGAGAGAGGTGGAGGGAGGAGGGTGACTGGGGGAGCCGGAGGGGAATGAAAGGGGGGGAGGAAGTGTAATTTTTAATGGAAAAATAAATTTAAAAAATGGATTTTTTTCAAAGGGAATTTGGAAAAATTTCACACTAATGACTTAACAAAACACCTGAAAGCTCTAGAAAAAAAATCAAAGTCACCCATGAGGAATAGATGGCAGGAACTAATCAAATTGAGGGCTGAAATCAATCAAGTAGAAAGAAAAAGAACACTACAAAGAATCAATGAAATGAAGATTGAGTTCTTTAAAAAAAAAACCTGTACTTTATAAAATTGTAAAATCTGAAAGAAAAGGACAATTTTCAGGATAAGTACCACATACCAAAATTAAATAAGACCAGATAAACAATTTAAGGATGTCTACAGCCCCTAAAGAAAGAGAATCAGCCGTTGAAGTCCCCCCCCCAAAAAAAGAGAAAAATAGGGCTAGATGGTTTCAGCAAAGAAATCTACCAGAATTTCAAAGAAGAACTAATAACAATACTCCATAATTAGTTCCACATAATAAAAAGAGAAGGAACATTGTCAAATTCTTTTTATGAAGCTACAGCTACCCTGATACCCAAACCATACAAAGATGAAACAAAGAAAGAGAATTATACACCAATGTCCCTCATGAACTTTGATGCAAATATAATAAAATATTGGCAAGCAGAATCCAAGAACATCTGAAAAAAAACACATTCACTATGATCAAAGGGCTTCATCCCAGAGATGAAGGGATAGTTTCACAGATAGAAATCTCTCAAGGTTGTCCACCATATAAGAGAAGTGGATGGGGCGGGTAGGAAGTGGGAGAAGGGAAAAGAGGAGAGGAAGGAGCAGAAAATGTGGTTCTTATGTCAAATAAATGAAAAAAATTAATGAAATCCCCACAAATAACAACTCATGCTGTGAAGAATATGGAGCAAGTGGAACTCTCCTCCATTGCTGGTGGGAGTGCACACTTCCACAATCACTATGGAAATCAATATGCCAGTTTGTCAGAAAATTGGAACCAACCTACATCAAGAACTCGTTATAACACTCTTGAGCATATACCCAAAGGATTCTTTTTTCTGCCTCAGGGAGACTTCCTCAAACATGTTCATTGCTATTTTATTCATAATAGCCAGAAACTGGAACCAAGGTATATGTCTGTCAAAAGAAGAATGGATAATAATAACAAGATACAATTACACAATGGCACATTACTCAGCTTTTTAGAGACATGAAATTGACCGACAAATGGGTAGATATAGAAGAAAAATCACCCGAGTGTGGAAACCCACACCCAGAAAAAGAAATATAGTAGGTGCACACTTAAAGGTGTAAATTATCCTTTAAGTAAATGATAACCTGTGGAGGATGGTTGAACAAGTTTTCATTGCCACCATGAGGGAGACAGACAGATCTCTGTGCATTCCAGGCCAGCCTAGCCTGCATAGTGAGTTCAAGGACAGTCAGAGCTACATGATGAGATCTTCTCTCAGAAAAAAGGAGAGAGAGAGAGAGAGAGAGAGAGAGAGAGAGAGAGAGAGAGAGAGAGAAAGGTAAATGATAACCAAGCAACGATCCTTAGAACCAAGGGTTAGTTAAAGAGGAGTGGTCTTGGTGGGGTTGCATGGATCTCTGGGAAAAAGTGAAATATAGATGTTAAGGGCAGACTGGGAGAAGATGGGGATGGTAATGGGGTGGAGAATTAGGTGGGGGTGATGTGGAGGAGGGAGAGATTGTGAAGAGAGAAGGTTGAAATTGATGGCACTTGGGGATTGGTGTGGAAATCTAGTGCACTGAAAACTTCTTGGAATCTATGAAGGTCTTTCTAATGGGGACTCCTAGCAATGGCGGATGGATATTGAGTCTCACTGGCCATTTTTGAAGCCAGCCAAGGCTTCCAGTGGTGGGGCTGCTTTGCATTCAGTTCAGTTCTTCGCAAAGAGGGCATGATGGAAATCCTCAATCTAGACTGTTTCTAAGACAAAGGGTTGCGCTCTGAAAACTGACAGTGGGGCCCCATTGCTGAGGATAATACCCACACAACTCAATGAACCTGGAGAATCTGAAATGCTGCCTATAAAGGAACTTACACCACTGTGTGCTAGTGTCTTTGGTGTGGGAAAGTACCCTGCAGGCTAAGGAAAGAAACGGTAGACACAAGGCATGCACTAAACCTCTGACTTACAATCCGTCCTGCCTGCCAAATATCCAATAGTGGAACAGAAAATGGCCAAGTAGCCAATCAATGTCTGATTTATGGTCCTAAGGCCCACTACACGAGAAAGAATCCATAGCTGACACTACATGGCTAACCAAGAACGAGAGATGAGATAGTCCAGAGACCTGGGGAAGACCAAACACCACTTCTCTTAAGAAAAATCATTGAAATATTCCCTAATGATATTCTGCTCTGCTCACTAATCAGTACCTTATCCAGTCACTAGTGGCTTCTTCCAACAGCACATGGGAACAGATGCAGAGTTCCACAGCGAGATGTTATGTGGAGAGAGAGAGAACCTAAATTAGAGGTCTCCACCAAAACTCTTCCACCAGAGCCCAGGAAATCCCATGGAAGAGGAGGTTAAAGAGCATAGAACCAGAGGGAATGGGAGACACCAGCAGAAAATTAAGCAAGGTGCATATGAGCTCACGGAGACTAGTGAGCCTGCACAAGTCCGACCGGAATCTATACTAGGTCTGTTGAATATATGTTACAGATATCCAGAAGGCTTAGTACTTATGTGGAACTTCTGACTGTGAGAACAAGGGGGTCTCTGAACCTTGTGCTTGTTGTCAGGACTGTTCTCATGTTGGACTGCCATGTCCATCTTGGATATAATAGATTTGTCTCTATCCTAGTTTCTTTGTTGCTTTCTTTTTATCTGTTTATAGGCTGATCTTTTCTAATGAGAGACTAAAAAGAGTGGATCTGAAGGGGAGGGAAGCATTGGAGGAAATTGTAGGAGCAGAAAAAGGGAAAACCACAATCAAGATATATTATATGAGAAAGGAATTTATTTTCCACAGAACAAAATAACTGTGTAGATATAGACGGTGGATAATTAGACACTTACTGAATCAAGAAGATTTTTTTAAAAAACCGTATTTCAATGTGTATGTGTGTGTGTGTGTGTGTGTGTGTGTGTGTGTGTGTGTGTCTTCTTGTAAGGGACTGGAGGCCATAAAAGGGCATGTGATTGTCTGGAGGTCATAGGTTCTTTGCATTTGTGGGGTGCTCCAAGAGGCTTTCTGCAATTAATCCCCAGTCCTGTGCAAGAATGGTACATGCTGCTGCCAAGTGCCAGGCCATCTGCATTTTACTATGCTCACAGCACTTCCTGGGCTATTTTTGGGTTTTGTTACAGTTACACAAGCCACACTGTACATCCTCAGAATTAGCCTGAGAACAAGTGGGATGAGCTTTGTGAATGGAACACACAAAAGGCTGAAGGAATCATGATTGTGAAATCAGGCTCAGTATGAGTTTGAAAGGCTTTGGACCACAAATGTGCAACCTGCTGAACAAATATTCACATCCTGTCAAGGAGTCATCTCTCCATTCTCTTCTACTTCATTGTCCAGATGTCACCCATGGGACATTCTCTCAAGCACAGTGCTGGAGCCTGGGCCAGTGGTAGTGTATCTCTCACCAGCCCAGGTGCATGATAAAGGTAAGAAAATGGACCCTTCCTAATGTGTGCAGCAAATACTCAGGATGCTGTAGATATCTTGTATTTACTTAAAGGCCACATTGAGCTCCAAAAATGCACTGGGGAAGGTGGAGAGATCCTAGTATGGATGCTCTTTAGAACAGGTCAGTCACAGCATCCTGTACCTGGAGTATACCAAAAACCCATTTAGGCACCCAGCAAAGGTAAGGCTGTATTCATGGGGGATTTACATATGCCCTGACTTCTGCATGTTTCTCACCAAATTTGTGAAGGAAGGAGTTCATCATTGTAGGAAGGGGGAACACTAAGTGAGCTCTGTTCTGAGGGAGGTGAGAAAGTGGAGGAAGCCCAGTGATGGAGGAAGGTCATTGGCTAATAAAGAAACTGCCTTGGCCCATTTTATTGGTTAGAGCATAGGTAAGTGGAGTAAACAGAACAGAACGCTGGGAGGAAGAGGAAGTGAGCTCAGACTCCACAGCTCTCCTCTCGGGAGCAGACGCCTCAGAGAGACGCCATGCTCCCTGCTCCCAGGAAGACGCACGCAATGAAGCAAGCCGCCAGGTCAGACATGCTGAATCTTTCCCGGTAAGACCGGTGCTACAGTTTATTAGAGATGGGTTGATCGGGATATCAGAATTAGCCAGTAAGAGCTAGAGCTAATGGGCCAAGCAGTGATTTAAAAGAATACAGTGTCCGTGTAATTATTTCGGGGCATAAGCTAGCCGAGCAGGCGGCTGGGGTGTTGGGGACGCAGCCCCGCCTCCGCCCTTATTACAACAGCCCAGGGACAGATGGACAAAAGGCTTGCTGGGCAATAGGGAGGTCTGCCAAAAAAAAAGGTGAGCAGGGAATCATGGGAGCACAACAAATGTGTCATTATAGACATCGTGTATGGCTACCTCTAAAGAAAAAGGGCAACTGTGGGCAACATGATGACATATATATGGCATTTCTCATTCCTGAGAATCCTGTTCCTAGACTACGGATATGTGAATATGGGAAAACTCAGAGACACGTCACAATTACAACAGATGAAGTGGAACTGAAACGCAGTTGAGGCCTGTTACTAGAAGGCTGGGACAAATTTTGGACAAACTTTGGCCCAAAGGAAAGTACTTATTTCTTTCTTTTCTCAGACTCTGGACATCAAAATGGGACCAGATTTGTAAAATATAACTTGGAGTGGAGTAGTGCTGTAGAGATTTCTAGAACAAAAAAAAAAACTGGCTCCTAACAGAAGTACAATATACTCTTACTGAGGGGGGCCATCAGGGTAAAAACAAGACGTTTCTATTTGGTAGGAGTGATAACCAGTCTCACCACACAGGTTCCTGGAAGAGTACATTTTCTGAGGAACCCAGGAAAAGTAGGACTTCTTCAGTCACAGATTAGATATGAAAAAAAATGTGTACCCAATGGCCTAGGGAAGGACAAAATCCTGGTGGCTAATTCTGGGTCTCTTGGATCAGGAAGCTTGGCTGGGAAGGGAAAATGGCAGAGGAACCAGCATGCTAGCCATGAATTCTGCTCCCTCCTCTTCTGAAGAAAGACAGCAAGGGCTAGCTAGCCTGGAAAAAGGAGTGAGGCAAGAGCAGAGAGGGGGTGTTCTGAGGATACATGTCCCTTTGCCCTGGATGAGCTATCAATGTCCCCACAACACACTGTAACATATGGGCAGGTCCCAGCAAGAAGAAAACGAGCTCAGTACCCTGGGGACTCTAATGATCCTCCTTGACCTTTGCCTTCAGGTCCCAGCAATGGTCAGCATGGCCAGGGGCTGTCCACTGCAAATGGGAAGTTGTTTTTTGCACAAAGAGGCAAAGGGAACTCCTGAGCTCTGACTTGAGGTACACTGCTGTAATCTGGATTATTGGACTTAAAAGATTATATGCCCCTTCTGAGACTGACCATTTGATAAGAGAGTCCAGGAGTCATTAGGGATTAGTCTCTTAGTTGTTTAAATAAGATGCCACAAGACACTGGGTCACCTCAAAGAAGAGCTGAAGGACTGGAGAGGAACAGGCTTTCCCTTTTATTTGGATCCGGTCTTTCTCTGTCTCATTGACATGTATGTTCTCCATGAATCCCATATATCATACAGAAGTGGTGGCTATGGATGAGGGTGTCAACTAATGCTCATAGAATAGAAGTGTTGTTCTCTGAGAAACAGCAAAAAACTTGGTGCAATGCATAGAGGTGGGGCTGTGGGGGAAGATGGGAAGTTGATTATCGTATACCTTCAGAAGGTGCTTAATGTATGTCTGTGTTCTTCCTGTGGATGTCCTATGTGAGCAGATATGTTTCTTCTCATGCCCATAAGGAAGTGTGTATTGATTTGACTTCCACACACACTTCAGGAATTGGCCACCTTGTTCTTGGGGAGCCTTTCTGTTGGACTGAAGCTCAAGATGTGCCTGGATTTGTTCAACAGTGATCCCAATCGAAGCTCCCACCACTCTGCACCTCAGGAGAGCTAGGGTCCTGGGGGCAAGTCGCCATGCCTGGCTTTTCACACTAAACTCAGGCATTCATGTTTGTGCCACAAGCACTAATGGTTAATGAGATAACTCCCCAGACTCTTCTAAAGGCCATTTCACAGGACTGGCCTGAGCCTGCCCAGGTCTTGTGTTTGATGTCTGAACTCCTGGGAGTTCATATATGCAGATGCTCTTGGATGATCATGCACCCAAATAAATTCAGGCAGCACAAAGTGATCTGTAATGGCTTAAAAAGGAAAAAAAATGCAATAAACGTAGGGGAATGTGGAAGGCTGGGTGGGGGTAAGTGAGGGGAATATGATGAAATCAATTGTATGATCTCAAAGAAGTAATGATGAAAATTTTATAGGTTTTTTTTTTTTTTGGTTTTTCGAGACAGAGTTTCTCTGTGGCTTTGGAGCCTGTCCTGGAACTAGCTCTGTAGACCAGGCTGGTCTCGAACTCACAGAGATCCGCCTGCCTCTGCCTCCCGAGTGCTGGGATTAAAGGCGTGGGCCACCACCGCCCAGCTAATTTTATAGGTTTTTGATAGGTTTTTTTCTCGGCGTCTCTCTCATTTCCTTTCTCAACTAAGTCTGCTGTCACCCTGTCATATGTACGCCTACAAAGCACTGAAGCTTTGCTGCTTGGGCTCTCAGACTCCAAAATCGTGACTGAAATAAACATTTGAATGAGGTATGCAGTGTAGTCATTCAGTATTAAAGTATCACTAGGAGCGAGTCTCTTCATCAAGCGATATTAATGACAGTGCATTACCAGTCACAAGATATTTCTCAAGTCCACAGGACAAAGCTTTCCTGTGATGCTCACTGAGCAGAGGAATTCTAGAAAAGAAACACATGAAAATCTGAGAACATAAAACAGCAGAGGATAAAGCAATGTGTGCCCAAGCCCTTTGACATGAGTACAGTTCCATGAAGCCATGTGGTAGAAGGATGATTAGAGAAACCCGTGAAATTCTCTAATATTCCCACATGTATACCATGGCGTGTGCATGTGTGAACACGCACAAACACAGGCACACTTTTGAAATGCAAGAATAAACTCATGAAAATTGGAAATTATATTATGGAAAGCACATGGGTTCACAAAACCCAGGAGAGACACCATATCCAGGTGTCCAGGAGCTTAGGTATGGGAGTAACCCAGCTTGGACAGTGTCGCTTGCTCCACCCAATGCCTTTCCTCAGTCAAGTACTGAGGCAAGAAAGAAGAAAATGGGCCCAAAGCCTGAGAGAAACCCCAAGATCCACATGTTGGTGAGCCACCTCTTCCTATGCTATGCATAGGAACTTTAAAATGTGATGTTCTTTCTTGTATCCCTTCAGCTGACTAGACTGAATGGAAATGCATTCCATGTCCCTCACAAGCAAGAGAGCTAGGCAAGACAAGAGATGTTGAGGTCCCTTGCTGTAAACCTATCATTCCTCATTCTTCAAACAATCTGGAGGCAGCTACACATTCTGTGGCCTATGGGGACAAGTCTGCCCACAGATGAGCATGTGGCTAACTCTTTCAGAGGACTCCCTTCATCGCTGCTAGAAAAAGATGCCAATCAGGCCAGCAGCAGTGACATTTGGACAGTGAGGATATGAGCTCAGAAAGCCAACCATATTACTAGAGGTGCGTGGGTATGGGAATTCACTGTCTGGCTGGAAGGGTGCCTTTTATAGCAGTAGAATAGCCGCTTTGAAGGACTCAAATCAGCATTTCTTTCTTGGTCCTTTCTCCTGGGATCTGTGTTTTTGGTCCATAATGCCCACATGGCCCTGAAAACTGATGAATGTCTTCAGGAAGGAGAGTCTTTTCCCTACAACAATTTCATCTGTATTACATTCGCAATCATCCCAAAGCAAGGAAACCCCATGAGGTCTGCAGCTTGTGGAGCATTCTGACCAGCCTCCCCTAACATCAACATTTTGACATGATGGAACCTCAGATTAGTCTCAGTAAACCAGCAGTGCACAGAAATGTGGAAGGCCACCACTGAGAAAGTAAGAAAATCTATATCCCCATGAGGAAACTCTTTCGAATGACATCACCAACACCTATGGAGCCCCATCTGCCAGGTGGGTATTTGGGATGTGTCCTGTGCTGCAGGTACACATCAGCATAGGGCCTACCATGAGAACTCACTAGAAATGGAGATAGTTGCATGGAAAGATTAGTGCCTCTAAGTGTGTCAGCTAGGATTTTATAGCTGTGAAGAGACACCAGAACCATGGCAACCCTTACCAAAAAAAAAAAAACCAAACCATTAATTTGGCAGCCTTACATGTCAGAGGTTAAGTCCATTATTGACAGGAAGAGGTAATGAGTGAGCCACTAGACCTGGCTTGAGCTTCTCAGATCTCAAAGCCCACCACCAAGTAAAATGCATCTTCCAAAAAGACCACACCTCCAAAAATACCAGTCTCTATGAGGCTATGGGGACATTCTCATTCAGACCACGATAGTAGTTACAGAACCCATCGATAAGTCTTACACATGGCTGTTTCCTCTCAACCAACAAGGTAGACATGGAGAACGGAGACAGGGCTGGGCGTGGTAGATCTCACCTATAATCCCAGCATACAAGACATGGAAGCAGAGAAATCTCTGTGAAATTTCTTTCACTCTGGTCTACTTATGAATTCTGGGACAGCCATAACTACACTGTTTAGCTCAAAACAAAAACAAAACATAATGGAAACTGAAGGCAGAATGTCTGGGTTCCCCTACACAACCAACTAAATTTCACACCCTTTAAGCTTGTTCCGACTTCTCTTCTCTCAGAGCTTGATATTCACATTTGGTCCCATGTACACTGTGATGGTTGCCACATGAAGTGTGCTCCTGTAGGTTTGACTAGCTCAGACTTATGAATGGGACAGGATTTGGCCCATGATGCTGATCAGGCAGATGGAATGCTACAGATCAGGGGCATTCACCATGTTCTTGATCCATTCCTTGACAGGCAGCTGCATGGTGCCTCTTCATCCCAGTCTTCACTTCCACCTAAGTCAGTTAACTATGGGAATGGCAGCCCATTTATCTTTTCCTGTTTTATCTGGATTTGGGGACACGCCTTCAGCAGGCATTGTAATTCTCAAGCTCCATGTTGGGATTCTGTTTGGAATCCATTGTTCAGGCTTTTGGGGTCAAATCTCAGGGCACATCTGTTAGTGATTTTACATGGAATGCAGCTATGCACACTGAAGACAATATTTACATGCATATATGTGTTCATGTGTGTATGCACATATGTATTTATATATAGTAAAACAGACTTAGAATTACATTATCCAAGTAAATATGTGGTGTGTGAAATGTCACAATTCCCTCTGTCCTGTACCCTACAAATAGATAGATGACAGATAGATAGATAGATAGATAGATAGATAGATAGATAGATAGATAGATAGATATGAGAGATTAGATAGATAGATAGATAGAAAGAAAGAAAGAAAGAAAGAAAGATAGATAGATAGATAGATAGATAGATAGATAGATAGATAGATAGACAGACAGACAGACAAGACAGGTGCTGTACACAGTCTTTTGAGAATTTCATGGGTTCTAAGCGATGTTACATTTCACTGCTTGTGTGAATGTACCCAGCACATGCAACATTAACAGGATGGCTGATACAGAAATCATAGCATCTGTCTCATGGTTAAAGGGTCCCACAGGTGTTCACAGAACCTTCTCCTTGTTACCACCAGAAGGAGAGGGACTGCCCCATCTGCACACCCTCACTGAAAAGCCAACGGTCCCTGTAGCTTGTGGCCAGAGCCTGTGTCCTTGTCCTCCTTGTCTTTGCATCTCACAAACAGGCTCAGACCCCTTCAGGAAGCTGCTAATGTTGAGAAGGCTTTGAAATACTGAGCATGCTGCTCCACACTCTGGCTTTAGGGCTGCATCCTGTAGAATGAGGCAGCTCATGTGACAATCTCCCTCTGCCCTGGCTCTTTCTCTCTCACCAGGTAACCTAGGCAACCACACACTCCATCCTGTCAGAAAAATCTCTTTTTCTCGCAGGTTATTGATTTCTTCTGGCACAGTGGTTTCAGGATGAGATTTAAAAACTACACCTCTGCCATCATCTCCTGTCCAGAGTCCTCACAGGGCCTCAAGCTGAGTCATGACATTTGAAAACATGTCCCCCAACCTCTCTTGAGAGAAAATGAAAATAGTGGGGTGGGGGAAAATGTCTGTCTATTTCACAAGGGCTGGGAGAGGGTGGCACGACACAGACCTAGAGGTAAATCATGTTGCATTGATGAAAGGTATTCCAATCGCATCACCATGACAACTGCAATCAAGGCATAATTAGAGTCTCTCTTGTAGCACCAGCCTTTAAAACATGCGTGAGGGTTTGACAGCAGAAGCACCACACACCTAAGATGCTCGAAAGTGCTCATGAAGATGCTGCCTGCTGCCTTGTGAGTGTGAGAAACACATCCTGATCTGATCATCCAGGAAAGTGCCCACCAGAGAGGGTGAGGCAGGAAGGGGGAGTACACTGTGGTTCGGGGTGCCATTACTCGGGAAAGGGCTAGTATTATGTGAGGTAGAATGCAATTAATTAAAAGTTTATGGCTCCGGGCTGGGGAGGCAAGGGGCTGGTAAAGTGTCTGGCGCAAGGGCAAGAACTTCTGAGGTTGGATCCCTGAGCACTCACTCAAAAGGTAGCCTGGCGGGGCACTCCCACAATCCTAGAGCTGATAGACAGAGAGAAAAGGATTCCTGGGGCTGGCTATCTACCTGATCGAGACACACTGGTGAGTTCTAGGATCCTACAATACAACTGTCTCAGAACACAGGATGGAGAGCAATAGAGTAACACGCCCAGAGCCAACCTCGGACCTCCACCCACACAGGCATGAGGGCCCACAGTCACACACACGCACAGACACTCAGTCATCCAGTGCACACATATATTGTATGAAGGAGATAAAGGCGATGAGTCAGTAGTCATGGTCAAGTGAGGGTACCAGCAGGACTCGAATAACTGAAATCAAATCAAAGCAAAGGCTACATGGTCCCCACAAAAGACCACCTCTAGGGGAAGCAAGGATCATGGGTGCCGACTCCAGTGACCACTTAGATGACTCTGAGAGTCCTTGGCCAAGAACACAGTGTTGTTATCCATATAGGACATGAACTTTTACAGGGTATGGGGCAGTGTGGCTGGCAGCTGAGCCTGGGCCCTCTTGTCAGAAGGTCCTGTATCCAGCATGCCAAGAGAGTTACAGCACATCCTGTAGTTGGTTGAAGTGAGTCACTGGAATCTCCAGGGAGGTGGATCTTAGGGCGAATGGTTCAATGACCCCCATCTTGCTCTGTCACTGACTTTGACACTTTACCATTGTGTATTCTAAAGAGCAGCATATGCTGATGCTGGATGCAGAGGGGATAACAGGAAGACCTACAGGTAGGTGAGGAATCAGGGAGGGGTAAATGTGACCAGAAGAAAACAGCACCTACTACAGGAGATGCACTGTGGGAAAGGAAGAACATGACCATTGCTGTGCCAAAGGGAGACATATTGAAAAGAAAGCATGCACACTGAACTATAATGACAATTTGGGTCATCACCCAGTCAGTCGGGGGACTGAGAAGATGTATTACAAAACCCAGAATGTGAAGAAAAAAAACAAGTTGCCCCCTGAGTTAGGGTGGAGACCACTACACAGTTTCTTTACCTCTCAAAGTCTCAGACAAAACCACATGGTGACATCCCAGTCCACATTAACAACAGGAGGCAGGTGATCATAGAAGAGAACATGTTTACACATTTGGAACAGAGCATTTCAAGCTGTCCGGTACAAGCAGAACAGGACGCCACAGACTTGAGTAGAGCAAATCAGTTCAATGTCAGGCAAGTGAAAATAACTTGTACACCCTGACGCATCCCTCTGATCAGACAGAGTTACACGTGCACTGTCCAGGGACTGTAGGTCGCAGGGCATGTGAGAAGGAAGGACAAACAGTAAAGCAAGTGGCACATCTTACAGATTTTCCCTTTGTTCCCCAGTAGACAGCAGGCTCTGCCTCTCATGGTTAAATGGCCAGGAACAAGTTTTACCCTGCCAGGATGCCTTTGCCCTCAAAACTGCCAGGGCACCCCATAATGGCTGGTAGGGATGTGTTTTCAGGCCTTCAATAGCTTCTTCTACCATTCCAAAGCTACACACCAGCTGCTGCAGAGTGGTTGCTAGGCAGCAGCCTGGAGCAATGAGCCACATCCTCATTTGTATAAGGCCACATCCACCACACCCCACCTGTGTGGCATATAGGCAGCTGAAAGGCTGGTCCTCTGATCAATTCAACAAGGGGTACATTCTGCCCTCGCCATCATCATCAGAGGCTTTTAGCAGCTAAGAAGAACAGAGTGTACAGACTCCCAATAATAAGCTGATAACTAATAAACACATAGAAACTTGCGACTGCTGGATCTTGACCAGTAACAGCAAACTTGAGGGCAAAGTGGCCTCCCCAGCTTCCAGTCTATAACATGGGCATACCCAGGTTATGGATATTTATAGTGGCATTACTGGAAAAGTCATGAAGTCAGTCCCCACACAAATTCACCAATGATCACCAAATCTGGTGATAACAATATTGACCAGCAATGTCTAGCACTATGACGATTCCACGCGGACCCTCCTGCAGTATAGTCTATACCCCCTCCTGAGCCTTTCCATAGTCAAGCTTGCATAGTCAAGCTTGCCTCTTTGCTTTCTCTTCTACATGAAACTATGCCTTTTCTGACCTGCCTGGGTGTCCTTCAATTATGTATTAATCAGATGAAGAGACATGTGTGGGGTGGGGGTGTGATACACAGGTGTGCAATTCCAAATCAACATTGCTAGAAATATAATTGAGTGAACACATTGGAAATTCTTCCAGCGATCCAGCATTTGGTATGGCTAAGAGGGAATCTTCTCTTCTTCTATGTAGGTTCACACTACTGGATGTTCTACCCAATATAATGCATTTGGTACCTGCTTTAAGCTTGCATTCTTTTACGTCAAATTTTGAATGCTACAAGTCAATGAGTCTCTCCTATCCAGAGCATGGATCTCATCATACCTATCATACCTGTAATTCCTTTTGTGGGGGCACTCAATAAACTGACATTTAGAAGGCATACAGAAGATATGCATCTGTCTTATATATACATATGTACATATATATATATAGATATATACACACATGTGATGTTGTTTTTTTTTTTAACAGGAAGGTGAGGGGGCATTCTATTCCCAGGAAAATGAGTGAAAACTCTTTGTGTATAAATCACAACATGGAGGTTCAGGGATCTCTGGTTCCCACTTTTCTTTTGTAAAGGCTAACACATACCACCACACCCAAAAAGGCATGCTAAAAGACATAAGGAGGAAAGTTGAAGCCTTTCCTAGGACAAATTCGGTCATAGCACAAGTGTTTGGACTCATCCAAGGCAACTGATTGCCTAGACCTCAGAAGAGTCCCGGCCCCTGAGCTGGCCGTCTGCACTCTGTGCATCAGTTTTCATCTCCATCCTCTGGGAGCCAGCTCCTCAGCCTTCTTCCATCCTCTACTTGAGCATCCTCTGGAACATCCTCATGCTTTCCTGCTGCCTGTCCACCGGAAGCATCTGCTCTGGCTCCAGCTGCCCCCCAGGCCCCTCTGGCAGGGGGCTGGGTCTGCTGGCTCCCAGGCTGAGGGTGAGGCCATTGAGGCCCTGCACCAGCGTTTCCCAGGAGTGAGGGTTGTGGGCCGTGTTCCTCTCTCCACTCATCCCAGCAACATTTGGAACATGGTCCTGGCATGGGAGCTGATTCTGAGCTTTTTCGCTTGAGGGAGAGCCTTTGACAGCCCTTTCAAGCAGGTAAGGTGCCATGTGATCCCGGTGCCAGCGTCTTGAGTGCCTCAGGAAGACTTTCTTCCTATGAGGAAAGCCCTGCTTTTCCCAGTATTGCTGCCACAGGGCCTTCTTCTCGCGGGCCTGCTGCTGGAGCAGCCCCTCTGACAGAGGAGCAGGGACAACAGAGCCAGGGCTACGGCGGAGGCTCAAGCCACTGAGGCCCAGACTTAGCTTTTCTGAGGAGGAAGGCTGAGAGCCTGCTGAGGCCTCTTGGGAGCTTGTCACAGTGGCCATGCGGGAGGGCATGGAAATCGACATTGGATCCCATTTCTGCAGCGGATCCATGGGTGTCTAGAGTCGGAAGCCACAGTGAGCCCTGGGTCCAGGAGGAAAAGTGAAGGTGGAGGCTTGTGGAATAACTAGGCGATAGCCAGGAGGAATGTGTGCAGCCAGGAAAATCCAGACTGTAACAAGAGGTGAGAAGAGAAGAAAGAGAGCCCGTGATTATTCATCCCATTTTGTCTGTCCCTCATCTTCGACATGGGGCCACCTCCCAGGCTTCTTCTGGGGGTTACATGAGATGATACATGTTCAGAGAGCTAAGCACAGGGCATAGCACATCAACAGCAATCCTGGCATGGCAGCTGGTACTCTTTCTATCACCTGAGAGCTCATGTGGAAGGTATGGACAACCACATTGATTTCTGCCTCACTTCTGCCAAAACTACAAAGGCAACTCTACTGCAATGAATAGACAATGATAGCCATACTTCATAGAGGTGTTTACATTAATTTAAAAGGCAAAATTTTTTCTCTACTTACAAGGATTTGAACCCTAAGACCTCACTCACACTATCTCTCATCTTCACCCCAATAATCACTGTCTTACCATGCTGTCCTAGAACCCACTCAGTTCCATAACATGCACTGAGATCATGACCAAATTGCCCTGCTTATGAAGACAATGAAAGAATCTTGGCATGGGGATTTCATGGACTCTGGGGTGGCTCTTTCCTGCGTTCCAACATCTGACAGTTAGACATTAGACAACTGCCTAAAAGTCAACCTGGCCCACCATTGACTTTCGACCTCAGGTGTCCTGATGTACCACACGGGGTCTACTTCAGCTCAGTGATTTGAATGTGATCTTTCCGTTGCCTTCTGTGTTCCTAGTCGTACACTTCAAATGACCTCTGCTGACCATGGTCAACCTGGATTCTTGCACTCTGCATTTCCACAAATTTTGTCCTTTAATTTGTGTGTGCAAACTGCTTCCCATAAGCATATCTGATTGCTGCAAACTGTAGAGTTACACAAAAGAGTCTCCTCACCCAAGGAAAAACAAGGACATGAAATAAAGGAAGTAAAGCAAAAGGGATACTGGAAGAGTCTGGGCAAGTGTAGCATCAATGAAAGAGGGAAAGTTCTGGTGGGTCATTCCTAAGGGAGGACATGGGAGTCACAACTCTGCCTGCAGGTAGAGTTGACCGTGCTGTGTGCCCCGTGATTGCATGTCCTGGACTCTTGAGATACAATCAGAGAACAGTGGAGGCTCACATAGGCAGCCTTCAGGAAGGCTCACTATGCTCCTATCCTCAGGCATGAGGAGACAACTGAGCAAAGACATTCTCCATACTTGTTAACCTGACTGGGAGGTGATCAAGTTAAGCTTGCTACTGGATAGGAATGAAGAAACTGCTTCCAAGAAGTGGATACTAAATTATGTCACTTGGCAGCACTGCTTGTCTACTGCCATTGAATCTTCCAGCCTTCTGAGGACGAGATTCCTGAAATTCAAAGGCAGAGAGAGGGGTGAAGGGAAGAGAGGGAGACGGGGATGAGAGACTGAGGGAGGGACCATATGTATGAAAGAGAACTAGTCCCCGATTCTTCATCAATGTCATAAGGAAATATGCCACAGCTGTTTTCACCTCCTCTGGACTTGGTTTTTGCTCTTCCATGCAGTCATTGATGAAGGTCCCTGCACAGCTGCAATCATTGTTCTTTCCACTCCACGTTCCTCTGCTCATCCAAATACAGACAGCAGTCAATATCACCAGAAGCATGTTTAGCATAATGATACCTCACACCAATCCATTGTCAGCACAATGGTTTTCAGGAATATGTCTTCCCTCTCAATGACCAATACCCTCCTCTCAAGATATTCAGAATGCTATGTATACCTTTCTCATCCAACATATCTTTTCCTGGGTACTTCCTGGAGACAATGGTTTCATAGGAAACCAAGTTACTCCTTGTAATAACCAATGCATGGATCCTTAGCTTTAACACAAGAAATTGGAGGAGGAAAGCCATTTCTGTGAGGGTTCCCAGGTGAAAGCTCATCTTGCCAGAGGCTGCAGATGTCTCCATCCCTGCTGTGTGACCAGCTACAGGTCATACTGGAGACCAAATTTCGGTTGAGGGTGCTCACATTTTGTCTTCTGCTCAGTAACTGATACTCACAGGGACCTTACAAGTACTTTAGGGTCTGAGCTGTGAACTCATATGGATATTTATTTTTCAAGGACAGCAACATATTTGGAGGTGTATGTGAAGATATATGGATCCTTTATTTCTGGTAGGGCAAATTATTTGGGAAAAGGCAGGTATTACAGTCAAAAATAACAGTTTGGTGTTGGTCTTGATGCATAGTCAAATGATGATCTGTCTTAAGATCACATCACACAGGAGCCAAACCTACCCAGGTCAAGATTCCCAAGAAGGTAACAACCTTTGCATTGCCACTCACAGGAGGACTAGAAATCCTCTGGAGTAATTTGGAGCACAGGGGTTGTGTCTGGATAATATTCCAGTACAAGGACAGTGTGGTTGAGGAATTTGAAGTGTGGAGCAGGGTGTTACAAGATCAGTCTAAAGTGGTAGCCACTCACACTGATCCATAAAGCAGACATTGTGGGACAAGGACAAGGGTTTGGGCACTTAGCTTTATAGCAGTGGCTAGGTCGCTGTGGCTGCCGAGAGCTCGCCAGTTCCCTCCCTAGATCCCTGCACTTGCACTGATACTTTGTACGAGTCATCACAATTGGGTTCAAAGAAATATTTCTGTGGATATCCTCGATCCTACAGAGCATTCCAGACCTTGGAATGGGGGAATGATGCCCACAAAATATTCTGTTAAGAACTCGATGGCACCTCAGTACCCCCATGGTGGGGTTAGAAGTGATGGCAAAGGCCCAGGTGGAAATCGGATGACAGTAGAGGTACAACAGAACCATGGGACAGCAGTGGAGCTGCAGCTTGGTGGACAAATTCAGAGTTGAGGATTGAAGAGAGGACTTGTGGGATCCTGGGGTTGAGGTTGGATGAATGAAACCAGAGCACGCCAGAGCTGTATCACTCTGGGACAGGAAGATCATGGTTGAAACTGGCAAGTTGGAGATGGCAGAGATCTGGTGGGAGGGGGTATTATCGATGTGGAAGAGGGAAGTTCTAGGCCAGCCAGGCATAGGCACATGTAGCCTCTTGGCATGGACATATCAGTCAGGGCCAAGGCATTGAATATCACTACTGAGAAGAAGAGATCACAGAAACCTAGGCCTTGAGGAATGCCTGTCTCAGTGAATGTCAGGTTTGAGTGTTTGGCTAAACCAAGAAGACAAAGGCAAAAGGAAAATAAATACAACTGGTGGCATAGCCACACCATCGTTTTAGGAGAGCAATGTGGCAGCATTTTCTTACGTCATTCCTGTTGTGCCCTCAGTTCAGGAATCATGTCCTGATGCCAGAGTCACCCCAGCACTCTACCATTGAACAGTAGCTCCCCGTCCTGGAAGCTCAGTGCTGGCAGAGCAAGCACTGAATGAGATAAGAGGATTGTGGTGGCCCTGTGGTGTATGTGGGTATCCTTCACATGAAAGCAAAGGAGAGCAGGATAACTGCCCCGGCACCCAATGTACGTGCCTGATTCTTAAAGCATCCTATGTCCTCAGGTAACTAGTTTACTAAACTTGTGTGTTCAGAACATAGATTCAAGCAATCATTTAACCCATTTTAGAAATTTATTCTCTTTATTTTAAATTTTTATTTCAGGTATCAATTGTGGTTTAGCTTGGCCAAAAACTCACCATGTAGAACAGAAGAGTCTCAAATTTATGGTCATCTTCCTGCTCTGCCACGCTTGGAATTAAAGGAATGGACACTAAGCCTATTAAACATGTGTGAATGTCTGTCTTTCACACACGTACACCTGTACTCACATGCGAGCCACATATATACAGTGTTCGCCAGTAGGACTGCATCTGATTATGCTGCTAAGGCTGGCCTCCAGCTCCTCATCCTTCTGCCTCCTAAGTTCCTGGAAGAGAGACTTGCTGACCCCAATCCACTTATCTTTAAAACTTACAAAGGCGTCAGGTTTTTAAGCTGAAAACTGAGAACATGGTTTTCACAACGTTGGGAAATAAATCCACATTATTCCCTAATGGGTTGGTTTTTCCCTAAATATGTGTTTCTCAAAGGGGATGGGGGTATTCTGCCTGAATGGGGAAATCCTGCCCATAGCACACTTGACTTGAGTACTCTTCTTCAAACTCTTATCAAAGATTTCAAAGATTGATCTCCAGGATTTCCACACAATGCACTGACAGATTTCCCCCTTGGAGGGTCTCGGTGCCAGTCAGCCCACTGAAAATGACCCAGTCCTAGCAAATGGATCAAGCATGTTTCTCTCCAGTTTGAGAATGCTCAGCACTTATCTCCTATCACTGCCAGCATCAATGGAATGCACCACAGTCCATTTGCGAAAGCTGACTGCTCTGGCAGTGTTCCAGCTTCAGACTTTGTGGGGAGAACTGCATTATGAATTGAATTCAAGTTGGAGGTTAAATTGGACTAATGCCATTCTGCTTCATCTTCCCTGTGATGAGGCCCTCAAGCCCAAAGAGGTTCTCATTGTGGACTTTCACTCTCTGTCTTTGACACGTATACATGCATAGATCTGAAAAAAAAAAAGCCCTGTAATCAGTCTGCAGCATTAGACAAGCACATCTTTTATACTTGGGCCAATCGCAGAGTGCTGCAGAGAATAGCCAGGGACCATCACGTGCCCACCACAGTTTCGAAGTAAAGACAGTCCTTTCATAACTGCATGTCGCCAGGCAATGAAAGACTGTTGTGCATTTGCTGAAGTGCAAACAAGGCCACACAGAGAGCTCTGAAATCACAAAGATGTGTCTCAAGTCAACATCAATCATGAGAACTCTCAGGACATGAAGGAGACTCAAGACTGAAGATGAGCTGTAGGAAGCTCATGTCCCCAGTCCTGAGAAACAGGGATACTACCGGGTCAAGCGTTGTTAAAGAGAGTGGCAATGAAGATTATGGTTGCAAATATTCAGTCTTATTTGGTGAGTAACTTACCAGCATGTTGTCCCTGAATGTGACATTACTGCCTTGCACCTTGTCACTAGCAAGAAAGAAGACCCAGTCTGATCTCATACTTACAGTGACTGCTGAGAGATGTCTATCTAGGAAATATCTTCTATTCCATTTATGGACTTTGGCTGGGTTTATATTTATTTGTGTATGTTTACTTTTGTCTGTCAATACAGGGTATTGGATGTAGGGCTTGCTACATGGTAGATATATGTTACCACTCGACTATATTTCCAACCTTCTCCATTGATATTTTCTTTTGACTCAAAGTCTCAGGACCTTGTACAGGCTGTCCTTGAACTCGGTCTGTAGCTCTACCTTACAGCAGGTGATCCTCCTGCCTCAGACTCTCACTAGCTGGGATTACAGGCCTCCACCAAAAGGCCTTTGTATTCATTTGTATTTGAAGACAAGGACTTGGGCAAATTTCTTCTTCCAAGAGAAGAATTGAACAGTACAGTTTCTCCCCGAGGGCCATTACTTATCTGCACTGGCTTTTTAGCTTCATTTAGCCTGTATGCTTCATGGTGTCTTGAAAATCGGCAACTAAGTTTCTTTGTCTGCAATAGGAAGTCTCAGGGTATGAAAATGCACTGACCACGGTGCAGGAGAGGGCAGATCCTCAGGATTGTAACAGTAAGGAACTCTCACACAAGTCAAGAAGGCTTTCTGCACCTGGTCCACATCAAACCTCTTAAGAAAACTTGAAGAAAAGCCAAAAGAACAAATGAGGAACTAAAACCCGACTGAGACATCCATCTTGGGAAGAATTCTGACTGCTCCCTCTCTAGTCATGGTTAACAAGGTTAACTATTTATTCTTTTGAGAAATCAACCTGACCATAATCCCCAAGATTGGTCCCAAGTAGAACAGGATGAGAAACAGTCATTAATAAAAGTAAGTTCCGAAATTTCCCTCATTTGGTGGGAACTCAAGAGATCTCATCCCTCACAGGATATAGGGAAAATGATGATGATGCAGAGAATGGCACAGGAGTTCACCAAATCCTTCAAAAGTTAGGGTTTGCTGAAGACCTCAAAGTGGCCTTGCATCAGTCTGTCCTGTGCTGTGGTCAAGTAGACAGAAAAGGACTCTCCAGAGGGAATGATCTACTGGTTGTGTTGATCTGCAGCAGGGACCACGAGCAAGCAAGGAAGGACAACAGGACTGTGGTATCACGCAGGTGACTGTCATGTGTCTCAAGTACAGAACCACAAAGGGAAACCAGGGTCTTCTGACAGTGGCCCAACCGAGGAACCTCACAATTATGGAGGCAATATGAAATATGGGGGGGGGAATAAATAAGCAAATCCTCTGATCATAAGGAATTGCCCAGAGGTCATTCCAGGGGTACAAACATGGCCAACAGACAGTTTTATCCCTTGAACTCCTTCTGGTTTAACTTCAGAAAAATGTCTATCTGGTCTATGGCCATGAATACCCAAGGTCATCGTGGCTAGAGATTGATGAAGGAAGGTCATTGGTTAATTAATAAAGAAACTGCTTGACCCTGATAGGTTAGAACATGGGTGGGTGGAGTAAACAGAACAGAATGCTGGGAGGAAGAGGAAGTGAGGTAAGACGCCTCAGAAAGATGCCATCCAGGGCAGACTCGATGAAGCAAGCCAACAGGTCAGACATGCTGAATATTTCCCGGTAAGACTGGTGCTACACAGATTATTAGAGATGGGTTGATCGGGATAGGAGAATTGGCCAGTAAGAGCTAGAGCTAATGGGCCAAGCAGTGTTTAAAAGAATACAGTTTGTGTGTTGTTATTTCGGGGCATAAGCTAGCCAGGCGGCTGGGAGCCGGGTGGCAGTAAGGCAGCCCACAGCTCCTACTATAAGAGATGATGAAAGGATCCATGCATGGAGCAGTAGACACGAATGAAAATCCATCAGGAAAATGTGGGTTTCAGGACAAAGCTTTTAATGTGGAGATGGAGAGAGTAAAGTCAGGGAGAGAGAGAGAGAGAGAGAGAGAGAGAGAGAGAGAGAGAGAGAGAGAGCAGAGAGTGAGGAGGAGACAGAGAAGCAGAGAGGTGGAAGGGAGGAAGAGAGAGAGATACTGTTCCTTGGTCTCAGGTCCACTGAATATGGTCATCATGGCCTCAGCAGGCTTAAATACTGTCGAGTGGCACAACACAATGAGTGGACAGCACCAGAAGCTTCTAGACTTAACCAGCCTTTCCTAAAACAGCCCACTTGCATTAGCGCAAAGGGAGCTTGTACTAAGTTGAAGAGACCTGGTTTTCAATGCTGGAGTTTTCTCTCCAGTTGTGTGTCTTATGCTGCTCATGGACTCCTGTCACATTCTTCAGGATCTGATTGCACAGGTGGATGGCTTGGCAGCAATTTCCCTCCCTGCCTGTGACTTGCAGCCTCAACCGACATCTGTTTCCAGGACCTCACTGGAGTTGGAGCCTATACTAGGTTGTTCCAAAGGTCAGTTAGTTCCTTACTCTCTGAATACATCCATATAGCCCCTGGTGAAACACTCTTCCCTTTTGTAGGTACAAGACTTCAATAGGAAAGGGTCGCTTCTCTCCATTGCCAGTCTTAGAAAATACTTTACATTGCAGGAGGGATGCTTATGAAGGGCAGGCTTACACCGTTTCAATAAAGACTTGGGAGCTGTTAGGACATAGGCTGGTGATAAACAGCTAAATGACTTGCAAAAGACAGTAAGGGGATGGCACAATGTATTTACCAGGACAAGAGATTCAGACTCTTGGAGGAGGCAGATTTGCAGGAGTTAGGGTCCAGCTGGAGGTACACAGTCATTCCAGTGAAGGCTAGGTCACATAGGGAGAGCCTGACTTTACAAACAAATACAAACAAATGTTTAAGAAAGGCCAGACGTGATGGCACAAGCAATCCAACCTAGCAAACAGGAGGCAGAAGCAAGATGACCTGCTTATGTTCCAGGCAAGCCTGTTATACATAGGGTTCTGGCCCAGCTCTGGTCAAATGTGAAATGAGAGAGTTTTTCAAGAGGGCAGAGGACTACTTCCTGGAGTCTGTTCTCTTTCCATCACTGAACTGCAAGGGATGGTACCCAGATTGTTAAGCTAGTTGACAAGCACCTTCCACCAAGGTATCTCGCCTGCATGACTGATAGTGGTTCAAACCCAGGTGGGCAGCCCTCCATAGATCTCATCCTGCACTGCTCTCCTGAGGTGCTCCTGAATTGTGCTGCATGCATGCAGTTTCAGAATGCAGATTCCTTCTCCGCTTTATTATTTGGCTTTTGTGCCTCACTCTTAAAGAGAAATTGCTAACTGAGTCTCTGTTCACTGCTCCCTGCCAAGAACACTAACATCTCCTGAAGACCTGCTTCTTCCACTTGGGAAACATTAGCCATAACACATGTCCTTTGCGTGGCATGTGGTTCCCTTCATAAAGAGCTTCCTTAGCAAACAGACCAAAACTCTTCTCCATAAATGTGAAAACTGTGTAACCCTCATGACTACAGGGCAGATGGAATTGATGCCTTCTGGTTCCTTGATCATTGAGAAAGCATGGACATTTAGGAAGGGAGTTCCTTTGCAGGCTGGTTGGCTGCTTGATATGACTATTCATGGGGACAGGTCCATCACTAAATGGCATTGTCTGTTTCTTGTAATGCCACCTCAGTTCACTCATCATAAGCGCATTAATTGTGCTGAAGGTTTTAGCATTCCTGGGGTCTGCTATAGGCTGAGCAGGCACTGTTCCACTGGCCCACCCTGCCCCAAACAACTGCACTGATTTTGATGGTGTGAGATGCCCTCATCGGCGTGAAAGACGTTTTATACAAGGAACAATCATCCCACCCAGCTTTCCAACAGCTCTTTAGTCAGATATTGTGTGCAGTAGCTTAGACTTTATCAACATTACACATCATGGATGGAACTGTAAGAAACAACACACAAGCTGTTCATATCTAGATTTTGCACTTAATCTCTGACAGAATTACAAGTGCACTCCACAAAGTCTGACGGGCACACAAAGGGAGCATTAAGGGAAGAAGTCTTCTCACTCGGAATGTGGAGTGCATTTACCAGAGCCAGGCTTCACGTTCACAACTGCAGAGGCTGGCATTTGCACCATTATAGGTAGAAAATCTCCCTTCTGAGGAGCTGCCCTGCCAATCATTTCAGAATGAGAACAAGCCCCATTCTCCCTGTAATCAATGCTCATTATCGCTTTGGTGTTGGCTTATTTGCTGCTGTTGTTTGTTCTTTCATGTTTTAATGAAGTACACATTCTTTTATGGGCCTTAGCTTCTCAGAAGGAGGGGTCACATTGTACAAGGACATTTAACCTGGAGACCCTAAATGAGTCACTTGGAACCCAACTTGAATGGGACAAACAAGCCATTCAGTATCAGGAGAAATCCTCATGCTGCTATTTAAACATGAATTGGACACCAGACTTGACAGAAAACACATCAAACTGTCACGAATGACCCTCTGAAATCACAGTGGTGGAGCAAAACAGCAAAAGAGTACAAATGCCCATTGACTCTTACTGAAAATACAGACAAAAGCCAAGACTGCTTTGTGGGAATGTCATTGCTTTTTATAAACAAGGGAGGAGGAGCACCCAGGTCATCACGTCGGTGATTGTCCTCTCTGCTGTAGGCTGTAGAAATGGGCCTCCTTCAAGATCTGGTTAATGTGGGAGTAAGGACCTTGGCCTTGGCACAGTGCATAGTCCTCGTGTGAGAACTCGGGGATATTGGAGTATAGTTCAGCAATGTTCTGGTTTAAGCTGCTTTCTGGTACACTTCCTCGTACTGGGATATTGATGCTGCTGTGGTTTCTTTCATTATCACTGCTTGACGACTGGAAGGAGAAAGACAGAAGGAGGATGGCTATTATGATACTGTCATCATTTCCTGTTCAGCTTGAAGAATACTGGCATCACGCTTTACAAAAGGCTCCACAGTCTATGAAGTGCAAACACTTGGGTAGCTCCTTCCCTCCTGACAGCAGCGCTATCACACAAACTGGGGTTAATGGCACCCATTTGACAGAACAGGAAAGAGATGTTTTACAACCCAAAGGCAAGTCTTTGGGAATGTTGTGGAGAGGGCTCAAACACAGGTTTTCTCCCTCTAAAATCCTTCATATATCCACTGACCCTATGGCACCATGCATTTGAATTACCTGAACCAGGGAAGAAGCTCCCAATAGCCAGGACAAAGAAGCAATCAATGCTGCAGAATGTGATAGGGATGAATGAGTAAAATGGAATGCAAGCCCAAGTCCCAATGTGGCAGAGAAATGACGGGGAAAGCTCTACTTACACAGACATGCATATGTGCACATGTATATACATACCAATAACAGGATCTTTCCATACATATCCTCGAGAGTGGACATATGTGCATGTCCTATAACTTCAAGTAGGCTCGACTTGTATTTTGAAATTATTTTGATATTGGTTAATGACAACTGTAGGCCATCAGTCAGCATTTCTGATGATTAACACACTGGGTTTAGTATAGTTTGCATATGGTAAGTGTGATCTCAATATTGTCTTTCCTGATGTAGCTGCACTCTGTCATATTGGTGATATCATGTGGGATCCCACCCAAAGAGCCATATTCTGGGGTTCTGTAAACAAGGGATACAACTCAGTGGTAGAGTACTTTTCTCACATGCATGGGACCTTGGGGTTGATCTTCTTGGGGACAGGAACAAACATTTTGCACACATTCATGAAGTTCTTGCCTCTAATCTTAAGACTATCGAAGGAAGAGGAGATGATCACAATGACCCTTATAAGATCAGAAATGTTGAATACTATTGGTATCCTATGTCTATAAGGTCATCTTTCCCGATGATAGCTGTAATAATGACAGAAACCAATATGTGCCATCATTCTCCAGGCATGTGGAACTGCTCAGCCACTACATCACCTACAGGTATCCAATGAGTATTTATGCAATGAGATTCATGCACTCAAAGACTGTACATGAGAGACACAGAAGTCAGATGCATCTGTTGGTGAGTAACCATCAAATATCTTTGGATAAAAACACCCAGTATACACTCTGGATTCTCTGAGGTAGATTTCCTTTGTTGGTTTTTTCATGTGGTTTCTTTTTTTTTTTTTTAATGACAAGCAGGGGAATCATCACAAATGGAAGCATTTTACTTTGCACTCTGTGTCAGGAAGATGATAGTATCATACAAAAACTGCATATATTACACTGAGGGACCCTGGGGATATGGTGACAACAGTGGAGAGCTTGTCTAGCACACAGAATGCACTGGGTTTGAGCACAGTTCAGCATTTCATGTGCTGAGCAGTACTCCTATAGAGTGAGGTGGATTGTGGAGAATTAGAATGCTGAGGTTATGATCATCTTTAGTAACATGGGTAAGTTGTGGTTTACCTGAGTTACCTGAGACCCTGCCTGTGAGAACTCACAGAAAACCTCTCGGTTTCTAATTTCTAGCTGGCGTATAAAATTTTTACTTCAGTTGTGTAGTGGCATCACTATTACAGTAATGCTCATTGTACAACTTAAGCATCTGGGATATTAACAACCAAAAACCAGTAAAGAGTTTTTATAAGGGAAGTAACTGCCAGGGCACATGAGCACACACCTGTAATATCAGGACTTCTGAGGCTGAAGAAGGAGGATCTAGAGGAGAGTCTGGACTACATAGGAGCTCCAGGACAGCCCCAGGTATGTATCAAGAAGCTGCCAAAACAAAAACCCAGACAGATGCACAGGCAAACACACAACAACAAAGAAAGAATGAAAAAAAGAATGCAGAAGAAACTTCAACTAATCTAAGTGATATATCATCTATTAATAGTCTTCAGACAATATCAGTTGTGCTTTTGCTAAAAAAGATATTCTTGATATCTTATGGGACGTCTATATTTCCCAAGTCCTTTGAAAACCTTAAAGTGTAGTTAATAAATGTCAACACTACGTATTGGTTGGAAAAATACTCATGTTGTCTTAGTTATTTTCTATTATTATGAAGAAACCATGACCAAGACAATTTACAAAAGAAAAGCATACAGTTTCAGAGGTCAGTCAGCATCCATAACCACCATGGGGGTGGGGTACATGGCAACAGGAAGGCGAACATAGTGCTGGGAACAAGTGCTTAGAGCTTTACAAACAACCAGGAGGAAGGGAAGAGGAGAGGGTGGGAAGAAAGTAAGGAGGTAGGAAAAGAGAAGACAGACAGAGAAATAGGAAGGCCATGTCATGGGGCTTGAAAGCTCAAAGCCCATCCACATAGTGACATACCTCCTAATCATTCCCAAGTGGATTTAGAACTGAAGATAGAGCACATAAATATATGAGCTAATTCATGCCATTCTTACTCAAAGCGCCACATACTCATACAGTTTGAGATGGGAAACGATGGTTTCTACTTTTGTGATATCTTCACTTTCCATGTAATCTACATCAAGTGAATCATAGGCAAAACAAATATTCACTTTGTCAGTAACTGGAAAACAGAAAGGATACTTATGAAAAATCAGGGGAAGAACATCTCACCATTTAAATTTTCCAAAGGTTCTAGACGCATGGGCACAGGCAATGTTATACTTTTTTGAAGACCTTAATAAAATCTGAATGTTTTCCTCAGAGTCAAGGAAGCAGTGTGGTCAGCAGAGATCTGGTACAGTTCTGTTTGAGGACAGGACAGAGAATTGCATGTGTGGGTTTCTTATTTACCAGGTAGCTCAGAAGCCTACTCAACTGGGCTGTATTTGGGAGAGAATGCTGGGAAGACACGGCCTTTACAATGCCCAATCTATCGAAACACATGCTTGTGGATTTACTACTGGAACAGGAATCTCATCTTGTCCCCAGAGGCCCCTGAGCTGGAACTGACCTGAAAGTCTCTTTCATGAGGTCTGTACTTCATGGGGACAAACTTCCAAAAGAGGGAAGTAGTCAGCAGTCCTACCCAGCCATGATGCCTGTGAACCACAACAACCAGCATGGTAAGATAACCTTAAGGGTGTGGTAGTGGCACATGCACTAGTGGTGACCTACAAATCCTCAATCTTCAGTCCTGCTCAGGAGGAGGGAAATCATACCTGATACAGGACACCTAGGGGTAGATATAGTATAGCAGTCTCCAGAAGCAGTAACTGCCCCTTTAAGAAGACAACATAATCCCTAACTACACTGCAAATATCTAGTCTTATACCTAGACAGAAGTGCGGTCTTCATGCAGCATCATGGAAATGTCTTCTTCCAACAGAGACCATTGAAGAAAGCCACAACTAATAAAAATGCAGCACCATGGAGCTCAATCCCAACAGACACAAGGAAGAGAGGGGAAGAGGGAAAGATTGCTCGAACCAGAGGATCATGAAGTTTCCTGTGAGCCAGTGTCTCCTGGGAATGTCAGAAGCTACACCCATGGTCTCACCAATGTGATGGCCTGAGAGTGAACTGAAGAACAGCCACCACAGACATGCCAAAGTAGCCAGGGAATGCCCGGCACACCTCAGTGCCACAAAAAACAAAAATGAAAACAAACCTATAGGCAACAAAGGGACACTGATAGTGGGAGAAAAAAGCCCACAATTTGATTATCCAATACCAAATGGCCACCCCATAGGATATGCAAAAAATAATATTATAGGAGTCTCTGTGTGTGTCTCTGTGTGTGTATGTGCACGTGTGTGTGTTTTCAATAAAAGAAAATAAAGGTCCAAATTTGATATTGAGCAAAAAAGAACAGTATATGAAAAGATTTCCAAGGATAAAGGGAAGGTTGAAAGGAGGTAAGTATATTATAATCATAAAAATAAAATAACTGGAAGATGAAAGCCACCTGCTCTAGGCAATGCAGTGTGGGAGGAATCCTCACAGATGGAGTGTAAACACTGGGGAGAAACAGAGCTCAAGACTGGTGAGGATGATTTGAAGGACAGACAGATGCTGATAAGATGTGGGTTTGTAGTCCCTAGGGGAATTCTCCAGCCATGAAATGTGCAGGAGCAGACATGGCAGGAACATGTGGAGACCTTGGGTGTCCCGCTAAGAACTCTCTTGAGCTGCACAGACAGATGCTCACATGGATGGATGGGAACGGAGGACAAATATGACAGAGGACACCCACAAAGTTTTTTAAGTATCCAGAAACAGGCCTCAGATCTTGGTGATATTGACAGAAACACAAAGCAATGTCCGGTGACACCCAGAGAGTGAAGGGGAGACAGTCGCTGAGAACAGTGCACACACACAAACACACACAAAAACATACTGACCACTGCAGACATCACCTGGCAATTTCTATATTCCAGCATTTTAGCTTAGCATGCTCCCCAGATTGAGTTCTAGTGTAAGCTAAGGCAAAGGAAGGGGCAGCTGCAGACAGAAAGGTGCAGTGAGCAGCTTTAGGAAAGGAACTGGCGAACAGGAGGTGGTGGGAATGCAGACAGCAGCTTTGAAACAAAGGTGAGAAGGGAGGCAGCACCTGGAAGAAGTATGGCAAGTCTCCAGGGGTGGAGAGAGAGCCTCCATTGGTAGTGACACAAATCCTGGGGAAATGGAAACAGAAGTGATAAGGAAGAAAGTTATCCTGAAGTACCACCCCAAATACTGAATGGAAATTCAGGAATATGCATACTATAGAACTGGATAATGCTTCCTAAGGTAAAAAGCAATTGAATTCAGCATTTCTGATCTTCAACTCTGGCTTTTCATCCAATTCCTTGCCTATATACCTCAGTGATACTTGTTTCCGAATCCCCAACAGTGTAATGAAATTCACCCTTAATACCCAACGCACCCCAGGAATTACATGATGTTGTTTACTAACCAAAAGTGACAAGCCCTAAAAAGCCCACTGAAGACTTTAGACGATGAACTCCCAAAAGCTCCTCACATTTACAAGGGCAGACCCTGCTTTACTGATCCCACCAAACACTGCACGCTCTTGTGTCAGAAGGCACCCAAGAAAGCAGGCTGTTGGATTACTACCACTTTGCAAATTAACAAGGGAATGAATGACATCATATGGAAAATTCTGTGTGCAGGGAAGGGGCCTAATTCAGGCAATCTGAAGACCAGAAGGTAAAATTGGGCCATATCTTGAGTTCTAATCTGCATTGTAACTGAAAAATTCCACCTCTGATATGACCTCTTCTGTGTGAAAGGAGTGAGTGGAGTTTGAACAAGGCAAACAAAGATGACTAAGGAAGCTTCATATGTAGAACACATGCTTATCGTCAATCCACAACTCCAGAGTCTAAGGTGAACATGCATATGAGAATGCTCGCCATACTTGGTATACTCCATAGTCAAGGGTTCTTAAAACGTCTACAAGCTATAAGGCCACTTTAGCACAGCTCCCTCACCCCCATACACACCCTTCCAATGAATGTATCTTCTAAGATCACTTCAGAAGGCACCCACTTTGCTTAGGTTTCACAGCACAACTAAGGACATTTCTTCACCTCAGTGAAAGACTCAGAGCCCTCTCATGTCTCCCTCACGAAGTTCTGTCTTCCACATTGTACAAGGGAGTCAAGAGTGAGGTACATGGGCCCTATTTCATTTCTGTTGCTGTGATAAAACACCCTGACCAAAAGCTACTCAGGAATGAATGTTTGCTTTGGCTTACAGATCCAGGGTTTCATCCCTTATTGCAAGAAATCAATGCAGGAACTTGAAAAGCATCTCACATGAGTCAAGAGCAGAGAAAGACTAAGCAAGGGAATCCCTGCTTGCTTGATCTCTTGCTTACAGCTGGCTTTCCTCTTCATGTATATGTTCTAGATGCCTCGCCCAGGGAGTGACACCACTCACAATGGGTTGGGGCTTACTGTATTCACTAACAATTAAGATAACCCCACAGTCATACCCCAACCTCATTAAATCATTCTTCAATAAGACAATTTGAAAGTCAATGAATTGAACTGGAAAAAAATTATACTGAGTAAGGTAACCCCACCTTCAAAAGGACAAACACCACATTTTTCCCTCCTATGTGGGTCCTATTTCACTCCTATGTGGGACCATTTTGCTTTGTGTGCTTACCCTGAAGTCCCTTTGCGACCCAAGAAACTAGAAACAGGCCCTCGAGTTTGGAGAAGATTGCATGAAGGACGGAAAAGAACAGAATACTGGTAACAACAAAGTGGAGAGCAGAAATCATGGTGTCAGAACAGCTCAAGCATCTTGTGGAATAATGGGAATGGGAAAAGGAGGACTTGTAAGGGTTAACCAGAAAGATGCTACATGAGGACCGATGACCTTAGATCCCGAGAACAATAAGTAAGAGGAGGTGGTGGGAGACATGATATGAGAGAATGTGAGGGGCAGACTGTGGGTGGAGAAGTGAAGTGAGAATAGGGGAAGGGAGTGGAGAGGGCAGGATGTGGACAGCTAAGGAAAACTCGGGGTGTATGAAGAAGCTTTGTGATATGCACTAGATGACAAGGACATGTGCTCAACCAAGCACATAGCGTACATGCAATTTTCAATGTTTCATTTATGCTATGTACAGTGGTGTTTTGCCTGCACCTTTGTCTGTGTCATCCTATATTCTTTGGAGTTTTGCCTCCATGTATGTCTGTGTGAATAGACAGCCTAAAGGAAGACTGTGGAACTTTGGGTTTGACAATAATTCAAGCATCTGGGCCTTCCCAGGATAGGAACAACCAGAGAGGCCCATAAACGGGGTGCTCCTAAATGCATAAGCATTGCCAGAACATAAAGTAGTGAGTAGAAAGTAGTAGTGGTAAGTACGTCTGTGTGAATGCATCAGATGCCTTGAATCCGGAGTTACAGACAGGTGTGAGCTGCCATGTGGTGCTGGGAATTGAACCCAGGTCTCCTGGAAAAGCAGACAGTACTCTTAACATCTGAGCCATCTCTTCAGACCCCATACACACTATTTTTAATAAGGATACTGCTTGGGGGTGAACAATGTTGTTCCCTGAAGCCATAGGCCATTGAGTAAAAATCTCAGCCCTTCACACAATTACTTCCCTATTGTCCAGCAGGCCTCAGAGGTGACCAAACTGTGAAGGCAATTGCCACTGCTATTGGTTGCCCAACAGAACAAGCCAATAGGCACCTGTGGCTGAGATACTATACACTTTTGTTACAGGTTGTAGGGAAGTCAGTCTTGAACTCACCTGGAAATCTCCCAGCTGGCTACTGTTCACAGTACCCAGAAGGGGTTATGATGGCTGTCATGAGGGAAAGGATGTAAGTGATCTTACCCATTGCTGGACCCAGAACAATACAATACTGGCTTGCAAGGCATGATGAGCCCACTCGTGTAATGACTGCAGTTCTGTTCCTGCACCTAACCAATTCTTGTCCTGATTGAATCTGAAGCCTGCTCCACATGAATAAGGGTATACTTCGTGCTTTAAACATTGTCAAAACGTACAATTAGTGAACTGATACTTCCTTCAAAGTGCTGGGGGGAGGACTTACTGTCAGTCTGCTAAATGATCATGTTGTTAAACTGCCTTCTAAATATTCATGTTTGCTTGCCTAGGTCTCCACTGCTCTCAACACTGGTTTGAGAAGCTTCTAGTTGCAATGAGTAGTCATCAATGCAGAGACACGTTATGTTTGGAAGGGCTGGCCTTGAGCAACAGTGAGTGCTCAGCCACAGACAGGACATCTACATCCACGAGGTGCCAGGAGAGATTGCAGATGAAGATGATGAAGAAATATTGTACTGTGCACGTGAAGGTAACCAAGAAATTTCAAAGAATTCAAAAGAGTATTAAAAAGAGATCTCTTTCTCGGGTGCTTGCAAGTCCTGTCAGGCTGTCAGGTAAACCAACCACCACAGCCCACAAACTGCTAGCACCAGAAAGAAATATAACCAATTACTAAACATTCCAGCAGACAGCTTCCCTTACCCTGCCTACAACACTGGTGTCAAAAAGAGCTATAGTCCCGATTTGGGCACGTGAAGGGTGCACAGAAGCCTAACCTAAGTAGGTGTGAGGCCCAAAATGTACTTTTCTCATTTGTCTGTCTGCTGTTTTCTTGGAACGTGAGCATCAGGTCCCATGTGATCAATAGCAGAGTAAAGGCCTGGGACCTACACTAGAAATCCATATGCTCTCCTTGAGTCTCCATTTCTTATTTCACTCACTCATCGGAGAACACTGTGAAGCCATTGTTCTCTATCAGAAAGACAGACATGTACAGAAGCTTTCGTCTTTATGTTTGCACTACCATATCTCATACCTTAGAACCAGGGAGCAGATTTACATGCACACATCTACAGATGCTAACCTTGGGAACAAAGGCAGTGTTCACATTTAGGTGACCATATGCAGCAGAAACTTCAGTGGGTCAAGAACTCTACTTGCTAGACTCAGGTAGATCTAGGTACATTTTATCCAAAACCTACCTGTGTCTGTCCCAGGGGAATGGCATGCTTTGACAAGCCTTTCATCTCTTGCTTGGGAAAGGTAAAAGTCAGCCATACTTACTCATTGCCTGATGAGAGCAGCCCAGAAAACCTTTACAATGCTCCCTCCTCACTTACGCTTCCATTCAAACCATGTTATGTTACTCTTTACTGGCTGTTAAAGTTAAGACTGTGGAAGTTGAAACGCCAGCTCTTCGGCATAAGCATCCCTAAAGCTCTCCCACGCCCCTTCACACAACCCCACTTTGCTTTTTGTTTTCTCAGGGAGAAAGCAAGAAGAGCATTGCAGCTAGTAGCCCGCCACTCTGTTCTTCAAGTTTATGTCTTTCCTAACCACAGAAGGTGGGGTTCAATTCTCCCTCCCTATTTTCAAGGTGAGGGTTTTTTTGGAACCCCATCCTCCTGGCTGGGCTTGGGAAAACATCTCTATGGGTCCTGTCTCTGTCCTGCTGCACAGTAAAGCTATGTTTGTGTCAATACTTAGAATCCTGCTCTGCCTCAAAACCATTGCAGACACAAAGAAGACTTTCATGACTGTGTCTGGGAGGATTCTCTTGCCAACGTGGAGATGGAAATGAATGCCACAGAGTGGGCAATGAGTCAAATGGAGAAGCTGTGTGGCCATCGCTCCTACCTCTATAGCGTGAGGGTCCTGGAAGGCCTGGTCCTTCTTATTCCTCTTTGAATGAGGGTCATCGTGGTTGTCCTCCTCGTTGTCATCTCTTCTCCTTTTCCTGAAAAGAGTTTTCAGAGGGAGAGGAAAACCTGTTGTCATTCAGGATTGATCTTTTGGGTGCTTAACTTTCAGCCCTGTGCCAATACCCAAATCTGCGGCCTTGCCTAGGATTAGAACAGTCAGAGCTGCTCTGATGGATCCAGGGTCTGCAGGTAGATGGCACTAGGCAGTGGAGCAAACATGTCAAACAGGAATCCTAGGTGTGCCTGAAACCCAAGTTCAAGTTCCCTAAATCAGAATCTTAATTTGATGCACTGCTTAGGACCCAAAACATAAAGAATTTTATGGCCAAATGTTAGGACTCTACCTGTCCAGGCTCATTTTCTTAATTCTCTGAAATAAGATGGTCTTAAGCCCTGCCATAGGGCAACTCAAAATACGCGAGCCTTCTTTGCCTATTTATTCTTGTGTTCTTTCCGCCTGTGGCTAGGAACAGACACGTCCTGTGTACTGTCAGATCATTCCTGTTGCTATACCAACAAGTATGATGTCATTGTAGCTACCTGACTTGATTGCTACCATGACACTCTGGCTGATGACTTCCCTGAAACTGTCTAAAAGTGTTTTTGATGAAACCAGATATAGTGATGCATTCCTGTATTCCCAGCTCCAAGAAGGCTGAGGTATAAACATCTCTAGCTCCATTGCTACTTGGGCTACATTATGAGTCCCAAGCCAGCCTGAGCTGTTATATAGGAAGACACCATTTCAGGGAATAATAAAAGTACCTGCCACACTACTTAATCATCAATTTTGTTGTGGTGTTTGCCATTATAATTCATATCTTTTTTTTTCAGAGTCTCACTCTGTAGCCCAATCTGTCATCAAACTCACTATTGTGGATTGGCTGGTCTTGAACTTGCTGTAATTCTCCTGCTTCAGCTTCAAGAGTACTGGAAGACTTGCCTGATCTTAAAATCCTTGCAGAAATCCTATAATTGATTAGACAGACACTCTTCTTAACCACTTAATTAGAAACTAGGTTTAACGTGTTGGCATTCCTTAATATTGTTGATTCTAGTTATGTACACTTTTTCTTTAGTCTTCAATCTTATGTTCATGTCTGAGAGACTCAAACTGCTATCAGCTCTTTTCAAAACACCTTCCCCAGCGCCTCTTTCCTGTTTCTATAAGCACTGTTTAATAGAAAAATGAGAATTCTGAGAACAAGGGATGTTTAAGCATTTCCTTCCCTGGATCTATTTTCCTGTCTCAAGTGCTAACCTCTTAAAATTAGGAAAAATGCCCAGAGAAATGAAGGGACTAGATAATAAGTAGGAATGGCAAAAGTGACTGGGGGGAGTTCTCTTGAGTATTAAATCTATCCCCTCTTCTACAGAAACGGAAAAATTAGTGCATAATTGGATAGCTATTCAAACAACTTTTTTACAGCAAAAAAGTTGACAGTATAGATAAAGTTATATTATTTGTATACACTGGTCTTTATAAAGAAAATTCTCAGTAGCAAATACAAGACTGTTTTTCCAGATATGTCAGACATGGGAAAGAAACATCAAAACTAGTAGCTGGCCTTAGAGATTAAGGAATAGTTCAATAGAACTAACTTTCCTTCAAACACATTGCTTCCTGTCAAATAATTGTGTTCTTAATTACAAGAGTATTTCAGTAATTTGGCACTTACATGTGTATTTCTAAATTGTACATTCTTCTGAGCCCCCTACCTCATACATGATCCAAATTAAAAATCCAATGTAACAATTTAATCTGAATCCAGATTTTTAATACTTTATCAGTTAACCTTGAGATACTTTCCAAAATCCTAGATGCTATGAATTGCCTATGATCCAGGACAGTCCTTGAAGAAACATAGGAAATATAGTGAGAGCCAATCAAAGCAACACATGGAGCATCAATAACAGGTCCATCACATTACCCAAAGAAATTCTGTGATATATAGAATTTAGTTAAACCTCATAGAATGAGGCAAAGTTCTTTGAACCTGTAAAGATCAGAGCTCTGTTTATTACCAGGTAGCTAAATGATTTCTTCTTGAGTGAACTAACCAGACCTAAGGTAATAAAATTTATTTTCAAAACAGAATAGTAAAGTAGAAAAGATTATGTAGAAAACTCTTACAACACAATGCTATGGGAACACTGATACATATACACATAATGAAAATGCAAACATTTCATCTCAGAGCACTCACTGAGCAGAGACTACAGTAAAAATATTCCTCCAGGTGCTGGTTATGATTAAGTATAAATCTCAGCTACTGCCTTCACAAGACTGCACCTGATGGCTGTCCTTGAACCATGATTTACTGTGTTTTGATCTTCTGTTTTACTAAAGTTTTCAATACTTTATGTTTTAGGTATAAAACAAAAATGTGTATAGTGGAAAAAAGTTACTTTTCAAAAAAAGAAAACAGAGCTCTAAAGCAATATGTTTAAGTTATAACGGAACCTAATCCCCATTTTAGTTAATTACACTTCATGAATGAAAATATTTAGGAAAATTATTGCAGTTAATTATAAAAGATTAACTTCTTGCCGGGCGGTGGTGGCGCACGCCTTTAATCCCAGCACTTGGGAGGCAGAGGCAGGCAGATCTCTGTGAGTTTGAGGCCAGCCTGGTCTACAAGAGCTAGTTCCAGGACAGGCTCAAAACCAAAAAAAAAAAAAGAGATTAACTTCTCAGCAATAGGACTGTGGATAAGATTGGCTTTCTGTATTGTATATCTGTCTTCTGAATTTTCTACAGTGAGAAAGAATTGTTATTATAAAGGATGAATATGTTGATAAAGGACATCAATGTGTCCATGAAATCAGAGAAGCAGAAATGCCAAGTTGATAAGGTACCTAGGCAATCCCATGGGTGAATTGAATATCTGAACTCTAAAGGGTTGTATCCCTAAATGATGACTTTTTGCCCAGAAGGCAGCAGCCCCACCATAGGAATCTGTGTGGCACTAAAACCAGAAGAAAGGTCTTCTCCAGCAAAAGGCTCTGCATGGCCTTTTCCAAGGTGAAGGGCAGGGCAAAAGGTGAAGCAACTGCGCGGCAGGATGCGTCACTGGCATCTGTAAATCAGGGGATCTTTCCAGCTACTTTTCTATGGAAAACTCAGAGACCTGGCTGAGAGAGTAGGATGAAAGGGAAGATAATAAATCAAGTGGTAACAGCAAAGACTCCGGCACAGAAACGTAAGTCCTGCCTTCGGAACCATGGCAACAGCAACAGGGAGTGCATACATATGCCACAGGAAGCATGAATGAAGGGAGAGAGACTGGAGAGAAAGTCTACTCTAAGATTGGCAGGTTCTAGGACGTACAGGAACCCAGAGAGGTCACCTCCAGTCTCCACCCTGGGATCTGCCTAAACACCCCTTCTAAAGCTGCTGTGAATTGCAGGCTAAGGGTTGACAGTACTGATAAAAGAAACACACTGCCTAATTATTCCTGCTGTGCCAGAACTGAAACACGTGTCAATTCCCTGGACATACTCCTCCCACTCCGGTGCTTGCACTGTCTTCTTTACCTTTAAAAGTAACTCGGGGTCCTCAACACTGAGAAGGCCACCAGAGGGTCCTCTGCCCAGGGGCATTCTCATTTTCTCTTGCTAAGTCTCCCTGCCTGTGGCCCTGCCCTGTGCAGCAGGAAAGACTATGCTTTTTCCTGGTGTCTTTTTCTTTCATCCTCCTCTCTCATCACCAGCAGTGCCATCTCTTGACCTTCCAAATCCCTAATGCTTCCATATTACAGCCACAGCCGTTGACCTCTTGTGATCCTCCACGTTACTGGTCACTGTTTCTTACCATTACCAGACCTGTAGCTCTGAGCTCCTCTCAAAACCATTTGTGCTGCTCCTTTTCCCCCTCCTCCCTAATCTGTAAGTGTTCCAATACCAGACAATGTCTATGTTCTCACTCTTTGGCTTACAGTAGCCAAGAGCACCAATACCAACTCTTCTTGTGCCATTCACTAATCATTCCTTAAATAGCGGTTGGCTAAATGGTTCCGTTGGTAAAGTGCTTGCTCCTGCAAGCACAAGGACCTGGGTCTGTATCCCTAGCACTCAGTAAGCATACTTGTAATCCCAGTGCTAGGGTGGCAGAAAGGATAATTGGGAGAGAGGCAGATTCCTGGAACTCACTGGCCAGTCAGTTTAGCTTAATAGATATTCAGGTCCAGGTACACTGAGGGAGACTATCTCAAAAAGTATACATATATACATACGTACATACACAAACACATACATACATAGGGTAGAGAGCAAGTAGGAGGCAATAAATTCCAAGGTCAAGGCCTGCCTGGGCTACAGAGTTCAAGTTTAGCCTGGCCAGACTAGTGAAAACCTGGGCAGCAGGCAAAGGAAGAAGGAAGTATCTGAAAAGAAGAAAAAAGTAGTCTGAAAGGGCATTATCTTGATTCAAGTTGAGAGAGGATTCAGGTAACCCAATTTCTGTCACTTTGTGACAACTGACCCCAGAAACAGTTGTGAAGGGAGGAGAACTGGGAAGCAGAAATGAAGTCTGTAACCTGTGAAGATGTGGCTGTGAACTTCACTGTGGAGGAGTGGGATTTGCAGGATTTTCCCCCTCATAAGCTCCATGGATATGTGATACAGGAAACCTTCAGGAACCTGGTGACAACAGAAAGACCAGAACTTCAAAGATGACTACAGAAATTCCAGGAAAGGGGCTGGAGAGATGGCTCAGAGGTTAAGAGCATTGCCTGCTCTTCCAAAAGTCCTCAGTTCAATTCCCGGCAACCACATGGTGGCTCACAACCATCTGTAATGAGGTCTGGTGCCCTCTTCTGGCCTGCAGACATACACACAGACAGAATATTGTATACATAATAAATAAATAAATAAATATTAAAAAATTCCAGTAAAAATCTAAGGCGTCAGGTCATAGATACTTTGAACATAATAAAGATAATCAATGTGACAAAAACTTCAGTTGGATTCTAGTTCCTATTATTAAGAAAACCCTTGTAGAGTAAAATCATACGAAAGGCAGGTGTGTGGAGACGGAGAAATCCTTCGTGTTCTTCATTCCTAAATGCTCACATCACATCTCAGCAAGGAAATAAAATAGTATTAGGAACAGAAAAGGAAATAAGGTGAATGCAGAGAATGTGAATGCCTTCGGCTCTCCTCAATGATTTCTGAAGTATGTAAGGATTCACATGGGATAGAAAATACACAAAATGGAAAAGCTTTCAGTTTTTTGATTCGCTGTAAAAAAAAAATATGGAAGTTCCAAGAAGAGAGACACTTAAAGACAGAATACAAGAAGACCTTTCTAACAAAGATGACAGCACATACTGGAGAAAACTCAATAGTAAACACCTGGAATCATCTTCGGTCGTATCAGTTCAAATATAAAATAACGCTCTGGTAAGAAATCTTGATTAGAAGAGATACACAAAAATCATTAGTTTACCAACAGAGAATGAAAACACAATAGATCAAAACTGCATAAATGTGCAAGATAAATCTATCATTTGTAACAATGTCACAAACCTGGAGAGATTCCTTATGTAGTGGAGTGGCACAAACCTAAGTAACATGAAGCACCTGATATAAAGCAATTTGTGTATAAGGCTCCCAAAGACACATGACTCAGAGAGATGTTCTGAATGTTTAAATGCACTGTGTCTGTCAGGTACTCATTGAAATTAATAAATGTTTTATTTCTCAGATACTGAGAAGATATCTTCAAGACAACCATCCATTACATCAAGTATACAAGTATTTTCAAAAGAGGGCCTGGGTTCAATGGCTAGGTGCTTGCCTAGTATGTATAAATCTCTGGATCACTCCCCAGATCTGAAAAAAAAAGTAAAAAGTAAAACAAAAAAAATCAAAAAATCCACATGCATGTATATTAAAGGCATGAAAAGATACCAGATATCAAAAATAATTTAAAAAATATTATTTTCATCTCTACTTTAGCAATCCACAAGTGGAATATTGTCTAAAATTAGAGAAATGATGTATTAATGGTATTTGTTGTACAATTATTCTAATGCAGGAAAATATAGGAATTTTTAAATACATTAGAATGCTGAGAAATTTAAATTTCCAAAAATGTATTATTTAATATGAAAATTTCAGAAGTCAGTATTGTATAATATACTTTGAGAGAGTATATTGATAGCATTTGAAAATGTGGGGAAAAATACATTGAAATGAGATGTTTATGAGCACTTCAGTAATGATTATTTCCCTTATTATTTTCTGTGTGTTCCAAAATTACAGTAGAAATGAATTGTCAGGCAGCAATCAGCAGGTAAAGCTGTCTGCCTCCAAGCCTACGGACCTGAGTTCAATTCCCAAGACCCACATGATGGAAGGAAAGAACCAACTCCCAAAAGCTGTCTTCTGAATTCCATATGCATGCCATGGCTTATGTGTGTGCACACATTTTAATTTTTAAACTTTTTTAAAAAATTATTTTATGCATATGGATGCTTTCCCATCATGTAGTTTGTGCACTGTATGCATTCCTGGTTCCAATGAAGGTCAGAAGAGGGCACTGGACATCCTGGAACTGGAGTTACAGACAGTTGTAAGCTACCCTGTGGATGCTGGGATTGAAACCCGGGTCCTTTGGGAGAGCAGCCAGTGCTGTTAACCAATGAGCCATCTCTCCAGCCCCATTAAAATTTATTTATGGAAATGAATTTCATTTTTAAAGTAAGAGTGAATGCATGCAAAGATTTCGTTGGCAGACTAAGGAGAGAGTATCCAGCCCTCTCCATCTAAACAATGAAGTCAGGTTGCCATACGTCACAGAAGTAAGCAGACTTAAAACAGTGTTACCATGCAAAAATGGATGCCCTCTTTAAATGTGGAAATGGTAGAACAACTGTGATTAGTGAATCCATCCCTCTCTCTCGTCCAGAATAAATGAGCTGGCAGAGAGGAAGACTAGAACAGTATGCCCTACACATACTACCAAGGCCTAAATGTTAAAAACTAGTGTGAGCAAAAAGCCTGCACTATGCAGATGACCTATAAATGTCCCAGTACTCCATGCTTCTAATTTTCCTCCCAACTCCAGCCCAATTCCTCCGTTGGAAGTATATTTATTTCTGATAACTTGTGTCTTGTTTCTGCTATTATCTACATTTCTTTGTCTAGCTCCTTGTTCTGGGACCCAGAAATCTCAATAGATGTCTACAAAACCCTAACATCCGCTGATATCACAGGTGCCTGTAATCTCAGCACTGGGGAAGACTGAGGATTCCTAGGAGTTCAAGGTTAGTTAGCCTAGATTATATAGAAAACATCAGGCTAGCCAAGGCTATATATGCGTAGCAAGGCATGCCTCATCAAAACTAAAGGGAAGGTACTATACACTGTAGCAAATACTGTAGATCACAATAAGAATAATAGTGAACCTACCCTTGCCAGGAGACAAGCTAAAAAAAATAATCTCTTGACTGTTTATGTAAAGCATCATCTCCCTGAAACAGATATTGATTTACCACCTTTAATGTATGCTTCTGGAGACAACACAATACACATGTGGAGTCAGTTATCAATAGCATCAAGAAAGAGTTTACCAATGGCCCTTGTCTATCAAGTCCTTAGAAAACACAGCACTTAGCTTGGGGGAATGGGATGGTTGGGATGGAGGAAGGGTGGATATAGGAGCAGGGAAGTATATATCTTAATTAAGGGAGCCATTTTAGGGTTGGCAAGAGACTTGATTTTAGAGGTGTCCCCAGGTGTCCATAGAGATTTCCCCAGCTAGATCCTTGGGCAGATGAGGAGAGGGAGCCTGAAATAGCCCTATCCTATAGCCATACTGATGAATATCTTGCATATCACCATAGAACCTTCATCTGGCAATGGATGAAGCTAGAGACAGAGACCCACATGGGAGCTCTGCACTGAGCTCCCAAGGTCCAAATGAGGAGCAGAAGGAGGGAGAACATGAGCAAGGAAGTCAGGACCTCAAGGGGTGCGCCCACCCACAGAGACGGTGGGGCTGATCTAATGGGAGCTCACCAAAGCAAGCTGAACTGGGACTGATGGAGCATATGATCAAACCAGACTCTCTGAACGTGTCAGACAAGGAGGGCTGACTGAGAAGCCAAGGACAATGGCACTGGGTTTTGATCCTACTGCAGGTACTGGCTTTGTGGGAGCCTAGTCAGTTTGGATGCTCACCTTTCTAGACCTGGATGGAGGGGGGAGGACCTTGGACTTCCCACAGGGCAGGGTACCCTGACTGCTCTTGGGGCTGACGAGGGAGGGGGAGGGGGAGGAAAATGGGAGGAGGGGAGGGGGTAGAAATTTTTAAGTAAAAAAAATAAAATATAATTAAAAAATAAAAAAAAAGAAAACACAGCGCTTTTGAGGATGCTTTTCTGTTATGGAATCAAAAAATGAGTAAAAGACACACTGGGGAAGACTTTCTTGGTAAATTGTAATAACGCACATGCCCACAAGAAAGTGAAAAGAAAGTCCATTTAAGAAACTGCAATATGCCAAGCATGGGTGGAGCACACCTTTAATTCCAGCACTAAGGAGGAAGAGGGAAGCGGATCTCTGTGAGTTCCATGTTAGCCTGGTCTACAAAGTGAGTTCCAGGCCAGAGTTATTACATAGAGAAACCCTGTTTCTCACCCCCCCAAAAAAAAAGAAAGAAGAAAAAAGAAACTGTAGATACTACTGAGTTTTATGAAATAATACATACATAAACAAAATAAATTAACCAGAAGAAATGTTCCTGTGTTCAACAGCTGTGGTGTGGAGGACAGGCTACTAGACACTGTTCTGTTGGTGTCCTGGTTAGGGGATGGCAGTGGGGGTGGGTAGAACTTGTAAAGCTCCTAGGGGAAAATCCTTTGTTGTTTAACATTTCTATAGGAATCCAAGGGTTCCTTTTGTTTTCTCATCATCTCAGAAAGAACTCTGTCATAGTTGTAGCTAGATTAAACTAGGATAAAGGTAACACAGCCTAGCTAGATATGTGGCACTTAAAGGAAGCTTACAGTAATTGTAAAGTTAATGAGATTCACAGCAATAATTCCACAGGTTTTTTTCATGTGCAAATATGGATCTCAGTATGCTTTAAACGTACCTGTATGGGTGAGAAAATGTCTTAAGCAAGGATCACAAATGGAATTAATGGTGATCACTGAGTGATAGGTCTGTGAGTAAAAACTGTTTTCATTAAATCCCCAGAAAATGTCCAGAATGCAGTGAAATAAAATCTATACTGGAAGAAATTATTTGCAAAGGTGCATAAACTCCAAGGCCAGAAGGGGAAAAAATGAGTTCCTAGGCCGCCCCACTAAACCAAGGCTAACTGGAAAAGAAAAGCTCTTTGTCCAAGAGGTAGGGAGCTGGGAGGGAATCTCGGAAGTTGGTAACTTAATCTCAGGCTCCAAGACTTTTTTTTTTTCTCTAAAGCCGCTCTAAGAGGGAAAAAAAAGACTCCACAGCAGGGGATTTTTTTTTTTTCCACAGGCAAAGGGAGGGAGAAGAAGCAAAGAGGCCCACTGCATTAAGAAATGCTGCCATCTAAGGGTCAGAAAGACACCAACATCAGAGAGAGTCCATCTTTTCTGGGGAATTTTCTGCCCCCAACCTATTAAATAAAGATGAGAAAAGCCAACCTACTGAGGTGACTAACCAGACAGACCACGCAGCGAACTCACAACTCACACCTGCCCAAGTAGCTAAACAGTCTATGCCAACAAAGGAAACCTCCCTTAGTTCTGCTCGTGAAACCATAGCAACAGCAAGAGGAAATCCCTACCACATCGGAAGATGCTGTTCTTTGTAGTAGTACTGCTGAATCGGAAGCCTGAGCACAAGTGTCCTGAAAGGCCTTGTTAGTCTCCCTCCAGAAGCAGGACTGCGCCTTCCTTCCAGTGCTGTAGTTCTCTGCTGACCAAGGGATGCAACCGCTGCTGTAGAATGGGACTGCTGATAAGTAGGACCTATTGCCCTGCGCACCACGTGAGATGCATGCCAGTCCCTGGACACACTCCTCCCATTCCGCCCAGCCTTTGATCCTGCTTTTCACGTGGCTGTACTCACTGTCTTCCTTGCAGAGCTCATCCCGCTCATCCCGTTAATCCTAACTGCCCACCGCATGGCCGCATGACACCGCTCAGGCAAGCAATGGAGCCTTGCCTGCTGGGGATCCTTCTCTTCCCCTCTAAAGTCTCCTGGGGACATGCCCTGGGCAACACAGAAGACTGTGCCCTTCAGTACAAGACAGGCACCCTGCTTGCATCTCTCTGCTCCTGTCTTAATTTTAACTCAATCCTCACAGAAGTCAACGGTGGGGGGAGCGCATATTTACTTAAAAGGGAGGGGGACTAAACAGTCCTGTGAGCAAAGAGGTAGGCCTTGACCAGGGCTCAAGAGATCACCCCTTCCAGTCCAAGCTCCATGATCCTCTCCTGCTTTCCTGAAAAAACAAATAACCCAAACAAGCAAAACTTGCTGTTCTCTGGGCAGGTTGTTTCTTCAACCCTGAGAACCAGAAGCTGAGAGTAGCATCAACTAGGCAAGAGAGTGGAAGAGAAGAACCCTTCCACCTACACCCTCCCCCAAGAAAGTTTCTTGCACTTAAACATTTGGAAATCTACTGGTTTCAAGATCTCTAAGCTTTCCTCCTAGTGTCCCAAACATTTTACCCTGTCTCTTTAACCACAGACATCAAGGAGAAACCTAAAATGGGCCAACTCTAGAGATGAACCTTGATGGCAGTTTATATAAGGCAGGCAGTCTGTGACTATGATCTTTCTCAGATTATAAATCTGTATATGGAAATTTTTGGAGTGTTCCTTGAGAATTATTTTAATATTTTTATTTTAATGTTCATTTATTTATTGTTTGTTGTTTGGGGTTTTTTTTGGTGTAAGTGGATATTCATCCCACGGATTTACTTGCCCACTTGCTATGCAAGTGCACTGCCACCGAGAGGTACTCCCAAGTCATGATGCATTCCCTTTAAAACCAATATCACATATGAAATTTTAAAAATTCATTTTCAGAGTATGTAAAAATGTATATGACTAAAATGTATGAAACAGCACTGAATCACAAATAATGTGAAAGACATTTTTAAAAACTAAGACGATAAATTCAAATCTCAGCACAGTAAAATTTTGAAGGTTAGCAGTAATCTCAAAACACAATGTTGCAGATATTGGCAAGTTTTCTTGGTCAGAGGAGTCTTGCAGTATGTGTCCACTTGGCAGAAACCACAGTAGGAACATTGTTTAAACAAGGGCAATGAAGTACTGGAAGTGTTTATTGTAGCGTTATTTTTTTCTTTTTCAGAAACAATTAAGGAACTGTGAATCATGTTGTAGATGATATATATGGCAGACTACTGGAAACTGACTTTTAAGAAAATATACTTATTACCTAGTAGGAAAAAACAACTTCATAATCTAATAGTGAACGATATATTACCACAATTATGGAAAAATGAATGCAATATGCAAAACACATTAAAAAAGGATTACACTTTTTCATTTATTTTCTTCCATATATTCCAAGGTGACTATAATAGAAATGAATCAGAAAGCCCGGCTTGCAATATACTTATGTTACCCCAGAACACAGAAGGCTGAGGCAAAAGAATAAAAACAGATTGAGCTCCACAGACATACCCTATCTAAGAAATAACCAGCAAAACAAGTAAACAAAAGAGATTGCCATGATAAATTAACAGTGAATATGCAAAACAATTTCTTCATCACTTTTGTAAACTCCCACACCCACTGGACAGCATCCGAGGAGCAGTCCCCCTTCTCCATGGAAACAAGTAAGACTGCCACAGGACAGAGAAAGTCAGTGGAGTTCATGTAGGTCCTCTCTCAACACTGACATTCCTTTTGAGATTGAAATGGTAGAAGAGTCATGGTTAGTGAATCTACCACTCCACGCCACATCTTATACTCCTCTCTTCCTTTGATAAAATCATCACTGCTTATGTAAACTGCCAGGAATTCTTTGCCCCTTCAGCTACACTGAAAGAGACAACCATTTTCACAACTACCAGCTCTGCCCTGATAGGTAAAAGTTAAATTTATGTGCATGCATGGGTAGTTTTAATGTCTCAAAATCTGGAGGATCTAGACAGAGTATAAAAACCATGTAATTGTGCTAAATTACAAGTTCAGGGAATATGAGGAATAGACGTATGTTGGAGTCCTGGAGGGTAGTGATTGTAGCAAGTAGTTATGGAAAATCTTAAATGTGCAGTCACTTAGAATTTTTATTTACTTGGAGTTTTTTAAGCATTCTAATGGGGACTTCATCAGGACAGTGGAAAAATTAACAGATTAGGCTAAAAATAAGTGGCAGGGAAGGTAAGAGCAGATGGGACTTTCAGCTCTATACAAAAGAATAAAGCAGTGGAAAATAGATTCAGTACTCTGAGGAAGGCAGAGCAGTAGTTCAGTGGTAGTGTGTTCATTCAGAGCTCCAAGCTCTAAGTTCCATCCCCAGCAGAGAGGTGGGGGTGGGATTAGTACTAATAATTATATATCTAAAGACCAAAAATATAATTTAAAAGGAAAACATATATATATATATATATAATATTGTTACAGTGGGGCTAATTTCTACATTTGCACCAAAATCAATATTATTTTTCAAAATTTATAAATGATGATGAGTACACAAAAGCCAAAGTTCACAGAGAATGGGAATTAACTTTCATGCAGCAGATGCCCATAGAAAAAAATATTGTCAAAAACAAATTTAATTAATATAAAAAGTTGAACTTGTAAAGTCAATGAATATACTTCTAGAAATATAAGAATGTATGAAAATATTCTTTGTAAGTTAAAGAAGCAATATCTTTGAGTAATGTATTAATACATCCTTCTTAATTCAGTTCACTCAAAATTACACAATGATTTCCTACTAGAAGGTAGAAATGGGAATCTCAAGAGATTATACATTTAAGGAGATCTTATCACACCCAGATGGAAATAAATAAATAAAGACCTGGTTTAAAATTCCCTACTACATATGTCATGGCAAACAGCAGAGACAATAATAATATGACATCTAGTAGTGAGGACCCAAGTTAAGAACCTGTTGAGCTATTTGTGCAGGTTATCAACACTGAAGCAGACACTGCCGTCACTACCCCTTATATTTACGGTGACTGTGGCACACAGATCTGGAATCACATTCTATATTATACACTCTTGTAGAACACCTTTTTGTGCTAAATACAAGAAAAGACAAGACACTCTGGGAAGGAATGTAAACCTGGAAACAAATGTAGTTTTAAATTCTAATGTTATACTTATTACTCACATAGTTTAAATAGAAAGAAAAAGCATGTAGGAAACTTGTTTAAACACCACAGGATATTATGAAATGTCACACTGTATTTGTAACAAAATTACCCTGCAGAAATCAAACACTAATTCAAACACACAACGTATCTATTCAGAACACACTGCTAGCCACTTTTTTATGTGCTTAAAAACTGATGGTGAGCAAAAAAGAAACAAACTAGTACAGATCTTGTACTTAGCAACAATATACTTTTAAAATATTTGGTAATGAGATGGGGCTATGGGTTGTTTGTATAATTCATATCAGTTATTAAATAATTTCGTCACACTGAGGAAAATGTTCATGTGACAAATGGCTAAATATGAGATTTTAATGTGACATACAATAATTACATATCAATGGAATTTGGTCTGATTTTCAAAGTTTTTAAGACGCTAAAGCAAAGGCACAAATATGCAGCCTAGTATCTTTAATAGAGCCGTACGCATTAGAAAGCTCTAAGGCAATTACCATGAAATTCAATTAATGGTGATCACTAGGTGATAGGACTGTAAGAAAAAAACTTGTTTTCATTAACACTTTACAGAAATTTTCCAGATGGAAGTGAAACCAAGTCTCCACTGAAAGAACACACGGATAAAGGTCCACAAACCCAGGACAAGCTGGGGACAGAATAAAGCCTTTCAAAGAAGCCAAAACACAAGTCGCTGTAGTGTCTAGGCTGCCCCACAACAGTAAAGCCAACTTAAAAAATAAAGGGATTTGTTCTAAGGCTGTGAATATCAACAAGGTAAAGTCTAGAATTTATTAACTCAATTGCCAGTTCCAGGCAGGCACAAATCCTACTACGGGGAAAGGAAGGGGAGGGGAGGAGAAAGGGAAGACGAGAAGGGAAGAAGGGAAGGGGAAAAAAGCCTTCTTATTTAAAAAGACTCACAGTATTTTTTCAAACACACAGGGCAGAGGAGAAAGGGCTGTATGGCGCAACACTGCCATCTAAGACTTTAAAGAAACAGACAGGCACCCACATCGGAGGATCGTCCATCTTCGGAGGATCATCCATCTTTTCCGCTGCTTTTCTGCCCACAGCCCATAAGATGAAGGCTGGGAAAGACAGGTGGGATGAACAACACACAACGCACTCAAACCTGAGCAAGGGGACTGGAGAACCATTCAAACAAAGGAAGCCTCTCTTAAGTCCCGCCCGCGGAACCATGGCAACAGCAACAGGAAGTCCCTACCACATTGGAAAGATGAGCTCTTCTTAGGGTAGGATTGGCTGGTTCAGAGGCTGCAAGCATATGCTGGGGAGGTTGCTGCCAGTCTGGCTCCGAGTCTCCTGCACTTTCCTTCCAACGCTGTAGTTGCCTGTTGCCTAAGAGACGTGGTTGGTGATGTCCAGAACCTGTTCCCGACAGCCCCCTGCGCCTCACGCTCAGGACGTACACAAGAACATGCTCCTCCCACTCACCCCAGCCTCGAACCCATTTCTGACGCACTCACTGTCCTCCAGGCCCTCACCTATCTGAATCTAACTGCCCACAGCAGCGCCTAAGCGATCGGCCAAGCAATCCACCACTGGGGCTGCATGATCTGTCTCTTTAAGAGGGGCCTCTCATCCTTTGGGGCCTTCTTTCCCTCTTAGGTCACATTTGAGCATCAGGCAACAGCGTGCCTGTAGGACCAATAAAGGATAGGCGCCCTGCTGCGCTCCCAGGCATTGACAAGAAAAAAATCTTAAAAGCCTTCTGAATTATTTTAGCTCTATCCTAACCAAAAAAAAAATCATATTTTGTAACAAAAAGAGGTTTCATTTTTAATGGAACTGTATCCCATCTTTTTAAATTTACTTTTATTTAAAAATAATCTTTTTGTTTTACATACCAAGCCCAGTACCCCCTCCTTCCCTTCCTCCCGCTCCACTCCCCTCCCCCCTCCCCTCACCCTCTTCTCACCCCCACCCCAGCCAATCCTCAGAGAGGGTGAGGCCTCCCAACAAAGTCTGTCACATCACTTGAGGCAGGACCAAGGCCCTCCTCCCTGTATCTAGGCTGAGCAAGGAAGGTAACCCTCCACAGAGAATGGACTCCAAAAAGCCAGCTGTTGCACTAGGGATAAACCCTGGTCCCGCTGCCAGTGTCCCCACAGACTGCCCAAGTCACACAACTGTCATGCACACTCAGAGGGCCTAGTTCAGTCCTATGCAGGCTCCCCAGCTATCAGTCTAGAGTCAGTGAGTGCCCACTGTTTCTGTGGGTTTCCCCCATCATGATCTTGACCCCTTAGCTCATATTATCGCCCCTCCCTCTCTTTGACTGAACCCTGGGAGTTAGGCCCAGTGCTTAGCTGTGGATCTCTGCATCTGCTTCCATCAGTTACTGAATGAAGGTTCTATGGTGACGATTAAGGTAGTCATGAATCTGATTACAGGGGAAGGCCAGCTCAGGCACCCTCTCCACTATTGCTTGGTGTCTTAGCTGGGGTCATCCTTGTGGATTCCCGGGAATTTCCCTAGTGCCAGGTTTCTCCCTAACCCCATACTGAATCCCTCTATCAAGATATCTCTTTCCTTGCTCTCCCTCTCTGTCCCTCTTGCAACTGGACAATCCCATCCTGGTCCTCCATGCTCTCCTCCCCCTCCCTTTCTCCCCCCACCCCCCCCCATGCTCCCAATTTACTCAGATTTTATCTATTTCCCCTTTCTAGGGGGAATCCATGCATGTCTCTCTTTGGTCCTCCTTGCTACCTAGCTTATCAGGGAATGTGAACTGTAGGCTGTACCCCATCTTTTAATGACAGTAGGTTTGCCATAAAGACAGATTGGCAGTTCTTTATTTTTCATAGGGTCTCCTGATGGGCCAGGACCTAAAAGAATTTTGCTTCCACCTGAGTTTTATCATTTCCTTAAAGTACTGTCCCTTTGTTTTCTGGGCATGCTGTTTCCTCAAGTGGAAGAATGAGAAGCCAGAGAAGCCAGCAACAGGCAAAGAGGTGATAAGAAAGGCCCTGCTTCTGCTATAGTTCTGCTATGCACAGCACTTTCCCCTCTCCTGGGAGTTTCTAACTCTTAGAATTTAAAATCCATTGGTCTACATGATCTCTGAGTTTTCCTTTCTATTTAGTATCCCAGACAGACAGAAAAATAAGACGAGAAATAGGAAATTACAAAAATGAGTAAACCTTGTCATCCTGACAAGTACCAGACACCCAAAAATAACCTCCAAGTTTAGGGCTACATCAATGACAAGCTTTTGAATTAAGAGAAATTTTCACTTTGAAGATATTTTTAGTGCCCTACTGTGTCCTACCTAAACAGTATGGAGTTGCATGGACAACAACAGCACGGAAAACTACTATCCCATAGACATTTGAGTCCTAGTTCAAGTGAGGTTGGTTTATTTTTTTACAAGCTAACTTTTTCAAATAGTAAGCTCATCATATTTTTCCCAGGATGTAGTTCCCAATGGCAATGTAGGTTGTGTTATTTTGTTATATCACCCTTTCTGATTTCAAGGTGCATGAGAAACACTTTACTTCTAAAACCATGACCCCAAAACTTGTGGTCTGTTAGAGCTAATCATGTAAGATTTGAGTATACACTTCTAAGAATCAAAGTCTAAAAAGTTCCAGTTGCAAGTGTTAGTTAGAACCTAGGCCACAGCAGACCACCTACTCTCAATAAGCCAATTAAATAAACAAAGTAACAGTACAAAGTGGAAAGATTTGTGATGTGGAATTCCTCTCTGTGTGCTGGTGAGTATGTTTTATTAGCATTGGTTAATAAAGAAGCTGCTTTGGGCCTATGGCAGCACAGAATAGAGCAAGGCAGAAATTCCAAGCAGAGATAGAGGAGAAAAGATAGTGGAATCAGGGAGACACCATGTAGCTGCCAAAGGAGACAGACAACCTAGAACCTTACAGGTAAATCACAAGCCTCATGGTAAAATACAAAATAATAGGAATGGGTTAATGTAAGATATAAAGAGTTAGTTAATAAGGAGCCTGAGCTAATAGGTCGAACAGTGTTTTAATTAATACAGTTTCTGTGTGACTATTTCAGGTCAGGGCAGCCAGGAACGAACAAGCAGCCTCTGCCTACAGATTTGTTTACTGTATATAGCCATAGTAGGCAGAGGAGCACAGAACTCCAGTGATCTGTCCCCAAGTCCATTTTCTAGTACACAGAAGTGGCAATTGGGTTTAAACAAAGAGCCAAAAGTATGCAGAACTAAGCTGTTTCTGGTCAAGGTGTGGTCCCAGCCATCATTGTATTTTAGACTCCAGTATCTTACAAGGTAGTTTGACAAGGTATTAGAACTGTGTGCAATCTCTACAAGAGAAAGCATCTCCCTCTGGCTGGTATAAGGTTTCAGTATTCCCCCAAGATGAAATTCCTGGGGAAACTTCCAGTTCCTTGAAGTCCATTGTTAAACAGATAGCCAACAGAGGAAATTTAAGTATCTCTTTAGGATATCTTCACTCCTGCCTGGACACAAGGAAATACCAGATTGTATGGTCAAGAACAGGACTTGCTATTTCCAAGAAAGAAAGCATATGTACTCTATCCTTGCCTGTAATCTTAGTGTAAAGGGATTTTTCACATGTATCCTAAGCAAGGCATCACAAGGTAAATAACAAACAAATGACTCAAATCAGACAATTTTTGTGAACCAGGGTCTCAAGTAGATCATGCTGACCTCCAACTAGCTACATAAATGAGACTACCTTGAACCCCTGATCCTCCTGCCTCTACCTCCTAAATGCTAGGATTACAGATATATACCCCCATGCCCAGCTCTGACTCAAATGTAAATTGCCTATTCCACTGATATACACAAAGACAACAAGGGGGTTAGACAACTTCAAAGCTGAGGCAAGATGGTAGTGTATCTAGGACCGGGAATAGAGTTTGTGACTGTATTCCACCCCAGGTTCCAAAACTCCTGGTTTCTATGAACTGTTTTCCACTAACTTTTAAAATTTACTTATGGGGTTATTTTTCTTTTTTGTTTTTACTCCTTTGTTTTTACTTTTTGCTGAACTGAGGATTGAACTCAGAGCCTTGCAAGTGATAAGTATATGCTCCAATACTGAATATATAGTTCTGACCACAAAGTACTCTTTTATTTTTTTAATTTTTATTTACTTATATTTTATGTCGGAGTGATCTGCATGTACACCTACATTCCACCAGAAGAGGGCATCAGGTCCTATTATAGATGGTTATGAGCCACCATGTGGGTACTGAAAATTGAACTCAGGACCTCTGAAAGAACAGTCAGTGCTCTCAGCCCCTGAGTCATTTCTCCAGCCCCAAAGTACTCATTTTAACTTATTAGTATCTTATATGAAATCTCATAAGCTCAATTTTATATAAAAAGTATGAAAAATAAATGCATGGGTCTTAAATGAAAATATAGACCTTTGATGTAATTTAAGAGAACTTATTTTAAAGCAAAAATAATATAACAGAATCTGAATTTAATAACAAAAAGGTCAGCAATAATCTCAAGGTACAGTAATGCAGACACCTGATAAATGTTCTCAAATGAGTTTTGCAAAATGTATCTCTAGCAGTCGCAGTAGGAACCAAGATATTCTAAAGAGAGACATCCATGCCCCTGCCTTGGGCTATCAAACTACCGACACAACGGACCCAAAGAAATAAAAATTTACCCTAAGAGTCCCATTCTGGGAAGGAAAAGACTGGACTCAGGTGCCAGCCAGAGGGGAGCTTGTCTCCTGGGAAAAGATTTCACACACTGCTGACAACTACATGGCTGATTTTGCAGGGCTGTAATGTGTCAGTTGATAGGCAGGATCACAGCCTGACCAGCACTGCTTAGGCGTAGCTAAGTCTCACCCTCTACTGAATCCTAAACCAGATATTAGGACCCCTGAAATGGGGGTAGCCGGACCTCTTTGTTTGTTCTTCTTCCCAGTGGGGCCACACTGAAATCTCCTTTTTCTGCTCTTAGCTATTACCCATCTCTCTAACTGGCTTATTGATGATGACTGGATGGCAGAGCCTATCTTTTCAGGGATGCTGGGACCAGGCTGCTGAAACCCAGCAACTCAAGAAACATGTCAATTTGTAGAAATCAACATGAGAATTATCATATCAAATGTCGACAAGGATTTATTAACAATATTTGTTGTACTAGAAATAATATGTCTTCTGAGTGAGAAATCACTCTGCACACTGAACATTTTAATTATACAAATTGCATAATTAAAAAATTAATGAAGAAGAATGTTCTTTCTAGTACTTATCCAGCTCTAGGTAATGTTCAAAGAGGACACAGCCAAAAACAGAAAATTTCACTAGCTTATGTCCACTTCACATGCTGTCACATGTACATACATATGCTGTCATCCTTAAATCACTTTTAGATCCCAGCCCAGATATTTAAAAAGAGACAGGAGACTGACCAAGCCTGACCACTTGGGCAGTTGGGAGTGTTACCTATCATATATGTTGCCAGAATTCTTTCTTAAGTACACCTGTGTTGTTCTTTTCGCTTAGTTGTTACTGAGTTCATCTTGCCCACCTGGTAGAATTATGCTTTTCCTGAAAAGTGCACAGAGGACTTAGTGGTGTTTGTGATCCTGCACTGCCACCTAGAGTTGTCCCTTAGAGGCATATTCTTTGATAAATAGCTGGTTTTAAGTCAGGGTTGTTTCATTTTGTTACAGAAATGAAGCCTAATTGAAGGTCAATCTTGGTGAGCAAATGCAATCCAAAATGACTCTGAGATTCCATCTTGCACCTGTTAGAATGACTAAGATCAAAAACACTAATGATAGCTTATGCTAGAAAAGATGTGTAGTATGGGGAACACTCTTCCATTGCATTCCATGGTAGGAGTGCAAACTTGTACAACCACTGTGGAAATCAGTATGGCAGTTTCTTAGAAAATTGGGAATCTATCTACCTCAAGACCCAGCTATGCCTCTCTTGAGCATATACCCAAAGGATGCTCAGTCATACCACAGGGACACTTACTCAATTATGTTGAAATAGCCAGAACCTGGAAACAACCTAGATGTACTTCAACCAAAGAATGGATAAAGAAAATGCAGTACATTTACACAACTGAGTGTTACTCAGCTGTTAAAAACAACAACATCATGAAATTTGCAGGCAAAGAGATGGAACTAGAAAAAAATTATCCTAAATGAGGTAACTCAGACCAGGAAAGCTAAACATGGTATGTACTCACTTATAAAATGGCTATTAGCTGTAAAATAGAGGATAACCATGCTACAATTCACAGACCCAGAGAGGCTAGAGAACAAGGAGGGCTCAAAGAGGAACTCAGGAAATCCCTCAGAAAAGGAAATAGAATAGATCTCATGGGTATACTTGGGGTGGGTGGGGTGGGAACATGGGGAATCAGATTGGGGGCATGGATGGAGGGGAAAGTATTGAAAGAAATGACTGCAAAGGGGGTGTATTTCAGGGTCAGACAGAAACCTGATGCAAAGGAAACACCCAGGAATTTACAAGGTTAACCTCAGCTAAGACTCCTAGAAATAGTAGACAGGTAGCCTGAACTGGCCATCTCCTGTGACCAGGCAAGACTTCCAGTGGAGAGACTGGGACACCAAGCCAGACACACAACCTGCAACCTATAGTTTGTCCTGCCTACAGGATGTGCTGGGGTAAGGGTGACACAGAGATTATGGGAGTGCCCAACCAATGACTGGTCCAGTCTCAGACCCATGCCACAAGAGTCAGCCCACCCCTGACACTGCCTGGAGTGCCAAGACCCAGAGACTGAGTGTCCCAGAGACCTAGGATAAAACTAAACACGATTGGGGAAAAAAATCAACACAGTGATGCCTAACAGTATTCTGCTATACTCATAGATTGGTGTGTAGCCCAATTGTCTTCAGAGAGGCTTCACACAGCAACTGATAGAAACAGATGCAGAGACCCACAGTCAAACATTAGGCTGAACTCAAAGAATCCTGCGGAAGAGGGAGAGGAAGGATTGTATGAGCCAGAGGGGTCAAGGATACCACAAGAAACCCACAGAAACAACTAACTTGGGTTCATAGAAGCTAACAGAAGTCTGAACCAATAACCAGTGAGGCTACGTGGGACCAATCTAAACCCTCTACATATATGTGACAGCTGTGTAGATTCATCTACTTGTGGGATTCCTAACAGTGAGAGCAGGGGCTGTCTCTAACTCTTTTGCTGGCTCTTAGGACCCTACTCGTCACATTGGGTTACCTTGCCCAGACTTAATACATGGGGAGGTATTTAGTCTTACTGCAACTTGATGTGTCATGCTTTGTTGATACTCACGGGAGGCCTGCCCTTTTCTGAACAGAAAGTGAGGAGTGCATGGAGGGGGTAGAAGGGAGGTGGTGGGAGAGAATGGGAATAAAGAAGGGAGGGATATAAAATAAATAAATTATATAGCATCAACTTTACTACTTCAAGTTTCTGCTACACCAGTAGCATAATTTTTTCTATTTTAGAAACAATGGAGGAAATTTTAAGCATTTTATGGTAGATACAGATATGTTGAACTATTGGGATTCTGGGTTTAAACAAAATATACTGAATTACCTAATAATAAACTAAACAACTTCAGAATTCAGCATGGAGCAATATATTATCTCAAATACAGAAAAATTAATGTGATGTAAGTGGGACCTCTTAAAAGAGATGTGTGAGTAGCTGAGCCACAGTTATTTTTCCTTTCTATCTTGTCTATGTATTCCAAAATGACTACAAAAGAAATTAACTATTGGACTGGACTCGATGGCAAAAGCTCAAAATTACAGCTCTAGAGAAACTATCAGGGTAATCAGACTTCCAGTCCAACTTGCCTGCATAGTCAGACCTTTCAAAATAATATACCAAAAGAGATAAAATGCCATTTTAGAGCAAGAGATTAATGATGGAGTACAGGTATAAGAAAATGGTTTCAGCAGACTTTGTAAACTCCTACAGACTCAAGGGGGCAGTTAGGCCTCTTCATGATAACAATGAAGTCAATGGACATGAAAAAGAGGTAGAATTTATGCTGGTCTCTGCAAAACTGATAACCCCTTTAATGTGGAAACGATAGGACAACTGGTGAATGGAGCCAGCCAAGAATTCCATTGTTAATGAATACAAAAGGATTCCCAATGGTTAAAATAAGCAAAACCAAAATGTAAGAGTGAAGAAAGACTTATTACCTGCAACATGCAGTGGGAGCACAAGGGCTATTTTCAGAGCATTGCTCTCCTGGGAACAAAGAAGCATGGTGACTTTATTCAGGGATTCTATACATGTCCCTATAGGGTTGGATCCATTCCTAAGAATGTTCAGCTTAAAGTCATAGAGCACATATCTAAAAGAGATTAAAGAGATGAGCAGGAATGCTTCTCTCTGGGCAGGCTCAGCTTATATCATAACGTTCTAGCTGAAAATAAATGAAAGAACACCTTGAAAGAACATTACTACAGAAGTCTGCCCCGAAAGGTGCCAGCCTCACTTGGAGGCTAAAGCATCAGCTTTTTCTCTTCCTCCCTCTCACACCCACCTCTTTCTTGGACAGTAGCAGAATCTCTTCCTTGCTCTCAGCATCCCACCCCCAGCAACTCTTGGACTTTCCACCTACTCCGATAAAGAGGACAATTTCTACAGCTGTCACTCTGCTTTCCTCATGGGGGGAGGATTTAAAATAATGTGATGGAGGAAGGTCATTGGTTAAATAAAAAGAAACTGCTTGGCCCTCATTGGTTAGAAGATAGGTGGGAGGAGTGAACAGAACAGAACACTGGGAGGAAGAGGAAGTGAGCTCAGACTCCACAGCTCTCCTCTCGGGAGCAGACGCCTCAGAGAGCCGCCATGCTCCCAGCTCCTGGGCAGAGGCACGCTATGAAGCTCCGACCCAGGATGGACAGAGGCTGGAATCTTCCCGGTAAGCGCACGTAGGGGCGCTACACAGATGATTAGAAATGGGCTAAATTAATATGTGAGAATTAGCCTAGAAGAGGCTAGTTAGAAATGGGCCAAGCAGTGATTAAATGAATACAGTTTGTGTGTTGTTATTTCGGGCATAAGCTGGCCAGGCAGCCGGGGTGCTGGGGATGCAGCCCCGCTGCCCTTATTACTACAATAATGTACATGTTCAAGGAGCTTATTTATCAATTGAGATTATAGGACAAGGTCTAACTGGGCTATATTACCATAAATTCAATGATTATAAGGAAAATAAATATTAAGAGTCCAGGGCTAGAGAGATAGCTCAGTGTTAAAAGCACTTGTTGGTCTTCCAAAGGACTCAGTTTCAGTACCTAGTACCCATAGGAAGTGCCCCACAGTTGTTCATAACGCCAGTTCTATGAGATTCAATACCCTCTTCTTGCTTCTAGAGGAACTGCATGCACAAGGTTCACATACATTCAGGCACACACATTTACACATAAATAATACACATTTTTAAGAGTCCCGGAAGTATTCACCTTCACAGTTAGTTTAGAAAAATAGCTGGGCTGGGCAATGGTGGCAAGAGCCTGTAATTCCATCACTCAGGAGGCAGAGGCAGGTGGATCTCTGTGAGGTCGAGGCCAGTCTGGTCTATAGAACAATTTCCAGGACAGTCAGGGCTATAACACAGAGAAACCCTGCCTTGAAAAAAAAAAGAAAAAAAAGAGAAGAAAAAAGAGAACTGGGAGCTGTATGGAGGCCGAAAAATGCAGGCCCATTTTCACCTTGACTGACTGCCAGAGAGTCTGGGGACTAACAGGCTTAATGGCACCTTCTAACTCAGGAGGTAACTGCCTAGCCCTTTTGAAGTTAAGATAGCTCTGTGCCATCCTGATGGTGGGTGTTCAGGATATGCAAATGTACTTCAGCTCCTTCCATTGTAACTATGAGGTCACCTGGGGAAGAGCTATCTTTAGTGTACTTGACTCAGTAAGCATAACTTGGGGTACCTTGTATAACCTAGTCAACAGAATGCTGTTGATTGGCTCTCTCAGAGTTGACTGTATGAGTTAAATCTTTTGTGTCATAGTAATGAAGTCTTTTGTTACCTTCTCCCACAGTTTACATTGGGTATAAAAGCTGTGGAAAAATAAACCCCGGTGAATCCTGGGTCTGATTGATTCCTGAAATACCCTCCCAATACTGTCTCGTGTTTTCTGTCTTATTATTTTTATGTGTCTTCATATAATTTTTCTATTCCTATGTCCCTACTCATGTTACCCTACTCAAGAGGTGATTTTGTCAAGGCCAGTCCTCTACATATGGCGCCGCTGACTGGCAAACCCCCAAAAGCACAGAAGTGTGGCCAGGCGTACAAGGGAGGTGGTGAGGAACCCTGTGAAAAAATTGACCACAGGTGGCAAGGTGAGTAATGAGCACTCAAATAAATAGAAGATAATAAAAAAGGAATGAGAAAGGCAGGGGGAAAATCGGGAGTAAAACTGTAAATAGTTGTAAATATGGGACAAGGAAATAGTATTCAACTATCTATACAGTTGCTTGGATGTATTTTGATAGCTAGAGGAGCTGAAGTGGAGCAGAAACAAAGGCAGAGATATTGAGAGTTCGCCTGTGCTGGCAGCTTATCCGCTGCAGCCTTCGGGTGGCTCCGGGTGTCAAGGAGGTCAAAGTGAGGTCCCACCTTCCCCTGCAAGATTTGTTCACTGAGCAACAGCCTCTGTAGCTGCTAAACAAGTAGAAGAGCAAAGGGAATGTGGGACACAAAAATGGCCTGGGTTACCGCTGAGACTGGGATAGTCCACACAAGCGCGCTGTAGCCAGCAGAGTCTGGCCTGGGCTGTGCAGTGGGGCCAGGAAAGACAGAAAAGTTTAAAGGCTACCTTTACCTCCAGCACCCAGGGTCAGTCAATAGAAATGCTCAGAAGCTATATGAACCATGAGCCAAGGAGCCTTTATGGATAAATCTATGGCTTTAAACAGAGGAAAGGATTCAGGAATTCTCCTAATTTCATGGTCACAAGATTTAAAATAAAAAAGCAAGGATAGTAAGAATCGGCACTGCTATACCCACCTGAGCTTGTGATATCACACTGCAGTCTCAGAGCCGCTACAATGGGGACACCTGAGCACCTGTAAATTTATTAGCTGCCTATAACAATGGCCTCTGTTGGCACTTTTAAATGGGCCCTGCCCAGGCAGAGCAGGCAATGAGGGAACCAATGAGTAGATCCAAGTACCCAGGCGGGACAGCCAAGCAGCAGACAGAGCATGGCTTCCCCCACACACACCTGCAGCTTGAGGCCCAGCTTCAACTAGCAAGCCTAGCCTGACCTTACAGTCAAGTTGCAAAAAAGTAGCCTCAGGGAACTGCAGCTTCAGGCCAGTCAAGTGGTTGTGAAAATATAAATAAGCAAGTTAAATATGCTTTCTTTTTTCTGTTGTACGTTTTTTGCTTGTTTGTAAAAAATCTGGTGTTCATAAATGTATGGATTGCTATCAGTTCCATTGGTCCTCCTGTCTGTTCTTATGCCAATACCAGGCTGTTTTCAGTACCTGTAGCTCTGAATTTGAAGTCAGGGATTATGATGCCTCCAGAAGTTCCTTTATTGTACAGGATTGTTTTGGCTATCCTAAATATTTTGGTTCTCCATAAAAAGTTAAGTGTTCTTCTTCCGAGGTCTGTGAACAATTTTGCTGAAATTCTGATGGGCATTGCATTAAACCTGTAGATTGCTTTTGGTGAGATTGTCATTTTTACTATGTTAATTCCACCTACCCAAGAGCAAGGGAGATCTTTCCATTTTCTGGTGTCTTCTTCAATTTCTTTCTTCAAAGATTTAAAGTTCTTGTCATACAGGTCTTCCACTTGTTTGGTTAGAGTTACTCCAAGATATTTTATGTTATTTGTGGCTACTGTGAAGGGTGCTGTTTCTCTGATTTCTTTCTCAGCCCATTTATCATCCGTGTAAAGAGGACCATTTAGGTTGTTTCCAGATTCTGGCTATGAAAAATAATTCTGCCATGAACATAACTGAGCACATGTCCTTGTGGTATGATTGGCATTCCTTGTGTATATACCCAATGTTTAAGTTGGGGGCCTTACCCCAGCCCCTGGCATTCATCCCAGCACCCTGGCCTGGGAGTTGCATTGGTCTGGACTCCAAATCCAGCATGTCAGGGGACAGGACCCCTCCCACGGGGTATTTAAGTGGGCACCCAGAGGAGGAATACGTGGTCCCGGGTTTTGCATGTGCTCCTAGGTATTCTGTCTCCCCTGCCATGCTCTCGACCACCCCAGAGTGCTGCATTTAATTCATGGGCATTTTAATTCAGTTTAATTTGGCTTGATTGAATTTCTGTGTGCCAGTGGAGACAATCACAGACCCTCAGTATTTACTTATCAGCTAGGGACGACTCCAGGCCTGAATTCCAGCAGACCTGACACGTGTGCCCCCCCCCCCCCCCCCCCCCCGCTTCTTGCCCGTTTGCTATGTAACAGCTTCAGAGAAAATAATAAACGGCGGCTGATCAGAAATACTGGCTTGCTGTAGTTTCTCGTGTCTCTTGCTCTTCCATTCCTCTCCCCTAGGTTTATCAGGGACCCCTGTTCGTATCCCACTGGCCAGGATACCACCAGGCAAGATTGCAGGATCGGCTCCAGGTAAGTTCATTTTTCGGGTTCTCTGATGAAGCCGCGGCCCCGCGCCAGAAACCTTAACATGTGGCAAAAGTCAGACACTTTCGCTGAGGTGAATTATGATTGATCCAGGACACTGGTCATTCAATTTTAACAGCCCTGTCTTTGGCTCAAGAATTGTTTTGGTGGGGGCTGGAGAGATGGCTCAGTGGTTAAGAGCATTGCCTGCTCTTCCAAAGGTCCTGAGTTCAATTCCCGGCAACCACATGGTGGCTCACAACCATCTGTAAAGAGGTCTGCAGGCATACACACAGACAGAATATTGTATACATAATAAATAAAATAAAATAAATATTTAAAAAAAGAAAGAAAAAAAAGAATTGTTTTGGTGGACACGCTGTGACACACTTGAGTCACTCAGGCATGTACTTCAAAGGGTTTCTTGCAATTTCAAGCTGATTCTAAATGCCCTTTGGCAGCCTTTTTTACAAAAAATCCTTTAAAATTGGGACTACCTAACCTAAATTACCAATGCTCCAAAAGCCCGTTTTTAAAAAATGCATGCTCTCGTCCCCCTATATCTGCCTCTCTCTGTTGATTCATTGTCAGCATTTTGCTCCCTCCCCCCCCACACACACACTTCTGCCCCTCTGAAGCCTCCGAAGCACTCTGCCACTGTGCACCCGGAAGATCTACAGCCTGCAGAGATCCAATGCCATGCACCTAAAAGCACAGCAAGTTTGAAGATCTAAAGCTTGCAGGGCTCCACCACTGCGAGGCCAAAAGGAGCAGCCAGTTCCCCACCAGCACTTTGTCCTAACCCCCTCCACTTCCGCCCCTCTGTAGCCTATGAGGCTCTAATATTAGCCACATGCCCAGAAAAATGGCCAATCCCCTATTAGCACCTTCTCCTGACCCTACTTCCCATCCACATCACTCCAGCACCACAGCACGCTCAAAAGAGCAGCCAGCTCCCATTCCGGATGTGGGGATCTAAACCTGCCTCCTTTTTCATTGGCTAAGGACAATAAAGATGAGGCCTGTTCATGGAGCTGCACTTGCCCATCAGTTTCACTAGCCTGCATCAACACAGGTCCTTATCTGGGCCCCTCCCCGTCTAGCTGTTTTGATTCTCTCTACAAAGGATCCATTTTTCTTTGTTCCCTTGTCCTTCCACTTTAAAACTGTATAAATGGTTCGTCCTTATGTTTCTGTTCCCTCTTGCAGAATTTGCTGGTCTGGTCCTCAATGGGATCGCCTCTGTGCTTTTCTGCTTTTGCCCCCTGCCTATGTGTGTAACTTTATAAATGTTTCTATGTGATGTGTGTTCATTTTAAGATTCTTTGATTTACTAAAATACTCCTTTTAATATTCTTGTATCTACTAGCATTAATAAATAAATTATAATTAATTGGATAAATCTAAATTTAGCTTATACGCCCAGTTTAAAATAACAAGGTACGAGTCGGTGGCTACAGGGCTAGACAGCTGGAAGTCCCACTCTCTGGAATCTTCCAGGGGGGCAGGATCCAGCCCCTCCCCCCAATTCCCTAAGCTTTTCTGGCCATCCAGCAGGGTGTGTTCCTGCTGTTGGCTTTCATTACCCCATCCCACCCTGCCCCCAAGCCCGTCTGTGAGGTCCTTGGAACCCCCATCACAGCCTGCTTCAAGGCTGAGGGGACCAAAGAGCCAACGGGGAGTTTTCCTGCCTCTGGGCCTTCTTTCTCCCATCCCACCCTGAACCCCAAGCCCACCTTTGCATCTGCAAGGTCCTTGGAACTCTCCAAGAGACCCTGCTCCCATGCTGAGGGGAGCAGAGAGATGAGTCAGTGGCCACACAGCTAGACAGCTGGAAGTCCCACTCTCTGGGACCTTCCCAGGGGAAAAGATTCCAGCCCTCCCCCTAATTCTCTAAGCTTCTCTGGCCATCCAGCGAGGTGTGTTCCTGCTACTGGCTTTCTTTGCCCCATCTCACCCTGCCCCCAAGCCTGCCCTTTTGTCTAGAGAGTCCTTAGAACCCTGAAACACAGCCTGCATCAGTGCTGAGAGGATCTGAGAGGTGACTCAGTGCAACAAGCCTGGACAGCAGACACCCCAATTTCCATGACCTTACCAGTAGGCCAGAACATAGGGGCCACTCCATAACTCCCTAGCTTTTCTAGGGAGTGCCCCGCTGCTGGGGTTTCAGCCAACCCACACTGTCCCCAAGCCAGCTTTCACCTGTGAGGTTCTTGGAATCCTCAAACACAGCCTGCTCCAGTGCTGAGGGGACCTATGAAAAGGCAGACCAAGAAAAACTCCGAAGTACTCAGTCAGCCACAGCAAAGATTGGTCAAGACGCTAGGCTCTGCTGGCCACATTTGAAGGAAGACATGGGTAGGTGACAATGCAAGAATTCCTCCAACATCCTGAAATGCAACATGGTAACTCCAGAATCCAGCGAACATGCAAGAAGAAGACTTGAACATTCTAACACTGAAGAAGTAGAAGAAAAGGACTTTAAACATAACCTTATGAAAATGATGGAGACCTTTAAACAGGAAGTGAAAAACTCCCTTAGAAATGGAAGAGAAGACACACAAAAAGAATAAATTAATAAATCCCCCAAAGATACCCAAGAAAACCAAGAAAAATCAATCAAACGGGTAAAGGAAACAGCTCAAGACATAAAGACAGAAATGGAGGTAATAAAGAAAACACAAACTGAGGGAAGGCTGGATATGGAAAATCTGGGTAAACTAACAGAAACTACAGAGACAAGTATAACCAACAGAACACAAAAGATAGAAGAAAGACTCTCAGGTGCTGAAGATACTATAGAAAAAATACATGCACTAATCAAAGGAAACATCAAATCAAACAAATTCATAACACAAAACATCCAGGAAATCAGGGACAGCATGAAAAGCCCAAACATAAGAATAACAGGGATAGGGGCTGGAGAGATGGCTCAGTGGTTAAGAGCACCGCCTACTCTTCCAAAGGTCCTGAGTTCAATTCCCAGCAACCACATGGTGGCTCACAACCATCTGCAATGAGATCTGGTGCCCTCTTCTGGCCTGCAGGCAGAGTACGGAGAATACTGTATACATAATAAATAAATAAATCTTGAAAAGAAAAAAAAATTTAAAAAAAGAATAACAGGGGTAGAAGGAGAAGAATTACAGCTCAAAGGCCCCAAAAATATATTCAACAAAATTATAGAAGAAAACTTTCCCAAACTAAGGAAGGCTATTCCTATGAAGGTACAAGACACTTACAGAACACCAAACAGTCTGGATCAAAAAAAAATCCCCTCACCATATAATAATCAAAACACAAACATACAGAATAAAGAATTTAAAGAACTGCAAAAGAAAAAGGTCAAGTAAACCTATAAGAATTATACCTGACTTTTCAATGGGAAACCATGAAAGCCAGAGGGTCTTGGATAGATGTGCTGCCGACAATAAGAGACAATGCAAACAAGTCCAGACTACTATACACAGCAAAGGTTTCTTTCACCATTGAAGGAGAAAACAATATATTCCATGAAAAACAGATTTAAACAATACATATCCACACAACAGCCTTACAGAAAGTACTAGAAAGAAAACCTCAAACCAAGGAAGCCAACAATACTCACAATAGCACAGACATCTAATAACCCTCCACCAAGACAACTCAAAGAAAAGAAACACACAAAAACTACCACCAAAAATAACCAGAGTTAACAACCACTGGTCAATAATATCACTTAAAATCAATGGACTCAATTCACCTATAAAAAAACACAGGTTAAGAGAATAGATACAAAAACAGAATCCATCATTCTGCTGTTTACAAGAAACACAACTTAACCTCAAAGGAAGACACTACCTCAGAGAAAAGGGCTGAGAAAAGGTTTTCCAATAAAGCAAACCTAAGAAACAAACAGGTGTGGCTATCCTATAATCTACAAAAATTGATTTCAAACTAAAATCAATCAAAAGAGATAGAGAAGGACACTTTATACAAATAACAGGAAGAATTCATCAAGATGAAGTCTCAATCCTGAATATCTATGTCCCTAATATAAAAGTACCCCAAAACAGTTCCTGCTCCTGCACTGAGGCTATCCACCCAGAGGGGTGAGTGTGTGTCCACCCAGCCGGAGGGGAGTGCAGGGCACCTCCAGCTCCTGCTGCAGGGGCTTCTTGATTTCACAGGACCCTCCACTCCCCTCAAGTTCGCACTTTTGCCTGTGGGGTCCTTGGACCTCCAGGAATCCCTGGTCCCTGTGATGAAGACAACCATGCAGGCCGGTCCTTGGCCCAGAAAGAGTTTCTCCTCCTGCACTGAGGAGATCCACCCAGAGTCAGTCACAGCATAGATTGGACCAAGATGCCAAGACTCTCCTGGCTGCATTTGAAGGAAGAGATGGGCAGGCGCCAATGCAAGAATTCTTCCAACAACCTGAAAGGCAACATGACAACACCAGAATCCAGAGATCACGCAACAAAAAGACTTGAAAACCCTATTCCAGAAGAAGTAGAAGAAATCTACTTTAAACATAACATTATACAAATAATAGAGGCTTTAAACAGGATGCGAAAAACTTCTGTAAAGAAATGGAGAAGACAAACAAAAAGGTAGAAGAAATGAGCAAATCTCTCAAAGATAATGTTGTGCTTTCCTGTCGCTTTAAGGGACAAGCCACGCCCACTCCCATTACCTCTGACCTGCCCTCCGCCATCTTGCCCCTTCCTTTTCTGCTTCCTTGGCGTGTGCACACATTCTCTCTGTCTCTCTCTCCTTTTATCTCTTTTCTCTCCATTCATCTCTTCTCTCTCTCCCTCTCTTCCTCAATAAATGCATTTATGGCTACTTTCTGTGTCCATGGGTCTGCTCACAACCACTGCGCATTGGGAATTCTGCCGCGTGGCCTCCCACTGATGGGAACTTTGCCACGGCTCAGGTGCCGGACCCTGGAGCCAGCGCCCAGCACCGCTGGGGACCCGCCTGAGCTTGCTGCTGCTCCGTGAGCCCGCCAGGCGGGGGGAACCCCCATATTTTAAGAATAACAGATACCCAAGAAAACAAAGATAAAGCAACCAAACAGGTAATGGAAACAGTTCAAGACTTGAAGAATGAAATGGAGGAAATGAAGGAAACAGAACCGAAGGGAAGACTGTAGATGAAAAATCTGGGTAACATATGAAGGTAAACCTATCAGACTTACACCTGGCTTCTCTATGGAAACCATGAAAGCCAGAAGGTCTTGGATAGATGTGCTGAAGAAATTAGGAGACCATGGATACAAGCCCAGACTACTATATACAGCAAAGCCTGCATTCACCATCGATGAAAAAACAAGATATTCCAGGACAAAAACAGATTTGAAAAATACATAGCCACAAACGCAGACTGAGAGAAAATACTGGAAGAAAAACCACAAACCAAGGAAGCTAATAACACCCATAATAACACAAGCATCTAAGAACCCTCCACCAGCACAACTCAAAGAAGGGAAAAACACACACACACTACCACCAGAAAAAATAACCAGAGTTAGCAACCACTGGTCAATAATATCACTTAAAATCAATGTACTCAATTCACCTTTTAAAAAGGCACAAACTAAGAGAATGGATATGAAAACAGGATCCAACAATATGCTGTTTACAATAAACACACCTCAACCTCAAAGGCAGACACTGCCTCAGAGTAAAGGGTTAGTAAAAGATTTTCCAATCAAATGGACCAAAGAAAAAAGTGGGTGTGACTATATTAATATCTAAGAAAATTAATTTCAACCTAATATCAATCAAAAGAGATGAAGGACACTTTATTCTCATAACAAGAACAATTCATCAGGAGGAAGTCTCAACCCTGAATATCTATGCCCATAATATAAAAGTACCCACATATGTAGAAGAAACATTACTTGAACTCAAAGCATACATCAATCCCCATACTCTAATAGTAGGAGATTTTAACAGTCCTCTCTCACCAATGGACAGGTCAACCAAACATAAACTTTAACAGAGAAATAAGAGAATTAGCAGATGTAATGAACCAAATGAACTTAACAGCCAAACATTCTAGCCAAACAGAAAAGAATATACCTTCTTCTCAGCATCCCATGGAACCTTCTCAAAAATTAATCACATAATTGGTAACAAAGCAAACAAGCAAACATCCATAGATACAAAGAAATTGTAGTAACCACCTTTGTACTATCAGGTCACTATGGAATACAGTTAGAATTCAACAACACTTCTAACCCCATAAAGCATAAAAACTCATGGAAACTGAACAGTCAAATACTGAATCACCCCTTGGTCAAGGAAGAAAGAAAAAAAGAAATTAAAGTCTTCCTTGAATTCAATGAAAATAAAGACACAACATACACAAACCTATGGGAAACTATGAAAGCAGTGCTAAGAGAAAAGTTCAAAGCACTAAGTGCCCACATAAAGAAAACAGAGAAAGCACACATAAGACAATCAAGAGCACACCTGAAAGCTCTAGGGAAAAAAAGAAGCAGACTCACCCAGGAGGAGTAGAAGACTGTAAATAATCAAACTGAGGCTGAAATCAACAAAACAGAAAGACAGAAAACAATCCAAAGAATCAATGAAACATAAATCTGGTTCTTGGAGAAAATCAACAAGATTGAAGATCAGAAATGAAACGGGGGACATACACAGACACAGGGGAAATTCAGAGAATAATTAGGTCTTACTACAAAAGCCTGTATGCCACAAAATTGGAAATGTAAAAGAAATGGACATTTTTTTAGATAGTACCATATACTAAAATTAAATCAAGAACAGGTGAATAATCGAAATAGACCTGTAAGTCGTGAGGAATTAGAAGCTGTCATCAAAAACCTCCCTACCAAAAAAAACCCAGGACCAGATGGTTTCAATGCAGAATTCTACCAGAACTTCCAAGAAGAGCTAATACCTATACTCTTAATGTATTTCACAAAATGGAAACAGAAGACTCAATGACAAACTCCTTTTAGGGAGCTACAGTTACCCCAATACCAAAACCACACAAAGACTCAACCGAAAAAGAAAATTACAGGCCAATCTCACTCATGAACTTCGACGCAAAAATTCTCAATAAAATACTGGCAAACAGAATCCAAGAACACATCAAAAAAATTATACATTACGATCATGTAGGCTTTATCCCAGAGATGCAGGGCTGGTTCAACATATGCAAATCTATCAATGTAATCCATCATATAAATAAACTGAAAGAAAAAAAGATATGATCATTTCATTAGATGCTGAAAAAGCATTTGACAAAATTGACACCCCTTTATGATAAAGGTCTTGGAGAGATTAGGGATACAAGGTTCATGACTAAATATAATAAAAGCAATATACAACAAGAGGACAGCTAACATCAAATTAAATGGAGAGAAACTCAAAGCCATTCCACTAAAATCAGGAACATGACAAGGCTGTCCACTCTCTTGATAACTCTTCAATAGTGCTTGTAGTTTTAGCAATAAGAATAAGACAACATAAGAACAAGGGGATTCGAATTGGAAAGAAAGATATCAAACTTTCATTATTTGCAGATGATATGATAATGTACATAAGCGACCACAAAAACTCTACCAAAGAACTCCTACAGCTGATAAACACCTTTAGTAATGTGGCAGGATACAAGATCAACTCAAAAATATCAGTAGCCCTCCTATAAACAAAGGATAGAGAAGCAGAGAGGGAAATCAGAGAAGCATCACCTTTCATAATAGCCACAAATAACATAAAGTATCTTGAGGTGACACTAATCAAGGAAGTGAAAGATCTATTTGACAAGAACTTTAAGTCTTTGAAGAAAGAAATTGAAGAGGACACCAGAAAATGGAAGGATCTCCCATGCTCTTGGATTGGGAAGATCAACATAGTAAAAATGGCAATTCTACCAAAAGCAATCTATATATTCAATGCAGTCCCCATCAAAATCCCAATAAAATTCTTCACAGAGCTTGAAAGAACAATAATGAACTTTATATGGAAAAACAGAAAACCAAGGATAGCAAAAAAAAAAAAAACCTATACAATAAAAGTATTTCCAGAGTCATTACCATCCCTGACTTCAAACTCTATTACAGAGCTACAATAATGAAAACAGCTTGGTATTGGCATAAAAACCGAGATGTTGACCAATGGAATCGAATCTAAGACCCGGATATTAACCCGCAAACCTATGTACACCTGATTTTCGACAAAGGAGCTAAAATTATGCAATGGAAGAAAGAATCTTTAACAAATGATGCTGGCATAACTGGATGTCAACCTATAGAAGAATGAAAATAGATCCATATCTATCACCACGCACAAAATTCAAGTCCAAATGGATTAAAGACCTCAATATAAATCTGACCACACTGAACCTGATAGAAGAGAAAGTGGGAAGTAGTCTGCAACATATGGGCACAGGAGACCACTTCCTATGTATAATCCCAGTAGCATAGACAATAAGAGCAACAATGAATAAATGGGACCTCCAGAAACTGAGAGCTTCTGTAAGGCAAAGGACACTGTCACTAAGACAAAAAAGGAAACCTACTAAATGGAAGATCTTCAGCAACCCCACATCAGACACAGGTCTGATCTCCAAAATATATAAAGAACTCAAGAAACTAGACATTAAAACTCTAATTAACCCAATTAAAAAATGGGGTACTGCACTGAAAAGAGAATTGTCAACAAAAAAAGTTCAAATGGCCAAAAGACACTTAAGGTCATGCTAAGCTATCAGGAAAATGCAAATAAAAACAACTTTGAGATACCATATTACACCTGTCAGAATGACTACAATCAAAAACACCAATGATAGCCTATGCTGGAGAGGATGCGGAGTAAGGGGAACACTCATCCATTGGTGGGAATGCAACCTTGTGCAAACACTTTGGTAATCAGGATGGCATTTTCTCGGAAAACTGGGAGTCAGGATCCAGCAATTCTACTCTTGGGAATATACCCAAGAGATGCCCTATCATACTACAAGAGCATTTGTTCAACTATGTTCATAGCAGCACTATTTGTAATAGCCAGAACATGGGAAAAAAACCTAGGTGCCACTCAACAGAAGAATGAATGAAGAAGGTGTGGCACATATAAACTTTAGAGTTCTATTCAGCGGTAAAAAAACAATGACATCTTGAATTTTGTGGGCAAATGGATAAAAATAGAAAACAATTTACTGAGTGAAATAACCCAGACCCAAAAGGAGGAATATGGTATGTACTCACTTATAAGTGGATTCTAGACATAAACAAAGGACATTGAACGTATAGTTCATGATCCTAGAGAAGCTAAATAAGAAGGTGAACCCAAAGAAAAACATATATTTATACTCATGGATATTGGAAGTAGACAAGATCGCTGGGCAAAAGTTGGGTGCAGGGGGATAAGGGTGGGTTGGGCGGAAGGGGAGATGGGGAGAGAGGACAAAGGAGAAGATTGGGGAGAGCTTGGGGGAATGGGATGATTGACATGGAGGAAGGGTTGATATGGGAGAAGGGAAGAAGATATCTTAACTGAGGGAGCCATTTTAGGGTTGGCAAGAGTCTTGGTTCTAGGGGGGTTACCAGGTGTCCAAGGGGATTTCCCCAGCTAGGTCCTTGGGCAGAAGAGGAGAGGGTGCCTGAACTGGCCATCTCCCATAGCAACACTGATGATTACCTTGCATATCACTATAGAAGCTTCATCTGGCGAGGAATGGATATAGAGACAGAGACCCACACTGGAGCACTGGACTGAGCTCCCAAAGCCCAGATGAAGAGCAGAAGGAGGGAAAACATGAGAAAGAACTGTGAGGGTTGTGTCCACCCACGGAGACAGTGGAACAGATCTAATGGGAGCTCACCAAATATAGCTGGACTGGGTCTGAACGAGCATGTGATCAAACCAGACTCTCTGAATGGGTCTGACAATGAGGACGGACTGAAAAGCTGATGATAATGACATTGGATTTTGATTCTACTGCATGTACTGGCTTTTGGGGAGCCAGATCTGTTTGGATGTAAACCTTCCTAGACCTGGATGGACGGGGGGGCCTTGGACTTCCCAGAAGACAGGGTGTAGTGAGGAGTGAACAGGCCTGCTTTTTGTCCTGCCTGGCTCCCGCACGGCTAGCTTTACACCCGAAATAACAACACACAAACTGTATTCGTTTAAACACTGCCTGGCCCATTATATCTAGCCTCTTATTGGCTAACTCTCACATCTTGTTAACCCATTTCTAATAATCTGTGTAGCACCACGAGGTGGTGGCTTACCAGAAAGATTCTAGCCTACATCTGTCTCGGGTGGAAGAATCATGGCATCAGCCTCACTGCCTTCTTTCTCCCAGCATTCTGTTCTGTCTTTTCCACCTACCTATGTTCTGACTTATCAGGCCAAGCAATTTCTTTATTAATAAACCAATGAAAGCAACACATAGAAAGAAGACCCACCTAAATTATTTCCACTTTTCCTGTTTAAAAAAAAAAGAAAGGATTGGGCTACCAGGCATCCCTGTTTCAGTGATGAGGAGTTCCATCTGGACGGGTAAGTGTGTGCTATCCAGGGGCGGACTGTCTAGGAAGAGAGCACAAACCGCCCTCCTCCAGCTCCTGCTGCAGGGCTGTCTTTCTTACACACGACCCAGCCCCCAGTCCCCCCCTCAAGCCTGCCCTGCTGTCTGCTAGGTCCTTTGCTCAAGAACAGTTTCCCGCTGCTACACTAAGGCAGCCCACCAAGAGCGGTGAGTACCTGCCTACCGGGCAGGCCTCAAGGTCCCCTGCAAGAGAGCACAGGCACCTTCAGCTTGTGCTGCAGGGTCTCCTGTGTGCTACTCGACCAGGCCCTGTCCCCCATGTTCTTCCTTTTGTCCTTGGCTCATTGGGATAAAGGCATCCCTTTTTCAGTGATGAAGAGTTCCATCTGGATGGGAACGGTTCCTGCTTCTACACTGAGGAGATCCACCCAGAGTCAGTCACAGCAAAGACTGGACCAAGACACCAGGCCTCTCCTGTTGTAGTAAGAGTGGCGGGGCTGCGTCCCCAGCACCCCCGTCGCCTGGCTAGCTTATGCCCAAAATAACAACACACAAATTGTATTCATTTAAACACTGCTTGGACCTTTAGCTCTAGCCCTTGCTGGCTAATTCTCACATATTAATTCAGCCCATTTCTAATCATTTGTGTAGCACCGCTAGGTACGCTTACCGGGAAGATTCTAGCCTATGTCCATCCTGGGTCGGAGCTTCATTGCATGTGCCCGGGAGCAGAGCTATCATGTCTACCCGGCAGAGGGAGAGCATGGCGTCTCTCTGAGCTTACTTCCTCTTCCTCCCAGTATTTTGTTCTGTTTACTCCACCCACCTATGTTTTAACCTATGAGGGCCAAGCAGTTTATTTATTACTTAACCAATGACCTTCCTCCATCACTCTCCTGGCTCCATTTGAAAGAAGAGATGGGCAGGCGCCAATGCAAGAATTCTTCCAACGACCTGAAAGGCAACATGACATCACCAGAATCCAGGGAACCCGAAATAAGAAGAATTGTACACCCTACTCCAGAAGAAATAGAAGAAATCGCCTTTAAACTGAATTATATGAAAATAATAGAGGACCTTAAACAAGAGGTGAAAAACTGCCATAAAGATATAGAGATGACAAACAAAAAGGTAGAGGAAATGAATAAATCTCCAAAAGATACCCAAAAAAACCAAGAGAAACAATAAAAGGCAAACAAACAGGTAAAGGAAACGGTTCAAGACTTGAAGAATGAAATGGAGGTAATGAAGAAAATCCTCAATAAACTACTGGCAAACTGAATCAAAGAACACATTAGAAAAATTATCCATTATGATCAAGTAGGCATCATCCCAGGGATGCAGGGCTGGTTCAACATCCGAAGATCTATCAATGTAATCCATCATATGAATAAACTGAAAGAGAAAAACCATAAGATCATTTCATTAGATGCTGAAAAAGCATTGGATAAAATTCAACATCCCTTTATGATAAAGGTCTTGGAAAGATTAGGGATACAAAGGTCATACCTAAATATAATAAAAGCTATTTACAGCAAGCCGACAGCTAACATCAAATTAAATGGAGAGAAACTCACAGCCATCCCATTAAAACCAGGAACACAACAAGGTTGTCCACTCTCTCCATACCTCTTCAATATAATGCTTGAAGTTCTAGCAATAGCAATAAGACAATATAAGGGGATCAAGGTGATTCGAATTGGAAAGGAAGAAGTTAAACTTCTGTTATTTGCAGATGATATGATAGTGTACATAAGCGGCCCAAAAAATTCCACCAAAGAACTCCTACAGCTGATAAACACCTTTAGTAATGTGGCAGGATACAAAATCAACTCCAAAAAATCAGTTGCCCTCCTATACACAAAAGGATAAGGAAGCAGAGAGGGAAATAGGAGAAGCATCACCTTTCACAATAGCCACAAATAGCATAAAATATCTTGGGGTAACTCTAACCAAGGAAGTGAAAAACCTACTTGACAAGAACTTTAAGTCTTTGAAGAAAGAAATTGAGGAGGATACCAGAAAATGGAAGGATCTCCCTTGCTCTTGGATTGGGAGGATCAGCATAGTAAAAATGGCAATTTTGCCGAGAAAAATTTATAGATTCAATGCGATCCCCATTAAAATCCCATCAAAATACTTCACAGATCTTGAGAGGACAATAATCAATTTTATATGGAAAAACAAAAAACCGAGGATAGCCAAAACAATCTTATACAATAAAGGAACTTCTGGAGGCATTACCATCCCTGACTTCAAACTCTATTACAGAGCTTTAGTATTGAAAACAGCTTGGTATTGGCATAAAAACAGAGAAGTCGATCAATGGAATCGAGTAGAAGACCTGGATTTTTTTTAATATTTATTTATTTATTCATTCTGTATACAATATTCTGTCTGTGTGTATGTCTGCAGACCAGAAGAGGGCACCAGACCCCATTACAGGTTGTGAGCCACCATGTGGTTGCCGGGAATTGAACTCAGGACCTTTGGAAGAGCAGGCAGTGCTCTTAATCACTGAGCCATCTCTCCAGCCCGAAGACCTGGATTTTAACCCACAAACCTATGAACACCTAATTTTCGATAAAGGAGCTAAAAGTACAAAATGGAAGAAAGAGAGCATCTTCAACAAATGGTGCTAGCAGAACTGGTTGTCAACCTGCAGAAGAATGAAAATAGATCCATATCTATCACCATGCACAAAACTCAAGTCCAAATGGATTAAAGACCTCAATATCAGTCTCAACACACTGAACCTGATAGAAAAGAAAGTGGGAATTACCCTATAACATATGGGCACAGGAGATCACTTCCTACGTATAACCCCAGCAGCACAGACATTAAGGACAACATTGAATAAATGGGACCTCCTGAAACTGAGAAGCTTCTGTAAAACAAAGGACACTGTCACTAAGACAAAAAGGCAACCCACTGACTGCGAGAAGATCGTCACCAACTCTGCAACAGACAAAGGTCTGATCTCCAAAATATATAAAGAACTCAAGAAACTAGACTTCAAAATGCTAATTAACCCAATTAAAAAATGGGGCACTGAACTGAACAGAGAATTCTAAACAGAGGAAATTCAAATGACCAAAAGACACTTAAGGTCATGCTTAACCTCCTTAGCGATCAGGGAAATGCAAATCAAAACAACTTTGAGATACCATCTTACACCTATCAGAATGGCTAAAATCAAAAACACCAATGATAGCCTTTGCTGGAGAGGTTGTGGAGTAAGGGGTACACTCATCCATTGCTGGTGGGAATCCATCTTCAGCCTTCAGGCCCATGGTATCCAGCAGACATTTCCATAAAGCAGGAAAATTCAAAGTCAGTTCAGTCACTATCTGTTGTGTCCTACAGAATGTCTCGCTGACTCTTCCATGAATCAGGAACCCCAAAAGACCATCTCAACTTTAGGCTAGTTCAGCAGTCCTCTCTCTGAGGGTTCTCTGTGTCCAGTTTACAGAACAATCAGGCAAGTGCAGCTTCTTGCCCAAATGGCTATCAAACTCCACAGGAGCCTCTTCAATGCCCATCTTCCTCTTGAAGTAGATTGTTGCTGCCAGGAGCAGATGTGTCTCATTGTCATGAAAAGCCCTAAGTTATTAAAACATTAAATGCCATATTCTGTAGTCTTTGAAAGATATGAAGAATGCCTATCTAACTGAAATATATCTCTACATATCTAGAAAATCTAACATAACTACAAGCTTGACAATATTGATGATTATACATTAACAACTTATATTTCCTAATTATACATTACATTTTTAAATGAACTACATAATCACAATACCTTAATCAAGATCAGAAATACACATACATATAACAAAATTGTCCTTGAAATCCATACCAATGCAAATTATTCATATCTATATCATATCCCCCTTTAAATGTAAAAGAACATTTATAAACAATATCTGGGAATATGGACATAGTTATTTCTCTCCAAGCTTCTTCCTGGTGTATAGGGGCGCTGTTAATTAAGTCTTTCATGGTCTAACCTGTTGGGTGAAGTAATTTCCTAAGGGTGTTCACAGCAACCTTTCAGGAGGACGTGGTCTATCATACCATATTGGGATAGAGGCAATCCACAGATTCTCATCCTCTGTGGAAACAAAAGAAGAACTTTTCCAAAGCATCATAACCTTAGATCCAAATTTTGAAGTCAACTTATTTTCAAAGTATCTGTCTGGGATTAGTTCAGTAGCATTTATAAACAAATATCTTTTAGCAGTTGTTGCTCCTTCCTCAGCATTCAAACAATTCAAAGAGACCATAATAGCATACAGTATCAAGATTCTCTGTGTATTTTCCATCTTTGTGCAGCTTTATTTTAACCTCTATTTCGTTTATTTTTACTTTTATTTTTTGAGACAGGTTCTCTGTATATCTTTGCCCTGGAATAACTCTGTAGACCAGGCTGTCCTTGATCTCACAGAGGTCCACCTGTCTCTGCCTCCTCAGTGCTGGGATTAAAAGTGTGTGCTACCACACCTTGAAGTCACAGAGGTCAATCTACCTCTGCCCCTTGAAGTCACATAGGTCAATCTACCTCTCCCTCCCAAGTGTTGGGATTAAAGGTGTGTACTACCACACCCAACTACTCTTTTTTTGTGTTTTACTTTAAGAACTTTAACTTTTAGGCTGCATATATTTTTTAACACACTGTAAACCATTTAGAGGTTGTCTTAGCCTTTGAATCTCTCTTTACTGTATATCTCTCTTTCTCTAAGTACATGTGACTAAGGAGAGGATTAAAGCCATGGCTTTGATGGCTAAATCCAACCCATGCCCCAGCTTTCCAGCCTCAGGGCAGAGGTACTTGCTGGAGCCATTTTTATTGCCACAATCTATAGTGTTTCAAGGTCCCTGCCAGCAAGCAAGCTGCAGCATTGTACTCAAAAACCACACTCAAAAGCTCTGTAGTCGGATCACCTGCCTGAAAGAGTCAGAGTTTGCCCTGGCAGGACAGGCCAGAAACCTGGCATTTTAAAACAGCGCAGCTTTTTTCCTGCTATGACTGAAAACCAAAAAGTATGCATTCAGCTTTTCATCAATACCGTTTAAGTGTTTCGTGGCAAGACCTCTTAAAATAGCTGCAGGGTTTTTCAGCTAAAGCTGAGTCAGGAAGCCTCTCTTAGATGAGAGCGTTTGCTTGCCTCTAGCAAGCAGAGCAGACCCAAGAAATTGCTGCTACCAAGAAAGTGAGACAGAGACCCACATTGGAGCACTGGACTGAGCTCCCAAGGTTCAGTTGAAGAGCCGAAGGAGGGAGAAGATGAGCAAGGAAGTCAGGACCACGATGGGTTGATCCACCCACTGAGACAGTGTTCCTGAGCTAATGGGAGCTCACCAATTCCAGCTGGACTGGGAACGAATGACCATGGGATCAAACTGGACCCTCTGAATGTGTTTGACAGTTGGGGCAGACTGAGGGGCCAATGATAATGGCACTGGGATTCGTCTCTACTGTATGTGTAGAAGGAGCTGCAGGCAGGCCTGCTTTTCATCCTGCCCAGCTCCCACATGGCTAGCTTTATACCCGAAATAACAACATACAAATTGTATTATTTTAAACACTGCCTGGCCCGTTAGTTCTAGTCTCTTATCGGCTAATTCCCACATCTTGATTAACCCATTTCTACTAATGTGTGTAGCATCACGAGGTGGTGGCTTACTGGGAAGATTCTAGCCTACGTCCATCTTGGGTCAGATCTTCATCGTGTCTGCCTTACTTCCCTTCTTCCCAGCACTCTGTTCTGTCTATTCCACCCACCTATGTTCTTACCTATTGGGCCAAGCAATTTTCTTTATTAATTAACCAATGAAACAACAGATAGATAGAAGACCCACCTACATCATGTATGTACTTCATTTTTGGGATCCTATTCTATTTGGATGCCTACCTTCCTAAGCCTGGGTTTAGGCAGGGAGGACCTTGGATGTTCCACAGGGCAGGGTGCCTTGCCCTCTCTTAGGGCTGGAGGGGGTGGGGGAGCATGTATAGGGAAGAGGGGGGGAAGTGGGAGGAGGGGAGGAAGTGGAAATTTTAATTGGTATTATTTATAAAGTAAAAAATAAAATAAAATAACAAGGTAATTATACCTAGTTCTCAAATGCCTTTATAGATCTGAGATTATGGCATTTTAACAATAATAGAGCTTCTAACACAGAGACATGCCAGCTTTTGCAGCACCCTTTGGCTCCTCCAAGAAGACAGAAGACCTTTTACCTTGCCTCTGGGTTTAGCAAAGCCACTCACACAGAAGCAAAAAAAAGGGGCCTTTTACCCATCCAACATTCTGGATGCTTCACCGGGGGAACTGATCTGCTCATCCTGCCAAGACAAGTAGACAAAATCTTTTCCACACAGAAAAATCTCTGGGCCTCTCGTACTCAGCAGCTAATGGCTAACACTGCTTCTAAAACTGGTATTTTCCTATCCTGAGTGAGATAATAACCCAGACCCAAAAATATGCATATGGTATGTACTCACTCAGTAGTGGATTCTAACCATAAACAAAAGACATTGGGCCTATAGTTCGCAATCCTAGAGAAGTTAAGTAATAAGGTGAACCCAAAGAAAAACATATATAGATCCTCCTGGAAATTGGAAGCATACAAGCTCCAAGGCAAAAGTTAGGAGCATGGGGGTGAGGGTCGGGGAAGGGGAAGGGGAGAGGGATAGCGAGAAGGGAGAAGAGGAGTGTTGGGAGAGCTTGGGGGTGTGGGATGGTTGAGAGGGAGGAAGGATGGATATGGGAGCAGGAAAGAAGATATCTTAATTAAGGGAGCCATTTTGTTGTTGGGAAAAAGCTTAACTCTAGAGGGGTTCCCAGGCGTCCACGGGGATGTCCCCAGCTAGGACCCTGAGCATGGAGGAGAGGGTGCCTGAACTGGCCTTGTCCCGTAATCAGACTTATGACTATCTTGAATATCACCATAGAACCTTCATCCAGCGATGGATGGAAACTGAGACAGAGACCCACATTGGAGCACTGGACTGAGCTCCCAAGGTCCAGTTGAAGAGCTGAAGGAGGGAGAAGAGGAGCAAGGAAGTCAGGACCGCAAGGGGTTGGTCCACCCACTGAGACAGTGTGCCTGATCTAATGGGAGCTCACCAAATCTAGCTGGACTGGGACTGAACAAGCATGGGATCAAACTGGACCCTCTGAATGTGGCTGACAACTGGGGTAGACTGAGAAGCTAATGATAATGGCACTGGGATTTGTCTGTACTACATGTACTGGCCTTTTGGGATCCTAGTCTATTTGGATGCATACTTTCCTAAGCCTAGATGGAGGGAGGAGGGCCTTGGACTTCCCACAGGGCAGGGTACCCTGACCTCTCGTAGGCCTGGAGGGGAGGAGGAAGGGTAAGTGAGGGAGCAGGAAAGAAGAGGGAGGAGTGAAGGAAGTGAAGATTTTGAATGGTATTATTTATAAAGTAAAAAATAAATAAATAAAAGTGGTATTCTCCAAGGACTAAGGAAAGGATTTGGAATTGCCGGCATAGCAAAAAGCTGTCACATTTTTGGCTCATTTATTCCTCCCATATCTCTCTAAAGGCATTTGACAACTCAAGGTACTGTTCTTTAACAGGATTAACAGGTTTCAATCTTTGGAGGTTCAGAGTTCCCAATTTTCTTTAATTGCCTTCTAAAATGTTCATGCTTTTTAACCTAAAGCAATAGCCTTTTGCCATAAAATCTGTTCCAGTTCTCTTACAGGTTCCTAAATAGTTCCATTGCTACATCAAAATCAGGTCTGGTAAAATCCAAGGTTCCCAATTCCTTTAATTGTTTTACTGCTACACTAACCCCAAGTAGTTTCAAGCATACTTTACAGGTCACTCCTGCTGCCTAAGCCAAGACCAACCTACAAAGTACTCCCAGAACAACAACAAAAGCACCTGCACCAGCTCCTGGGACTTCACCTGGGACTTCAAGGACACCTGCCAACCCTTCTGGATCAAAGACACTTGGCAATTAAAATCTGGTTTCATCTGCTATTGTGTCTCATCCCATGGCTAACCCCATTTCATAGGGCCAATAATAACAAGATTTTTTTTCTCCTAGCCACCTGCCTTCGCAATCCTCATAAAGCAGCTGCCTGAGGACTACAGCAAACTGGATGCCACTCCATCCACACCTTTTTCTGAGCATGAGCAGGCCAACTTTCAGCTCTCCCCTCTCCCCTCCCCCATGTCGTCCCATGCCTGCAAGAAGTAGCCAGACTTGAGTCTATGCCCCTTTTTCCAAAGAGAGCCTAAAATGTTGGTCATACTTATCACCTCAGCTTCCTGCCACCCCTATATCCAGAGTCAGGAATGTGATGTTAAGTTGGGAGTATCACCCTTGCCCCTGGCATCCATCCCAGCACCAGCATTATTTCCAGTCTTCTACTCCTCCTGGGTGAGTCTGCTTCTTTTTTTCTAGAGCTTTCAGGTGTGCTGTTAAGTCTCTAATGTGTGCTTTCTCCATTTTCTTTATGTGGGCACTTAGTGCTATGAACTTTCCTCTTAGCACTGCTTTCACAGTGTCCCATAGGTTTGGGTATGTTGTGTCTTTATTTTCATTGACTTCTAGAAAGACTTTAACTTCTTTCTTTATTTCTTCCTTGACCTAGGTGTGCTTCAGTAGTTGACTGCTCAGTTTCCATGAGTTTGTAGACTTTCTGGGGGTAGTATTTTTGTTAAGTTCTAGCTTTACTTCATGGTGATCCGATAAGACACAGATGGTTACTACAATGTTTTTGTATCTGTGGATGGTTGTTTTGTTACCGAGTATGTGATCAATTTTCAAGGTTCCATGAGGTGCTGAGAAGAAGGTATATTCTTTCCTGTTTGGGTGTCACCCCTATATCCAAAGAGTCAGGAATGTGATGTTAAGTTGGGAGTGTCACCCTAGCCCCTGGCATCCATCCCAGCACCCTGGCCTGGGAGTTGCATTGGTCTTGACTCCAAATCCCATCATGCCAAGTCCAGGACCACTCCCACAGGGTATTTAAGTGGGCACTCAGAGGAGGAATACGTGGTCCCGGGTTTTGCATGTGCTCCCCAATTTTGTCTCCCCTGCCATGCTCTTGTTCACCCAAGAGTGCTGCATTTATTAAAAACATGGGCATTTTAATTCAGTTTAATATGGCTTAACTGGATTTCTGTGCGCCGATGGAGAAGATTTTTCTTAACACCCAAAAGTAATATTGCTGAGTCTTGAGGTAGGTTGTTACCTAGATTTCTGAGAAATTGCCAAACTGACCTCCAAAGGGGTTGTACCAGCTTGCACTCCCACCAGCAATGCAGGGGTGTTCCCTTTTCCCCACAACGTCTCTAGCATAAGTTGTCAGCAGTGTTTTTGATCTTGGCCATTCATACAGGTGTAAGATGGAATCTCAGAGTTATTTCGATTTGAATTTCTCTGATGGCTATGGATGTTGAGCATTTCTTGAGTGTCTTTCAGTCATTTTGGGTTCATTTGTTGAGAGTTCTCTGTTTGGGTCTGTACCCCATTTTTTATTGAATTATTTGTCCTTTTGATGTCTAGTTTCTTGAGTTCTTTCTAAAATATATATATATTGGAATTCAGTCCTCTGTCCAGTATGGAGTTCGTGAAGATCTTTTCCCATTCTGTAGGCTGCTGTTTTGTCTTGTTGACTGTGTCCTTTGCTTTATAGAAGCATCTAAGTTATAGGAGATCCCATTTATTAGTTGTTTCTCTCAGTGTCTGTGCCACTGGGGTGGTATTTGGGAAGTACCAATGTGTTCAAGTGTACTTCCTACTTTCTGTTCTATGAGATTCAGTATGGTTGGTTTATTTTTGAGGTCTTTGATCCATTTGGACTTCAGTTTTGTGCATAGCAATGGCTATGGATCTGTTTTCCTTCTTCTGCATGTTGATGTCCAGTTACGTCAGCACCATTTTGTTGAATACACTTTTTTTCTTCCATTTTTCTGTCAGTTAGGCAGACTTGCAACTTGGATTAGAAAGGTAGTTTACAAATTTTTAATAAGACACAAAAGGGCTAAAACCTTAATTATAATACTCTTATGGGAGATTTTGAGCTACTAAGTAAAATTTTTAAAGGGAGCAGTGAGTGACCCAAATTCCAGAAGAAAGCTTACAGAAGCTGCCAGACAGGTACTCAAGCAGGTAAAGTATGCTATACAGAAACACTGAGTATAATATATTAATTATGATCAGCTTTGGCCAGCTTGTATATTACCTACAAAATATATTCCTACAGCAGTTTTATGGCGAAACAGTCCGCTTTCATGGCTGTACCTTTCCATGTCACCAGTTACGGTTTTAAACCCTTACTGGAGCACTAGCTTGCTTAGCATAGAAGAGCAGTATGGAATCTAGGAGGTATTTTTAGCAGATAACCAGCTATGATCAATGTTCCTTATACTAAGCAACAGACTGATTGGTTATTTTAAAATAGTGATTCTTGGGTAATTGCATTTGCTCAATTTCAAGGTCAGATTAATAAGCTTTTCCCAGCTGATCATTGCTGCAATCCTCACAACTATATTCCTTTATTTTTCCTAATGTTGTAGTGAAAGATCCCTTAAAGAATGTTATGCTAAATTTTACAGATGAGTCTTCCAATAGAAGAGCTGCATATATTGTTAATGGTGAAAAGGAATTGTGGAGCTTCTTGAAAACAACTTAAAAGGATAAAAACAAGAAAATTAAAATCGCCACACAATGCTTTGAGTCATGCACTTTTTACACTAAACTTCTTGAATATGGATGTTCATGAGCAATCTGCTGCAGACAGATTTTGCACCAAGGCGACCTTTGCTAAAGCAAGGTGGAGAGACTCTTATATTATGGACAGGACCCAATCCTGTATTAATATGAAGTCGATGGCATGTCTGTGTTTTTTCACAGGATTAGGATCAAGCGAGATGGCTTCCAGAACATCTGGTTCGATACGTTCAGCAGAAGGGTACCAGTCCTGATAACATCGTAGCTGCTAATGCCCCCACAGAGGAGTTGGAATGAGAACCTGTGGTCCTGCCTTCCCCACCCCCATGGAAAGGGGTACCTGATCAGCAGGACCAAGCTTAGGACACACATAGCCGGCCTGCTGGCACCATTATGTCCTGTGGGACACTTGGACACTGGGCTGCATCCAGACACTCAGGACCCACACTGCCATTGAGGCCCTGTTGCAGCTGCCATGATTCCTGACAACAACTTGCTGCAGTCTGACAGGGGACTGGGATTCATTTATATACCTGCAGCTATTAATTATCTAATATGATATTTTAAAATTAGTAAGTGCTAGTGAGGGCATAAAATACAAGAATTTTCATATACTTGGTATTAACTTTCCTTTGGTATATGCCCAAAGTATAAAGAGTCTAGGTTTTTAAAAAATAAGTCTGTTTCAAGAAACATATTATAAACAATTCAAGATAGTAAAAGCCTATCCACACAAAATACTCTTCCTTTTATAGAAAGGACATCTTTGAGAAATGTATGAATGTGCTTTCCTGATTCATATTTCTTTCAGGGATTGCCCCACAAATAACACTATTCTGTTTTGATTAGAACACAAAAATGGGAAGCTCAATATAGACATACATGAGCTGTGACATTTAGTGTATTTGGGACTGAGGATCACTGAGCTGAGTTGGGAGGATGCTTGCCTGGCACACACAAAGCTCTAGGCTTGATTCCAAACCATTAGTAAACTGAGTATGGAAGTTCATAGCTGTAGTCAAGCACTTAAGATACGGAGACAGGAAGATCAGATCATTCCCAGCTGCAGCTAGCCTGGGCTCCATGAGCCTTGACCCTTCTTTTTAATTTTTTATTGAGAATCTTTAATATAATCTTTTCTCATTTTACATAGGTATCCCCATTCCCATTCCCTCCCCTTCTTCTGCTTCCCCCTCCTTCTCCCACCCCACCCCCACATCCACTCCTCAGAAGGGGTAAGGCTTCCCATGGGGAGTCAACAAAGTCTGACACTTCAGTTTAAGGCATGACCAAGGTCCTCCCCATTATATCTAAGCTGAGCATGGTATCCTTCCAAAAAAAAAGTCCTCCTAGAAGCCAGTTCATGCACTAGGAATAAATCCTTGTCCCACTGCCAGGGGCCCCTCAGACTACCCAAGCCTCACATCTGACCCCCACATTCAGTGGGCCTAGTTTGGTTCTATGCAGGTTCCCCCACTGTTAGTCCAGAGTCAGTGAGCTCTCAGTAGCTCAGGTCAGCTGTTTCTGTGGGTATCACCATCATGGTCTTGACCCCTTTGTTCATATTATTGCTCCTCCCACTCTTCGACTGGTCTCAGGTAGTTCAGCCCAGTGATTCACTGTAGATCTCTGTATCTACTTCCAGAAGTTGCTGGTTGAAGGTTCTATGATGACAATTAAGGTAGTCATCAATCTGATTACAGGGGGAGACCAGTGTAGGTGTTCTCTCCACTGCTGCTTAGAGTCTTAGCTAGGGTCATCCTTGTGGATTTCTGGGGATTTCCCTAGTGCTGATTCTCAATAGCCCTTTAATGGCTCCCTCAATCAAGATCTCTCTTCTGTTTTCTCTCCCTCACTGTCCTTCCCTCTTCCTGAGCATCCCATTCCCTCATTCTGTTTTGGTTTTTCAGACAGGATTTCTCTGTGTAGCCCTAGATGTCCCGGAACTCACTCTGTAGAGCAGGCTGGCCTCCACCTCACAGAGATCCATCTGCCTCTGGCTCCTGAGTACTGAGATTAAAGGCGTGTGCCACCACTGCCTGGCTATCTTTTTTAAAGGTACATTTTATCATAGTCTCAATTTTCTAAGAAGTATCTATTCCACATTTTAACAAATATGAGAAATAATAACAACATGACATGGAACATTGGCAAGGCTACTAGGTAAGGCATCACTGTCTGAAGCAGGTACTAATACCATTTAATAATGAATTCTATTTGTGGTAAACATGCCATACAGATATGAAGCTAAGCATCAAGAGTCTCAGGACATGGCAAGGATAACAAGAATGTTCACCAATGCCCCTGATCTCTCACACTCTACACTGTATATGGCTTTACAACATGCTTTCCTATTGCTAATACATAAGTGATGTGGGAGTGTCATATATCAATCTGTTGATTTCATTGGTTAAGCAATAAAGAAACTGTTTGGCCCTGTAGGTGGAGTAAACAGAACAGAATGCCGGGAGGAAGAGGAAGTAAGGTCAGACTCCACAGCTCTCCTCTCCGGAGCAGACGCAGGAGAGACGCCATGCTACCCGCTCCCAGGCAGACACACGCCATGCCCCAGCTCCGACCCAGGATGGACTTAGGCTAGAATCTTCCCGGTAAGCACACCTAGGGGCGCTACACAGATGATTAGAAATGGGCTAAATTAATATGTGAGAATTAGCCTAGAAGAGGCTAGATAGAAATGGGCCAGAGCAGTGTTTAAAAGAATACAGTGTCCGTGTAATTATTTGGGGCATAAGCTAGCCGAGCCAGGCGGCTGGGGATTTGGGGACGCAGCCCAGCCGCGCTCCATATTACTACACATAAGTGAAGAATTTTACTTTGAAAATTAAATGATTTACTAGTATGTGTATGAACATTTTGCCTGAATGTATATCTATGTACCATGTGCATGCCTGGTGCCCATGGAGGGCAGAAAAGGGCAAGGGAATTGGATCCCCTGAAATTAGAGTTATGGATGGTCACGAGCCACCATGTAGGTACTAGAACTTGAACCTGAATCCTCTACAAGAGTAACAAATGCTCTTAAACACTGAGTCATCTCTCTAGCTACAAAAGATTTATTTTAATTATAATAACATCTTCATGACTTAGAATAAAGTGTTAAGTGGAAAGAAAAGTCATGTTAGGTAAACGTTCAAACGCTAGAGAGTACTATGAAATGTTATCTTTATAAACAAAATTACCAAATAAAAAGCTGGCATGACAGATTAGCAGTTAAGAGCAAGTAATGTTCTTACAGAGGCCCTGAATTCAGTTCCTAGCGCCCCTATTTGATGGCTCACAACAGCCTAGATGCCTCTTCCCTCTGTGGACACCTGTATTCATTTGCACACACACAAACATACACATGTACTCGTGCATACACGCATACACACAATTAAAAAGAAATCTTTAAAATGTCATCTTCTAAAAGTTACCCTGAAGAAACCATCACTTATATATACATATTGAACAAAATCTACATATTGAGAGCACACTTCTGGGCACATTTTAGTATGCTAAGAAAACAATGGCGAGCAAAAAGAAAGCAAACTAATAGAATAGGAACAATAGTTTTTTTTGGGGGGGGGTTGTTTGCTTGGTTTGTTGGCTGGTTGGTTTTCTGAGACAGGGTTTCTCTTTATAATAAACAGCCTTGGTTGTCCTGGAACTCACTCTGTAGACCAGGCTGGCCTTGACTCACAGAGTGTTTTGATTAAATGTGTGCGACACCATGCCTGGCTGGAACAATGTTTTATGTAGAAAAATGTTCATACCTTTTTAAATGATTATTTGATCAAGGTGATTCATGTTACATATGAGACTGGTTAATACATGTGTTAGGTCTCAATCCCCAAAATGGCAGTGTGGGCTCAGCGCAGGCTGGATTCTGACTCAGATGACACTCAGCATTCTTCAGAAACTGTGTCAACCGGCTTTCTGATTACCAGGAAAACCATTACTTTCTTTTCTGCTCCTACAGCTTCCCAACCTCTGCAAAGGGCATCTAGTTCTCTATTAACTCAAACAAGCCTCCAACACACCAGAGCCCCAAGCGAGTCCCCAAACTGTGTCAGCTAAGCTGCTGCGCTCCCAACAACATAACCCCTTATGATCTGCAGGACTCGCCCACTGGCCTTGCTATCTGCTCTGCTCCCATAGCCCTGGCAATTGTCAATCTGCTCATATCTCTCAGCAGGAGAGGAAGCCATGGCAGATTCCCCCAGATGACTTTGGCTGGTCTCTCTGACCTAAGATAACCCTCCCCCACTAAGCATGGAGCAGCCGACTGATGGTTTCATTACTGAGGCCTAGCTTACAACATGTAAATGAGGGTTACTGCAATGAGTATACATGTGTGTAGAGGAAAGAAACTGAATAGGAGCTGTGTCTGCAGAGACTCCGGGGTAGAGAACTGCGTGGGATATTGCTGGTCCATAGGCTAATTAGCTTCTCTTCAGCTAGGTCTAGCCCTAAGGAGGAACAGCCCTTCCTTGCCCACCTCTATGTTGGACATCTTGTTCTAACAGAAACCTTCTGGAATCTATTAACTGAGCGGAGCACCAGCTTCCACCAACCCAAAGGTCAGAAGGCATCCTGGGCCATAAGAACTCCCCTCCTCTCAGCATACCAACCTCTTTGATGCATCTGTCAACGTAGTTTAACTTTGCCTTGATTCATGACTTTCTTTATTCTCTAAAACTCTAAAACTCCATGAAACTGCTTCCAGTCTGGAACATGGAATTTTGGTTAACCTAAGTCTGTGTTCCTTGCCCATGGTCACTCAAAATGGCTCTGAAACAAACTATCTCTTATTTTCTTTAAGATAGAGAGCTGTGGTTTTGGAGTTGGCATGTATGTATGTAAAGAGATGTTAAAAGTACCAAGGCAGAAATGGATTGCAGGATGTTTAAAAATGTACCTTTATGGAGGAGAAAACCTACAAGACAATTATCATAAAAATATAAGTAATGATGACCACAGAGTGATAAGACTGTGGTGTGAATTGTTTTCATTACACAAATTTCTACACCAAAATTAAATTTAGTCTTTATTGCAAAAATGTACCCACAAAGGTCCATGAGCCCCGGACCAATAAGAGGGATAATGACCAGATAGTTTAGATGAGACACTAAGAAGCCTGGGTGCCTAGGATGCCCCACAGGTGAAATAGCAACTTAAAAATCAAAGCATTCCCAATTCACACACCCAGGATTGTTGGGAGGGAACCTACAGAATGAAGCAAATCAATCCCATAATCACAGCAGGTAAAAAAAAAAAAAAACCTCCAACTTTTTTACTGTTTTTTCAAACACAAAGGGCGGGTGAAGCAATGCACACGATTGCATCTTAAGGCAAAACTGCCACCTAATGGCCAGAGAAACAGACTCGCAGGCTTCAGGAGAAATGCTTTCTTTAAACTGGCTTCCGGCTGGAAATGACGTGGTAAGGAAATGGCAGAATGACCGAAACCTTTACAAAAAAGAACTCTTATTTTGCCGGATGAACCCCACCGCGCAAGCCTTCTCTGCTGCGGCCTTTGGAACCAAAGATACAGAAAGTTCTTGATTCACCTCCCTAAAATTCAGCAGTCGCTACCCAAGAATTAGCAGACTCTGAGCCTGTGCGGAGATAGCCAGTGAGGTCTCCTCAAGTCTCCCTCTTGGGGTTCGCCAAGACATACCTTCCCAGCTGCCCCACCCGCCCTCAAAGACCTGTCCTTTGGACGCTCCTCCCACTCCAGCCAGCCTTGAAACCCACTCCTCTGGAAGAGCACTGGCTGTCTTTCTCAGTCCTCACTGTACCCACGCAGAGCCAAGGACACACAGCAGGCGGCCACTGGAGCCTCCTGCTCACCAACCTTCTGGCTTCTCTTAGTATACCGGCCCTTTCCTTCGTCCCGCCCTAGGTAGCAGGAAAGCCTTTGTCAGTAACGGACCTGAGCTCTCGGACGAAGATAGAAAAACTAGTCGTTTTGAATTATTTACCTCTATTCCCACATACCGGGGGTGGGGGAGGGCATGCTGTACCAGAACACGCTTTCATTTTAAGCACTATCACAGGCAGACACGGTTTTCTGAAAGGCAGGTTTTGGACTGAAGAGAGCTTCCTTTCCATCCCATCTGTCTGGCTTTCCCTAAGCCAGTTTTCCTTTGGTTTAAAAAAAAAAAAGACAGACTGAACTAAGCACTAAGCGGCCTGCAGGGGGAGATCTGGTACTACAAACCAGGACTGAAGCTGCCAGCGTCTCAAAGGAAGCTGACCTTGACAGTAGGGTGCACGCCTTTAATCCGAGCGTTTGGGAGGCAGAGACAGATGGATCTCTGTGAGTTCGAGGCCAGCCTGGTCTACAAGAGCTAGTTCCAGGACAGGCTCCAAAGCTACAGAGAAACCCTGTCTCGGGAAACCAAAAAAAAAAAAAAAAAAAAACTATAGAAACTTGACTTCTTTTATTTCAAATCGGTGAGATTTTCATCCCAAAACTTTACAAAACAGTCCACCACACCTCCTACACTTACTGACTAATAGGTTTGGTTGTTTGTTACAGAACCCTTCTTGAGAGCAGAAGGCTGGTGCTGGCTAGGGTGAAAACAGACCTGCTGAAGGAGGAAGGGATGGTGAAGGGGAGTGGGCCAAGGGTCAACACACAGTAGCATAAAATATCACAATAAAACCCACTCGCTTTAAAAACTGACAACCCTTGGTTTCCATTTTGAAGACATAAGGAACTCAATCAAGGGGCTGCAAACAATCCATGATTCCAGAATTGATGGTCTTATAAATGATAAAATCACGTGGCTAAGCCTGAGCACTTCCTTTGAAGAATCAAAGCCTACAAATTTCAGGATACAAGACCATCACGCCACATGGCTGAACTTGCCTTTTCACAGTGGTGCTCAAGACCTTGTGCGCTCTGTATTGTCTGAAATCTTGGTTTGGAGGCATATCAATGGGAAAAAAGAAGAATGAATTTCTACTTAGTCTATTCAGCTGGAGCGCACAAGGACAACAGTGAGACTGCGAACTCCGCTGCTGAAGCAGGACCACAATTCCGAAAGAGCACTGCTGCTCTTCAAGAGGACCGGAGTTCAATCCCCAGCACCCACATGGCAGCTGACAGCTGGCTGTGAATCGAGCTCTGGAAAATCATGCATCCTCACACAGATGCACATGCAGGCAAAACACCAATGCATATAAAATAAATTTTTAAAAATCTAAGAAGAAAATACTAGAACTTAAGCAGATTTAAACAAGTTGAATAGTACGAGGCCAATGCAGAACACTCAACTGCTTTTATATATTAGTAACAAACAAGAAAATTCAAACTTTAAACTCGGGGGCTCGAGAGATGGCTCAGCAGTTAAGAGCATTGGCTTCTCTTCCAGACGACCCGGGTTCAATTCCCAGCACCCACATGGCAGCTCACTCTAGTATATCTGTAACTCTAGTTCCATTGGATCCGACTCCCACACAAAGACATGCAGGTCAAACACCAATGCATATAAACATTTTTCTAAAAAATGTAAAGATTTAAACTCAGTTTATAGTACTGTGATAGTTAGTTAACTGCCAATTTGCCACAACCTACAATCAATCAACCTGGGAAGAGACTCTCAGTGAGGGAGTCCCTAGATCAGGCTGGTCTGTGAGCATGTTTATAGGAAAATGCCTTGACTGTTAAAAGGCATGGGAAGACCCAGCCCACTGTGAGCAGCGCCATTCCCTAGCCAGAGCAAGCAAGGACCGACGTTTATCCACTCTAGATTGGACTGTGGATGTGATGCTTTACCTTTCTGCCTAGACTTCCCTATAATAATCATCTGTAACCTCAAATTGTAAGCCATAGAAATCTCTTCTTCCCTAAGTTGCTTTCAGTCAGGGTTCTCTTTTGAGGAAGCAATGAAGTCCCACTGTCAAAGGGCAGAAAGCAGGGAAAGCCCCGAAGCTCTGGGGAATGGCAGAAGGACCCCAACTAGGGAAGTCACAACTCCAGCTGCATATCCTCTCAGATCGCCCTTTCCTAGGGAAGCATCCCCCACTCTTCCCCCACGGGCCTCTCCACCCGCTACTTCAGCCCTTCCATCTAGTCTGAGGAAGACGCCTATTTCCACAGTGGCCACCCCTGCTGGCTGACAACAATGTGCATGCTTGGGCAACTTACTGAACCGGAATTGAACAGGCTGATACTTCTGAGAAGAGAAAGGGGGTGAAAGTAAGGCAATTATTTAAGAACATCTAATTGGGACATGCTCTCAAAAGCCGACGAGTACTTAAGGGTGGGCATTCCTATACACTTACTATGAGTTTTCCTGGCAGTGAGGAGTTTAGGCAGGGTGAGCAGAAACTCAAAAGATGGATAAAGATAAAAAGAGATGACAAGAGAGGTAATCAGAGGGGATGCGTTCAGCTCTCCAGCAAAGCCTGCAGCCCTAAAAAAGGGGCTAAGTGAGCATTAAGCAGCACTCTGCTTGCAAAGTTGAAGCACTGGATTCATCCTCGCACTGGGACAAAGATCAATACATATGGTGACAGAAAAAGAAAATTATCCATCTGCAAATGACAAATGTAACTGCACAGGGTTTGCAGTGCAGGGCTCGCTTTGGCAGCACAGATTTCAAAACTGGAGTAACACACACCTGGAGACGTTCTCTGTGCCCAAGGATCACACCCGAATGTGCAAAACAGTCTGTATTTTTTTAAGTCAACCTTACCTTGTGTGGAAAAAGCATGCTAATAAACTGACTACACAAATAAACTGACATGTTCACTTTCAAAAAAAAAGGAAGAAGAATTTGCAATGCAGATGAGAGACAGTAGCTAATTTCTGTACCTGCAACTATTAAAATCAATGATATAACTACTTTTAAAAATTAGGGCTCGGGTTATAGATTAGCGGTAGAGGATTTGCCTAGCGTGTATGAGGTCTTAGGTTCAATTCCCAGTACAACAATAATAATAAATGTTAATGTGTAATATTAATATTTAATAATTGAATGCTACTAAATTAAATTTTATTAGTCACATATAAGCATAAATACTAAATATTTTGAAGTTAAAACTATTTAATAAATATACAATGTAATTATATGTGATAATGGCTATTATTTATATGAAATGTTAGTTTATAATATTCATAATAATGTATTCTTATAAATCATAGTAAAGGCATGGTAAACAAGACTCCTCATAAGACTGAGTTCTGAAGCTTTCTTGCAAGAATGCATGAACTAATAAATCACTTCCCAAAGTGCAAACTGGAGATGGTCTGTGTGTCAGTATAAAAATATTCTTTTGGCTTCATGGAGTGATTATCTTTTAAGAAATATACTGACCTGCTTTTCACTGACATTACACCTGTAATCATGGCATTTGAGGATGTGGAGACAGGAGGACCAGGAACTATGGTTATCCTCAGCTGGATTAAATAGCCACTTCAAGGCTACCCTGGGCTAAAGGAGAGCCTGCTCAAAAAGATGTAAAAATCAAAAAAGTATCCAGCAGTTCTAGAAGATAAGCTAAAGGCTGACCACCAGCCCCTGGCACAGGCTCTGGGCCACTCTCAGTTTATGATGGTATGTCGATACAGAGACAGTAGCCAAGGGTAACCAAGATGAGGAAAGAGTACAAATATTTGCCAACATCCCTGATCCATCACTGTCTAATCACCAGCTTCCTTTGTAAAATGCTTTGCTGCATCCAATACAAAGATGATAGACATGCTAGGCAAGTTGCCTACTATGGAACAATATCTCTGGCTCTCCGAATTCTTTTTTTTTTTTAATTTCAAGACAGAGTCCTAGGAGGCCTTCAACTCATTCTGTAGAACAGACAGACATTGAGCTGCAACACGTCCTACCTCAGTCTTCCCAGTAGCTAGATTACAGGCCTGAACCACCGGGCCCACTCTTACTCAGTTGTGTTGTATGTACCCTGAAGAAATCAGGCACTTGGTCACCTGTTCAACAGCTACCAATGTTGAGGACACACAGCGAGCCACGGCTCTGATGATGAGCTGAAATACAATGGTGAGCAAGCAGAAAGCAAATCATGGTACAACCCTTAGGTACAAAACTTTATGATATGTGACACCGCCATAGGGGGAAACTTGCGTATGATTTGTCTCATTTGTGAAAAAAAAAAGTTCAAGTCTTTTTGTCATTTTAAGATCCATTTTTATCTCTTTTTAATTATGTCTGTGCGTGCATGCGCGGGTGCAGGTGCTCAGGGAGACCAGAGGCAACTGAACCCCCGGAGCCAAGGTGGGTGCTAGAAAGGTCTTCTACTAACTCTTAACTGCTGAGCCATCTCTCCAGCCCGAGTCTTTATCAAATTATTCCGTAACACACAGTAATTACATATGGGGTGGAGGGTGGGGGGTTCAATGTGATTTCATTTTTTTTAAGTTGTTAAAAGCAATAACGCAAATACTTATCTCTGCTTAAGATAAACCCGTAAGGATGGAAAGAAAAAAAAATCCTCAATCAGGTATCATAAACTATAAATAGTGAGCACTGGGTGATGGTGGATAAGAATTGTTTTTCCTACTACCCTCTGTAATCAGGTAAATGAAAGAACAAGGATGTTTACAAAGATCCTTAAATCCAACGGCAAGTTAAAGGGAAGAATGACTTTAGGAGAAGCCAAAATACAAATAGCTGGGGTTTCTAGGCTGAACAACAGGAAAAAAAGCGCTTACTCTAATAGCAAAGATTCATTAAGGGGGGGGGAGCTCTTACTGGAATAGCAAAGATTCATCCGTTGGCAAGCAAAAGAGGACCGAGTGGAGGAAGCATAATTTAGAAAACGTTTTTTTTTAAGCACAAAGGGCGGGGTAGAGCAGTAAGGGTAACAATAGCGCAATAACACTGCCATCTAGCGGCCACAGAAACTGAGACTCACCATACAGGACGGAAATATTTTCTGTTGCTTTTTGGTGAACAGCTGTAGAAATGAAGCTGGGGAACGTAGGCGGAATGGAAAAGACCGCCGAAGTCACACGTACTTGCCTAGGAGAGCGCGGCGAAGCCTCTCCGCGACGAAAGCCTGGACACCCATCCTTGCCCTAGCAATACATCAGCGGTCCCTTCCCCACCGGAAGGAAGCTGCCGGGCATGGCCTAGGATTGGCTGATTCTGCGCTTGCGCAGTTATGACAATGAGGTCGCTGCCAGTCTCCTTAATGGTTTCCTGGATGTTGCTTCCACGTCGTTTACCTATAGGCTAAGGCATAGAGCTGGAGCCGCCAGATAGCCCCTGTAGCCCAATGTTCAAGCCTAGAGCCAAGTCTCCAGGACGCGCTCCTCCTACTCAGTCCAGCCTTGAATAACTGTCTTCCTCAAAGCCCTTACCACTCTGATCATGAAGTCTTTTAGGATGATTTTACCTGTACCCTAAAAACACTAGGGGGAAAACACCACATCATTTACCAAAAGAAGGTATATTTTGAACAATATTGTACACAAATAATCTGATTTTTTTTCTTTTTCTTTCCTTTTTGTATGTTTTGTGTGATTGAGCCAGGGTCTCCTGTAATGTAAGCTCTTCCCGAATTTGCAATTTCTCCAAAGCCAAATACAACTTCTGATCCTTATGCCTCCACCTCCAGGCTGCTGGGATTACAGGCCGTGTAGCACCAAGTTTGGCATTCGCAACGAATTCTTCCTGACAGTTGATTTAGCATCAGGACTTTTATTTGGATGTGCAGTTTATTAGTGTTTACTTATCATAGGGTTTCATAATGGAGACGCCAATCTTGAGGTCAGGACTCAAGGGAACTTTTCTACCAGTCATAGCTATTGCAGCCTTTGTTATTTCCCTGGAATCCCTTTGTTCTCTGGGCAGGCTGTTTCCTGAACTGTAATGCTAGAAGCCAGATGAAGTAGCATCCAGAGGGCAGAGATCCCTGTGTCAGGCCTAGTAACTCAGCTTACACTGCACATTTTTCTCCAAAGTTTCTTTTATTTAAACAAAGAGTATCGTGGTGAAAATTCATAAAAAGAAGCTATGTCTAGTTGTATTTATGTCTGCAGAGACTGGTGGACTACTTAGAATTTTACTATTATGAAGAGATTAGAATTTAGCAGGGTCAGAGGCTAGTTGCTTTATCATGGCCTAGTTTTAGGCTTCCTCTCCCCACTCTGTATCTGAATGAACACCTCATGATAATGAATAAAAATCTCTTAGAAGCTATTAATTTGGCACTAATATTCTGTAATAATAGATAAAAACCTCTTAGAAGCTATTAACTAAGAACTAGTACCTTACAATAATAAATAAAAACCTCTTAGAAGCTATTAACTAAGAACTAGTACCTTACAATAATGAATAAAAACCTCTTAGAAGCTATTAACTAAGAACTAATACCTTACAATAATAAATAAAAACCTCTTAGAAGCTATTGAGTTAGCAGAGCACAGCCTTCTGCCAATCCCAGAGCTAAGAATGTCATCAAATAGCAGAATGGCTCCAGAAGAAACTGTCTCCTGTTCGCTTTAGAATGGGAGCTGTGGTTTTATGTCAACTGTATGAAATCCTCTGGCCTACATGCTCCCTTGAGTCTCTTTTACTGACTGTCCCAGATAGGAAAGGAAAACGCAATTAAAAGGAATTAGTAAACCTGTCCTTCCTTAGGAGACTCTCACGCCCAGAAGGAAAATATCTAAGCATAGGCAGGTCTGCAGTCGTGTGAGTTACTAAAGCAAAACTTAAGAGATTATTTGTAAACAAAAATTCCATCTTTTTAAAACTAATTTCTTTTTTTGTTTTTTTTTATTGAGAAAAGGAGAAAAAAAAAAGTTTCCACCTCCTCCCAGCCTCCCATTTCCCTCCCCCTCCTCCCACCCTTCTCCCCCTCCTCTCACCCTTCTCCCCCTCCCCCCACTCCTTTCCCCCTCCCTCTCCAGTCCAAAGAGCAGTCAGGGTTTTCTGCCCTGTGGTAAGTCCTAGGTCCTCCCCCCTCCGTCCATATCTAGGAAGGTGAACATCCAGACTGGCTAGGCTCCCACAAAGCCAGCACATTACGTAGGATCAAAACCCCGTGCTATTGTCCTTTGCATCTCATCAGCCCTCATTGTTCGCCATGTTCAGAGAATCCAGTTTTATCCCATGCTTTTTCAGTCACAGTCCAGCTGGCCTTGGTGAGCTCCCAATAGATCAGCTCCACTGTCTCAGTGGGTGGGTGCAACCCCTTGTGGTCCCGACTTCTTTGCTCATGTTCTCCCTCCTTCTGTTCCTCATTGGGACCTTGAAAGCTCAGTCCAGTGCTCCAGTGTGGGTCTCTGTCTCTATCTCCATCCATCACCAGATGAAGGTTCTATGATGATATGCAAGATATTCGTCAGTATTGCTCTAGGATAGGGTCATTTCAGGTTCCCTATCCTCAGCTGCCCAAGGAACTAACTGGGGACCTCGGCTTGGACACCTGGGAGCCCCTCTAGGGTCAGGTCTCTTGCCAACCCTAAAGTGGGTCCCTTAACTAAGAATTGTGCTTCCGTGCTCCCCTGTCCAACCTTCCTTTATCCCAATCCTCCTGTTTCCCCAAGGCCCCACCTCCTTCCCTTCTAACTTTTCTCTCCACATCTCCCCTTACCCCCATCCCACCCCACCCCCAAGATCCCAATTTTCTCCCCGGCAATTTTGTCTACTTCCCTTAGCCAAGAGGATAACTATATGTTTTTCCTTGGGTTCCCCTTCTTACTTAGCTTCTTTAGATTCACCTATTGTAGACTCCGTGACCCTTATTTATGGCTAGAAACCAATTATGAGTGAGTACATCCCATGTTCATCTTTTTGGGTCTGGGATACCTCACTCAGGATAGTATTTTCTATTTCCATCCATTTGCATGCAAAATTTGAGAAGCCATTGTTTTTTACCGCAGCGTAGTACTCTAGTGTGTATATATTCCATACTTTCTTCATCCATTCTTCCATTGAAGGGCATCTAGGTTGTTTCCAGGTTCTGGCTATTACAAATAATACTGCTATGAACATAGTTGAACAAATGCTTTTGTCATATGATAGGGCATCTCTTGGGTATATTCCCAAGAGTGGTATTGCTGGGTCCAGGGGTAGGTTGATCCCGAATTTCCTGAGAAACCGAAACACTGCTTTCCAAAGTGGTTGCACAAGTTGGCATTCCCACCAGCAATGGATGAGTGTACCCCTTCCTCCACAGCCTCTCTAGCAAAGGCTATCCTTGGTGTTTTTGACTTTAGCCATTCTGACAGGTGTAAGATAATATCTCAAAGTTGTTTTGATTTGCATTTCCCTGATTGCTAAGGAAGTTGAGCATGACCTTAAGTGTCTTTTGGCCATTTGAACTTCTTCTGTTGAGAATTCTCTGTTCAGATCAGTGCCCCATTTTTTAATTGGGTTAATTAGCATTTTAAAGTCTAGCTTCTTGAGTTCTCTATATATTTTGGATATCAGACCTTTGTCTGTTGCGGTGTTGGTGAAGATCTTCTCCCAGTCAGTAGGTTGCCTTTTGGCAAATGAAGACTTAACATCTTGGTGAGCTTTTTTATGTCCTGGGGCACCTGAGACAGACATCAAACAAGAGTGAAGCTGGCCTGCATGGTTCCTGTTTGAGCTCCTAAAGTTTTCACTTCCAGTTTCATCTTAGTTTGAGTTTTCTTTATTGATTCTAATTCCACTTGATGTCGTGAACAGTTTTCTTCATTTCCTCCCACTGTGTTTTCCTGGATTTCCTCAATGTAATAAATAGAACTATAATAATTCCAACCTCCAGTGCTTTATCTAACTAACCTCTTGCTGCATTGTCTCTTGAGTTCAGATTATCACCCTTGAGAAACCCCCCCTAACCCACACAGGATATAGTTCCCATTTTGGGAACTATCTCCCCTTCCAGAGTTTATCACATCGTGTCCTAGTTGAATTGCTTTATGTCTTTTTCCCCAATCAGATGCTAAGCAACTTGAGAGGGCTCAAAATCACTAGCAAAAAGGTCTCAGAGAGGGGTTTGTTGTATTCATTTGCATCTTTTTCTAATCTTCTCAACCTATTCTGCCCATGCTCAGGGAAGAACTGGGAAGATAAAACCCACCCAGATTGGCATAGCTCCAGTGGTGAAGAGGAAGAATGCTAAGTGACCCAATGGGAGAAACTGGAGCTTCCCCGGCTATTGGGAAGGATGCTTAAGTTGAAACTAAGGTATTCTGTGGCAGGCTAAGAATGTGTTCTGTTGTAAGTAATTTATATACCTAATGAAATATCTTAACAAGCCCAGTATGGTAATCACAGAACTCAGGAGACAAAGGCAGGAAGATCTCTCAGGATATCTAGTCCTGCATAGTAAAACCCTGTCTCATATAAGGATATCTTGGGCTAGAAAGATGGTTCTGTGGGTAAGAGCACTTAATACTCTCACAGAGGACCCAGATTAAATTCCCAGTACCCACATGGTAACTCAATACCTCCTTTATCCTCTTCCTGGTTCAGATGAGTACTCGAGAATGGGCGGCTTCTCCCTCTCCTCCCTTCCCTTCTCCTTGTTGTCCTCCTTCTCTGGTGGTTACATGATTCTCTGCTTCCCAAGAGATCAAGCTGTGTGTGGAACAGACCATGTTCCAGCCCCAGATCTCTATGTGCTAGGTGCTCAGGGACCGCTTCCCTAACTCCTTTCTACTGTTCCAGCTCTACTTGGATTAACTTGTTCTGTGCTTTTGTTGACGACTTACTTGCCTGAGAATTCCTCTAGAGTTACGATGCCATTCACGTCTGCATTTCTGGTATCAACCTGACAAAGAAGTAGCTATTCAGGTGATGTGAAGTCGAAGAGACTTTAGTGGGCTGGCTCTTTCAACTATTTATAGTGCACTTAGTTGCATGGCAGCGACTGTCATAGTATCGTCTGCATTTTAGATTATTTTTAGTATGACTTTTCCAGCAGCTTGTTAAAGCACAGTTTATAAACCATAAAGTAAACTCATGGTAGAGAAAGGGAGGTTTCAAGAGATGGGTTGTAGAAGACAATAGAACACATGAGATAATAGAGTGGAAGTAAAATATTGGGAGTAAATGAACACAGTGGGGAAACAGGAGGTCAGAGAGATGGGGGAGAAGGAGTGGAGAATCAATCAAAACAATGTATGAAAATGCCACGAGAAAACAGTTAGTTTATATACTAATTAAAAAACATAACTCATGTTAAATACACAATTCAATGATTATTTGTGTATTTACATAATTGCACGATCATTACCTGCAATGCACAAAGATTACTGTTGGTTTTTAAGAATGGTATTATTTGATTAAAGCATATGGATACTTTAGAAATTAAATTTGTTCTTTAACAACTTCATACACATATGCCATGCATTCTGTTCTGCTCTCAGCCCCTGTACTCTTATCTCCTTCCCTCCCCTGTGCACCCTTGCTTCACAACTAATCTCTTTCCCACATTCATGGCTTTTTGCTTTGTTTGCGTCCCTCTGGATATGAACTTCTTGAAGATTCTTATACATGTTATCAAGTATTTTTTAAAAGCTATAGCAGTTAATGATAGTATCAATAGTATATGACAAATCAGAGTTGAGAAAGATACATGGAGCTTTGTTGAGCATTGTGGTGGGTCAGGCTCACTATTATCTTTCTCTTTTATTGGCTGCAATGCCTACCCAGATTCTGGAGTGCATATGAGCAAGTAGTTGCTATCCTCATGATTCCTTATAATCCTGTTTCAAATGTACTATCGTTCCTTATTCTTGTGAACTTGATTTCTGGGTTAATTTAAATAATACACTTATTCTCCATCTATACTGTAAGATTTGATAGAGCAAGCCAGTAAAATGATTTGATACCCAGGCCATTTGGTAGTGGCAGTTAGGTCACTCTTTAGCAACTTTTTCTATGCTATTCTTGACTGTTTGTATCTTTACTTCTTTCCTTATCAATTTTTAGCAATTAATGTTCTTTAAGTGGTATAGAGTAATAATATTGGGAGTTCACTTTTGATATATGGTTAGGTATATATGAAATCTCAGAGTATAAAACTCCCACTCAAAGTGCTGTAAACATTTTTTCATGAGTATATAAACTTGGTTTTGGAGTTAAGGTGATTTATGACAGACTAAGAAAGGATACCTACTTTTATACATAATTTATATACCTAATAAAAGTATCAACCAGGCTTGGTAGCACACACCTATAATCCCAGCACTCAGGAGACAGAGGCAGGATCTTTGTGAGTTTGAGGCCAGCCTGGTCTACAAAATGGCATCCAGGACAGCCAGGACTGTTACACAGAGAAACCCTGTCTAGAAAAAAATCCCTCAAAAAAAAAAAAAAGCCAACAATCGACATAGCCCAGTATAGTGGCACAGGTCTTTAATCCCAGAATGTGTAAAGCAGAAGCCGGAAGATCTCTCTGAGTCCAAGGCCGGCCTGGTCTACATATCAAGCTTCAGGATAGATGGTGCTACATTATGAGATCATGTCTCATAAAAAATATTGGAGGCTAGAGAGATGGTTCAGTGGTTAAGGGCACTAGTTGCTCTTTTAGAGGACCCAGATTCAATTCCTACCACTCACATGATAGCTCAAGACCATCTGTAACTACAGTTCCAGGGGACCAATGCCTTCTTCTGACCTCCACAGATATTGTGCACACATGTAATATGCATACATACTTGTAGGCAAAACACCCATGCACATGAAATAAAAATAAATCTTAAAGTAAGTTTTAAAACTGTTACTATCAAGCCAGGGAGATAGCTTAGTGGGCAAAGGCATTAGTTGTGTAATTCTAATGACTGGAGTTTGATTCTTGGAGCCTGAAGCATGGTGAATAGAAGCCCAGAGACAGAAATTGGAGTTCAACCTGAAGGTCAGAAAAGCAGAACAGCCAGCCACTAGTTCTTACCTCTACTTTAGTCTGAAATGGTGATCCTGCCTCCAGGAACCTCAGAATGAGACTGAGACTGAGAGCTGTGTCCTTCCATTGTATGATCCTCTCTAGTTCTGGGATTAATGGCGTGCACAACTATCACCTAGTTTCTATGGCAAATTAGTGTGGCTACTGGGATTAAAGTTATGCATCATTGTGGCTACTGGGATTAAAGGGGTGTATCATTGCTGCTTGGTCTGTAAGACTGGCCAATGTGACTGTTTTACTTTTCTGATCCTCAAGCAAGCCTTATTTATTAAAATACAAATGAACTATCACTACAGGAGCCCTCATAAAGGCTGGATGCAGTGGTAGGCATCTGTAAACACAGCGTTCCTTCAGTGAAATGGGAGGTGGAAACTCAGAAGCCAGGTAGCCTAGATTATGCAGAATAGGACTGGATCTACTACTAATTTAGTCCCTTGATTTCTGTGTCTGCTTTGTACCAGCACCATGATGTTTTTATTATGCTAGGTCTATAATGGAACTTGAGTGCAGGTATGGTAATCCCTCAAATACAGCTATTGATATTTGAAAAATGCCAAAAATACAAACTGAAGGAAAGACTTTATCTCAACAAATGTTATGGCAAAGTCATGTCTATCGCTCCGTGCAAGAATCAACTCCAGCACCAGGTGTGGTGACATACTTTTAATCTCAGTACCTGGGAGGCAGAGGCAGGCAGAACTTGAGTTTGAGATCTGCCCAATCTCCATAGTGTAGTGCGTTCCAGAACTGAATAGAGAGACCCTGTCTCAGAAACAAAACAAGCAACTCCAAATGGATCGAAGACCTCAATGTGAAACCTGAAAGACTGTAATTTCTAGAAGAAAACATAGGGAGCACCCTATATAATATAGGTATAGGCGATGACTTTGGTCAGGAACTAAGGCCAACTGTTTATAAATGGGACCTCCTAAAACTGCAAAGCTTCTGTACTGCTAAGGAAACAGTTAGGTGATGAGGAAGCCCACAAAATGGGAGAGAATCTTTGCCAGCTCTACATCTGATAGAGGATTAGTATATATGTGGAACTAAAAAAAAAACAACCAAAACTCTAAACTAAACACCAAAATAAACAAACGACCCAATTAGAAAGTAGGCTATGGGACCAAACAAAGAGTTCTTGAAAGGGGAAATAAAGATGTTTGGGAACTATCTATGAATGTATTCAGCATCCTTAACCATCAGAGATATGCAAATTAAAACAACATTGAGATTCCATCTTACCCTAATCAGAGTGGCTAAGACCAAGAAAACAACTAACAAATGTATGCAGGAATGTGTATGGGGGAGTGAACCCTCATTCACTGTTGGTGGAATTGCAAACTGTTGTAATACCTCTGAAAATCAATATGGAAAATTCTCACAACACTAAAAATAAATCTATATGACCCAGATATGCCACTTCTTGGCATATGCCCAAAGGACTTGACGTCCTGCTCCACAGATCCTTGCTTAGCCATGTCATTGTCACTTTATTCCCAATAACTGTGAAATGGAAACAGCCTAGATGTCCATTGACTAATTAATAAATAATCAAAATATACATATTCAGACTAGAATTCTATTTAGCTATAAGTGTTGTAATATGAGCGGCGGGGCTGCATCCCCAGCAACCCAGCCGCTTGCTAGCTTATGCCCGAAATAACAACACACAAACTGTATTCATTTAAACACTGCTTGGCCCATTTCTATCTAGCCTCTTCTAGGCTAATTCTGATATTCTGTAGTAATAGGAGCGGCGGGGCTGCGTCCCCAGCACCCAGGCTGCCTGCAAAGCTTATGCCCGAAATAACAACACACAAACTGTATTCATTTAAACACTGCTTGGCCCATTTCTATCTAGCCTCTTCTAGGCTAATTCTGATATCCCAATCAACCCATCTCTAATAAACTGTGTAGCTCCGGTCTTACTAGGAAAGATTCAGCATGTCTGACCTGGCGGCTTGCTTCATCGTGTGCGTCTGCCCAGGAGAGGGGAGCATGGCATCTCTGAGCTCACTTCCTCTTCCTCCCAGCATTCTGTTCTGTTTACTCCTCCCACCTATGTTTTAACCTATCAGGGCCAAGCAGTTTCTTTATTGCTTAACCAATGAAATCAACAGATTGATATATGACACTCCCACATCATATAAGGAAAAAATTAAATCATGAAATTTGCAGGTGAACAGATCTAATTGTAAAGTATTATAGTGAGTAAGGTGGCTCAGACAAACACTGTGTGTTCTCTTTTATTGTGCATCCTAGCTCCAAATCTTTAGATCTGAGTGTATCTTTGAATAACTACAGAAGCCAGGGAAGTAGAAAGGGACCATAGGGGAGAGGGAGAAAGGGAACATTCAAGAAGGGGAGAGGAGGACATAGGTTCTATGAATCGAATTAGAGCATGCAAGATGATAATGTTCTTCACAGGAGCATGCACTATCTAACAAAATCCCCAGTGCCTAGCTGGGTAGTGGTGATGCACACCTTTAATCCCAGCACTCGGAAAGCAGAGACAGACAGATCTCTGTGAGTTCCAGACCATGCTGTTCTACAGAACAAGTTCCAGGCCAGCCAAGGCTGCAGAGTGAGACCCTGTCTTAAAAACAAACAAAGCAAAAGCCCAGTGCCAAGCAAGGGAAACCTCCCTTCAAGGTTGGTCATGGGGGTCCATGAGACCCGCAAAACAATATAGGTTATTGCCTTTGCCCTTGGCTGTCTCCCAGAACTTAGAGGTAATATTGCTGAAGAAACCATACGCTTGAATTATAGGACTTGGATGAAGTTGCTGCTGACCTAGACAAACTCTCATAGAATCAGAAGGTGCTATTGCAAGTGCCAAGGAAGAAAAGTAATTACAAGTCTAACTAGGTATAAAGTCTACAAACAACAATGACTGGCATGGCAAGACATCCCCAGTGGTCCAAATCACTGGACCCCAGTGGTCCGAAAAGACATTGCCAGTGATGCATTGCTGGCACTTTTATCTTGGGCATAACCAACAGCTGTCTAATTTGACTTAAGACCTGCTCAGTAGGAGGCAACTCTGCCTGGTACTATAAACCTAGCCAACTACCTGCAGCTGGAGAGGCCATACACCCTAGAGGAAAACCGACTGCTACCACTTTCCTAAGCCCGTGTAATTTCTAACTGCAATCTAAATACTTATTCTCATGCCTACAGATAAATGTAGCTCTCACATGTTATCAAAAAAGCTTCTTTTGCATCAGATGGAGACCACTGCAGAAAGCCACCACTTGTCAAAATATAAAGAACAACTGGCCTCAGAGTGCCCATCCTCAATTGAAACATTTATAACACAGTCTCTAAACCCAAGGTTCAAGAAACAACAGAGCGTGGAAAGATTGTAAGAGCCAGAGGACCAGGATTCCTGCTCTGAGATAAGTGACTTCTATATATGACAGGGAAGCTGTACCCATGAAATCTCAATAATATGGTCTCATAAATAAGATCTGTATAGTGACCACTTCTGTCTGCATGCCAGCACAAATGGGGAGATTGGAATTTCACAAGCTCCTACCCCTAGCCGAAGAGCTACAGGCTGTCACTAGCTGCTAAGAAAGGGAGAATCAGTTTGTTCCAGAAGCAATCCCTCTGATGTTACCCAATCCCAAGTGGTCAGCCCTATATATATGACCAACATTAAAGGTCTCAGGTTTTATATATATGTGGGCTTGGGAGATGTGCATATATGCATGTGTGTGTGTATGATTATAACAAAAATAATTAAAGAAGAAAAGGTCTTGAACTTGAGAGTTAGTTGGGGCACATAGGAGAAGGTAGCATAAGGAGGTTGCGGTGAACATAATGGGCATGCAGTGTACTTGTGTATGAGATTCTCAAAAAACGTCATAAAAAGTAAATGCATACATAGCGCACATCTGGATTGAACATCTGGACCGAAACATCTGGATTGAACATCTGGACCGAAACATCCGGATCACACATCTGGTCCAAACATCTGAATCGCACATCTGGACTGAACAACTGGGTCGAACATCTGGGTCGCACATCTGGCAAAAACCATCTGGATCACACGTCTGGGCCGCAACATCCAGACCGAACATCTGGAACGTGCATCTGGAACGCACATCTGGACAGCGCTAACATCTGGATCGACCATCTGGGTTAAACATCTGGAACACACATCTGGATCGAACATCTGGATCACACATCTGAAAATTAAAGATCATCGTTAGAGTCAGAAGTTTGAGTATGAGAAAGCATAGCAGAGACTTCTCTAATGGTACAATTTCCTGTCTCTCTTCTCTAAGTAGACAGAGAACTACTTCACCATGCCATTGTAATGGCAATCCCAGGGACCAGTCATGTCCATTGTGAATAGAGTTACTGATACATGAGGAGAAGGAAATAATGACTCTGTCTCACAAACCTAAATCCTCAGAACAGGTGTGGATTGAAGGCTGGAGGCTCCCTGGAAGATTATTTGTATGATTCTTGCATGGTCAGTCAGAGTTTGTGAAAAGTTTGTTGGTTTTAGATTATTCCCCAACAATATGAAAACCAAGTAACCCGAGTCTAATAAAATATAGTTCATATTAAAAAAAAAGTAAGTGAAGTTTTTAGAAAATCTTTTTTATTGAAAATATTTTTTTATAAAATATATTCTGATCATGGTTTATTCTCCCCCCCAACTCCTCCCATATACTCCCTACCTCCCTATTTATACAACTCCATGCCTGCATTCTAATCCCTCTCTATAGGAAATAAACAGGCAAAGAAAAGAAACCATAATAAAAAATAAAAAGCAGAAAACACACACTCCATAAAAACACAAATATGGAAACCATAATATACAAGCAAAAGACCAGTAAGGTAAAAAAAATGCCAAATCAAAGTGACATGAGACAAAAATATATCTATAAAAATATCATTGCTGGGCTACTCTTAATTGTGGGTTCAGTGAGACTCCATTGGAGAAAACAATTTTTCCTTTACAAGTGGTTGTCAATTGGAGATAATTTCTTGCTTAGGGAGGGAAGCTCACATCCACCTCCCCTTCTTAGTGCTGGGACCCCAACTGGCTTGAAATTGTGCAGGCCCTGTGAGTTCATATGTACATCAGTTGTGTTGTGTCTAGAGGGCATTGTTTCTTTGGCATCTTCCATCCCTTCTGACTCTTACTGTAGTTCTACCTCCTCTTCAACTGAACTCTCTGAGCCCTAAGGGGAGGGGTTTATTGAAGACATCTCCTTAGTGGAAACACTAAGTCCTATTCTTTGCCCACTGTCCAGTTGTGGATCCAGTTGTAGATTTTCCATCTACTACGAGAAGAAGGCAGCTTCTCTGATAATGGCTGAGTGAGACACTGATCTGTGAGTATAGATAGCAGAATTTCACTAGGAGTCATTTTATTGCTCTGTTCCTTTAGCAGAACAATAAATAGTATTTGGTTTTCTCCTAGGCGCATGGCCTATCTAGTACTAAGTTCTTGGCCACCCAAGTAGTAACAGGTATAGGTTCCATCTTGAGGAGTGGGCCTTAAAACCCAATCAGAGAGTGATTACTTCTCCCACATCTGTACCACTACTGCACCAGTACATCCTGCAGGCAGGTCACCATTGTAGATCACTGGATTTCTAGCTGGATTGGTGACTACCTTTCTCCTCTGATAGCATGCAGAGTACTTTCTAATACTACAAACTCTCATTAGTAGGGATGAAGGCTCTGGTTAGGTACCAGCTCAACTTCTCCAGGTTTAATGAGGTAGGAAGTATTGTCTTCAGCTATAGGACCTTACCATCATTTTGTGGAGAGCAACCAATTTCCTTGGCAATAGCCTGCATTGTTTGGAAGCTTCCGTGGGGACATTTGACCAACAACTCAATTAGATGTATTCTAATCTCAGAACTAGAAGCTTCATCTGAACCTTTTGCTCCCCATTTTTTGATTATTCCATTTATATTTCTTTCACTTATGTATAAATATTAAGAAGCTTCAGGGCTGGAGAGATAGCTCAGCAGTTAAGGGCACTAGCTGCTCCTCCAGAGGACCCAGGTTCAATTCTGAGCAATGGTAACTCATAACTGTCTGTAACTCTAGTTTCAGGAGATTTGACACCTTCACAAAGAAATAAATGCAGGCAAAACACCAATGCACATAAAATAAAAATAAGTAAACCATTAAAAATGAGGCTTCTTCTATAGTAGGTTTCCATGTGAAGAATTGTGTTGTTGGATTTTGGGTGGATATTGCATTGAATCTATAAATTGCTTTTAATAACCTAGTTATTTTACTATATTAATCCTGTCAATCCATGAGTGTGGAATGGTTTTCCGTCTTTTGATATCTTCAGTTTCTTTCTTCAAAGACTTGAAGTTTTACCATACAAATTTTTGACTTGATTGGTTAGTTACCCCAAAGATATTTTATATTACTTGAGGCCATTGTGAAGGGTATTGTTTCCCTAATTTCTTTCTCAGTCTATAGGAGGGCTACTGATTTTTGTGAGTTAATTTTGTATCCAGCCACATTGCTGAAAGTGTTTATCAGCTATAGGAGCTCCCTGGTGGGATTTTAGGGTTGATTATGTATAGTATCATACCATCCACATATAAAAATTCTTTAACTTCTTTCTTCCCAATTTGTATCTCCTTGATACTAAGTAAGTAGTATATTGAATAGCTATAAAGAGAGTGGACAACCTTGTTTTGTTCCTGATTTCAGTGGAATTGCATTGAGCATTTAATTTGATGTTGACTATGGGTTTCCTGTAAGATACCTTTAATATGTTTCAGTATGTCCACTATTTCTCTTATATCTTTTATCACGAAAGTCTGTTGGATTTTGTTAATGACCTGTTCTGTGTTTAATGAGATCATCATGTAGTTTTTGTCTTTTGGTTTATTTTTATGCATTACATTTTCAATTTATATGTATTGAATGATCTCAGCATCTCTGGGATGAAGCCTAATTGATCACGGTGGGTAATCATTTTGATGTGTTCTTGCATTTGGTTTGCAAATATTTTATTGAGTATTTTTGCCTCAATGGTCAAGAGGGAAACTGTTCTGTAATTCTCTTTGATGGCCCTTTACGTGTTTCAGTGCCAGGGTCCATGTGGTCCAGTAAAATGGATTGGGCAGTGTTCCCTCTGTTTCTAGTTTGTGGGAAAAAATTGAGGAATAATGACATTTTTCTCTGAAAGCCTGTTAGGCAGATTTTAACGACTGCTTCTATTTCACAAGGGGTTATAAGTCTATTTAAGTTGCTTATCTGCTCTTGATTTAACTTTAGCAAGTGGTATGTATCAAGAAAGTTATCCATTTCTTTTACATTTTCCAATTTGGTGGAGTACAGGTTTTTAAAATATGTCCTTATGATTCTGTTGCTTCCCTGGGTGTCTGTTGTTATGTTCACCTTTTTATTTCTAGTATTGTTAGGTTGGATATTTTCTCTCCACTTTTTAGTTAATGTGGATGTGAAAATCTTTCTGATTTTCTCAAAGAAGAAACTCTTCATTATTTGTATTTTTTGGCTCTTTGTTTTTATTTTATTGATTTCAGTCCTCAGTTTATTTCTTGCCATCTACTCCTCTTGGGTGTGACTTCTTCTTTTTGTTCTAGAGCTTTTAATTGTGCTGTTAAGCTACTAGTATGAGATGGTTCCATTTTTTATGTAGGTACTTAGTGCCATGAACTTGTCTTACCACTGCCTTCATTGTGTCTTATAAGTGTGGGTATGTTGTATATTCATTTTCATTCAATTACAGAAAGTCTTTAATTTCTTTTGGAACTTTTGTCTTGACCAATTTATCAGTAAGTAGTGAGTTGTTCAGTTTGCAAGAGTTTGTAATGTTTCTGTTGTTGTTGATATCCAGCTTTAATCCATGGTGGTCTGATAGGATGCAGGGTGTTATTTCGATTTTCTTGTATCTCTTAAGACTTGCTTTTAAGGTGAGCATCCAAACTGCCTAGGCTCCCACAAAGCCAGTACGTGCAGTAGGATCAAAAACCCATTGCCATTGTTCCTGAGTTCTCAGTATTCCTCATTGTCTGCTATGTTCAGCGAGTCCGGTTTTATCCCATGCTTTTTCAGACCCAGGCCAGCTGGCCTTGGTGAGTTCCCGATAGAACATCCCCATTGTCTCAGTGTGTGGGTGCACCCCTCGCGGTCCTGAGTTCCTTGCTCCTGCTCCGTCTCCTTCTGCTCCTGATTTGGACCTTGGGCTTCCCACAGGTCAGGGAACCCTGATTGCTCTTCGAGCAGATGAGGGAGGGTGACTTGATCGGGGGAGGGGGAGGGAAATGGGAGGTGGTGGCGGGGAGGAGGCAGAAATCCTTAATAAATAAATAAATTAAAAAAATAAAAAAAAGAAACTAAAAAAAATGGGGATAAACACTGATACAGATTAGACTCCTCTGCGATCCAGCTGCTGTGCCCTGTCGTTGTGCCCAGGGGACCTGGGGTCCAACTACCAGACCTAGAAAGCAAAGAGCAGGAGACCTGGCTCCTTCAGCTTTTCAGCCAACACATATGCAGACAAGACCTCGCCCTAGGGCTTGCTGCCCCAAAGGCCATTGGCTAACCGGATGGGACTCCTACAACAGGTTCCAGGATCGAACCCAGGTCTTTTGCTTGCGCAGTGAAGGTTCATTAATTGAGCCTCCTTGCTCCATCCCTGGAGGAATTCATATCCAGTTACCCTGGGGTTAAAATGATTTGTGAGTTTAGTTTGTAGGTTGGATCTTGACTCAGGAGTGTGTGTTTGGAACAATTTCGTCAGGTCAGTTGACACTCTAGTGGTTACAGCAATAAATTGTTCTGGTTTTCTTCAAAAAAAAAAAGAAAGAAAAAAAAAAACTTGCTTTGTGTCCAAGTATGTGGTAAAGTTGGAGAAAATTACATAAGGTACAGAGTAGAAGTTCTTTTGTATTTGGGCGAAATCTTCTATACATATCTGTTAGGTCATTTGGTTTATAATGGCAGTTATTCCCAGCTTATTTCGCTGTTTAGTTTTTTCCTGGATGACCTGTCTACTTGTGAGAGTCAGGTATTGAAGTCTTCCACTATTAAAGGGTGATGGTTAATACATGGTTTAAACTGTAGTAGTGTTTCCTTTACAAACTTGGGTGCCCTTGTATTTGTGGCAGATATATTAAAAATTAAAATGCCTCTTGGTAGATTTTTCTTTTTATGAATGTATAGTATCTTTCCCTATCTCTTCTGATTAGTTTTGATTTCAAGTCTATCTTGTCAGACATCAAAATGGCTTCACCATTTTGTTTCTCAGATCAATTTGCTTAAAATATTTTTTTCCCAACCCTTTACCCTGAGGTAATGTCTATCCTTGAAGTTAAGGTGTGTTTTGTGGATGCAACAAAAGGATGAATCCCGTTTTTACATCCATTCTGGTAGTCAGTGTCTTTTTATCAGGGAATTTGAGGCCATTTATGCTGAGAGATATCAATGACCAATGGCTTTTGATTTCTGTTATTTTGTTGTTGTTTTTTCTGTGTGTGTCTTTCTCTTCTTTTGACTTTGCTGGTTTGGGATTATTTAGTTCCTGTGTTTTCTTGGATGTAGTTTACCTTTTTAGGTTAGAGTTTTCTTTCTGTAGGGCTGGGTATATAGATAGAAATTGCTTAAATTTGACTTTATCACAGAATGTCTTATTTTTTTTTTATCTATGATGATTGAAAGTTTTGCTGGATATATTAGTCTGGGCTGGCATCTGTGGTCTCTTAGAGTCTGCAAAACATCTGTCCAGGCCCTTCTGGCTTTTAGAATCTCCATTGAAAAGTCAGGTGTAATTCTAATAGGTCTGTCTTTATATATTACTTGATCTTTTCCCCTTGCAGCTTTTAATATTCTTTTTTTGTTCTGTACGTTTAGTGTTTTGATTATTATTTGCTGAGGGGACTTTTTTCTTGTTCAGTCTGTTTTTTTTTCTGTATAATCCTTGTACTTTGATAGACATCTACTTCTTTTTAAGGTTAAGGAAATTTTCTGCTATGATTTTATTGAAAATATTTTCTGTGACTTTTACCTGGGTGTCTTCGTCCTCCTCTTAGATATTGTCTTTATAGTGTGTCTCAGATTTCCTTGATGTTTTGTGAGAGGAGTTTTTTTGGATTTAACATTTTCTTTGACTAGTATATCAATTTCTTCTAATGTGTCTTCAACACCTGAGATTCTCTCTTCCATCTCTTGAACTCTGTTCGTGAAGTGTGGTGAAATGTAATTATGTCTAACTTTAATAAAATGTAAAGCCTTTGTGTCTGGCTTGGAGAGAAATATTTCAGCAAAGCCTTTGTTATGTCTGGGTTAATCAGTGCAGGCTGAGAAATTGTTTTGGGACTTTAAATCTTGAAGAAATGCCTTTTTGGAAAGTCTGCACTTGGTGTTACTGCTACGTGAGAGCTTGCAGGTGCACCGACCCTTGTCCTAAGACACCCCTGGCAAATCTGGAGTTCTTACGTTTGATTATGGCCATAATCAAAACGGACTGAGATTTGTGTGGGTTGTCTGCTCTCGTGGGCAGCAAGAACAAGATGACTTTGTTAGTTGGAACCTTTCCCAGCCCCTATTAGCCTTACACATATTTGAATAAAGTAACTGGAGTGAACTAGCTGGGTGTTACTCTTTTCCAAGAAGGCTAAACCCCTCTGCTCTTTTGGCAAATGAAGACTTAACATCTTGGTGAGCTTTTTTATGTCCTGGGGCACCTGAGACAGACATCAAACAAGAGTGAAGCTGGCCTGCATGGTTCCTGTTTGAGCTCCTAAAGTTTTCACTTCCAGTTTCATCTTAGTTTGAGTTTTCTTTATTGATTCTAATTCCACTTGATGTCGTGAACAGTTTTCTTCATTTCCTCCCACTGTGTTTTCCTGGATTTCTTTAAGGGATTTATTTTTCTCTTTAAGGTGCTTTATCATATTCATAAAGGCTGTTTTTTGCATAATGATGTGACCTGTTTATTTAAAATGATTTCCCAATTTGCCCAATGATTTAGCAGGCTTTCTTTTACTTTCACCTCAATCAACATACTTTTGTATTTTATTTTAACCATGTATGCTATTTTGACATTTTATTAATACCAGATTTCAATATGTTGACCAATGAGTAGTACAGATTTCAATTAGACCCTTGGTAGCTATGGTCTCATTGCCGGATTCTTGGGATTTTGGTGATGATGACTGTTCCTTCAGGCCCTGTCTCCAGCCTACTGTAAGACTTAGGCAGCACACTTCTCCATTCAAGGCCTCTTTATTGTCTTCAAAATGTAAATGTAGATTTTTGTCTGTAGGTAAGTCCATGAGACTATGGCCCATCACTTTCATATACTTTCTTTTGTTTCTGTTCTTTGATGAACAGAGCCTAGTCTTGCTATGTAACCCCGGATGGTCTCAAGCCTCAGGTATTCCTCTTGCCTCGACCTCCAGTGCCATTCCAGGTGTGATCCATCACAAATGTTTTACTATCGCTTGCATTTTTCCTTCTTTTCAGTTTATTTTCTCTCGTTTGCTTTTATTCCATCTGTATTTGCTACTTCTTTACCTATAAAGCATAACTTTCCATACTCAAACAAACATGACTTTATTAAAATAAGCATGAACTCAAATGTGCTTTTTTAAATTGATTTTTATTGAGCTCTACATTTTTCTCTGCTCCCCTCCCTGGCTCTCCCTTCCCCCTTCAGCCCTCCCCCGGGGTCCCCTTATGCTCCCAATTTACTAAGGAGATCTTGTCTTTTTCTACTTTCTACTTCCCATGTAGATTAGATCTATGTAAGTCTCTCTTAGTGTCCTCACTGTTGTCTAAATTCTCTGGGATTGTGAACCCAAATATTCTTAATCTAATGCACTTAGATCAATAGATAAGACTGCTTTCCTTAAATTTTCATTGATTCCTACCTTTAAAAGCCAACCATAAAGTCATGCCTGAAAAATAAAGAATCTACAAGGACAAAATAGGCATTTCAAAGTCAAAAAATGCAATGATCTAATTTACTGTACAATTTATCAAAGTCAACAGAAGACATAAGAATAGCCAAATTCAAACATATCACTTACAACTTCTCCTAAATAATATCATTGAAGAACATGGATTTTCAGATATCTGTTCATCAGCTCCAAGAAAAAAATAGAGAGATATGCAGGACAGAATGGGAAGATAAGTTTTATCTTCCCAAATAAAACTACATGGGTATCAGGAACTCAAGATTAAAATTCTAAAGCAGAATTTTAGACATAACAATTTGTTGGCTCTGGGGATAAATCACAGTCATAGATAACATGGGGTTTAATCCCCAGTACCACTTCACGAAAGGGGGGATGACTTTTTCCTTTTTTGGACAGAAACAGGATAGGGCATTTCTCAATAAGAGTTTGCTAATTGTGTTAAGAAAAATTGGAGATGCCCATTCCACCCAGAGACAAATGAGCTCTTCCCATAACACTGTCTCTAACATTACTAAAACAGTATGAATTATTTGGGTCAATTTCACATTTAAACTATTTTCAATGATTAGTGTATGCAGAATTATTGGGGCTGAGTTATTTAAAACTATTTGAATCATCATGATTGTATTTCCTTAGGCAAATCTGAGTGTCTGTTCTGACAGTGATGTGGTGAGAATACGTGAGACCCTTGAAGTCTTCCCTTTAAAAACATATAATCTGTGTGATGCAAAGAAGTAAGAAGCTCACATCTTACATCTTAACAAAGAGCTGTGTGCAAGCCTTACGAGGAAAAAACTAGTAACAACATGCACTGCCTGCTTTAGCACTGATACCCTACATAGGTTAAGAATGTAACATTAAGCGAAAAATGAAAACTATTGTCATTTTACCAAAGTAATAAAACAGAAAACGGAAGAAATGAGTCTGGTGTGGAGCCCAGAGATCCCATTGATTCTGAACCAAATTTTAATACAAAGGCATCTGCATACAACTTTCGTGACTGTTTCTTCTAGAAAGTTTCAAAACAGATGAGGCGAGCATGGCCTACCTCGTCAAAGACAAACATCCACATAACTAAAACTCCTGAAAAGTGCCTCAGCAGACTGCATCATTCCCCTGCTACTTGAGGTACGTAATAAGTGAGGGGAACTGAAAGTGACTTATTTGGCTTTTTGGGATCCTATTCTCTTTGGATGTATACCTTGCTCAACCTAGATGTAGTGGGGAGGGCTTTGGACTTTCCACAGGGCAGGGTGTCTTGCCCTCTCTAAAGATTGGATGGGGTGGAGGGAGGGTGTGCGGAGGGAGAGGAGGAGGAGGAAGTGGGTGTTTGGATTGGTATTTTTTTTAAATAATAAAAAAAGAAAATGACTCACTGTCTACATTCAGAGGCAAACGAGACAATGAATGTCTTTTCAAATCTAATACTTCATAATTAGAGAAAAGCAATCCTAAATATACTGTCTTTAAAATTCTAGAGTTAAGATAACCCCATTATCTTTAAATACTAAAAACACAATGGGCCTACACAAACTAGTTGTCTTTTGCTTCTGCATAAAGGCTGTTTTAAGGTCTTCCTTTAATGCTTCAGCTCTGTTGGAATATTTGGGGCCTGCTATAATAAGGTTGCTGGGCTCTTTTGGAGACATACTGTCCTGGATGTTATTGATTGTGTTTTCGTGCTGGTGTGTAGGCATCTGGGATTTCAAAGACTGTAATTCTAGGTGTGGAATGACCTTTGTTGAATGTTCTTGTCTTTGTTGTGTGGATGTTTCGTTCCTTGGTTTCTTTCTCCTTTCTGGTTCTTAGAAGAGTGGTGTAGCTGTGTGTGGCCTGTAAGAAAATTTTCTGGAGCTGGGCGATGGTGGCGCACGCCTTTAATCCCAGCACTCGGGAGGCAGAGGCAGGCGGATCTCTGGGAGTTAGAGACCAGCCTGGTCTACAGAGCTAGTTCCAGGACAGGCTCCAAAGCTACAGAGAAACCCTGTCTCGAAAAACAAAAAACAACAAAAAGGAAAAAGAAAATTTTCTGGGGCACTAATAGGTGTAGACTCTGGGGGTTCCAGGCAAAGTGTGTTTTGCACCCTGAGACTTAGTGATGGGCATGGACTTAGGTCGGTGGAGGAGCTTCACAAGAAGTAGGTGTTCCACCAGGTTCTGCTTAGTTTGTCCCCTGGTAATGAGGGAAGAGTGCTCCAAAGTTGGGGATGAGACTGGGGGACTGGCCTTGGAGGAATGGAGGAAGAGGTGACGTTCTGCATTAGCCTACTTGCTTCCCTCGTTAGAGTGGCCTGTGTGTTCCTAGGGGGGTGCCTGCTGGAGTTTGGGGCCGGAACAAAGCAATGTTGTGTGGAAGGAAGTTTGAAGATGGAGATGGAAGTGGAGGTGGGGGGGTGGGGGGAGGAAGCCTGCAGTAGTGTTCTTCTGCAGAGCTGGGGGCGAAACAGAGCCATTAGCCGTGGAGGAGCAGAGGGAGAGGTGAAGATCTGTAGTCAGCCTACCTGTTTTCCTGCCTGGTGGGGGGCCTGTGACTTACCAGGCAGTGCCTTCTGGAGTTGGGTTGGACCAAGGAAAGAGTTGGGAGAGGGAAGTTAGGAATGGAAGATCTAAGGGAATCCACTGGAGATGGGGGAAGGGAGGAGAGAGCCTGCAGCAGTGTTCTTGTGGGGAACTGGGCCTAAGACTAGGGGCTTGGATTTGGAAGAGCTGAGGAACAGGTAGGTGGGCACCTGAGGTTAGCCTGTTTCCCTGGCCAGTGTTGCCTGTGCCTTTACAGGGAGTGCCTGCTGGATTTGGAGACTGGAACAGAGCAATGACTTGGAGGAAAGAGGTTTGAAGTAGAAGATCTGTGAAATTCACCAGAAACGAGATGGGGGACGACTGCCACAGTTTTTCCCCCCTGCAGAGGTGAGGATGAGGCTGGGGGATTGAACTTGCAGAAATGGAAGGAGAGATGTAGATCTACAGTTAGCCTCCCTGCTTCCTTGGCAGAAGCATGTTTTCTTTCTCCATCCCATATTGAACTAGCAGGGGAAACCATATGAATACAAGAAAATGTTTCAAAGCACTTACTGTACTTCCGGAAACACAGCAGAGGACCCATGATATTTCAAATGGTGTTTAAAGCATGAATGTACCAGATAGTGAAGAAGGAAGGAGGTAGAGTATGTTACAGCAATACAATCAAAGTGATATGATTCGGGAGTCATGAGTTCCCTAGACGTTGAAGGGGAAAAAAAAAGAGTTCATGATTGCCTGCTAATTCACTTTCTGGTGGGTGATTTGGTGGGTGATCTGGGCCCTTAGTTCTTCTGCATGTCATTACAGGTGAACAGTTGCTAAGAACTTGGTACCTGCTCTCCAACTGCCTGGATGAGACATTCAGGACTTAATCATTGCAGAACTTGCATTGTCCTTGCCGTAGTTTAGTCTTCATCATCTCTTCCCTCCCTACCACCTGTTGGTACCTTTCTAGCTCAGAAATCTGAACATGCAATCTGCTATAGATGCCTTCTCTAGTGGTCAGAAAACAACCTTTGTGAATTTTTTGGAGTTTCTTTAATCTTACCTGTTCTCCTGAGTCCACCTATACTTCTTTTTCTACTCTAAGTGTTTAACAGTTTCTTCCTCTTTTAAACAGTCATTGTGATTTGGTTTAGCTTATGGAATACTCTTTAATACTCAGTTGCGATGCTGTCTATCTAAGAGACTATTCTTGTTTACATGTCATACAGGCTGTGTCTCCTCTGTGCCTCCTGGGTTCTGTCTATGTACCTGCTGCTGCTGTTATTTTATTGTCCTTTTATTATTTCTTCTTTATATTAGTTCTTTCAGGATTTCACAAATATACTTTGTTTACATTCACTGCCCTCTCCCAATGCCCTGCCCCGGATCATCCCCCCATAACCACCCATCTTTGTGTATTCTCTTTAAAAATGTCAAGTCTAAACTTCGCTACTCCTGTACTCTCAAATCCGTTGCCTTACAGTGAAACCTGGTTAACCCGCCCGAGACCATACCATGGGCAGCCTGCCCTTTACTGAATGGAGACGAAGAGGTGGGTGGGAAGGGGTCAGATGGGAGACTGGAAGGGAGGGCAGGAGGAGAAGAGGGAGGAGGAAACTGTGGTCAGTTTGTTAAATAAATGAAAAAAATTAATTAAATAAATAAAAAGAAAACGGACAGTTTAATTATCCCCTCAGCTAGGGGTGGGACTTTGTGCCATCCCCCTCTCTATGCTGGGACTGTCTCTATGCTGTCTGTCTTGAGCTCGTGCAAGCCTTCTGCATGCTGTCACAGCTGCTTTGAGTTTGTATGTGAACTCAGTTATGTGAGTTCAGTTACCCTGGTATGTCTGGAAAACACTCGATCCTTGCAGCCATCTATCACCTCTGGTCCTTACAGTCTTTGTCCCATCAAACCCGTGCCTGTCCTCTTAAAAAACTTTGAGCTCTTCGAGAACGGGACTCTTGGGTTATTTGTCCTTTTTTGTATCCTTGGCCATCTAAATCATAGTAAGCATTCAACACATGTCTGTTAAAATAATGTCTATGAAAAGAGAATATAAAATGTTTGTGACAGTGGTTAGCTATCTGAGACTTAGCAGAGTTCACAGGGTTTTCTTAATCGGACACTGCCTTAAAAGTACCAGGCTTAGAATTCTATCTTGAGTCCCTAGTACATGTGTTCCTACCCCTATTTTCTATGACTCTTGAGAACCCATTTCTAAGTTCTTAAATGCTCACTAATCTATTGTTATGTTTGTGTGTGTGTATATATATATACATATATACATACATACATATATATATATATCTCCCATATAGAGAGAACTGACTTTTTACAATATTTTTGAAATTATAATTACATCATTTCTGCCTTCCCTTCCTCCAGTCCCTCCCATGAACCTCTGATCTCTGTCTCTGTCTCTCTCTCTCATTGTTCACACACATTTATATATGCCTAAATATATAAATACAACCTGATGAGCCCATATAATTTTACTTGAAGCTATGTTTTCAGGGATGACTAGTTGGTACTGGATAACTAATTGGTGTGTTCTTCCCTGGGGAAGACTATTTCTCCTGTTCTCAGCATTCATTAGTTGCCTGTAGATCTTTGCATAGAGCTGGGGTGCATGATCTTCTTCCCACTCCACTTTGGCATGTCTGTTGTTGTCCTGATTCCGCTCATGTTTAGGCAGCCATGTCACCTATCTCAATAAATGAGCCCATCATCCAAGCCTGGGTAAGAAACTTCCTGACTGTTTTACCAACTTTCACGTTTATTCTTGTCGAACATGCCAAAGAAATGTCTATGATGATCTCTGTGCCCTTGAAATTAATGGCTTCGTAGAGAAGAAAAGCAGTGCATAAAAATTATATACGTGTATATGATAATTGCTAAGAAGAAAAGCTTAGGATACAGTCAGCACAGGGCTAAAAACCGCCTAGCAAAGGCTGCATCCAGCGAAACTGGGAGTGATTTACAGAGTGCTGGATTCTGCACTAGCTTTACTCAGCAAACAGTAGAAACTTACTGTTCGCCACAAAGGAATGGGCACCCTGGCTTAAAGCCTGACCTATTCATAGCTTATTTATCGTGCTTACATTATACCCACTATTATTTTCAAAGAGAGTGTTCTAATAATAACAAAAAGTAGATAGTACAAGTTAAGATGCCCCCAAGAAACACATGAGGCTTGAACTAGTATGATTCATAGTATCGCTTCAATAGCTTACTTTATGGATTTTCTGGCCATTCATAAGCTTGCCCTTCTGATTAAGGCTCACCACAGTTCCCAGTTTTTCTATTACAGATTGCTGGTGCTTAATCGAGGCCTGAGGCCTTCCAGTGCACAGATACTGCTCAGAAAGGCTTCTGCATACCTAGGAAGTTTCTGAGTGTTATGAAGTTTGACCCTCAGGTAAGAGCCCCCCGAATACTGTGTTTGTAAGGTATGACTTGCTCCCCTCTCCCGGGCAGATGCGATAGCTCTGCTCTCTGAGGCACACTCGATGAAGCTCCGACCCAGGATGGACGTAGGCTAGAATCTCCCTGGTAAGCGCACCTCGGTGCTACATAGATTATTAGAAATGGGCTAGTCCAGGTGCGAGAGTTAGCCGAGAAGAGGCTAGATATAATGGGCCAAACAGTGTTTAAAAGAATACAGTGTCCGTGTAATTATTTCGGGGCATAAGCCAGCAGGTGGCTGGGGTGCCAGGGACGCAGCCCCGCCGCTCCAATTACAACAATGACTCCAGGATTGTTTCCTTTTTCTCTTTTAGCAAGATGAAATGTTCTTGCTCAATTATAGAACTTTTCACGATTATGATTTTTTAGTAGAGAATAAGAATTGAGTCCCAGCAGTTTCTATGACTTGCTGGGTAAAGCTAGTGCAGAATTCAGTACGCTAAGTCACTCCTAATTTTGCTGAACTTAGCCATTGTTAGATGTTCTTTGTTTTTGTGCAGGATTTAGGCACACAAATTGTGCTGTAGATGTGTATCAGATGGGACTGGCCGCCACACAGTCTCTGTTCTCTGCCTTTCAATCAGTTTTGGTTGTCAGTAATGGTCTCCAAATATGTTACATATCTGCATGCGATAACAATTAATAAAAAAAGAAGCCATGGATTTGAAAGAGCAAGGAGAGGGGTATTTGGTAGGGTTTGGAGGAAGGGAAAGGAAGGGTGAAATGATGTAATTATCATCTCAAAAATAAAAGGAAAACGGAGCTTCCTCCATAGGAACACAGGAGTCATTAGTTTGTGTACTTGAAAACCTTGGGTATTTTATTGTTTTTGCATGTTTGGTGTGTATGTATGTTCATATGTGTGTGCATGTGAAGTATAAAAAGTTAGAAAAGAACAATTATTAGATACTGATTTATTGGTTTATTTCATGATTTACTTAAAGCACTGCTTGTGCTGTCTATTTAAGAAGCCTGACTCCAGTTGCTCTCTGGAACAGAATGACCAGGAGATAGAGCCGAAACAATGGGCTGTTGCCATTAACAACATAAGCCTCTGTAAACTCCTGCTTGCCTGCTGCCCCACCTGGTCATTTTAGAGTAGAAAATGAGAATAGAAATCGGACCCAAGTATCAAAGCCTTTCAGAAGGTATCTTGGCTTTGGCCCACTGATGACACCTCCTCTCATCCACTCTCATTGGTGTCGGAGTGCTTATTCCAGAAAGATTCGTGTAACATATGCACACGTGTACAAGTGCACATGCACGTGCTTTCCCCCATTTGCTCATGAATGCGGGGGCCTGAAGTTCATGTTGGCTGTCTTCCTCAATTGTTCTTGCTCTCTGTTCACTGGGGCAGAACCTGAGGATTGAAACTACAGTTCAGCAAGTTAGCTGCTCTGACTTGCCCTGGGAAACCATCTATGCCTCCCAAGTGCTGACATTACAGACAGCCACTGGGACTGTTCTGCTTTTACTTGAGTCCTTGGGATCCTTGGGCAAAGCACTTTATCTATCAACTATCTCCCGAGCCCTGAAACCTTAACTTCTCTCTTCTCTTTCTTTTCTTTTTTGTTGTTGCTTTTTGAGACAAGTTCTCCTTATGTAGTCTTTTTTGTTTGTTCATTTTTTTTAGATACCAACCCAACTTCCCCTCCCTCCCCCTTCGTAGTTTACCCCACCCCCACCCCTCTCCCCACTATGCCCACTCCCACACTATCCACTCCTTCTCCACTGTTTCTCTTTATGTACAGGCAGGCCTCCCATGGATATCAGCTGGCCATGGTATATCAAGTTGCAGTGAGACTAGGCACCTCTTCTTCTCTTAAGGCTGGATGAGACAATCCAGTAGGAGGAATGGGTCCCCAAAGCAGGCAACACAGATACAGACAGCTCCCTGCTTTCACTGTTAGGAGTCCCACATGAACAACAAGTTACGTAAGTGTAACATATGTACAGAGAGCCCAGGTCAATCCCTTACAGGCTTCCTGGTTTTCGGTTTAGCCTCTATAAGCCCAGGTTAGTTGATTCTCTGGGTTTTGTTGTGATGCCCTTGAAACCACTGGATCCTACAATCCTTCCTCCATATCCTCCACAGGATTCCTAGGTCTGCCTATTGTTTGGCTGTGGGTCTCTGCATCTGCTCCCATCAGTTGCTGGCTGAAGCCTCTCTGATAACATTTGGGCTAGGTACCAGTCTATGAGTATAGCAGAATAGCATTAGGAATCATTTGAATGTTTTAGCATTCATGTTTGGTTCTATCCTAGGTCTCTGGGTATACTCCCTCTGGGTCCTGGTCCTTGGGGATGGGCTCCTTCTTAGGGTATGGATCTCCAGCTGTGCCAGTCAGTAGTTGGTCACTTCAACAATTTCTGTGCTATCTTTACTCCAGCACATCTTATAGACAGGACAAATTGTAGGACGAAAGGGTTTGTAACTGGGTTTGTGTCCCAATCCCTCCACTAGAAGTCTTGGCTGGTTAGAGGAGATGGCCAGTTCAGGCTCCATATCCCCCATTGCTAGGAGTCTTAGCTAGTGTCACCCTCATAGATTCCTGGGATTTCCATTGCTCTAGGTTTCTAGCTTGTCCCGCAGATGCCCCCAGATTTCAGTTTTTACCAGTACGCTATCTCTCCATCTTCCCCACACTTGATCTTTGTTTCCATCCCCGTTACCTCCTTACAGGCCTCTCACCTCCTCCACTGTCAATGTCCATTCTGTTTCTCTTTCACAGTGAGATTTATGCATCCCCCCTGCTGAGCCTTCCTTGTTATCTAGCTTCTCTGGGTGTGTGGGTTGTAACATGGTTATCTTTTGCTTTACATCTAATATCTAGTTATGAGTGAGTACATACCATGTTTATCTTTCTGGCTCTGGGTTACCTCACTCAGGATTATCTTTCTTAGTTCCATCCATTTGCCTGTAAAATTCCTGATATCATACTGAGTAATATTCCATTGTGTAAATGTACCAGATTTTCTTTATCCATTCCTTGATTGAGGGACATCTAGGTTGTTTCCAGGTTCTGGTTATTGCAAATAAAGCTGCTGTGAACATAGTGAAGCAAGTGTCCTTCTGATATGATGGAGTGTCCTTTGGAGTGGTATAGTTGGATTTTGAGGTAGATGAATTCCAAATTTTCTGAGAAACCACCATGTTGATTTCCAAAGTGGCTGTGCAAGTTTGTACTCTCACCAGCAGTGGGGGAGTGTTCCCCTTGCTCCACATTCTCTCCAGCATAAACTGTTGTTGTGACATCTTTTATTGCTTTATTAAAAAATAAAACTAGGATGTTAAATATTATGCAAATAAACTTGAGAAATCCATGGAAAACAGAGAAAGGATCCTCTGCTCTCTTCTCCACCTTCCCCACTCAAAAAGTTCCTCACATCTCCACTGGCCCCTCCTTCTTCCTCCTCTGTGTGTCCTTCTAGCTTCCTCTCAGCTGGCCAGAAAACTCTATGGTCCATTCCAGCCAGCTTAGTGTGGACTCCTCCCTTTGAACCAAGGTCTAACTCCATTGACTCAGAGCAGCAGCAACACACACAAATCAGCAACATTTTCCCCTTTTGTCTAAATAAAAAAGAATGGCTTTAACTTTAAAATAGTAAACTATATACAATAAGAACAATTACCAAGTAAGAAATACCTAGCTATTCTGACATGTGTAAGATAAATATCTGACAGGTGTGTGGATTAATATCTGGGCCTTCAATTTGATTCCATTGGTCAATCTCTCTGGGTTTTGTTTTGTTTTTGCTAATACCAGACTATTTTCATTACTGTAGCTCTATAATAGAGTAAGGGATGGTGATGCCTCTGGAAGTTCCTTTATTATACAGAATTGTTTTGGCTATCCTGGGCTTTTTGCTTTTCCATATGAAGTTGATTGTTGTTCTTTCAAGGTCTGTGAAGAATTGTGTTGGGATTTTGATGGGGATTGGATTGAATCTATAAGTTGCTTTTGGTAGGATTGTCATTTTTAATTTGTTAATCCTACATATCTAACAGCATGGGAGATCTTTCCATTTTCTGGTATCTTCAGTTTCTTTCTTCAAAGACTTAAAGTTCTTGTCATACAGGTCTTTCACTTCTTTGGTTAGTGTTACCACAAGATATTGTACGTTATTTTTGGATATTGTGAAGGATAATATTTCTCTGATTTATTTCTGAGCTTTTTTTATCATTTGCATATTAGAGGGCTACTTTTTTATTGATCTTGTATCTTGCCACATTATTAAAGATATTTATCAGCTGCAGGAATTCCCTGGTAGAGTTTTTGGGCTCACTTATGTATACTATCATATCATCTTCAAGTAGCGATAGTTTAACTTCTTCCTTTCCAATTTGTATTCCCTTGATCTCCTTTTGTTGTCTTACTGCTCAAGCTAGAACTTCAAGAACTATGTTGAATAGATATGGAGAGAGTGGACAGCCTTGTCTTGTTCCTGATTTTAGTGGAATCACTTTGAGTTTCTCTCCATTTAATTTGATGTTGGCTGTCAGCTTGCCATATATTGCTTTTATTATGTTTAGATATATTCATTGTATCGCTGATTTTGCCAAGACCTTTATCATGAAGGGGTGTTGGATTTTGTTGAATACTTTTCAGCATCTAATGAGATGATCATATGGTTTTGTTCTATCAGTTTATTTATATGGTGTATCACATTGATAGATTTTGTGTGTGTGTGTGTGTGTGTGTGTGTGTGTGTGTGTGTGTGTGTTGAACCATCCCTGCAACTTGATCATGGTGGATAAGTTTTTTGATGTGCTCTTGGATTCGGTTTCCCAGTATTTTATTGAGTATTTTTGTTCATGAGTGAGTATCTATGTTCATGAGTAAGATTGTTCTGTAATTCTCTTTCTTGGTTAAGTCTTTGTGTCGTTTTGGTATCAGGGTAACTGTAGCACCATAAAAAGAATTTGGCAATGTTTCTTCTGTTTCTATTATGTGGAACAATTTGAGGAGTATAGATATTAGCTCTTCTTAGAAGTTTTGGTAGAATTCTGCCCTGAACCATCTGGCGCTGGGCTTTTTTTTCATTGGGAGGCTTTTGATGACTGCTTATAATTCCTTGCAGGTAATAATAGGTCTATTTAAATTGTTCGCCTGGTCTGGATTTAATTTTTGTATGTCGTACCTATCCAGAAAATTATCCATTTCTTTTACATTTTCCAATTTTGTGGAGTACAGGTAATTTTGTAATATGCCTTAATGGTTCTCTGGATTTCCTCTGTGTCTTCTGTTATGTCCCCCCCCCTTTTTTTATTTTTTTTTATTGATAAAAGGAGAATAAAGAAAAGAAAAAAAACAAATTTCCACCTCCTCCCAGCCTCCCATTTCCCTCCCCCTCCTCCCACTCTTCTCCCCATCCTCCCACTCTTCTCCCCCTCCTCCCACCCCTCTCCCCTTCCCACCACTCCCCACCCCCTCCCTCTCCAGTCCAAAGAGCAGTCAGGGTTCCCTGCCCTGTGGTAAGTCCTAGGTCCTCCTCCCTCCGTCCATATCTAGGAAGGTGAACATCCAGACTGGCCAGGCTCCCACCAAGCCAGCACATTGCGTAGGATCAAAACCGCGTGCCATTGTCCTTGGCGTCTCATCAGCCCTCATTGATCGCCATGTTCCGAGAGTCCAGTTTTATCCCATGATTTTTTGGTAACAGTCCAGCTGGCCTTGGTGAGCTCCCAGTAGATCAGCTCCACTGTCTCAGTGGGTGGGTGCACCCCTCGTGGTCCCGACATCTTTGCTCTTGTTCTCCCTCCTTCTGCTCCTCATTGGGACCTTGGGAGCTCAGTCCAGTGCTCCAGTGTGGGTCTCTGTCTCTATCTCCATCCATCGCCAGATGAAAGTTCTAGGATGATATGCAAGATATTCGTCCTTATTGCTCTAGGGTAAGGTCATTTCAGGTTCCCTATCCTCAGCTGCCCAAGGAACTAACTGGGGACCTCAGTTTGGGCACCTGGGAGCCCCTCTAGGGTCAAGTCTCCTGCCCACCCTAAAGTGGGTCCCTTAACTAAGAATTGTGGTTCCGTGCTCCCCTATCCAACCTTCCTTTATCCCGATCCTCCTGTTTCCCCAAGTCCCCCCTCCTTCCCTTCTACCTTTTCTCTCCCCATCTCCCCTTACCCCCATCCCACCCCACCCCCAAGATCCCACTTTTCTCCCCGGCAATTTTGTCTACTTCCCTTATCCAAGAGGATAACTATATGTTTATCCATGTGTTCACCTTTTTACTTAGCTTCTTTAGATTCGCCTATTGTAGACTCCGTGACCCCTATTTATGGCTAGAAACCAATTATGAGTGAGTACATCCCATGTTCATCTTTTTGGGTCTGGGATACCTCGCTCAGGATAGTGTTTTCTATTTCCATCCATTTGCATGCAAAATTCGAGAAGTCATTGTTTTTTACCGCAGCGTAGTACTCTAGTGTGTATATATTCCATACTTTCTTCATCCATTCTTCCATTGAAGGGCATCTAGGTTGTTTCCAAGTTCTGGCTATTACAAATTATACTGCTATGAACATAGTTGAACAAATGCTTTTGACATGTGATAGAGCATCTCTTGGGTAAATTCCCAAGAGTGGTATTGCTGGGTCCAGGGGTAGGTTGATCCCGAATTTCCTGAGAAACCGAAACACTGACTTCCACAGTGGTTGCACAAGATTGCATTCCCACCAGCAATGGATGAGGGTACCCATTCCTCCACAGCCTCTCCAGCAAAGGCTATCCTTGGTGTTTTTGACTTTAGCCATTCTGACAGGTGTAAGATGATATCTCAAAGTTGTTTTGATTTGCATTTCCCTGATTGCTAAGGAAATTGAGCACGACCTTAAGTGTCTTTTGGCCATTTGAACTTCTTCTGTTGAGAATTCTCTGTTCAGTTCAGTGCCCCATTTTTTAATTCTGTTAATTAGCATTTTAAAGTCTAGTTTCTTGAGTTCTCTATATATTTTGGAGATCAGACCTTTGTCTGTTGCGGGGTTGGTGAAGATCTTCTCCCAGTCAGTAGGTTGCCTTTGTGTCTTAGTGACAGTGTCCTTTGCTTTACAGAAGCTTCTCAGTTTTAGTAGGTCCCATTTATTCAATGTTGCCCTTAATGTCTGTGCTTCTGGGGTTATACCTAAGAAGCGATCACCTGTGCCCATCTGTTGTAGGGTATTTCCCACTTTCTCTTCTATCAGATTCAGTGTTTTCGGGCTGATATTGAGGTCTTTAATCCATTTGGACTTGAGTTTTGTGCACGGTGATAGATATGGGTCTATTTTCATTCTTCTACAGGTTGACATCCAGTTGTGCCAGCACCATTTGTTGAAGATGCTTTCTTTCTTCCAATGTATACTTTTAGCTCCTTTATCGAAAATGAGGTGTTCATAGGTTTGTGGGATAAAGTCCGGGTCTTCTATACGATTCCATTGGTCGACTTCTCTGTTTTTATGCCAGTACCACCCTGTTTTCATTACTGTAGCTCTGTAATAGAGTTTGAAGTCAGGGATGGTAATGCCTCCAGACCATCCTTTATTGTATAGGATTGTTTTGGCTATCCTGGGTTTTTTGTTTTTCCATATAAAGTTGATTATTGTCCTCTCCAGATCTGTGAAGAATTTTGATGGGATCTTGATGGGGATTGCATTGAATCTATAAATTGCCTTAGGTAGAATTGCCATTTTTACTATGTTGATCCTCCCAATCCAAGAGCAAGGGATGTCCATCCATTTTTTGGTATCCTCTTCAATTTCTTTCTTCAATGCCTTAAAGTTCTTGTCAAATAGATCTTTCACTTCCTTGGTTAGATTTACCCCAAGATATTTTATGCTGTCTGTGGCTATCGTGAATGGAGAAGCTTCTCTGATTTCCCTCTCTGCTTCCATATCCTTTGTGTATAGGAGGGCGACTGATTTTTTTGGAGTTGATCTTGTATCCTGCCACATTACTAAAGCTGTTTATCAGCTGTAAAAGTTCTTTGGTGGAGTTTTGGGGGTCGCTTATGTACACTGTCATATCATCTGCGAATAACGAAAGTTTAACTTCTTCCTTTCCAATTCGAATCCCCTTGATCCCATTATGTTGTCTTATTGCTATTGCTAGAACTTCAAGCACTATATTGAAGAGGTATGGCGAAAGTGGACAGCCTTGTCATGTTCCTGAGTTAAGCGGGATGGCTTTGAGTTTCTCTCCGTTTAATTTGATGTTAGCTGTCGGCTTGCTGTATATAGCTTTTATTATATTTAGGTATGACCCTTGTATCCCTAATCTCTCCAAGACTTTTAACATAAATGGATGCTGAATTTTGTCAAATGCTTTTTCAGCATCTAATGAAATGATCATATGGTTTTTTTCTTTCAGTTTATTTATATGCTGGATTACATTGATAGATTTTCGTATGTTGAACCAGCCCTGCATCTCAGGAATGAAGCCTACTTGATCATAATGGATAATTTTTCGGATGTGTTCTTGGATTCGGTTTGCCAGTATTTTGTTGAGGATTTTTGCGTCGATATTCATGAGTGAGATCGGCCTGTAATTCTCTTTCCTGGTTGAGTCTTTGTGTGGTTTTGGTATTAGAGTAACTGTAGCCTCATAAAAGGAATTTGGTAATGACCCTTCTGTTTCTATATTGTGGAATACATTGAGGAGTATAGGTATTAGGTCTTCTTGGAAGTTCTGGTAGAATTCTGCATTGAAACCATCTGGCCCTGGGCTTTTTTTGGTAGGGAGGTTTTTGATAACCTCTTCTAGTTCTTCGCGACTGACAGGTCTGTTTAGATTGTTCACCTGGTCCTGATTTAATTTTGGTAAATAGTATTTATCTAAAAAAGTGTCCATTTCTTTTACATTTTCCAGTTTAGTGGCATACAAGCTTTTGTAGTAAGATCTAATGACTCTCTGAATTTCCTCTGTGTTTGTGGTTATGTCCCCCTTTTCATTTCTGATCTTATTAATTTGCAAATTTTCTCTCTGCCGTTTGACTAGTTTGGATAGGGGTTTGTCAATCTTGTTGATTTTCTCCAGGAACCAGCTTCTTGATTCATTGATTCTTTGGATTGTTTTCTGTGTTTCTATTTTGTTGATTTCAGCCCTCAGTTTGATTATTTCCAGTCTTCTACTACTCCTAGGTGAGTCTGCTTCTTTTTTTTCTAGAGCTTTCAGGTGGGCTGTTAAGTCTCCAATGTGTGCTTTCTCTGTTTTCTTTAAGTGGGCACTTAGTACTATGAACTTTCCTCTTAGGACTGCTTTCATTGTGTCCCATAAGTTCGAGTATGTTGTTTCTTTATTTTCATTGAATTCAAGGAAGACTTTAATTTCTTTCTTTATTTCTTCCTTAATCCAGGTATGGTTCAGTAGTTGACTGTTCAGTTTCCATGAGTTTGTAGGCTTTCTGGGGGTAGCATTGTTGTTGAATTCTAACTTTAATCCATGGTGGTCTGATAAGACACAGGTGGTTAGTAATATTTTTTTGTAGCTGTGTAAGTTAGCTTTGTTACCGAGTATGTGGTCAATTTTCGAGAAGGTTCCATGAGCTGCAGAGAAAAAGGTATATTCTTTCCTCTTTGGGTGGAACATTCTATAGATGTCTGTTAAGTCCATTTGCTTCATTACCTCCATTAATTCTCTAATTTCTCTGTTAGGTTTCTGTCTGATTGACCTGTCCATTGGTGAGAGAGGAGTGTTGAAGTCTCCTACTATTAGTGTGTGCGGTTTGATGGCTGCCTTGAATTTTAGCAATGTTTCTTTTACGTACGTGGGTGCTTTTATATTAGGGGCATAGATATTCAGGATTGAGACTTCTTCCTGATGAATTGTTCCTGTTATGAGTATAAAATGTCCCTCTCCATCTCTTCTGATTGATTTAAGTTTGAAGTCAACTTTGTTAGAAATTAGTATGGCCACACCTGCTTGTTTCTTAGGTCCATTTGCTTGGTAAGCCTTTTCCCAGCCCTTTACTCTGAGTAGGTGCCTGTCTTTGTGGTTGAGGTGTGTTTCTTGTAGACAGCAGAATGTTGGATCCTGTTTTCGTATCCAACCTCTTAGCCTGTGCCTTTTTATAGGTGAGTTGAGCCCATTGACATTAAGTGATATTAATGACCAGTGGTTGTTAACTCCGGTCACTTTTTTAGTAGTAGGGTTTGAATGTTTCCCTTCTTTGAGTTGCGCTGGTGAAGGGTCTCTAGATGTCTGAGTTATTGAGGTCTTTGTTGGACTCCTTGGTTAGTGATTTTCCTTCTATTATTTTCTGTAAGGCTGGATTTGTAGCTACGTATTGCTTAAATTTGTTTTTATCCTGGAAAATTTTGTTTTCTCCATTTATAGTGAACGAAAGCTTGGCTGGATATAGTAGTCTGGGCTTGCATCCATGGTCTCTGAGTTTTTGCAGTACATCTATCCAGGACCTTCTGGCTTTCATGGTTTCCATAGAGAAGTCAGGTGTAAGTCTGATAGGTTTACCTTTATAAGTAAGTTGGCCTTTTTCCTTTGCGGCTCTTAATATTCTTTCTTTATTCTGTATATTTTGTGTTTTGATTATTATATGGCGAGGGGATTTTTTTTTTTTTTTTGATCCAGCCTATTCGGTGTTCTGTATGCCTCTTGAAACTTCATAGGTACATCCTTCTTCAGGTTGGGAAAGTTTTCTTCTATAATTTTGTTAAATATATTTTCTGGACCGTTGAGCTGCACTTCTTCTCCTTCTTCTACTCCAATTATTCTTAGGTTTGGTCTTTTTATTGTGTCCCATATTTCCTGAATGTTTTGTGATGAGAGTTTGTTGGACTTGCTGTTTTCTTTGATCAGTGCGTTTATTTTCTCTATGTTATCCTCAGAATCTGAGATTCTTTCTTCTATCTCTTGTATTCTGCTGGTTATGCTTGTTTCTGTAGTCTCTATTCGTTTACCTAGATTTTCCATGTCCAGCCGGCCCTCTGTTTGTGTTTTCTTCTTTGCCTCCATTTCAGTTTTCAAGTCATGAACTGTTTCCATTATCTGCTTGATTGTTTTTCCTTGGTTTCCTAGGGTATCATTCACTGATTTACTCAATTCCTCAAACTTTCTGTTATACTTCTCATCCATTTCTAAAAGGGCATTTTTTATATGCTGTTTAAGGGTGTCAATCACTGTCATGAAGTCAGTTTTTTTCTCCTTCTTCTTGATTAAGGTGTTCATATCCTCCTGTTGAGGCCGCTGGCTTCTGGTGGTTTCGTGTTGTTTTTCAGATTGTTGGGTGAATTCTTGCATTGGCGTCTCCCCATCTCTTCCTCCCAAAATTCTCCTATGGATCTTCTTTTACAGGATCAGGTCTTCTTGCCGACTGATGTACCTTCCCAGTGATGTCACTCCCCAGTGATGTTTCTCCTGGAGTCCAGTTCGGATCTCCTTGCTGCTTGGTTAGCTCGCAATCAAAGGGCCCACCCTGCTTGCTGCAGGCAGGCTATGGAGACAAAGGAGCTACTGCCTTCCCCTTTGCACTCACCTTCGGGTTCAGTCCCAGCACCCAGGCGGGCTGAGCAGGGAGGCGCTCTGCCGCCCAAGAAGGGAGGGATGGAGGGAGACAGGGGGTGGGGGGATCTGGATGTAAGCTGGATGGGATAGGAAGAGAGAGGAGGTAAGGGGCAGTATAGCCCCTGTAGAATGACCAGGAAGTGTAGGCGGGCTATTCCCGGGTGCCGCAGCACTCACTCACCACAATGATGTTTCACTAGGTGCCCTGATCGAAACTCCGTGCTGCTTGGTTCGCTCGCAGACAAAGGGCCCACCCTGCTTGCTGCAGGCAGGCTATGGGGAGAAAGGAGCTACCGAGCTCCCCTTTACCCTCCACTTAGGGTTAGGACCCAGCGCCCAAGCAGGCAGAGCAGGGAGGCGCTCTGCCACCAAGGAAGGGAGGGGGGGAGAGAAACAGGGGGTGGGGGGATCTGGATGTAAGCTGGATGGGATAGGAAGAGAGAGGAGGTACCGGGCAGTATAGTCCCTTTTATGTCCCCTTTTTATTTCTGATTTTGTTAATTTGGACATCCTCTCTCTGCCTTTTCATTAGTTTGAATAAGGGTTTGTTTATCTTGTTGATTTTTCTCAAAGAACCAGCTCTTTGTTTCATTGATTCTTTGTATTGTTTTCTTTGTTCCTATTTTATTAATTTCAGCCCTCAATTTGATTGTTTCCTTGTCATCTTCTCCTCCTGGGTGAGTCTGCTTCTTTTTGTTCTAGAGCTTTCAGGTGTGCTATTAAGTCACTAGTTTGAGATTTCTTCACTTTTTTTGAATTGTTTTTATTGAGCTATATATTTTTCTGCACTACCCTCCCTTCCTATCCTCTTACCCTCCCCCAAGGTCCCCATGTTCCTAATTTACTCAGGAGATCTTGTCTTTTTCTACTTCCCATGTACTTAGATCAATGTATGTCTCTCTTAAGGTCCTCATTGTTGTCTAGGTTCTCTGGGATTGTGAATTGTAGGCTGGTTTCCTTAGCATAATGTCTAAAAGCCACTTATGTGAGTGAGTACATATGATACTTATCTTTCTGGGTCTGGGTTACCTCACTCAATATGATGTTTTCTAGATCAATCCGTTTACCCACAAATTTCAAGATGTCATTTTTTTTTCTGCTGTGTAAATGTACCACATTTTCCTTATCTATTCTTCGGTTGAGGGTCATTTTGGTTGTTTTCAGTTTCTGGCTCTGACAAACAATGCTGCTATGAACATAGTTGAGCACATGTCCTTGAGGTATGATTGAGCATCATTTGGGTATATACCCCAAAGTGGTATTGCTGGGTCTTGAGGAAGGTTGTTTTCTAATTTTCTAAGAAATCACCACACTGACGTCCAAAGGGGTTGTACCAGTTTGCATTCCCACCAGCAATGCAGAAGTGTTCCCTTTTCCCCACAACCTCTCCAGCATAAGTTGTCATCAGTGTTTTTGATCTTGGCCATTCTTACAGGTGTAAGATGGAATCTCAGAGTTGTTTTGATTTGCACTTCTTTGATGGCTAAGGATGTTGAACATTTCCTTAAGTGTCTTTCAACCATTTTAGATTCCTCTGTTGGGAGTTCACTGTTTAGGTCTGTACCCCATTTTTATTGGATTATGTGTTTTTTTGATGACCAATTTCTTAAGTTCTTTATATATTTTGGAGATCAGACCTCTGTCTGATATGGGGTTGGTGAAGATCTTTTCCCATTCTGTAGGCTGTCGCTTTGTTTTGTTGACTGTGTCCTTTCCTTTACAGAAGCTTTTTAGTTTCGGGAGGTCCCATTTATTAGTTGTTTCTCTCAATGTCTATGTTTATATTTAGGAAGTGATTCCTTGTGCCAATGCGTTCAAGTGTACTTCCCACTTTCTCGTCTATGAGGTTCAGTGTGGCTGGCTTTATGTTGAGGTCTTTGATCCATTTGGACTTGAGTTTTGTGCATGGTGATAGATATGGGTCTATTTTCATTCTTCTACATGTTGATATCCAGTTATGCCAGCACCATTCTCCACTTTCTTTATCTATGCATTTAGTGCTATGAGCATTCCTCTTAGCACTGATTTCATAGTGTCCATAGGTTTGGATACTCTGTGCCTTCAGTTTCGTTAATTTAAATTTAGAAGTCTTTAATTTCTTTATTTCTTTCCTTGCCTGCCTAAGGCACCTGATAGGTCTAATAAAAAAGCTAAATGGCCAATACCAATAGAGGAGGAGGTATTGACAGGATTTCTGGGCAGAGAGAGTAAGTAGGAGAAAGAATTTGAGACTCAGGGGAAGAAAAAGAAAAAAAAGACACCAGGGAGATTCCAAGGTCCAGCCAGCCAGACAAGAATGAAGCAGGAAAGTAGGACATACAGAATGAAAGAAAGGTAAAAAGTCCCGAGACAAAACATAGATGAAGAGAAACAGGTTAAGTTAAAAGAGGTAGTGTGGCAAGTCCTAGCTAAGGCCAACCAAGCTTAATTAATAATAAATTGTGTCTATGTCTTCATTTGGGAGCTGATTGGCAGCCCAAAGAAAATTCCAACTACAGACTTTGTCATGAAATATCTTTTTTCCTCCATCTATGATGATTGACACTTTTGCTGGGTATAGTAGTCTGGGCTGGTATCTGTGGTCTCTTGGAGTCTGCAAGAGATCAGTCCAGGACCTTCTGGCTTTCAGAGTCTCTGTTGAGAAGTCAGGTGTAATTCTAATATGTCTGTCTTCTTTCCTTGCAGCTTTTCATATTCTTTCTTTATTTTGCATTTTTAGTGTTTTGATTAAGTTACTCGGGAATTTTCTTTTCTGATCCAATGTGACTTCGTCAAGGAACAAAGCCTGAGAACAATATGAACAAGCTCTCTTTATGGCAAGACCCTGGAGTCACCCTGACCCAATTGGCAAAGCCTATGGACAGTTCACTGCATAATTCTGTTAATGACCCCAGGAGCATATTGCTATGTGCTCTCCTTTTGCTATCAAAGTCATATTGCTGGCTGTCTCTAATTTCAGTTTCTCAGAATTACAGATGAAATAGCTATTGCAAAAGGAACACTATCCCCTGAAGACTCTCCTCTGGGTGCACCAGAGGGAAGGCTGTTAAAAATAAAGAGTGGGCCTGATTCAGCCCCTAAAGCCTTTGATGTGTCAGGTGTGACCATGAATTCAGGCTTCTCAAGAACAGGATGCTGCCTTTCCAACATAGCCTGTGACTAACTGAAAGAGTCACAAAGGTTCATTGCATATTTGCATAACTGTTTTGGATAAAAAGATTTTAACCACAAGAGTCTTGGAGAAATGCTAATAAATAGATGATATCAGAAGTTAATGGGAACAGTCTAGAGGCAGGGAATGAAATAGAATCATAGAAACACACAGTTCTCTCATAGCTGTGCCAGTGCCCCCTAGAACTTAAGAGAGATGAACATGAGAACAAGGGATAAACAGTGCCAACTTTTAAGAGTAAATTTCCATGTTGCCTTTGGATAAATGGAAAAACCTGGTATGTCTCCATTAGAGCTATGGATCAAATAGGTAATGGTTACAGGTGGGAAAGTTGGAAGACAGGAGGAGAAAAAAACAGAGATACAAACTGGAAATTATTGTAGCCATTTTTAGAAACTTAAAGGAACAAATCTGATTGTAAAATGTTCCTGCAAAGCATTGAAATTGTACAAATAAATATAAGTCAAGCTATCCAGGGCCACTTATTTAAAACAGGTAGTCACAGTTTCTTTGTTGCACTGACTTCATCCATCTATCCCAGGTCAATGGACCTGTCTGGATATGGGCCTCCAGCACAATCTATCTGGTGTTCTGTAAGCTTTTTGTACCATTCTTTAAGGTTAGGAAAATTTTCTTCAGTGATTTTTTTTTTAGTATATTTTCGGCGTTTTTGTGCTGAGATTCTTCTCTTTCTGTTCCTATTATTCTTAGGTTTGGTCTTTTCATGGTATTCCAGATTTTCTGGATGTTTTGTGTTTGGAGTTTTTCCGGTTTTAATATTTTCTTTGATGAATCTGTTTCTTCTATTGTATCTTTAACACCTAAGATTCTCTCTTCCATCCCTTCCTGTTCACTTACCCAGATTTTTCATTTCCTGAATTCCTTCAGTTTGTGTTTTATTTATTTCTTCTTTTTCAATTTTCATGTCATGAATAGTTTCCTTCACCTGTGTGTTTGGTTTGTTCTTGGCTTTTTGGCATTCTTTAAGGGCTTTGTTGATATCATCTAATTTTTTGTCTTTTCCTCGATTTCTTTAAGGGAGTCTTTCATTTCCTCTTTAAGAAAGTCATAAAGTTGGTTTTAAGGTCATTTTCTTGTGTTTCAGCTGCAGTGGAATGTTCAGGTTTTGCTGTTGTAGGATAGCTGGACTCTGGTGATGCCATTTTGCCCTGGCTGTTGTTGATTGTATTTTACACTGATTTCTGAGTTTGCCTTTGTTCGGTGGGTGTTTTTTCCCTTGGCTTCTATTTCCTCTTTGGTTTTCTCATCTTTGTGGACTGGATTTCTGGTGTCCAGCCTGATTCTGGTCTAGTTGGGAGTCTCTGTCCAAGTTGTCTGTTGTCCCTCTTGTGCTTAGTTTGTCCTTAGGCACAGGGAGTCTCTGTTCTCCTGATTAGTGTAGCCTACACCTAACAGCTGTGGCCTGATCACGTTGGTGTGGTTTATACCTGTTCTGACTGGTACTACTTGTACTTGTAGCATCAAACTTATGTATCATAATTTATTATAGACTGAATAGTCAGATGGATCTCTATGAGTTTGAGGCCAACCTGGTCCACATATCCAATCCCATGACTGCCATAACTGCATAGTGAGACACTTCCTGTCGTCCTAATGAAGAGGTAGCATGCAGAATGGGAAAAATGCTTACCAATTATATGTCTGTCAGAAAGTTAGTGTCTAGAATATACGAAGGACTCAAACAACAACCCAATTTCAAAATGGGGCATGAAACTAGAGTTCTCAAAAGATGAAATACAAGTAGGTGTATTTCAAAAATGTTCAATGCCCTTAATGTACTTAAAACTATTTTGAGATTTCATCTTACTCAAATTAGCATTGTTAATTTTTTATTTACAGTAAATGTTATATGGGTATGAGAAAGGGGAAAATACTTATTCGTTGCTGGTGGGAATGCAAACTTGTACAGTCACTATGGAAATCAGTGTGGAGGCTCTCCCAAAAGATAAAAATAGATTGGCCACATGATCCAGCTGTGCCACTCTTGGTCACATATCCAGAGGACTCTGTTCTGTCACAGACACTTCCTCATTCATGTTCATTGCTGCTCTAGTCACAAGAGTCAGGATATTGAAACAGCCTTGGTAGCTATCAATCGGTGAGCAGATAATGAAAATAGGGTACTTTTACATAATGGACTCTTACTCAACTGTTTAAAGAAATCATGAAATCTGCAGGTGAATGGATGGAGCTGGAAACAATCATTCTTAGTTAGCTATCCCAGCCCCAGAAAGACAAATACTGCATTTTCTCTCCTTTGTAGATGTTAGTATTGAATCTTTTGATATGTGTTCCTCATTTGCAATACCCGTAAAGATTAGAAAATTAGTAATGGGACATAAGTTGGGAGCAGTGGCTTTCAAGGGAGATGAGCTCAATGATATAAGTGGTTAAGTGGGAATAAACAAACAGGAATGATTAAAGTGGGTTTGGGGAAGGCAGAGTAGAGGAAGAAATATGGGTAGAGATAAATAATGTAAAGAGCCTTGGAAAAGGTCATATGAAAAACCACTGCTGTAGAAGGTATCACATATATATTGTGTATGTATACATATACATACATACATATATGTGTGTATATATGCTTAAAACAGAGTTATCTTGTAACGGGGTGATAACCCCCTTTCTAAACACTACAGGCTAACAAATAAAAACGCAAGTTACTTCTTTTAGAGTTGCTGTCCAATGAGGTCCCATAGACTCCCAAACATGTCAGGATATTGCCAATTCTCTTGCTTACCTTCCAGGACTGGATGATAAGTCCCTATTGATGAAGATGCCATAGACTTGAGTCAAAGAACATGGAGAAATCAATTTGCTAGTCTTCTCTTGGAAGCTTTAACTATACTGCCTAGCTTTCATAGTGCTGGAAGATGCCATGCTTCCTATTGGAGGAGAAAAATAATCAGCAAACTTCACAAAGCTGTGAACCCTGCAAGTTATTGTATAATTCCTTGCCTAGCAAGACATCCTTACCAGCTCAAGAGAGGCACAAGTATTGTAGTAATAATCAACCACTTCCTGATTAGATTTGAGGTCTGCTCCACAAGTTGAAGCCCATACCTGGCACCATTATCAAGGCCAAGAACCTGTGACTATACAGGTCTCAGGCCCAGGGGTGAACCTACTAGTGTTATTCCAGTAATGAGAAATAGTATTAATCAGATTCCTAATGATTTATTGGAAGGCCCATACATCAGTTCATCTCTCAACCCTCATCCGAGAAATTTACTTGTAGAAGATATACAACTGGTCACAGTGCAGAAAATAAGAGACTGCAGAATGTTCAGCTCTAAATGAAACCTAAGTACCACCAGCCTCCTCCCAAGGTGAGGGGATCACTGCAGAAGGGAGAAATACTGTAAAACCAGAGGTGGTGAATAACTACAAGGAAATTGTGATTCATGGACAAAAGTGAGACAGTTATACACAAGAATTCTGCAAGCGCAATTCAGCCCTGCTGGCTGAGAAGCTATGGCAATTGATAGCACCTGCAAGAGAGAGAGACAGAGACAGTTTTCTTTACTGGTATGGCCTCTGGTAGGTCAACCAGGCTCCAATGGAAGGCCACACATCTAAGAATATATGGCCAACATAAATTGGACTTCGTGGCTGTGGTGGTTTGAAAGAAAATAGTCCCTACTATTAGGATGCAGGGCTTTGTTGGAGTAGGTGTGGCCTTATAGGAGAAAGGGTGTTGCTGTGGGATGGATGGGCTTTGAGGTCTCCTTTGCTCAAGCTACGCCCAGTGTGGTAGACAGTTCATTTCCTGTTGCCTGCAGATCGAGATGTAGACCTCTCAGCACCATGCCTGACTGCATGCCACCATGTTTGCCACCTCATGATGATACTGTAAGCTGGCCTTAATTAAATGTTTTCCTTCATAAAAAGTTGCTGTGGTCATGGTGTCTCTTCACAGCACTAGAAACCCTAACTAAGGCAATGGGTTTTAAAGCAGGAGGACATAAAGTTGGATGGGTAGGGAAAGGGAGAGGATCTGGGAGGAGTTAGGGGAGTAGAAGTGGTTATTATCAAAATACGTGGTACAGAATTGTCAAAGAATTTACAAAAAGAATAAAATTTAAATAGTAAGACTTATTTGTTGTATAGTTTTTATACATTTATTTGTGTGTGTACATGCACACTTACGTGCATGCACATGCATGTTATGATACATGTGTGTGGATGCCCATGGACAACTTTTGGGAGTTGGTTTTCTCTTCAACTACATGGATACCAGCTATCAAATTCAGGTTTTCAGGCCTGGAGTCAAGTGCATTCAGCCATCTCTCTGGCCCTCGTATTGCTATACAATACTGAAAATGCAGTTTATTTTGACTTTTTTTTATTATTTAAAGAAATTACCGAGGGTGTAAATTAAGCTGAGTATAGACTCAAATGCTTTATTTAATTCTGCATGTTGTCGTTTGGGTTTTTTCATTGACACTGATTCAAATTAGTACAATTTTAAAATTTCATGTTTGGGAATGGTGAGGTGGCTGAGTGGATAAAGGCACTTGCTACCAAGTCTGAGGACCTGAATGTGGTCCCTAGGACACGCATGGAGAGTGATTCTTGAAATTTGTCCTACACACACACACACACCAGGTTCCTGCATACATGCATGCACTAAATAAATTTAAATGTAATATTAAAAAGCTTGTCATGTTTGTCCCAAGATACTATATGGAAAGTTGGTTGTTATTGTCTGTGGGTATGGATGGAGGTGGCTGATGTGGAGTACACTCTAGGGTCTCAGCATCAGAATAGGAATATGGAAATTGGGTCCCCTGAAAAGCAAAGTAGGGATATGTTTGGATTAGTATAGATGCCTGGGTCATTTGGAATTCTGGAGTGGGGAGGAAATTAGGGACACATTGTCAAGCTTTACCCTCACCCAAGCTTTCTTCTTTAAATCACTTTCTACAGGGTGGATATCAGTAATGTTATCTTTATCCTGCCTCTCCTCTGAGTCCTTATAGATTCTGAAACTAGGAGAACTTGGGGAGGGAAAGTACACATGAGAGAGGTGACAGAAGATGTGGAAATTCTGAAATCTAGGTCCCTCCAGGAATGAAACAGGAGAGACAGGTTTTCTTTACAGGTATGGTCTCAGGCCACACAGGAAAGAAAGAACATTTTCATAGTAGTAATTTATACCAATTATTACCACTCAGGTAGTATAAATTAATACCACTCAGGTAGTATAAATTACTACCTGAGTGCTTCCTATGGCAGCTAAGGATTAGATCCCAGAGACATAGAGCCATGAGAACAACATAGTTGGGGCTTGCTAGCATTGAGGCATATCCTAATAAGTTGGATTTGTTTTGTGTGTTTTGCTGAGACAAAATCTTGCTGTGTATCACGAATAGACCTGAAGTCATAATCCCCCCTTCTTCTTCCCAATTTCTACCTCCAAACATTTCCTGAGATGATAGTTGTGTACCATCATACCAAGATTTTAATTTTGTGTGTGGAGGTGGTGAGGCTGGTGGCAAGGTCTCACTATGTAGTCCAGGCTGGTCTTGAACTTGCACTCCTCATGCTTCCATCTCTCCAGTGCTGGGATTACAGTGGTACACCGTTATACCCAGCTAGAAAGTTGGATTTCTATGAAACCCTGTATGGATGTCATAAACACTGCAGAGAGGTCACTTGTGGAAGGGTTGGTGATGGACCTATAGGATTGGAAGGGTTGGTGATGGACCTAAAGGATTAGAAGGGTAGGGTGGGTTGTTTTCAAGTGAGATCGCATGCAAGGTTAGAGAAGATGGGGGCAGGGCTCCAGCATGAAGCTTCACTTCAGAGAACAAGGTTGTAGTAATAGGAGCGGCGGGGCTGCATCCCCAGCACCCCGGCAACCTGGCTAGCTTATGCCCTGAAATAACAACACACAAATTGTATTCTTTTAAACACTGCTTGGCCCTTTAGCTCTAGCCCTTACTGGCTAATTCTGATATCCCGATCAACCCATCTCTAATAATCTGTGAGCACCGGTCTTACCGCAACCCATCTCTAATAATCTGTGAGCACCGGTCTTACCGTCGGAGCTTCATCGTGTGTGTCTGCCCGGGAGCAGGGCATGGCGTCTCTCTGAGGTGTCTGCTCCCGAGAGGAGAGCTGTGGAGTCTCTCTGAGCTCACTTCCTCTTCCTCCCAGCGTTCTGTTCTGTTTATTCCTCCCACCTATCTTCTAACCAATGAGGACCAAGCAAGTTTCTTTTTATTTAACCAATGACCTTCCTCCATCACAAGGTTGTTTGATACAGCCTCAAATCGTAAGATTTTATAATTACCTAAAATACACAAGAATATATGTAAGTGTGTGTATGTGTGTGTGTATTAGAGAAAGTTAAGCTATTTTGCTCTCCACAAGAACCACAGACTAACAAATACCCCAGTGCCAAGCATAAGAAACCTCCTTTCAATTGGTTGACCAGAGTAGTCCAAGGGACTCTCAAAATAATGTAGATTATCAATGTAGCCCTTGGTTGCCTCTCAGGTTTTTAGGGTAGGCTCCTATTGCTGAAGACACGTAGGATACATGACTCAGATGACTTGAGTTGATTGTGACCTGAAAGCCTCTTTCCTGAGGTCTGGCTTCTACTGTTCCAGAAATTACTATGCAAGCTGCCAAGGAAGGGAAACAATTAAAGACACCCCCCACCCGGCTGCAACACCTAAGAACCAGGGCAGTTACTGGCATGGAAGGAGATGCATGAAGGTGTAATAAGTGCAACCCACACATCATTGGCAACCAACAGCTCTCTCACTGACTTAAGGGTCAGTCAACAGGAGAGAAACCATGCCTGGTACTGGAAACCTAGCCAACTTCCTAGGGCTAGTGAGGACATAGATCTTTTTTTTTTTTTTATTGAGAAAAAGAAAATTTCCGCCTCCTCCCAGACTCCCACTCCTCCCCCCCCCCCCACTCCTCTCCCTGTCCCCCCACTCCTCTCCCTCTCCCTCTCAAGTCTGAAGAGCAGTCAGGGTTCCCTGCCCTGTGGAAAGTCCAAAGTCCTCCCCCCTCCATCCTGGTCTAGGAGAGTGAACATCCAAACTGGCTAGGCTCCCACGAAGCCAGAACATGAAGTAGGATCAAAACCTAGTGCCATTGTCTTTGGCTTCTCAGCAGCCCTCATTGTCCACCATATTCAGAGAGTCCGGTTTTATCCCCTGCTTTTTCAGTCACAGTCCAGCTGGCCTTGGTGAGCTCCCAATAGATCAGCCCCACTGTCTCCGTGGGTGGGTGCACCCCTCTTGGTCCTGACTTCCTTGCTCATCTTCTCCCTCCTTCTGTTCCTCATTGGGACTTTGGGAGCTCAGTCCAGTACTCCAGTGTGGGCCTCTGTCTCTATCTCCATCCATCACCAGATGAAGGTTCTATGGTGGTATGCAAGATATTCGTCAGTATTGCTATAGGCTAGGGTCATTTCAGGTTCCCTATCTTCAGCTGCCCAAGGAACTAACTGGGGACCTCGCCTTGGGCACCTGGAAGGCCCTCTAGGTCCAAGTCTCTTCCCAACCCTAAGATGGCTCCCTTAATTAAGATATGTGCTTCCCTGCTCCCCTATCCAACCTTCCTTTATCCCAATCATCCCGTTGCCCTAAGTTCTCCCCATCCTACCCTTCTCACTTTTCTCTCCCCATCTCCCCTTACCCCCCTCCCACCCCACCCTTAAGATCCCGATTTTTTGCCTGGCAATCTTGTCTACTTCCCCTACCCAGGAGGATAGCTATATGTTTTTCTTTGGGTTCACCTTCTTATTTAGCTTCTTTAGGATATCCAATTATAGACTCACTGACCTTTATTTAAGGCTAGAAACCAATTATGAGTGAGTACATCCCATGTTTCTCTTTTTGGGTCTAGGTTACCTCACTCAGGATAGTATTTTCTATTTCCATCCATTTGCATGCAAAATTTGAGGAGTCATTGTTTTTTACCGCTGAGTAGTACTCTAATGTGTATATATTCCACACTTTCTTCATCCATTCTTCCATTGAAGGACATCTAGGTTGTTTCCAGGTTCTGGCTATTACAAATAATGCTGCTATGAACATAGTTGAACAAATGCCCTTGTCATATGATAGGGCATCTCTTGGGTATATTCCCAAGAGTGGTATTGCTGGGTCCAGGGGTAGGTTGATCCCGAATTTCCTGAGAAACCGAAACACTGCTTCCCAAAGTGGTTGCACAAGTTTGCATTCCCACCAGCAATGGATGAGGGAACCCCTTCCTCCACAACGTCTCCAGCAGAGGCTATCATTGGTGGTTTTGATTTTAGCCAATCTGACAGGTGTAAGATGATATCTCAAAGTTGTTTTGATTTGCATTTCCCTGATTGCTAAGGAGGTTGAGCATGACCTTAAGTGTCTTTTGGCCATTTGAACTTCTTCTGTTGAGAATTCTCTGTTCAGATCAGTGCCCCATTTTTTAATTGGGTTAATTAGCATTTTAAAGTCTATTTTCTTGAGTTCTTTATATATTTTGGAGATCAGACCTTTGTCTGTTGCGGGGTTGGTGAAGATCTTCTCCCAGTCCGTGGGTTGCCTTTTTGTCTTAGTGACAGTGAGGACATAGATCTTAAAAGAGAATCTATTACCACCACTTTGCTAGAACAGCATAATTCTTAGTACATCTCAAATCTTATCCTGAACCCACAGTAAGTGTAGCCACCACCCCTCATCAAAGAAATCTCTCTCTACAGCAAATGGAGACCATCACAGAAAACCAGAACTAGACATAACGTGATGAGCTCAGTTTCCGTGTAATTATTTCAGGTAAGGCTAGGTGTGCGGAGCTGGGCAGGAACGCAGCCCATCGCGGCTTCTACAACACATCTCCATCATAGCTCCTGCATTTATGGATCGGGGAACATTAAGGAAGAGGGGCTAGAAAGATTCCAAGAGCCAGAATACTAGGAAGTCTGCTGTCAACCTCCTCTAGAAATGGCCACAAAACTGGAACAATGGCATTATCAGTGGCCATGTTATCATTCAAGGGGAAATTCGCAGGCTCCCACCCCTAGACAAAGAACTGCAGACAGCTAATGATTGCTTAGTGAAGGAGAATTAGCCTCGTAGGCGTGAGCCCTCTTATTTATTAGTTGTCCTAATGTAGCATGGTCAGCCTTGGAGCCATAAGCAACAACAAAGACAGACTCAGAAGGCTGTGTGTGTGTGTGTGTGTGTGTGTGTGTGTGTGTGTGTGTGTGTAAAACAAATATAATCAACAAAAAAGAGGCTATCAACTTGAGAATAGGAGTATGGAAAGGACTGGAGTGAGGAATGGGAGGGGGAAGGGATGTAATTCTATTTCAATTAAAACATTTTTTAAAAGAAATTAAGTTAAATTTTTTTAATCTTTGTATTTTTTAAAGTGTCTAAGCATTTCAATTATGTTTGCATAGGACTCTACTAGCTGACGAAATACAAATACCCATTAGTTAGACATTAGAAAGATCAATAATTTGATTATATTTTCTCATTTTAAGAGGATTTCTTGGGGAAGGTTTTGATACCAGGATTCATATTTTTGTTGTTTTTAAAGCTAAAAGAAATTATGGTTCCATTCTTAACTCTTTCTCCTCTGGCTCACTCCATGATGTGACCATTCTAGTAGGTTTTCATCAGACATGTGTGTGTGTGTGTGTGTGTGTGTGTGTGTGTGTGTACCCTTCAGAGTTCAATGAAGATGCAATAGTGGGATTCCCCAAAGCATGGTTTTAAAAAGCCACCACCCGGGGATTCCATGAGTCCTACCTGCCTCTGTCTCTTCTGTGGGTCATTCTCACCAACACTTATTTCAGTAAGATAGAAAGGGAAGATGCAGGAGAGCAAATTCAGGTGGTGGATCATGCTGATGACTAATCATAAGAAAAATATATCCCACCTAGTCTGTTTGGATGCTCACCTTCCTAGACCTGGGGTGGAGTGGGGAGGACCTTGGACTTCCCATGGGGCAGGGAACCCTGACTGCTCTTTGGACTGGAGAGGGAGGGGAAATGGGGGGAGGGGGAAGGAAATGGGAGGAGGGGGGAGGTGGAAATTTGTAATAATAATATAAAAATAAAAAAATTAAGAAAAGAAAAGAAAAAGAAAAATATATTTCAGAAATAGAGGTGGGGTGGCGTACAAGGGAAGACATCTGTTTTGCTGAGGATTTTACTAGTTAGGACCAAACTGATGCAGAGATGAAGGCAAAGATACATACAGGTGGACGTCAGTTCACTGGACCTCACCAGCCTTTGCTGATTTTTTTTTTGATGGCGGGGGTTGGGGATGACAATGACAGAGAAATAGACTGCAGTAAGAAGTGGGGGTGGGAGCACAGAAGAGATGACATTTTCTAGCCTGCTTTTTCTAGTCCTGTATTTTTTCTTTTCTCTCTCATGACCAGAAGTCTAGATAGGAAGCAGAGGTCGGTTACCAAGGAAACTGAAGCTCAGTGTGTTTTGATTGGTTAACTTTGAGATAACAACAAAATTGCTATTCAGAATGCAAGCTCTTATGGGGGATGGGCATTACGTATGTAGGCATCTATTAATCCTTGCAATTATTTTGCGTGCGCGTGCGAGCACACACACACACCCCACACACATGCAGTCACACACACAGTCACAGATGCATAAACAATAAGACCAGATTTTCCTCCAGGGTTAGTTGGGACTCTTCAGAAAGACCTTGAATTCTACCCCTGGTGCCTTCTATTCTTCCTGCTGGCCCTACACTGTTAACCGTTCACTGTGCTGCACACCTGATCCTGATGAAATCCTACTAGGACTGTCTCATCATGGAGTCAGCTAGAGGGGAAGGAGCTAAGGGCGGGAGCATATTTCTTTTAGCTTTAAAAACAAAGATATGAGCCCCAGCACTAAACCCTTCCCCAAGAAATCCTCTTAAAATGAGAAAATGTAACCAAAATATTGATCTTTCAGACATCTAATTAATAGGTATTGGTATTTGGTCAGCTAGCAGAGTTCTATGCAAATGGATTGAAATGCTTAAATACTTTGCCATTCCTTATACACTGCTACCCAAGTGTAACAAATAGTGATTGTACCCTCTGGGCTGCTGAAGGCTGTTACAGCTGTTTTTTTTTTTTTCTTTCACTGTTTGAATGTTATATACAGAGCTTTAGACTTGTATCTGTATTTCTCAACACGGTTGAATATCTCTGTTAATAGTTTTTATTATGAAAACCCAAAAAGGTAGTTAGCCATGGCCTTATGATTCTGATGGGAAAATAATATATGTCAATTACTTTCTGATGTAAACATTGTCTGTATAAGAAACAATGTTCAATTTTGACAAACCCAGCCTTTGTATACTCTGAGATGACTTCAGAAAATTCTTACTGATGTCAAATGTGTTCTAATAATGTCATTTTCAGAGAATTTGGAGGTTAATGTGAAGCCTGCTTTAAAGTTTTGGGCAAAGAAGGTGTGTTCATATCTAACTACAGTGTCTTCTAAGATTGGGAACCTTGTCCTAGTAAACAAAAAGCTTAGATTAGGGGTGTGTGTGTGTGTGTGTGTGTGTGTGTGTGTGTGTGTGTGTGTGTATCAGTGTGTATGTGTGTGTGTCAAGAGGATAAGCTTATAGTGATTAAAATGTATTGTGCACCACCACTAGCTTTGCTAGAAGTTGCATTATTTTATGTGATATTATAATCATAAGAAGTTGTGTGTCTTCACTAAGTTGGCTCCTGCAAAGGAAATTACTTGTTTCTCTGATGCTAACTTCTTGTGAATGGCAAGGTGAACAGAATAAGACCTCTCTGGTACTTGTAGTTATCATAGCCCTTCGTACTTCGGAGGAAATGCTGCTGGGAAATCAGTTTTCATGTATCAGGGTGAATTACCGTGCAGTACTTTCCCCACCAATCATCTGATATAGGTATTTGTCTTCCTCAGTTTACAAAGGAGGTATCACTTGAAAATAAGAAAGTCTTCCCATTCTGAAGTGTGCTTTGAAACCACACCTTCCCATGTCTGCCTGTCCAGCTCCTCCACATTCCTCTTGTAGTAGAATGTTAGTTTTTCCAAGACAGGGTTTTTCTATATAAAGAGTCCTGGCTGTCCTGGAACTAGCTCTGTAGACCAGGCTGGCATGGTCACAGAGATCCGCCTGCACCTGCCACCAGAGTGCTGGGATTAAAGGTGTGCGCCACCACCGCCTGGCATCATATCATAGTTCTATCATATCATCATAGTCCTATCATCATAGTCCTATCATATCACTGGATGTTGTATTCTTATGGAACTACCATCACATATGTGGTCTGCTGTTGAAAGAGATGTTCTTATGCAGTACATGAAATACAGATGTAAATTAACTGACCTGGGCCCAGCGGTTACATGCTCACTTCTTCATTCAGCTCTTTCATCACTGGTGGGGGGACGGGGAGTAGGTACTGAATGCCTAGAGGATTCATAAGTTAATTCAGATGAAAATCTAGGATATTGGTGTAGTGTCTTAGCCCACTGAGGATGCTGTAACAAAATATCACACAACAGATGTGGGTTAGACTTTTCATCACTGACAAGTAGCAGAGAACAACAGTTCGAAGCAAGATTTAGTTTGGCTCCCAGTTTGAGTCCGTGGCTTGTTCTGCGCTGTCGTGAGGCTGTGATCATCGAAAATACTGTAGTGGAGGAGCATGGTAGAGCAGAGCACCCCCTTGCATGGGAAGACATAGCCCTCAGAGACATTCCCCTTAGAGCATGCTTCTGGGTGGATACATCCACAGCTATGCATTGAACTTAAGGCCTCACGTGGTAGGCAAGTATTCAACCCAGAGCTATGTCCTCAGACCATTTTGTTGTCGTTTTTGAGACAGTGTCCAGGATGGCCTTGAACTTGTGGTCTTTCTGCCTTAGCCTCCCCCTATTTAGGATGACAGGCCTGAACTATGGGGTCCAGCTACTTCAAAACGTTTGAGGAAACCCCATACTGTTTCCCCTAATGACTATGCTAATTGACAGTCCCAGAATTTCTGTGCAAGACTTCACCTTTTTCGAATCCTCCTTAGCACTTGTTCTATCTTCTGTCTTTTGACCATGGCCTTTCTAACAAATAGGAATCTGTATCTCATGGCTTTAATTTGCTCCCCCTGATGATTAGTGATGCCCAGCATATTTTTATCCACATTAACAATCTGTAGGTCTTTGTTTTTACTTTTCTCCTCACTGTCTGCAAATCCCTGAGAAGATGTGAGCTGTGGGAAGAAGCATCTCCTTAGCCTCAGTTTATGACTCGTCTGTTACTGAGGGAAGATGTGAGTGCAGGATTGGTTTTGTGGCTGTCGTGGCAAGGTTGCCAGACTGTGTGCTTATAGCCCAGTGCATCGGGAAGGGAGGGGAGGAGGGGAGAGGGACTTGAGAGAGAGGGGAGGCAGGCAGGCAGGCAGGCAGACAGACAGACAGACAGAGAGATTCTTAGGACTGGGCTTATAATACTGAAGACCTGATCTCCAGTGAACCACTTCCTCCAGCAAGGCTCTGCCTTCTAAAGGCTCTACACTACAAATATCACCACCAGTTGGGGATTAATTGTGCAGACATGAGTCTGTAAGGTATGTTTCAAAATCAAACCCTAACAGTCTTCTCTGGAAAAATAATGATTCAAATCCTTTGCCTTCTTTTTTTTTTCTGCACTGGGAATTGAACCTAGGCTTCACACACGCTAAGTAAGTGATCTATCACTGAGCAATTAATGTGCCCTCAGGCCCCTTGGCTCACTTTTACTGGATTCTTTTTATCGCTATTGGATTGTCTAAATCCCTTAGATCTTTAGGATATTGATGCTGTTTATGGTATGGTATATGACAAATGTTCTCTATGAACATTGCTAATGGCAGTGATTGGGTTCTGAATGCTCTAACCTAGTCAATAAATAATTGATCGGGTTTATACTATGATGATATTAAGAGATGGGCATATTTGGAGGAGGTCGGATTCTTCGCTGCCCCTGTCCTGCCCTTGCCCTGCCCTGCCAGCCACCCCTACTACTTGGTTGCTGTGAGATAAGCAACTTTGCTCTGCCATATGCTCCCTGATAGTGTAGCCTGTTTCCACGCCGTGTTGATTCTTCATTTTTCAGAAACTCTTTGGTTTGGTGCAATTTCATTTGTATATTTTTTGCTCCTGTTGCCAGTGACTTGGCAAGAAATCTGCCAAACCAATGTCCAGAAGATTTTCTATGGTTTTCTTTTATTAGTTCAAGGTTCTAAGTGTGTTTAATTGATTTTGAGTTGGTTTTTGTAAATAGAGTGAGAAGGTACTTTAATTTCATTTTTCTTCATGCTTTCCCAATTTATGGTAGAGACTCTCCCTTTCTCATCTGTTCTGAGATGTGCAGATTTATTTCTGTATATGACACATACATATGGGGGTATTGGATATGACACATACATATGGGGGTATTGGGATTGAACCCAGTACCTTGTGTAACACTCTCCCATTAAATATTCAGCCCTCTTTTTACTTTTTTTTTACCATGTATGCACACGTGTATGTGTGTGTGTGTGTGTGTGTGTGTGTGTGTGTGTGTGTGTGTAGATGGTAGCTGCCATTTTGGCTTTGCAAACACAGAATTTTAGGCTGGAACTGGCTTCATCCCATACAGGAGGTGCCATTTTGCCATGGAATAAAGGCAGAAAAGCATCCTAGATTCCCAGGGCTCAGGTATGTCCCCATGGGAATTGTTAATAAACAACAAAAAATAAGAAGCTGGATTTTCTTTCAGGCAAGGCTTGCTTGTTAATTCTATATAAATGTAGGTTAAAGTATAACGTGGATATCAAAATGAGTCTTAAAATTATACATAATTTTTAAAAATTATGTTTCTCCCATTTACTGTCTGGGTTCTCTGCTTTCCTGTGCCACTTTCTCTGACCCTTCATTATGTCTTCGTAATTATTTGTGCAGGAAGAATCACTTGTGTGTACACAACAAAGCCCTTCTAATGAACACATAAGAGTCTCAATGCATGATTGTGGGTGGATGAAAATTGATCTGCCATTCAGTTTGTATTATACTTGACATTTTCTCCCTCATGGCTTTGATAGATTCAGCTTCGGTTTCCCTGACAACAATCATTATCTTTTTATTTCAGCCTCTTAGCACTGAACAACAAAGAGGAAGGTAGGCTGTTACCTGATCCTGGTTGCCAAGCAAAGTGCCCCTGCCTGGCTGAATCACTCACTAGAGATGAGAAGCAGAGCTGTTACTAAGGCAACAGAATCATGGATCCATCCCCTCTGTGAGACAACCTTTCTTCATCTTCTTCCTCTCATATCAAGTAAGAAAGGGAGAACTCTGGGATAAAAGTACTGGTAGTGAACAATGAAACCATGAAATGATGCTTTTCTACATTTCAGTAATGGAGCAATTACTTTAGAATAACATTTAAATAGCAAAAAGTAATTTTCAAATGAAAAGTTCTTTATAAAACAGACGATGACTAATGTATACTTGAATGATAATGAGATATAATATAAAATCAGACTATGTTAAAAAAATGGTGACAATAGAAATGGAGAGACTGCTTTGACTTATCAAAATATCCAATGGGGCATCATGGAAAGATGACGCCTGAGCCCCATCCTCCGAGATACTAATTAAGTACATATGGGATGTGGCTGTGGAATAAGTGCCAGCTGAAAATTCTGTGTGTGAAAGCCAAAATGACAGCTACTATCCAGAAGAAAAACCAGCCTTTAAGAGTGCTTTGGGGTAGACAGGCATTGGTGGCACATACCTTTAATCCCAGCACTCGGGAGGCAGAGGCAGTTGGATCTCTGAGTGTGAGGCCAGCCTGGTCTACAAGAGCTAGTTACAGGGCATGCACAAAATAAATAAATAAATAAACAAATAAATAAATAAATAAGTAAAAATGAATAAAATAAAAATAAATTAAAAAACCAACAGCAAAGAATTCTGTGGGGGTATCCACCAGAGAAGACTGCTTAGAAATGGGTTTAAGCCAATAGAAAATCCTGTGATTACACTGAGTGTTTAGGATCCTAGTGTAGCCCTGACCGTGAGAATTTACAAATAAGACGACATCCTGGGTTGACATACTGCAGCTAACAAGAACAGTTAGCCAGAAGCAGAACTACAGAAGCCAAAAAGCAAGTTAGTACATTCAGACACTTTCCCAGAACTATGGACTTTGATGGATTGGGTATTTGTTTTAGGTTTGGTAGGTGATGCTGTCTATGTTCTGCGTATTACAGCCTGAATGGTACTTTCATCATGGAGTCAGTTGTGCTAAGGTCTCTGGGCCTTCTAAGTCTGGGGTCCTGTAACATTCCCCACTGATCTTAGTGAATGAGTCAAATAATTGACTCATCCTGCTTGAAAGTGGTGGAGTTGGTCCTGAGGTCAATTAATTTTATTGAATATATAATTGATCATATAGTTTAAAATGCAGCCCCTGCTGTTAATCCAATAAAAATGAGAATTAAAGGCCCAGCCAGTGCTGAAAGTAGAGTAGTTAGGCAGGGAACTAAGAGAACAGACTGGTACCAATCTATGGTGGATTGAAGGATGCCCCCCAAAGGGAGTGGCACTACCAGGAGATGTGGCCTTGTTGGAGGAAGTGTGTGGAGGAATATGTGTTGCTGGTCTGTAGTCACACTAGCTAAAACCTTTCCTGTATCTGTTTTCCTTAGTTCCCAAGTTTCCAGTCCAGTCCTGGGGGCTGTGAGGGTTGGACCATGACCCTGTATTCATACCTATAGTGCAAAACACAAGACTCAGGAGAAGGTAGAGGGGCAAGGAATGGAAGGGCCTGGCCCCCATGAAACCTTAATTCTTCTGCTTTCTTGACCTGGGTGTGGTGGAACCGTGGTGCGATGCCAGCTCCCTTCACTGCCGTGGAGTGGAGAGAATCACCTTGTAGAGTCCTGTCCAGGAGAGTTTCCCTGCCCCTGTGGCTACTCGCTTGGCCCAGATGGTATCACCAGACTCCAACAAGGGGAAAGTGGTAGTGGACTCTGAGATCAATTGGCTCTCTCGGATGGTTCAGTGGAGAACTGGAGGGCCTGTAGTGACTTGAGAAAGGAATGGTTAAGGAAATTCTACCAACTGCTGCTCTCTGAGCCTGGGAAGCAGTGGGGATGTCGTCCAAACATAGTCTCATAGTGGGTAAATCCCTCCCTATATGGGGTGCAGCAGGCTAAGCAAAGGAAGGCCTATCCATCCTTTGCTGAACTCTAAGGAGAGTTTTATTAGGGTTTCCTTTAATGCCCTGTTTATTTTTGTTAACCTGCCCAGAACTCTCAAGTTTATATGCACAATGAAGTTTTTAATCGATGTCTAAAGCTTTAGCTATTAATGGGGAGGTTTGGGCTATGAAAGCTACTCCACTGTCAGTCCCCATTGCGAGGGGGGTGCCAAATCAGGGACCGGTTCCTGGAGGAGCTTTTTAGCTACTATTTGGGCAGTTTCAGTCTGGGTGAGGAACACTTCTGTCTACCTGGAAAAAGTATAAAAAGATAAATAAAAGATAAAAACTAACAAGTACTTTTATCCTCCCGCAGCTGGCCCGATCTTGGTGAAGTCAGTTTCCCAGAGTTCTCTGGGTGTTGCTCTCTCAGTTGGACCCTTCCTGGGTAGGGGCTCTCTGTTTTGCATTCACTTGAGCGCAAAGCTGGCATCTGGCTGAGATGTCCCACACTAGGCTGTCCATAATAACACACTAACACACCTTGGTCTGAGCAACTCAGAAAGTTGTGTGGGTCCCGGATGAGTAGGCTGGTGGAGGTCGGTTACCAGAGTCCTGCCAGTTGTTTCTGGGAGAATGTTCTTTCTCTCTGGTGTCCTCCATCAACCTGTGGTTTGAACTGTCCATTTTTTTCTTAACCACAGTCTCAGGTAGCACTGAGTCAGGTGTTTTTCATCAGAATATCAATAGTTTGTTAGACAGCTAGGCCTGGCAGTGGAGGACAGCAATTCATAGGGAAACCAAATAGCCTGTAGGAAGGCCAAGATTTTCTAGTGTTCTTTTTTTCCAGCAGTGAGAAGCCCTTGTTCTCCAAAGATCATAAAAGCATAGTAACAGTCTGCGTATGTGGTGGTGACCTTTTTTTTTTCCCATCCGAGAGCCTGGGTCAAATCAATCAGTTTTCTCTGTACTGTGGTACCTGGCTTGGGCCCAAATCAATTCAATTAAAGTAACTACTGTAGCTCCCACGTTCCTGCTTTCATCCTTCATCTCTTGGCAGTCATGGATGAGCACTTGGATCATCAGGAAGAGGATAACCCCATTCAGACTTGAGGGTGGTTCTGGAGTATGACCTGGTACTGGGTCGCACGGTCATTAGACAGGCAGTGTTCTGGTGCTCCTCAGAGGAGGGCCTCAACCGTGTCATGGGAAACTGCATCAGAGGCACTCTGCGAGGCTGGATTACCCTGACCACCCATTTTCATTGGTGTCTGGCCTCCTTGTTCTGAAAACACATGAATTTTCAAAGGTAGCATACATATCTGCATTAACACAAGTATGTACAGTGCGTTGCACACAGGCAGCCTAAGATGATTTTTTTGTTTTATATTTGAGCAAGTAAAATATATGTCACCTGCCTTGTAGTTTGGGGGTTATTTCTCTATGTCTGCAGCCAGGATTTTTGGGGGATTTCCCCCAATCAAATCTGATCTCTATCAACCTTGAATGAGTTCACAGCTTTTGGTTTTGTGTGGAAACAAAACCATAACCTTTTCCCCAACACAACATAGTTTTTACTTCGATTTTGAAGTCAAGACATTTTAAAAACATACAGGTTGGTCTAACTTAGTCGTTTTTCTAATCCAATGTCTCTCGGCAGCTATTATTCACTCATCAGCATTGAAAAAATTTAAAGTCAATACAATACCATGCAGGATCCAGACTACCTGTGCATTTCCCATCTCTACGTGGCTTTTTTATTATTTATAAATGATTTACATTTTCTATGACTGTCTTTACTCCTCTTCTTTTCGTTCTTAAGCCTATGCACATTTTTAGACCTCTTTAGTGGTTTTTTTTCCCTGTCTGGATCTGTCTTCCCTGAGCACTTGGAGCATCCTAGGATCACATGAGACACACTGTAAACTGCTATATCAACCATCTGTGCAGCTCAACTTAGCGCACAGCACCGGCACGCGGTGCTGATGCCAGGCTCCAGCCCACAGGGAGCAGCTGCTAGATGCACCTCTGTATGCCGCCAAGCACAAGCCTGCCTGAGAGACTGCAGGAGTAGGAAGCTACATCCAGCTCTGTGTCCAGAACTTCTCTTAACTTTCTCAGGTCCTATGTAGATATACATGGCCCGACATTGGGCATCATTCGTAGTCAATCTTTCTTTGTCCCAGCTGCCAGCTCCCAAAGCATGATGTTGAAACTCATTAATTATGAAAGCTCAGTCTTAGCTAGGCTTCTTTCTAACTAGCTCTTATAACTTCAATTAGCCCATTTTTATTTATTTGTTTTCTACCTCATGACTTTATTATCTCATCTCTGTAGTGCCCATCCTGTTTGCTCTGCACCTCCCTGGTGTTCCCACCTTCTGCTTAGCCTCCTCTCTTCCCCCGAAAATCTTGCCTAGCTATTGGCTGCTCAGCGTTTTATTAAACCAATCCAAGTGACACATCTTGACAATGTATAAAAAGATTATTCTACAACAGACATTCTTCTTTTTTTTTATACAATTCAAGCTTTAATAATAGCTTTATCTCTCATCCACTTACAAAATTCTTGAAGAGTTTGACATCTGGCTTTTGGAATCGATTAATCAGCACATCAGTGATTTGATATGAAATCTAATTCAGAATGTTGGATTGATGTTAAAAGATGAAACAATAGGGGCTGGAGAGATGGCTCAGAGGTTAAGAGCACTATCTGTTCTTCCACAGGTCCTGAGTTCAATTTCCAGTAACCATGATGACTCACAACTATCTGTAATGAGATCTGGTGCCCTCTTATGGCCTGTAGGCATACAAGCAGACACTGTATATATAATAAACAAATAAAGTCTTCTTTAAAATAACAGAACAAAACAAAACAACAACAACAAAAAACAATACTCCCCTAACATGGTGAGCCTAAGAAATACCTGCTACATGGGTCTGGTTGCTTGGCTGTGATTTTGTAGTCCTCCAAATAGGGACAATGAGAAAACTGAGAAGTTTTTGGAAGGAAAGTCTCTTGGGATGTTTGGCTTTGCTTCTGTCTAAGGCACAAGGAGGTGTGTGGGATTCTCCTTAACAGATATTCTTCTGACAGAAGGTAAGACACCAAAATTTTGCTGGCTATCTGTAAGTCTAACTGCACCTCATAATCAGAAGGTGATGGTGACTCTCGATTTGTACAAAAGGCCTCATCCCAATCTGTTGTTAAATATCTTTTGAGCTACCTCAAGTAACTGGGATCTACTTATACCTTTAAAGTTTTCATCTTTTATAACATTTTTAATATCTGGGATTCAACTGGCTGACAAAGGACATTTTTAGCAGCTGTCTTTAATCCTTCTAAAAAAGACCCTATCTGTATTGAAGGGTATTCTATCCAGACTGCATTGTCTAGCAGTGATCCCCTTGCCCAGCCTAGGGGTGATTTCCGCCCCCCCCGCCCTTTTTTTTTAGAGAATGGTGAGTTTTGAGTTTTTCAATGATCCAGATTACTGGTTCAAATGGAGACATCAAACATGAAAGCGGAAGGAGTGAAACTTTCTTTTGTCCTTTGGACTCAGCCCAGGGGAACTGTTCCCCTTCCTTGGGACTTCTTAGGAGGGAATGTGTGCCTTGGGGGATCTATTTCCCTCTCCTTGTGTACATTCTGCTTAGATGGCAAAGTACCCTCAGAATGACAGGCCTGGCCCTTCATCACTTCCACCTGGGGGTCAGAACCAACCCTGACCCTGAGCAAGAGAGTCAAGTGATGAAACAAGTGAGCACTCCGTAAGCAGAGCACGCAGAACACGCAGAGCTTTGTTTTATTTTGTTCTCTCTGGGCAACCTAGCAGAGCCAAAAGGATTCGGCTTCCCAACAGGAGGGAACACAGGTCTTACACTGGGGGGAGGGAGTGTCTCACAGTAGAGAAAGCCACTGGATACAGGGAAGCAGAATTGACAGAAACACACACACACACATATGTGTGTGTATGTATGTATATATATATGTTTATATATACACATATATACATATATATGTGTGTATACACACACACACACACACATATATATATATATAGAGAGAGAGAGAGAGAGAGAAAGAGAGAGAGAGAGAGAGAGAGAGAGAGAGAGAGAGAGAGAGAGAGTAAACACAAGCAGAGGTAGCCACAGTACATTCATACACCTGAACAGACAGAGGGATACAATGATGTGTTTTGGTATATTCCTTTACACTATGTGAAGATACATCACTGTGATTGGTTTAATAAAGAGCTGAATGCCCAATAGCTAGACACAAAGAGGTTAGGCGGGATGTCTGAGGACAGATAGGTCTGAGAGAAGAAAAAAGGAGAGTCACCAGCTGGATGCAGAGGGAGCAAAACATGCAGGAGGAGAGGAAAAAGCTGCAGGTCATGTGGCAACACATAGATGAATAGAGATGGGTTAATTTAAGTTATAAGTGTTAGTGAGACAAACCTAAGGTATAGATCATACATTCATACATAATAATAAGTCTCTGTGTCACTATTTGTTGACAGTCCCAATGAGAAAGTTCATCTACAGTGACATCTCACGTGGAACCCAGACACAGGATCAGTACTGTGTTGGACCTCTCTTATGTGTCCCAACAGAAGACACCTTAGCCAGATTCAGCTCCAGAGGTGACAGACCAGGTAACTTTCTAATTTATTTGGGGGGGGGGTGTTAGACTCCTCTAAAGTATTAGACAGCAATTGATCAAAGTGAATCTTGGGGATGTAGAACTTAGGTTGTCTACCACCTAGGAGTCCCTAGACCAAAGCACTTTTCCCTGCTCTAAGGGGCTCTGAGATTCCTCCCCCGTGTCTCAAGGTTTCGTCTCTAGAGATCTCAGTTGAATCTCCAGAAAATGTTATAGGGTATCTACATACTGTGGAATAATCCTTTTGTACATTGTGAAGATTTGTCACTGTGATTGGTTTAATAAAGAAGGTGACTGACCAATAGATGAACAGGATAAAGTTAGGCAGGAGAGCCAGACTAGGAGAATGCTGGGAGGAAGAAGGGTGTAGTCAGAGGAGTTGCCAGCTAGGCACAGAGGGAACAGGAGATGAACATGCCATGCTAATAAAGGTACTGCCACGTGGCAGAGCATAAATAAGGAATATGGGTTAACTAAAAATGTAAGAGCTAATTAGTAGTAAATCTTAGCTATTGGCCAAGCATTTATAATTCATATTCAGCCTCTGAGTAATTATTTGGGAACAGGTGGTCAGGACAAGAAAACTCCACCAGAGAAGACTGCTTGGACATGGATTTAAGCTAACAGAAAGTTTTTAGTAGCTGTCCAGTGACTACATTGGGTGTTCAGGATCACAGTGTAGCCCCGAGCCTTTCTCAGGGTGAACTTTTAAGCATAAAACCATGTTTCAAGTTGACATACTTTAATGAACAAGAACAGTTAGCTAGAAGCAGAGCTACAGACGCCAAAAAGCAAGGTTAGTACATTTAGAGACTTTCACAGAACTATGAACTTTAATGGATTAGACCTTAGTTTTAATTTTGACAGGTGGTACTGAGTTTTAAAGCCTCAATGACACTTCCATAATGGAGTCAGTTGTGCTAAGGTCTGGGGCCTACTAAGGTCTGGGGACCAGTTACAGCCCTTAGTATATGTCAGAATCCCAAAGAAGTAGGCTCTAATGCCAGTGGAGAAATAAACTTGCCAGTGAGAGTGAGGGCAAGCTGACAAAGAGGAAATGCTTCTACGTCCTTTATATAGGCTACTACCCGAAGGTGTGGCCCAGATTTAAGATGGGTTTTCATATCCCCAATGATCCAATCAAGAAAAATTCCTTACAGGTTTACTTATCAGTTTAGGGTTTTAGTTTATTCTAAATATAGTCAAGAACAGCCATCACAAATTCTCCCCTTGTCAACTTGACACACAATCATATCTTCTTATGCTGTGCTTAATTTCTAAATGAAAATAATAACCAGGTCATAAGTATATCTGGTATGCTGTAACTGTCCCATGTACAACTCTAAACACATTTTATATTTTAGAATAGTGTCTCAAAGCCTAAATATGTGTATGAACCACTGATACTCTCTTAACTGATGTTACTTCAAATGATAAAGAAATCAAGGAAAGAAAACACAAATATCTGTACCACACATCCTTAGCAAAACATGACAGAAATGTTCGTGACAGTTATAATCCTAGTTCCTGGCCCTAGCTGGTATTGATAGCTACCTTTCTCTACTATGCATTCTGTATTTCCTCCACCCTCAGCAAGTACCTCAGAAGCTCTTGGCTCTTTTCCTGGATGACTGACCCATACCTTCATTCCTGACATGTCTGTACCCTTTGTCACCCTGCCTGGATTAAGCTGTTGTAGTTTCCCATTGAATTTAATCACAGGATGTGGTAGCACCAACAGATGCCCTAAAGGATCTCCTGCACTGCAGACATCATCTTCCTTACCTCAATTGTAGAGAAACAATCTAATATCCCCTTGGTAATCTGGATCAATCACCCCTCCTAACATTGTTATTCCTTTTTTAACTGGTTGGCTTAAGGGCATCATCAGAAGTCTAAAGTGGCCAAGGGGACGTCTGAACATCCACTTCATTGGAATGTTTGTTGTGGCTCCTGACAAGGACACACCCCCTCAACAAAAACTTCTAGGCTAACAGAATTTAAGGTCATGAGAATAGGGAGCAAAAATTTTTCTAGTGGGTTACTAAGGGTAATAATGAGTAGAACCATTCTTTTTTCCATCCCTTGGTTCCAGATCCTGGCTATGGGAGAAAGTGTATCCTGTATTGGATGCTGATTCAAAGCATACACTGCCTTCTTAAGATGCTGCCTTGGCCCTCCAGGCTGCTGATACTTAACTGGCATGGTAACTGTGACCATTCCATCTTTCTGTTAGGCCAGTTGATTCAGTACTACATAGTAAACTCCAGGTTAGCCAGGGCTACATAGTAAGATCCTATCTCAAATAAATAAATACATGAATATATATCATGTTAGACATTTTCCCCCCAATTATATTGACCTTAATGTCTACTAAGTTCCTAAAACCCAAGGTCTGTAAAATAAAAATTATTAACTTTAGGAAGGAAAGTGACATTTTCCTTTTTTATGTAGGCTCCTAGTATGTGGGTAGCTGTCAAGGTTTAACACACATTGAATATACAGTTGCATTTGACTTAAAACATAAATTAGCCTATAAGTTAAAGATGAATTATATGGTAAAGATAAGTTACTATTTATGCTAATTATTACTAATTCTCTTCTGTTTTGTTTTGAGATGGATGTCTGGTTTTACAACCCAAGTGGCCCAAGTTCTTTGAGTGACTAAAATTCTAGGTATGTGCCACTATACTGGGATTAATTCTTATTGACATTAAGTTATATTGTGGATTATTGATTAAAGATGTGTTACATTTATTTATACTCTGGAACATTTGTTTAATAATGCAAAAATGTGTTGCATTCTTTTATGTTGCATTTGTTTAACTCTGTGAAGCTGTGTTACCTTACTTGTCTAAAATGCCTGATTGGTTTAATAAATAGCTGAACAGCCAATACCAAGGCAGGAGGAAGGATAGGTGGGGCTGGCAGGCAGAGAGAACAAATAGGATGAGAAATCTGGGAGGATCAAGGAATGAGAAAAGGAGGAAAGGAGGATGCAAGGGGTCAGCCACCCAGCTACACAGTCAGAAGGAAATGTCTACAGAGTAAGAAGGAAAGAAAGGCATATAAAATAGAGAAAGATAAAAGTCCAGAGGCAAAAGGTAGATGGAATAACTTAAGAAAAGCTGTCTAGAAACAAGCCAAGCTAAGGCTGGGCATTCATAAGAAAGAAGTCTAGATGTATTTTTTTTTGCGGGGGGGGGGGACTGGGTGGCAGCGCCTCAAAGAGCCAAAGATCCAAGAACCAACTGAAAAAAAAAACCTTCATTTTAGCATATAAATGTGAAACTTGAATATTCTTAAGGTTTGAGAGAGCTGAAAAAATAAGGAAGAAAAAAGATACGTCTCCTTTAAGAAATTCTGCCATACAACAGATCCACCATGCAGGGCACTAGCATTCTACAGTTGGGGGGTTGGATGCAGTTCCTGGTCAAATGCCCCTCTGACTTGCTTCCCTCTCATGAACCTAAAAATGGGCAGAGCCAGCCAGCTGATAGAGCCTTTCATGGGACCCACTGTAGCTTAGTAGTTTAAAATTTGCTCATATGGCCAAAAAGGCTAAAAGATACATAGTAAAAAGAGGTTCAGATGGAAAAAAAAACCCTCTAAGCAGGTTCCAGTGTCTTTCACAATATGTGTAGGCTTAAGAAAGAAAAAAGGGCATAGACGGCCTCAGAAAGAAAGAAATAGTTTTAAAATAATAAAGTCTATAAAGAAGTAAAGGTAATATAAAAGAAAAAAGCCATGTAACAATGGGAATTATACAGGGAGTCTGGATCCTATATAGTATTGTGTTGATTTTGAATTTTTTGACTGTTGGTAAGCAAACAACAACTGCTAAAAGACATGCGATTGAAAAGACTGCTGAAATAAACCAGCCTGGATATTTTAAGAATGCCTCAACTGATGGGGAACCTCCTTCAGCCAATAACCTTTAAGATGCTGGAGCAGGTTAGGGCGTGAACTTTTGGGTATCCAGAGAAAAACCGCCAGCCCACCCAGAACTCTCTCTCTCTCCCCCTGGTTCCTTCATTAAACACATGAGGTTGGACTTCTTGTTCCTTTTCCATGAGTTTGCCCCTTATACTAAGGAAATATAATTGGAATCTTTTGGACTTAGCTTGGGATTCTTTGACTCGCGTCCTCATCTCCCATTTCCAGTAACATCTGACACCCAAATCGTGGGTCGTGAAGACCAGTACACCCCCTTTTCAGGACCCCCGCGGCAGAACGGCAGCCACGTGGTGCATTTTGGCACTGACCCTCCCCGCCTGCAACTGCAGCTGGCAGCTTTTGATTCACAGCCACATTGTGGCCCTCTATAGGCCACTTCCTCTCCATCCAGGCTACAACTGTGACACCTACTGGCTGTTAACGGTTATTGCACCTACTCCAACTCACTATAATCACCTTACAACAGGTGAGATTTATAAGGTTAAAATGACTGATTATTTAATGATCCAAGAATTCCATAGCTTTTTAAACTTATACTATGGATAGTATCCTGCAAGGCTTCTGTGATTTTCCTCCTACATCCCTTTATTAGATTCTAGGGATTAGCTTTGCTTTTCATATGGTCTCATTAAAAATGGTTTAATAATAGAGACAAGAATGAGGCACTTGCTGGGCGGTGGTGGCGCACGCCTTTAATCCCAGTACTCGGGAGGCAGAGGCAGGCGGATCTCTGTGAGTTCAAGGCCAGCCTGGTCTACAGAGCTAGTTCCAGGACAGGAACCAAAAGCTACAGAGAAACCCTGTCACGAAAATCAAAAAAAAAAAAAAAAAAAGAATGAGGTACTTTTAGAAATGATACGGTCTTTACAGACTGATAACAATCAGATAAAAGGGAAAAATCAGCACTCTGGAGAAGGATACAACCAATTTGATGAACAAAACTCAGTCAGTGATGGAGGGTACTGAGACACTGTCTAAGAGAATTCATGCTGTTGAATATAATAATCAGAATCTGTTGAACAGTTATAATAGATTGGCAGATAGGGTGTCTTTCCAGGAAGGTAATATGTACACCATCAAAATTATGTCCAAGGATGAGACGTTATCTTTACTGGACAAACTTCATACCTTGGAATCCTCAGTGAGAGCATTCGAACAGAATACCAGACAGGAGATCCAGACTTTATAGAAGGCAATGATAAAAAGATTTGAAAAATTGAGGAATTTATCAAAATTGATGAGCAGGGACAGAAGGTACAAGGATAGGATTTAGCCTCATCAGTGCATGCCAAACTCCGGGATGACTTATCCAGAATTCTAACTGTCTATCTAGTTAGAACTTGGAAAGATCATCTGGCACAAAGTACCCCAAGATAGTCAAAGAATATACATGGAAACCTATATGTGTGAGTGATCTAAAAGAAATTAAACAAGCAATAGTGGCTTATGTATTGCATTCATCATTTGTTAGGGAAATGGTGAAAATGTGGGCCCCAGGCAATAAAGCTACCCCACACAATTGGCTTCAATTAATCTCAGCAGTCCTAGAAGACAGACATCATCTGTTTTGGAAATGTTATTGGAGAGAAGAGGCAAAAATTATTGGAGAGAAGCAGCAAAAATTTTCAAGCAACAGGGAAAAGCAAAAGGACTTGAGGTTTCCCTAAGATCAAATTCTTGGCAAGGGACATTACTCTGATCCTCAGGACCAGAATCTACGTCGAATGCACCTTGTCCCTATGTAGCACAGCAACTTTAAATGCTTGAGATAGGATTCAGGAATATTTGGGTTAAACAGAGAGAACCCTTCAGTGACTTTTTACAAAGACAAACTGAGACTTAGTAACAGATCCAGAAGCTAGGCATGCACATATTGAATCTTTGACTTTTGAAAATGCCAACTTAAAATACAAAAAGATCCCTGGGTCTTTAAAGGTTATATCAGCACCAATAGATGAATGTATCTTGCATACAATGAATGTTGAGACATTTGACTATAGTGCTGAAACTTAGGTAGGAGAAGTGATTTCCGATGGTATGAGGAGACACCAAAATGCCAAATGTTTTAATTCTGGTAAAATAGGACATCTGAGAAGGGATTGTAGACAATGGTTTCCTAGGAATAATGTCTCATCAGAAATGGCAAGAATAGGAGGACTCAGGCTTCAGGTGTATGTAGAAGGTGTGGCAAAGACTGACATTGGACCAATGAATATAGGTTGACAAAAGACAGATAAGGCAACCCGATACCATCAGAAAACTCCTTGGTGGGCCTCTAGCAGGCCCACAAGTCAAACGTGGTCTAGTCATTCTCAGTCACTGTGGAGAACATGTCTCACCCGGAAAATTTAAAAATCCAGTGCCTACTGTAAAAACCATCCGGGTCTGGATGATGGAATAGACATGGAGGATGAATCAAAAACTCCAGTAGGAAATAGGAAACACATATTTGACAGACTTTTATAAATGATCAAAGACCAAAACTAAGGTTACATATAAATGGCATTGTAATTGTGGGATTGATAGATACAGGTGTGGACATGAGTATCATTACTCCAGAATCTTGGCATCCAAATTGGCCTCTTCAAGAGGCAGATGTTCAATTCATAGGAATTGGAACCCTATCTCAAGTGAAACAAAGCACAAGATGGGTTTAATGCATAGGGCCAGAAGGATAGAAAGGAAGGCTGAGGTCATATGTAGCAAATATTGCAGCGAATTTATGGGGTCATTGTAACACCTGTGCCTGAGTTACTCTTGGTACAGTTCATGCACCACTATACCATATGCGAGCTGGGCAGGGGCCTGGAGATTGAAAGAACACACAAGAGACCTGTGTCATTCAAAAGGAGATCAGCCAAATGCTGTTTATTCAAGATTAGGAAAACCATTATATACCTAGATGCTGCACAAAGAATTCCCCCTAGGCAGGAGGAAAATTGCCACACCCAAGATGTAGTAAACAATGCCCTATAGCTAATCACCAGGTGGGGCAGAGGGAGCACAGGAACAAACAGGATGTTTTAGCTGGCTGGCCAGAAACTGTCCTCAAGATGAACCCCAGGAGCAGGGGTAGACCCATGGGCCCTACAGGTCCTCCTTTAATATAAATTATATGACTAGGCCTGTCTTAGGTGGCATTAGACGTCAGGCAATACCCCTTACCAATCATGGGAAAGCGTCCAGGTCAAAACACATTTTCTGTCTTAGGTTGGGGCAGCCCCCCAAATACCTTATCCGTCATTGGCTCACTAGTCACCACCGAGTTCAGCCAGATTTGTGCTGAAAGGTCCTCCGGGGCAATAGCTAAGAGGACTTGCCAAGTGGCGACATTGACCTGAGCTTACTTTTGGCTCTGGCACCATGAAAACATGAAGATGATGCTTCAGCACATATAAGCACTGTATTTAGCCTATATATAGCCTCCATAAGGAGGCTATGCCTGCTCAATCCTTAATGAGTCTGTCTGTAAATTGGAGCCCTTTAAGTAAGGTCTCAGTGCTGGTAGGAGGAGCCCTGGTATAGTTAACTAGAAGAATATTAAGAGCCAGTTTGTAAATTGTTTACTCCAGGGTCCGTGAATAATAGCAGTAAGCCTATAACTGTACAACCTAGCAGTGATCTTTAACCAAAATCAATTGCATAGTTAACTGCAATATTCATTTGTAAATATAGCTCAATTTGAGTGGCCAAGGCATTTGCAACCTTCCCTGATAAGGTATCCATTGTGCTAGCAGAAGCAACCGACTGACTAATGGAAAATCCAGCAGCCATATCCACTCTAGCAGCCACAACAATGACTGCCATTATCATGGGATGGGTTGATAGGTAGAGGAACAATCCTTGGCACTCAGACCACCACAGCCAGCTCCTCAGGATACCAGTAACTCTTCAGTTAACAAGCCAGTGTCTATTGATCTCTTGGCTCTGTCCTGTCTTTAGGCTTTTGGACAAGAAAATCCACAGCACGCACCAGGCACTCAGGTATCCATATTGGACTGTCAGCATCTTGTGGGAAAACACAAACAGCCCCTCTTTCCCACACCACTACAGGATCCAGACCACACCAAGTGCCATCTGTTAGATTCTTCCATTTGACATGAGGCATCCCAGAAGAAACTGACTGCCAATGCTGGTCAGCAGCCGTATGAGATTGAGCATCAACAGTCAAAAAATTTAAAATGTATAAAATAAAAGACAAATGGTCTCTGGGGGTGGAACCATAGTCCCCCTTTTTTGTTTTATGCAAATAGACTTTGAGCGTATGATACGCTTGATCCACTATAGCTTGTCCTTGAGGATTATAAGATACTTTTGTTTTATGAGAAATAGAGAAGTTAGAACAAAATTTAGCAAAGCCAGTGCTTATGTAGGCTGGCCCATTGTCAGTGGTTTTTTTATGCAAAGTAATGGTGAAAAAACAATCTTTTAGGTCAATAACTAAAAGATAGCATCCTGCGGGAATACCCACAGGCTGAGGCAACCAAGGTTGTGTTGCCCCCATTATTTCCATATAATCATTTACTGCTCTAAGATCTTGCAGCAGCCTCCATTTACCAGATTTTTTTTAATACAAAGATAGGAGTATTCCAGGGAGAAGTGGATGGCACCATGCATCCTGCCTCTAGCTATTTCTGGAACTTATTTTGTAGATCAGGCTGGCTTTGAACTCACAGAGATTTGCCAGCCTCTGTCTCCTCAAGTGCTGGGATTAAAGGCATGCACCACCACACCTGGCTTTTTTCCTGGGCTAATTAACCATCCCTTTACCCACATGGCAATTCCTTTTTATGTATCCCTATCTTCCACATTGAAAACAATTCCTTGATCTAGCTCCACCTTGACTCTCCCTAAGGGCAGAAACAATTACTTGACCCATCCTGTGAGTGCCATCACTATCCCTGTATAACCGGATAAAGTTATTTAAGCTCTTATTTCTATGGGGGCATAGAGCTTCTTGACAGTATTTGTTAGCATTTTCATAGGCCAATTGCTTTATGACAGGCATAGCTGAGTCCACATCCCCCAAATTGCAACTTCCCAGCTGTAATAGGCAGTGAACAAATTCAGAATAAGATTCTGGAAGTCCTTGAAGGACCTTAGACAGTTCTTGCCCTGCTCCCTTGTTAGGTAAAGTTTTCCAAGCTTTAATGTCCATGGCAGCTATCTGAGCATAAACAGCAGGGTCATAAGCAATCCGTGCTGCTAAGCTAGCAGAGCATCCTGCACCAGTTAACATGTCAAAGGTATGCTGGGGGAAACCAGCAGTGACATTACACAGTGTGGTATTTTTGCACTTTTTCTGCATTTCGCCTCTCCATAACAAATAATCTCACCCAGAAAGACAAGACCCGCAAAGCTGCATCCAGTCACTGGGTATAAGGTTGAGTTCTGCAAAGGATTCCATTAAAGCCACAGTGAAGAAAGCATGAGTTTTATAGGCCATAACTGCTTCTTTTAGTTGCTTAATGTCCTTAAAGGCCAGGGGGTTATGCTGCCTGATCCTCTGTCTTTGCTGATCAATAACTTTCACAACAGGATACGTTTGCCTTTCTCTACTTAGATTATTTAGTCCATTTTGGATCTCTCAGATTTCCACCTCTAAGTCTATAGGGGTGGAAGCAGCAGCAAAAGGATTTGAAGTGGCAAGGAATGAATTTTGTGCTGTAGGTCTCATGGAGACATCTTTGTTTGTTCCCTTCCTTTCTCCTTTTCCTAACTTCTTTTTTTATCAGTGCAATGTTTTCTAAAATTTCTTCTTCCTCTTCTGTATCCCTTTTAGTAATCTTAACTTCCTACTCCTCAAAACTTTTAATAGAACTCTCAGATTCTACATCCTGAATCTCCTCAAAGGTTTTGGTCAAATACTCTAATTTCTCTTTTACTTTTACTTGTTCCCAATCATAAATATTAAAGCCTCCTGCTTGTAGAAACCAGAGACTAAACTTTCTCAAAAAATTAGGCAATAAACTACCCTACACTGTTGGACCCTAGTGTCCAATCACTGAGGAGGAGGAGTCACCCCAAGAGACCATCTTTCATATCACAGCTGATGTAAAAGCATGAGGATTTTATTAATTCTGTCATGACAGGGTCTTCCAGCAGTCAGGAGGCTACAAGCCCTGATGTCTGGTACAGGATATTTTTAAAGGGAAAAACCACAGAAGGAAGAGGTGTCTGGGGGTTGTTCTTTAACTATTATGATTGGCTTATTCAAAAAGGCTATTAACAATAATTGGCTGGAGCGTGGTTGCCAGATCAGATGAAGTAAGGGGAAATTTCTGGGGGTCACTTTGCCCCTTCCCAGGGACTAAGTGAAAACATCCGTAACTGAGTCAACACCGAAGGGTTATCTTGTCCCTATTCAGGGGGATGGAAAGTTCCCAACATCTCAGTACGTGCATGCATAGCTTTTATGTCCTTGGTTCCCAGGGGAGGAGGGGAAGTACTGAGAATTGTCAGAAATGGCTTCATAATTGTCTTAAAGTTCTACAACACAAAAGAAAACTGTCTTAAAGATCTCTTATACTGTCTAGTTTTAATACCGGTCGGTGCCTTCCTTGCCTTGCTTCTCTAAAAGAACTATCAATTGGCCCATCATTATTGAATGATTAGCACCCATTTTAAATTCACCCTCACCAATTTCTTACCTGTTGGCCAGCATCTGAGGGTGATCTCTCAGGGGTCCCCTACTTCCCAAACTCTCTGAATGGCCTCCAACTGTAACTCCTGATCACGCTGGTGGTTCTCCAACTGTAACACCTGCATTACTTTCTCAGTACAGTTCACATGCCATTGTACCATACATGAGCTGGGCAAGGGCCTGGAGATTGAAAGAATACACAAGAGACCTGGGTCATTCAAAAGGAGATCAGCCGAATGCCGTTTATTCAAGCTTATGAAAATCCTTATATATGTAGATGCTGCATAAGGAATTCTCCCCAGGCATATGAAAAATTGCTACACCCAAGATGGACTAAACAGTGTCCTATATCTAATCACCAGGCGGGGCAGAGGGAGCACAGGAACAAACAGGATGTCTTAGCTGGCTGGCCAAAAACTGTCCTCAAGATGAACTCCAGGATCAGGGGTAGACCTATGGGCTCTACAGGTCATGACTAATTACATCAAGGAATATCCAGGTTAACATTCCTGCAGTCCCAAACACTTATGTTTCTGGGGAAGATATTGTAAGGTATTAATGACAAAGGTCATCAGCCATTCAGGCTGTACAAGAACACAAAGCAACTAGCAAACTTTCAGAGCTACTAATGGCCCTGCCTTTATAATGGTTAACTGAGAAACCAATATGGGTTAAACAATGGCCTTTAACAGAAGAGAAACTACAGGCATTGGAACAGCTGGTACAGGAGCAACTAGATGCTCACCATATTGAAGAATCAACCAGCCCTTGGAATTCTCCTGTATTTGTTGTTTAATAGAAATCTGGAAAATGGAGAATGGTGACAGATCTAAGAGCTGTTAACAAGGTAATTCAACCTATGGACCCTCTACAATCGGGAATTCCTCTGCCTTCTCTGTTACCAAATGGATGGTCTCTCATAGATAAAGGATTGTTTCTTCACTATACCTTTACAAGAAAAGGACAGAGAAAAACTTTCCTTCACAGTGCCTACTTATAATAATTCTCAGCCAATTAGGAGATACCAGTGGACCGTCCTCCCACAGGGAATGCTCAATTGCCCCACCCTGTGCCAATACTTTGTCAGTCGGCCATTGGAAATAATACATAAGCAATTTCCTAAGTCTATAATTTACCATTACATGGATGACATTTTGTTATCTGATTCAAATGCAGAGACTTTAGAAAAAATGTTTCAAGAAGTAAAGAAAGTTTTGCCTAAATGGGGATTACAAATTGCTCCTGAAAAAAATCAAAGAGGAATTTCTGTCAATTACCTAGGTTACAAAATGTGTTTACAGAAAATTAGAACACAAAAGGCACAAATTAGGAAAGACCAATTACGGACACTTAATGACTTTCAAAGATTATTAGGAGAAATTTCCAGTCTATGCCCAGCTGTTGTGATAATACCTGATCTAATAATTCATATATATATATATATATATATGATAATAAACAAAACCTTAGGTGGTGAAAAAGACTTAAATTGTCCCAGAGAATTAACAGTTGATGCAGAAAATAATTGAAGATCATTGTGGAGAAATTACAGGAGGCACATGTGGATAGAATGAATCCAAATCTTGATTGTATTCTAGTCGTATTACCTTCCAGAATTTCCCCTACAGGAATTTTAATGCAGAGGAAAGATATTGTTTTAGAATTATATGTAACACACCAATAACAGGAGCCTTGACATTCTATAATGATGCAAATAAATCAGGAAAGGCAGGGTACAAATCAGAAGAATTAAGTGAGGTGGAACAAAGCCCTTATAATTCTGTCCAGAATTCAGAATTATGTGCTATTTTCATGGTACTAAGGGATTTTAAAGAACTTCTCAATATAGTTATTGATTCACAATGTGCAGAAAGAGTTGTCTTGCATATTGAAACCACTGAATTTATACCAGATGATACAGAATTGACTTCGTTATTTATTCAGGTTCAAGACATAATCAAGAATAGGCTTTATCCTATATACATAACACACATCCGAACCCATATGGGTCTTCCAGGTCCTCTAGCACAAGATAATGCAGAAATTGATCTATTATTGATTGGAAGTATGCTGAAGGTCTCAGAATTTCATGAAAAACATCATTTCAATGGCAAAGGTTTAAAAGTTTCTTACATAGCAACAAGCTAAGGAAATTATAAAGAGGTGCCATTCTTGCTCTGTCTATAACCAAATACTGTTACCTGCAGGGAGTAACCCAGGGGATATTCAAAGGAATTAGATCTGGCAGATGGATGTGTTCCACTTTACAGAATTTGGAAAATTAAAATATGTGTACAACACCATTGACACGTATTCAGGCTTTCAATGTGCAACTGCCTTGAGCTCAGAAAAAGCTGATTCAGTAATCACCCATTTATTAGAAGTTGTGGGTATACCCACACAAAAAAAGACAGACAATGGTCCAGCATATGTATCTAAGAAAATGAAATGCTTTTTTGCTTATTATAATATAAAGCATATTGCAGGTATACCAAGCAATCCTATAGTTCAGGCAGTTATAGAAAGGTCAAATCGAACTATAAAGAATATGCTGAACAAACAGAAAGGGATACAAAATACTCCAAGAAATAGATTGCATAATGCTTTATTAACCTTGAATTTTCTTAACACTAATGAGAAAGGAACAATGGCAGCAGAGAGACATTAGATAATAGAAAAAACTTCTGAATTAAATCAGCCCATATATTTTAAGGATGCGTTGACCTCACAAATGGAAACCAGGAGATATACTACATTGGGAAGGGGTTTAGCTCTTGTTTTCACAGAAGAAAAACTATGAATACCATCAAAATTAATAAAGATTTACTTTGAAACAGAGAAACATCTTGAGAAAGAGAAATGAGAGCTCATTCACAAAGGTGACAACCATACAGGTTGTAAGGAAACCTCATATAGGGTTGGGACAGGGTTCTGTTCTTGCATTTACAAGAAAATAGATATCTTCAAAATGTCAAGAGATCCTGGACGTTTGGATGCTCTATATATTTGTAAATATATACAGCTGGCTTTGGAGTTGGACAATGTCTATCCTTCCTTCTCTAAATCCAAGCATGTTGTTTAAAGAAAATTCAGAGTTTCTGTCTCATGTAAGGAACCATCTGGTATGGGATAGAAATAATAAAGAATTTAGGAAAAAAATTACTTTCTCCATGCCTATTTTGTCTCTATCATATTTTTCATTGACTATATGTCTATATGAATATGTTAAAGTTTTTCACAATCAACAGTAGATGTTCCTACAGATCTTTTTTCCTGCATAATCTTTGAAGTTTCCAGGAAGAAGATGGGGTCCCACAACAACCAGGTCCACCTGGTTGAGATGACATGATGATGCCAGTTTTTGGTTACCAGCTGCACCTTCTCAAAACGTTCTGGCCAAGAACTCCAAATAAGAACTTTAGAATAACCCTATCGACTACTCAGAAATCATTTGCAATTATATTAGACAGTAATCTTGAAACTTAACCATCACTGTGTTTTTACAGGATACCATAGAAGGAACATCGCCCCCATGACAGCTGGAAGCAATTCTAGAAGACGATGTCTCCTCTCCCACAAAGTTTGTCCTCAGGGTTGGGAACACCATTTAGAGGTTGATTATTACTTGTATAAGGTAGAGGGTTGGGGGGGGGCTATTATGTAGGCCCAGAGATCGCCTTGAAAAAAAGATAGGGAAAATTGAATGGGATAATAGGTTATTTAGTGTGAACTTATTCATACTACTAATAATAATAGTGAGTAATGGAGTGAATACTTCTGAGCTATTTATGGACAATTTACATTGGTATAAATTCTTGTATATTGACACAAGTTCAAATTATATTTGTTATTTTTGTTTACAGTATCTGTACAGTAATGCAAAGTAATGTTGTCAGATTGTATGCATGCATGCATGTGTCTAGTTCTGTTTGAGTCATTTTGTACATTGATACAGTTTAGGATATATTTATCAGGTTACATTATATATTGCTACCTCTGGTTAAGATATTTATACATTGTTTATATTTTGAGGTCATTGTCCTTATTTGCTCCACAGTTATTTACAGAGTATTCAATATTCTGATATGAAGTCTTAGTCTTTATATAGATATTAAGTATTATAGGTCAATAGTTATTCATGTTTTTTATACATATAGTCAGATTAATTAGGTTCTTTAGAGACATAGAGATTGTATTCTGCATAGATAGGTAATATTCAACCACTTCAAAGATCTGTAGAACATGGCATTTAAATAATTTAGGGTTCTGCTGATGTGAAACATTATTGCTCCTAACAACACCAATCTGTTCCTGAGGGAATAGCACTGAAGACATTCCACTTGGAGTTTGCTTTCTTGGCACAACTGGACTTTGGGCAAGGAAGTGCTCATACCTCTACCACTGACAAAGTGCATGGTGTCTAGACTGGATAAGAGGACACAAAGAAAAAGGCTGTCAAACCTTGCAAAGAGAGGGTTGGATGGTTCTGAAATTTTTCCTGCCTCTGAAAATGGTCTGTCAATTACTCTAGGCTTTAGCCACAGTTGGTTGCTTCAACGTTGCAGATGAGATTTTTTTTATACATTTTTATTGATATTTATTGAGCTCTACGTTTTTTCTGCTCCCCTCCCTGCCTCTCTCCTCCATCTGAATCCTCCCCCAAGGTCCCCATGCTCCCAATTTACTCAGGAGATCTTGTCTTTTTCTACTTTCTACTTCCCATGTAGATTAGATCTATGTAAGTCTGTCTTAGTGTCTGCATTGTTGTCTGAGTTCTCTGGGATTGTGATTTGTAGGCTGGCTTTCTTTGCTTTATGTTTAAAAACCACCTATGAGTGAGCACATGTGATAATTGTCTTTCTGTGTCTGGGTTACCTCACTCAGAATTATGTTTTATATTTCCATCCATTTTCCTGCAAAATTCAAGCTGTTGTTATTTTTTTCTGCTGTGTGGTATTCCATTGTGTAAATATACCACATTTTCCTTATCCATTCTTCAATCAAAAGGCATTTAGGTTGTTTCCAGGTTCTGGCTATGACAAAACTGCTATGAACATAGTTGAGCAGAGCATCCTTTGGATATATACTCCAAAGTGGTATTTCTGGGTCTTGAGGAAAGTGGTTTCCTAATTTTCTGAGAAATTGCCACACTGACATCCAAAGGGTCTGTACCAGCTTGCACTCCCACCAGCAATGCAGGAGTGTTCCCTTTACCCCACAACCTCTCCAGCATAAATTGTCACCAGTGTTTTTGATCTTGGCCATTTTTACAGGTGTAAGATGGAATCTCAGAGTTGTTTTGATTTGCATTTCTCTGATGACTAAGGATGTTGAACATTTCCTTAATTGTCTTTCAGCCATTTTAGATTCCTCTGTTGAGAGTTCTCTGTTTAGGTCTATATTCGATTTTCTTTTAATTGGGTTATGTGTTCTTTTGATGGCCAATTTCTTGAGTTCTTTGTATATTTTGGAGATCTGATATGGGGTTGGTGAAGATCTTTTCCCATTCTGTAGGCTGTCATTTTGTTTTGTTGACCGTGCCCTTTGCTTTACAGAAGCTTTTCAGTTTCAGGAGGTCCCATTTATTAATTGTTTCTCTCAGTGTCTGTGCTGCTGGGCTTGTATTTAGAAAGTGGTCTCCTGTGCCAATGGGTTCAAGTGTACTTCCTACTTTCTGTTCTATAAGGTTCAGTGTGACTGGCTTTATGTTGAGCTCTTTGATTATTTTAGACTTGAGTTTTGTGCATGATGATAGATATGGTACCTATTTTCATTCTTCTACATGCTGATATCCAGTTATGCCAGCACCACTTGTTAAATATGCTTTCTTTTTTCCTTTTGATATATTTTTCTTCTTTGTCAAAAATCCGGTGACCAAATATGTGTGGATTAATATCCATGTCTTTGATTTGGTTCCATAGGAAGTCGTATTTGTTAATAGTTTATCTTAGCTTCTACACTAATGGTTTTCTGCTCAGAATGTCTTTTCCTGTGTGAATAAGTTCAAGGCTATTCCCCACTTTCTCTTCTGTCAGGTTCAGCATATGTGGTTTTATGTTGAGGTCTTTACAAACATTTGGACTTGAGTTTTGTGCAGGGTGGTTGATTAAGTGTGGATCTATTTGGATTCTTCTACATTCGGTGATCCAAGTTACTAGCATCATATGTAGAAGATGCTGGCATTTTTCAAGTATATATTTTTGGTTTCTTATTAAAAATCTAATGTCTGAAGGTGTGTGAATTTATGTCTGGCTCTTCAATTCCTTTGACAAACGTGTCTGTGTCTGTGCCAATATCATGCTGTTTTTATTACTACAACTCTGAAATACAACCAGATATCAGGGATGGTGATACCTCCAGCAGTTCTTTTATTGTTCAAGATTATTTTAGCTATCCTGTGGTTTTGTGTTTCCATTTGAAACTGAAAATTTTCCCTCAGGATCTGTGAATAATTATGTAGTAATTTTGATGGAAATTTTGGTAGGATCACCAATTTTACTTATATCCTACCAATCCATGAACATTGGAGATCTTTATATCTTATGTTACCTTCAATTATTTCAATGACTGGAAGTATTTATCATATAAATATTTTACTTGCTAAATATCCCAAGATATTTTGATATTCTTTGAAGCTAATGTGAAAGGTGTTATTCTTCTGTTATCATCCCTAGTGTGGTTGTCATTTGTGTATTTTGGAGGGCTAATCATTTTCTTTATTGATTTTGTATACGGCTACTTTGCTGAAAGTGTTTATCAGCTGTAGGAGTTTTTTGTGAAATTGTTTAGCACATTTGTGTCATGCCATCTGCAACGAAAGATACTTGACTTCTTGCTTTCCTATTTGTGTCCCCTTCATCTCCGTAAGTTGTCATGTTTCTCTCCTAAGACTTCAACGGCTATATTGTATAGGTATGGAGAGGGTGGAAAACCTTGTCTTGTTCCTGATTTCAGTGGGATCACTTTGAGTTTCTCTTCATTTAATTTGATGTTGGCTGTAGGCCTGCTGTAAATAGTCTTTATTATATTTATGTATCTCTCTTGTATCCTTAATCTCTTTATTCCCATGACTTTTATTATTAAAGCATGTTGATTTTGTCAAAGGCTCTTTCTGAATCTAATGAGATGACCATGTGGGGATTTTTTTTGGGGGGGGGGGTTATTAATTTTTTTTAAATAAAAATTTCAGCCTCCTCCCTGCCTCCCTTTTTGCTCCCCCTCCCCCCACTCCCCTCCCCCCTCTCAAGTACAAAGAGCAGTCAGGGTCCCCTGCCCTGTGTGCAGTCCAAAGTCCTCCCCCCTCAATCCAGGTCTAGGAAGGTGAGCATCCAAACCGGCTAGGCTTCCACAAAGCCAGTTCATGCAGTAGAATCAAAACCCGGTGCCATTATCCTTGGCTTCTCAGCAGCCCTCATTGTCCACCATATTCAGTGAGTCCAGTTTTATCCCACGCATTTTCAGTCCCAGTCCAGCTGGCCTTGGTGATCTCCTAATAGGTCAGCCCCAACGTCTCAGTGGCTGGGTGCCCCCCTTGCAGTCTTGACTTCCTTGCTCAAGTTCTCCCTCCTTCTGCTCCTCATTTGGACCTTGGGAGCTCAGTCCATTGCTCCAATGTGGGTCTCTGTCTCTATCTCCATCCATCACCAGATGAAGGTTCTATGGTGATATGCAAGATATTCGTTAGTATGGCTATAGGATCGGGCCATTTCAGGCTCTCTCTCCTCAGCTGCCCAAGGACCTAGTTGGGTACATCTCTCTGAACCCCTGGGAACCACTCAAGAGTCAAGTCTCTTGCCAACCCTAAAATGGCTGCCTTAATTAAGATATCTACTTCCCTGCTCCCATAGCCAACCTTCCACTATCCCAACCATCCCATTTCCCCAAGTTCTCCCTATCCTCCCCTTCTCACTTTTCTCTCCCCATCTCCCCTTTCCACCATCCCACCCCACCCCCAAGTTCCCAAATTTTTGCCCAGCAATCTTGACTACTTCCAATGTCCAGGGGAATAACTATATGTTTTTCTTTGGGTTCACCTTCTTATTTAGCTTCTCTAGGATGGCGAATTATAGGCTCACTGTCCTATATATGGCTAGAAACCAATTATGAGTGAGTACATCCCATGTTCCTCTTTTTGGGTCTGGGTTACCTCACTCAGGATAGTGTTTTCTATTTCCATCCACTTGCATGCAAAATTCAAGAAGTCATTGTTTTTTACCTCTGAGTAGTAATCTCACGTGAATATATTCCACACTTTCTTCATCCAATCTTCCTTGGAAGGACATCTAGGTTGTTTCCAGGTTCTGGCTATTACAAATAATGCTGCTATGAACATAGTTAAACAAATGCCCTTGTCATATGATAGGGTATCTCTTGGGTATATTCCCAAGAGTGGTATTGCTGGGTCCAGGGGTAAGTTGATCCCGAATTTCCTGAGAAATTGCCACACTGATTTCCAAAGTGGTTGCACAAGATTGCATTCCCACCAGCAGTGGATGAGTGTACCCCTTACTCCACATCCTCTCCGGCAAAGGCTATCCTTGGTGTTTTTAATTTTAGCCATTCTGACAGGTGTAAGATGATATCTCAAAGTTGTTTTGATTTGCATTTCCCTGATTGCTAAGGAGGTTGAGCATGACCTTAAGTGTCTTTTGGCCATTTGAACTTTTTCTGCTGAGAATTCTCTGTTCATTTCAGTGCCCCATTTTTTTAATTGGGTTAATTAGCATTCTAACGACTAGTTTCTTTTTTTAAGTTTTATTTATTATATACACAATATTCTGTCTGTGTGTACGCCTACAGGCCAGAAGAGGGCACCAGACTCCATTACAGATGTTTGTAAGCCACCATGTGGTTGCTGGGAAATGAACTCAGGACCTTTGGAAGAGCAGGCAATGCTCTTAACCTCTGAGCCATCTCTCCAGCCCCTAATGACTAGTTTCTTGAGTTCTTATATATTTTGGAGATCAGACCTTTGTCAGTTGCGGGGTTGGTGAAGATCTTCTCCCAGTCAGTGGGTTACCTTTTTGTCTTAGTGACAGTGTCCTTTGCTTTACAGAAGCTTCTCCGTTTCAGGAGGTTCCATTTATTCAATATTGCCTTTAATGTCTGTGCTGCTGGGGTTATATGTAGGAAGTAGTCTCCTGTGCTTATATGTTGTAGAGTACTTCCCACTTTCTCTTCTATCATTTTCAATGTGTTCTGACTGATAGTGAGGTCTTTAATCCATTTGGACTTGAGTTTTGTGCATGGTGATAGATATGGGTCTATTTTCATTCTTCTACAGGTTGACATCCAGTTATGCCAGCACCATTTGTTGAAGATGCTTTCTTTCTTCCATTGTATACTTTTGGCTCCTTTATCAAAAATGAGGTGTTCATAGGTTTGTGGGTTAAAATTCGGGTCTTCTATACGATTCCATTGGTCGACATCTCTGTTTTTATGCCAGTACCACACTGTTTTCATCACTGTAGCTCTGTAATAGAGTTTGAAGTCAGGGATGGTAATGCCTCCAGACCATCCTTTATTGTATAGGATTGTTTTGGCTATCCTGGGTTTTTTGTTTTTCCATATAAAGTTGATTATTGTCCTCTCCAGATCTGTGAAGAATTTTGATGGGATCTTGATGGGGATTGCATTGAATCTATAAACTGCCTTAGGTAAAATTGCCATTTTTACTATGTTGATCCTCCCAATCCAAGAGCAAGGGAGGTCCTTCCATTTTCTGGTATCCTCTTCAATTTCTTTCTTCAAAGCCTTAAAGTTCTTGACAAATAGATCTTTCACTTCCTTGGTCAGAGTTACCCCAAGATATTTTATGCTATTTGTGGCTATTGTGAAAGGTGATGCTTCTCTGAATTCCCTCTCTGCATCCTAATCCTTAGTGTATAGGAGGGCCACTGATTTTTTGGAGTTGATCTTGTATCCTACCACATCACTAAAGGAGTTTATCAGCTATAAGAGTTCTTTGGTAGAGTTTTTGGGGTCGCTTATGTACACTATCATATCATCTGCAAATATCGAAAGTTTAACTCTTTTTTTTCCAATTCGAATCCCCTTGATCCCCTTATGTTGTCTTATTGCTATTGCTAGAACTTCAAGCACTATATTGAAGCGGCATGGAGAGAGGAGACAGCCTTGTCGTATTCCTGATTTTAGTGGGATGGCTTTGAGTATCTCACCATTTAATTTGATGTTAGCTGTCGGCTTGCTGTAAATAGCTTTTATTATATTTAGATATGACCCTTGTATCCCTACTCTCTCCAAGACCTTTATCATAAAGGGATGTTGAATTTTGTCAAATGCTTTTTCAGCATCTAATGAAATGATCATATTTTTTCTTTCAGTTTATTTATATGATGGATTACATTGATAGATTTTCATATGTTGAACCAGCCCTGCATTTCCGGGATGGACCCTACTTGATCATAATGGATAATTTTTCTAATGTGTTCTTGGATTCAGTTTGCCAGCATTTTATTGAGAATTTTTGCGTCGATGTTCATGAGTGAGATAGACATGTAATTCTCTTTCTTGGTTGAGTCTTTGTGAGGTTTTGGTATCAGGGTAACTGTAGCTTCATAAAAGGAATTTGGCAATGACTCTTCTGTTTCTATATTGTGAAATACATTAAGGAGTATAGGTATTAGCTCTTCTTGGAAGTTCTGGTAGAATTCTGCATTGAAACCATCTGGTCCTGGGCTTTTTTTTTTTGGAAGGGAGGTTTTTGATAACAGTTTCTAATTCTTCGTGACTAACAGGTCTATTTAGATTGTTCACCTGGTCTTGGTTTCACTTTAGTATGTGGTAGTTATCTAAAAAGATGTCCATTTCTTTTGCATTTTCCAGTTTTGTGGCATACAGGCTTTTGTAGTAAGATCTAATGATTCTCTGAATTTCCTCTGTGTCTGTGGTTATGTCCCCCTTTTCATTTCTGGTCTTATTTATTTGCGTGTTCTCTCTCTGTTGTTTAATTAGTTTGGATAGGGGTTTGTCAATCTTGATGATTTTCTCCAAGATCCAACTTTTTGTTTCATTGATTCTTTGGACTGTTTTCTGTGTTTCTATTTTGTTGATTTCAGCCCTCAGTTTGATTATTTCCAGTCTTCTACTCCTCCTGGGCGTGTCTGCTTCTTTTTTTTCTAGAGCTTTCAGGTGGGCTGTTAAGTCTCCAATGTGTGCTTTCTCCGTTTTCTTTAAGTGGGCATTTAGTGCTATGAACTTTCCTCTTAGCACTGCTTTAATAATGTCCCATAGGTTTGAGTATGTTGTCTCTTTATTTTCATTAAATTCAAGGAAGACTTTAATTTCTTTCTTAATTTCTTCCTTGACCCAGGTGTGGATCAGTAGTTGACTGTTCAGTTGCCATGAGTTTGTCGGCTTTCTGTGGGTAACTTTGTTGTTGCCTTCTAACTTTAATCCGTGGTGATATGATAAGACACAGGTGGACACTGATATTATTTTGTATCTGTGGAGGTTTCCTTTGTTTCCGAGTATGTGGTCAATTTTCGAGGTTCCTTGAGCTGCAGAGAAGAAGGTATATTCTTTCCTATTTGGGTGGAGTGTTCTATAGATGTCTGTTAAGTCCATTTGCTTCATTACCTCCAATAATTCTCTTAATTCTCTATTAGGTTTCTGTCTGATTGACCTGTCCATTGGAGAGAGAGGTGTGTTGAAGTCTCCTACTACTAGTGTGTGTGGTTTGATATCTGCCTTGAGTTCTAGTAATATTTCTTTTATATAAGTGGGTGCTTTTATATTAGGGGCATAGATATTCAGGATTGAGACGTCATCTTGATGAATTGTTCCTGTTATGAGTATATAGTGTCCATCTCGATCTCTTCTGATTGATTTTAGTTTGAAGTCAGTGGTGGTAGAAATTAGGACCATTTGCTTGAAACACGTTTTCCCAACCCTTTACTCTGAGTAGATGCCTGTCTTTGTGGTTGAGATGTGTTTCTTGCAAACAGCAGAATGTTGGATCCTGTTTTCGTATCCAATCTCTTAGCCTGTGCCTTTTTATAGGTGAATTGAGCCCATTAATATTAAGTGATATTAATGACCAGTGGTTGTTTACTCCAGTTATTCTTATTGTTTTTGGTAGTAGAGTTTGTGTGTCTCCCTTCTTTGAGTTGTGCTGGTGAAGTGTCGCTAGATGCCTGAGTTATTGTAGGCAGTGTTGGCAATGTTGGATTCCTTGGGTTGCAATTTTCCTTCTATTACTTTCTGTAGGACTGGATTTGTGGCTACGTATTGTTTAAATTTGTTCTTATCCTGGAATGTCTTGTTTTCTCCATTGATAGTGAACAATAGCAAGTCTGGGCTTGCATCCATGGTCTCTTAGTTTTTGCAGTACATCTATCCAGGACCTTCTGGCTTTCATGGTTTCCATAGAGAAGTCAGGTGTAAGTCTGATAGGTTTACCTTTATAAGTAACTTGGCCATTTTTCTTTGCAGCTCTTAATATTCTTTCTGTATTCTGTATATTTTGTGTTTTGATTATTATATGGCGAGGGGATGGTTTTTTTTTTTTTTGATCCAGCCTATTTGGTGTTCTATATGCTTCTTGAACCTTCATAGGTACATCTTTCTTCAGGTTGGGAAAGTTTTCTTTTATAATTTTATTAAGTATATTTTCTGTACCGTTGAGCTGCATTTCTTCTCCTTCTTCTACTCCAATTATTCTTAGGTTTGGTCTTTTTATTGTGTCCCATATTTCCTGAATGTTTTGTGATGAGAGTTTGTTGGACTTGCTGTTTTCTTTGATCAGTGCGTTTATTTTCTCTATGTTATCCTCAGAATCTGAGATTCTTTCTTCTATCTCTTGTATTCTGCTGGTTATGCTTGCTTCTGTAGTCTCTATTCGTTTACCTAGATTTTCCATGTCCAGCCGGCCCTCTGTTTGTGTTTTCTTCTTTGCCTCCATTTCAGTTTTCAAGTCATGAACTGTTTCCATTATCTGCTTGATTGTTTTTCCTTGGTTTCCTAGGGTATCATTCACTGATTTACTCAATTCCTCAAACTTTCTGTTATACTTCTCATCCATTTCTATAGGGGCATTTTTTTATATGCTGTTTAAGGGTGTCAATCACTTTCATGAAGTCAGTTTTTTCTACTTCTTCTTGATTAAGGTGTTCATGTCCTTCTGTTGTGAGGTCGCTGGGTTCTGGTGGTTTCATGTTGTTATTCAGATTGTTGGGTGAATTCTTGCCTTGGCGCCTGCCCATCTTTTCCTCCGAATGCTCCCCTATGGATCTTCTTTTACAGGATCAGGTCTTCTTGCCCACTGATGTACCTTCCCAATGATGCCACTCCCCAGTGATGTTTCTCCTGGTGTCCAGATCAGATCTCTGTGCTGCTTGGGTGGCTCGCAAACAAAGCTCCCACCTTGCTTGCTGCAGGCAGGCTATGGAGACAAAGGAGCTACCGCCCTCCCCTTTGCCCTCTGGATTCGGGTTCGGTCCCAGCACCTGAGCAGGCTGAGCTGGGAGGTGCTATGCCACCAAAGAAGGGAGGGAGGGAGGGAGGGAGGGAGGGAGGGAGGGAGGGAGGGAGGGAGACAGGGGGTGGGGGGATCTGGATGTAAGCTGGATGGGATAGGAAGAGAGAGGAGGTATCGGGCAGTATAGCCCCTGTAGGATGACCAGGAAGTGTAGGAGGGATGAGGAACGTCTGAGTCCCCTGTTCCCAGCTGCCGCAGCACTCACTCACCACAATGATGGTTCACCCGGTGCCCAGATCAAAACTCCGTGCTGCTTGTGTGGCTCACCTGTGTTTTGATTATTATATGGCGAGGGGATGGTTCTTTTTTGATCCAGTCTATTTGGTGTTTTGTATGCTTCTTGAATATTCATAAAAATATCTTTTTTATGTTGGGAAAGTTTTCTTCCATAATTTTTTAAAATAAATTTTCTGGGCCTTTGAGCTGTAATTCTTCTCCTTCTTCTATCCCTATTATTCTTAGGTTTGGTCTTTTTATGGTGTGCCATATTTCCTGAATTTTTTGTGATGAGAATTTGTTGGATTTGCTGTTTTCTTTGATCAGTGCGTTTATTTTCTCGATGGTGTCTTCAGAGTCTGACATTTTCTTCTATCTCTTGTATTCTATTAGTTATGCTTGTTTCTATAGTTTCTGTTCGTTGCCCTAGATTTTTCATATCCAGTCAGACCTCAGTTTGTTTTCTTCTTTGCCTCCATTTCAGTTTTTAATTCTTGAACTGTTTGCGTTACCTTTTTGATTGTTTTTTCTTGGTTTCCCAGGGTATCATTTACATATTTATTCATTTCTTCAACCTTTTTGTTGTACTTCTCATCCATTTCTATAAGGGCGTTTTTTACATGCTGTTTAAGGGACTCTATCGCTTTCATATTGTCAATTTTTTCCCCTTCTTCTGGATTAGGGTGTTCAAGACCTTCTGTTGTCTGATCACTGGATTCTGGTGTTTTCATGTTGTTTTTCAGATTGGTGGAGGAATTCGTGCCTTGGCACCTGCCCATCTCTTCCTTCAAATGCTATCCTATGGATCTTATGGAACAGGATCAGGTTCCCTTGGTGACCAGGAACCTCGCTAAGATAGGGCCTACCTTGCTGTGGATAGGCTATTGAAGCAAAGCAATTCCCACCGGCCCCTTTGCCCTCAGCACCCCATCCCAGCACCCAAACAGGCTGCGCTGGCAGATCCCGTGGCCCCGCAGAAGGGGATCATGTGGTTTTTGTATTTTTGTTTGTTTATATGAGATACAGCCTCTACGGTGATGATGTGTGATCCTTCTTGATGTGTTCTTGGATTCTATTTGCAAGTATTGTTTTTAGTACTAGCGCATCTATGCTCATAAGTGAAAATGTTCTGCAATTCTCTTTCTATTGGGGGTCTTTATGTGGTTTAGGCATCTGACTAACCATGGCCTCATAAAATTAATTAGGAAATTTCCCTTCTGCTAATATCTTGTGTAATAATCTGATGAGTATTAGCAACAACTCTTCTTTGACATTCTAGTAGCATTCTAATCTAAAACCATCTGGCCCAGGGCTTTTTTTGGTTGGGAGACTTCATGACTGCATCTATTTTATTAGGGGCTATAGGTCTGCTTAAATTGGTCATCTGGTCTTGATTTAACTTTGGTAGTGGCATGTATCAAAAAAATCCATTTCTTTTAGAGTTTCCAATTTTGTGAGTACAGGTTTTGAAAGTATGTCTTTATGATTCTCTTGGTTTCCTCGGTATCTTTTATTCTTTCCCTCTTTTTATTTCTAATTGTGTTGAGTTAGATATTTTCTCTTCACTTGTTAAGTGGGATAAACCTTCATCAGTGTTATTTATTTTCTCAAAGAGCCAACTCCTTCCTTCACCGATTCTTTATATATTGTTTTTGTATGTTTCTGTGCTATTGATTTCAACCCCACGTTTGATTAATTCTTGCCATCTGTTGATTCTGCCTGTGTGCGCTTCTTTTTGTTATACAGCGATGTATGCTGCTAAGTTATTAGTATGAGATCACTCTGGGTTTTTTTTTTAATGTACACACATAGTGCTATGAACTTGCCTCTTAGAACTGCCCTCATTGTGTCCCATAAATTTGGGTATGCTCTATATTCATTTTCATTGGATTCTATAAAGTCTTCAGTTTCTTTCTTAATCTGTCTTGATACATTTTTCATTCAGAGAGAGTTGTTCAGTTTGCATGAGTTTGTAAGCTTTTTGTTGTTTCTGCTTTTGATATCCCGCTTTAATTTACGGTAGTCTGTCTTAGGGTCTCTATTGCTGTGAAGAGGAACCATGGTCGAGGTAACTCTTATAAAGGAAAACATTTAATTGGGATGGCTTACATTTTCAGAAGTTTAATCCATTATCATCATGGTGGGACATGGCAGTGTGCAGGTAGACATGGTGTTGGAGAAGAAGCTAGAGTCTTACATTTTTTAGGCAACCAGAAGTGGTCTATATATTATACTGAGTGAAGCTTGAGCAAAGGAGACCTCAAAACCTGCCCCACAGTGACACACTTCCTCCACAAGACCACGCCAACTCCAACAAAGCCACCCCTCCTACTAGTGCTTTTCCCATTTGTAGTTGAATTTCTTTGTGCCATCAGTTCCCAAATAATGACATAGAGATTTATTATTAATTATGAAAGCTTGTCCTTAGCTTAGGTTTATTCCCAACTAGGTCTCATAATTTAATTTAACTTTTTCTATTAATCTCTGTTCTGCCACATGGCTCTTTACCTCTCCTCCATTCTGTACACCGACTCCCTCCATGTCTGGCTGGTGAAATCCATGCACCTCAGATTATCCCCACAAACTCCTGTCTCTGCCTGGGAATCCTGCCTATTCCCTCCTGCATAGGTACTGGCCATTTAGCTCCTTATTAAACCAGTCAGAAGGTGTCTTGGCAGAGGCCCATCTTCACAATATCCAAAGGATTATTCTACAACACCCTTTAGGGACCATTTTCTTTCAAAATACCACACAGTCTGATGCGATGCAGAGTGTTAGTTTGATTTTCTTGTATCTCTTGAGACTTGCTTTGTGTTGGAATATGTGGTCAATTTGGAGAGAGTTCCATGAGGTCCTAAGAAGAAGGTATGTTCTTTTGTGTTTGGGTAAAATGTTGTGCAAGTATCTGCTAGGTCTATTTGGTGTGTAAGTCTGGTAGCTTTAGTTTTTCTCTGTTTAGTTTTTGTCTGGATGGTCTGTCTATTGGTGAGAGTCTGGTGCTTAAGCCTCCCACTATCCACGTGTGAGGGTCAATGTGTCCTTTAAGCTATAGTTGTGTTTCTTTTACAAGCTTGAGTGCCCATGTGTTTGTGACATAGATGTTAAGAATTACATTGCCCTTTTGGCTAGATTTTTCCTTTGAGGAGTGTGTGGTGTCCTTCCCTATCCTTTCTGATTAATTTTGGTTTGAAGTCTATTTTGTCAGATATTAAAATGACTACACGAGTTGATATTTAAGGTCCACTTCCTTGGCATATTTCTAACCCTTTACCCTGAGGCGATATCTGCCCTTAATGTTAAGGTGTGTTTCTTGGATGTAGCAGAAGGATGGGTCAGTCCTGTTTTCAATTCCATTTGTTAGTGTCATGTTCTTACGGCATGGAGACGATTGTTTCTGACAGATATCAATGGCCAACGATTTCTTAATTTCTGTTATTTTGGTGGTGGTGGTGGTAGTGGTGGTGGGACGTGTGTGTGTGTGTGTGTGTGTGTGTGTGTGTGTGTGCGTGCTTGCCTGATTTTGACTTTGCTGATCCGGGTTTATTCATTTCCTGTGTTTTCTTGGATGTAGTTAACTCCTTTAGGCTGGAGTTTTCCTTCTAGCACCTTTGTAGGGCTGGATTTCTAGACAGAAATTCCTTAAATTTGGTTTTATCATGCATGGAACATCTTATTTTCTCTATCTATGGTGGTTGAAAGTTTTTCTGCGTATAGTATCTGGGCTGGCATCTATGGTCTCTTAGAGTCTGCCAGTGATCAGTCCAGGAGCTTCTGGCTTTCAGAGTCTCTGTTGAGAAGTCAGGTGTAGTTTTAATAGGTCTGCCAAATATGTTATTTGGCATTTTTCTCTTGCAGATTTTAATATTCTTTCTTTTGTTCTGTACATTTAGTGTTTTGAGTGTTATGTGTTGGGGGTGCCTTTCTTTTCTGGTCCAGTGTATTTGGTGTTCTGCAAGCTTCTTGTGCTTTGATAGGCATCTCCTTCTTTAGGTTAGGGAAATTTTCTTCTATGATTTTGTTGAAAAATATTTCCGTGAAAGAACAATGATCAACTTCTCATGGAAAAAGAAAAAAACCCAGGATAGCTGAAAACTATCCTGTACAAGAAAGGAATTTCTAGATGCATAACCATCCACGAATTCAAGCTCTACTATACACCTATAATAATGAAAACAGCTTGGTATTGGCATAAAAAAAGACAGGAGGACCAATGGAATCGAATCTAAGACCCTGATATTAGTCCACACACCTATGAACACCTGGTTTTTGACAAAGCAGCCATAATTATACAATGGAACAAATAAAGCATCTTAAACAAATGGTGTTGGCATAACTGGATGCCAGCATGTAGAACAATGCAAATAGATCCATATCTTTCCCCATGCACAAAACTCAAGTCCAAATAGATCAAAGACCTCAACCTAAATTCAGCTATACCGAACTTCATACAAGAGGAACTGGGAAGTAACCTTGAATGTATTGGCACAGGAGACTACGTTCTACATATGACACCATTAGCATAGACCCTAAGAGCAGCATTTAATAAATGGGACCTCCTGAGACTGCTAAGCTTCTATAAGGCAAAGGACACAGTTAACAAGACAAAACAGCATCCTGATAATTGGGAATCAATCTACCTCAAGACCCAATAATACCATTCTTGGGCATATACCCAAAAGATGCTCAATCATACCACAAGGACATGTGCTCAACTATGTCCATAGCAGCATTATTCATAATAACTGGAATGTGGAAACAACCTAGATGCTCCTCAACCAAAGAATGGATAAAGAAAATGTGGTACATTTGCACAATGGAGTATTACTCAGTGGTAAAAATACAATGACGTCATGAAATTTGTAGGCAAATGAATGGAACTAGGAAAAAAAAAATATCCTGCGTGAGGTAACCCAGACCCAGAGAGCCAAACATGGTATGTATCACTCACAAGTGGATATTAGATGCAAAGCAAAGGATAACCAGCCTATAGTCCATGACCACAGAGCAGATAGGAAACACGGATCCCCACCACCCAAGGGGAATTAGATAAGATCTCCGTAGTAAATTGATAGTGTTGGGGGAGGGGGCAGTGGTATGGGAGTAGAGAGGGAAAAGGGGAGCCAGGAGAACATGAGGAATTGCGAAGAAAGAGTTGGGTAAAGGACAGAGAGGGAGAGCAGGGAACCTTAAAAGAGGGAGCCATTGTGGAGTGAGCAGGAAACCTGCACTAGGGCAAGTCCCAGGAATGAACAAGGATGACCGCAGGTAAGAATCCAAGCAATCGTGGAGAGGATGCCTGAACTGGCCTTCCCTGTAAGCAGATTGATGACTACCTTAATTGTCATCATAGAACCTTCATCTAGTAACTGATGGAAGCAGATGCAGAGATCCAGAGCTAAGCACTGGACCGAGCTCCTGGAGTCCTGTCGTAGAGAAGGAGGAGGGATATTATGAGCAAAGAGCCCAAGACCATGATGGAAAAACCCACAGACACAGTTGACTTAACCTAGTGGGAGCTCACTGACCCTGGACTGACAGCTGTGGAACCAGCATAAGACAGAACTAGGCCCTCTGAATATGGGTGACAGTTGTATGGCTTGGGCAGTTTGTGGGGATACTGGCAGTGGGGTCAGGATTTATCCCTAGTGCATAAACTGGCTCTTTGGAACCCTTTCCCTTTGGAAGGATACCTTGGTCAGCCTAGATACAGAGGGGAAGGCCTTGGTCCTGCCTCAAGTGATATGACAGACTCTGTTGACCACCAATGGGAGGCCTCACCCTCTCTGAGGAGTGGATGGGGGTAGGGTGGGGAGAAGGTTGTGTGAGTGGAAGGAAGATGGGAGGGAGAGGGAACTGGAAGGGTAGGTAAAATAAGATTGTTTTAAAAATTAAAACAAAAAAGAAAATATTCTCTGTGCTTTTGGCCTGCGTTTCTTCTCTTTTCTCTATTTCAATTATTTTTAGATCTATTCTTTTCATAGTGCCCGATTTCCTGTAGATCTTGTGTCAGGAATCTTCATTTTCTTTGACTGTCTCACCCATTTCTTTTACAGTATCTCCAGAGCCTGAGATTCTCTTCCATCTCTTGCATAGTGTTGGTGAAGCCTACCTGTGTAGTTGCTGTTTGAATTCTTAAATTTTTAGTTTCCACATTTCCTTCAGTTTCAGTTTTCTTTATTGATTCTATTTCCACTTTCGATCCTGAACGGTTTTATTCATTTCCTTCCATCGTTTGTTTTCCTGGATTTCCTTAAGGAATTTATTCATTCGCTCCTTAAGTCTCTCTATCATATACATAAATACTCTGTTTAGGTCTTTTTTGTGCTTCAGCTATGTTGGAATATTCTGGGCCTGCTGTGGCGGGGTTGCTCAGCTCTGCTGAAGGTGTATTATCCTGGTATTGATTGTATTTTTTGATTATCTTGGCATCTAGGTTTGGGAAAGTTGTAATTTTAGGTGCTGATATCGGGTCTTTGTTGGCTGGTGTTTTGTTCCTTAGTTTCTGTTTCTCTCTCTGGTTTTTAGGAGAGTGTGGAACTGTGTTGCTTGTAGGAACGTTTTCCTGGGGTCCTGATAGGTGTGGCCACTGGGGTTCCAGGTGAAACGTGTTTCTGGGTATTGGTACTCAAGACGTAGGCATGGGCTGAGGTGGTGGAGTGTCTTCTAAATAGAGAGGAAAGCGGGGTGCTCCACTAGGATCTGCTTAGTAAGTCCCCTGGGAATGAGTGTAGAGAGGCCCCAGCAAAGGATCTGTTCCAGAGCTGGGGATGAGACTGGGGATTTGGAGGAATGGAGGGAGAGGTGAAGATCTGCCATCTGTGTACTGCTCCCATGGTCGGGGTGACCTGTGGGTTCCCAGGGGGTGCCTGCTGGAGTTGGGGGCTGGGATCAAGCAATGAGTGGTGAGAGGGAAGTTATGAGGGGAAGATCTGTGTCACCCCCCGGATATGGGGGGGCAGCAGATGTTTTGCTGCAGAACTGGAGGATTACAGAAGAAGATATATGGTGTGGGAGAATTGCCTGTATTCTGTCAATCATGTTTTTTAATAAAACGCTGATTGGCCAGGCAGGAAGTATAGGTGGGTCAACCAGACAGGAAGTAGAGGCGTTGCGATTAGAACAGGAGAATGCTGGAAAGGAGGAAGTCCATTCCTTCCACTCATGCCCAGACTCTGAAGAAACAAGATGTAAGCTGCCTCACTGAGAAAGGTACTGAGCCATGTGGATAACATAGATAAGAATAATGGGTTAATATACGCTACAAGAGCTAATAAGTAGCCTGAGCTAATGGGCCAATCAGTTTTATAACTTGGGAGATCTCTGTGCGATTTTCTTTGGGACTTGCCAGCTGTGGGGTACTGGGCAGGACAGAAACCCCACAAGCCGGCTCTCATGTTACAGGCAGGAAGCTTTCGACTGACCTGACTCGCTTACAGGAGTTACATTGTTTTAAAATAGCTTGTTGAATTCACCAAGTATACATTTGTACATAATTTAAAAATAAAATATTCCTGCATCGTTGCCTAGCAGGGAAGACACCATCATCAAGAAAGTGGGGAGACTTTCCATCTCCCTCTGCTGACCTTGCAATTTCTCTAAGTTCCAGAAACTCAACTACACATTCACACTCTTCCTCCAGAACCGAATTATGAAAAGATCATTTTCCTCCTCCTCCTGAATTGTGGGTCGGGGAAGTCCAAGTGACAATTTCCTCCAAATCCTATAAAATATTGCCGCTTTTTTTTTCTTTTTGGTAGGTTTTCAGGATCTGAAGGTAAGTTCCTATTGCTGAAGAAAATGCAAATTTTAGATTCAGGACTTTGAGGAAAGGAGCTTGATGACCTGAAAATCTCCTCCCTGGAGCTGGCTCCCACAGTACCAGAAAGAGCTGCCATGGGAGAAGAGGAACCAACAGTCCTCCCCAGGTGTAACACCCACAAAGTACAATAACCAGCGTGGCAAGATATGCCCAAAGATGCAATAATGGTGCTTACATCTTTGGGGTAACCAGATGCCACCGAATTGGATTTAAGGCCCACTCAATAGGAGGGATTTTATGCCCTCTGCTGTAGATTTAGCCAACTACCCATGGTTGATGAAGAAACTGAAGCCAGAGAACTCCCTACCTGCTGCTTTCCTAAACTAGTAAAATATTTAGCTGTATACCCACAGAAAAACGTAGCCCTCACTCCTCATCCAAAATGCCTTTTTAAAATAGTGGATGAAAACTATTACAAAGATCTATAGCTAGTCAAAATGCAGATAAGAAATGGCACTGGGGTGCCCAGCCCCAACTGATGCATCTACAACAAAACCCCTACACCTACTCAGGAAACGTCTTGGAAGAGGGGGCAAATAGAGTATAAGAGTCAGAACAGGAAGTCTGCTGGGAAATAGTCCCTTCTATATATGACAGGAAGGCTGCACCCACAAAATATCAACAATTAGATCACCCAGACAAGACCGGGACGAGGACAGCCCCACTTGGAATGCCAATATGGAAGCGGGGGAAGTCTCACAAGGCTACAAATTTAGATGGAGAGCTACAAGCAATTTAATGGCTGCTGAGAGGAAAAACCAGTCTTTCCGACTGATATGATCCCGCACCCCAATTCTCTACACAATACCAAATGGTCATTCTTAAAAACATACATTTGAGCAACACTGAACTCAGCAGGCTGTATTGATATATGTGTATTTATAAGTGTGTGTGTGTGTGTGTGTGTGTGTTGTGTGTGCAACAATAATAAAAAAAGGTAATGAATTTAAAAGGGCACAGGCAGGGTTGGAGGGAGAATACAAAATCCGCAAATTAGAAAAAATAAGGTGAAAAAAAATTAAACTCAGTTCACTGGTATCCTTCACCCTTAAGTTTTATGTGTTTCTTCTTTGCTTCTCCCACTGCCCTCCCCCATCTTCACCCCCTCCTTGCTGATTCGATTTCTCCAAACAGTATTCTTTCTGTTTTCTTGTGTGTGTGTGTGTGTATTTCATTAACCACTCTTACACCCTCCCCTCACCCCTTTACCTACCTATTCCTGGTCTTTCATAGACCCCCCCCCCCCTTATACTTCCATGCCATGCACACAAGTGTGTAAGAATGTATATGTAAGTATATTTAAATCTAATTTCCACACAGGACAGAAAATGTATAGCTAAGGTGCCGAGATCGGCCCATAGGAAAAATTGCCATTTTGACAAGCAAAAAGTTTGTGCAAACTGAACAGAAGTTGGTTTATTCTAGCCTCAGTTTCAAGCTGGCTAAGATAAACCAGCTCCACAGTTTTTGCAAACAAAAAGGGCGGGGGAAGAGGAGTGTGTAGTGTTACTCTGTCCTCCACTGCCATCTAATGGTCAGAGAAACTAAAAATCGTTTACAGGCCGACAAGACTGCCTCGATGGCTTTTAAGAAGTACAGCAACTAAGCAGAATGGAAGACACCTGGAGCCTGGTGAAGGGTATGTAGCTCCAAAAGAAAAAGGAGAATCGCGCCACATTCCCACCACTTATTTGGTGTGTCTTTTAGTGATTTTCTCACGCGCTCTTTAAGTCCATAAAGTGCCCAAAAAGAAGATACACTTCATGAGGCTGGGACCGGGAAGGAGGCAATGGCTTCGGGGACTCAATGATTAGAAGCCTCCAAAACATTTAGGGAACGGATCGAAAGTGGGGCAACGCGGCCAGTAGGTTAGCGTGTCACCTTCCCCACCCCCTGGCTACCTGTAAAATTTCGTAAGAGAGGACAAAGGCGCAAGCAAAAGGCAGGAAAATGCCCACGATCTCACTGCGGAACTGTAGGGAAATGTTAGCTGTGCCTGCCCTTTGTGTCCCGCTTCTGGCTACTGAGAGGGGAGCAAGGGAAAGAGAAGATGAGGGAAGAACTAAGCAAGGCGGCTTTCCTAGGGCAGTTTTCCTGGTCACGCTCAGTGTCTATAAGCGTGTGTTTTTTGGCCGCTCCCTTTATACCTCCTGGGTCCCCGAGTTCTCGTTTTTCTGGCTGTGACTGGAAGAACTAAAGAAAATGTCGGATTTTTGGAGGGTTGTTGGTAAATCTAGGTTTCTCTGGCCACTAGATGGCAATGCGACACCGTTCAGTTTGATCGTTCTCCGTTTCCCCCCGCCTTTTGTATGTGAAAAAAATGGAACGAATTTTGTTTTTCCTTTTTTTGTATTTCACCATTTTTTTTCTCTCTTCCCTCTTCGGGTTTTTCAACCCCAATCATTTTGGCCTTATCTTTATGAACTGTTTCACGCCTATACTTTCCTGCCTGTACTTTTATAAGTATTTTTTTTCCACAAACTGAGTGAACTGAAGAAAATGTCGGATTTTTGTGTTGGGGTGTTCGTAAATCTCGGTTTCTTTAACCACTAGATGGCGCTGCAGTTCCAAATGGTTGGCTTGCTTTTGGTTCTACCCCGTCCTTCGTGCTTAAAAAAAAAATGAAATGATCTTTGGGTTTTTTTTTTCTTCTATTGAAGCTGATTTTTTTCTCTCTCCTGCTTGGGCCTACCAGGCCCAGTCATTTGCCTTTTATCTTTGTCAACTGTTTCCCGCCTAAAATCCCTTGTCTGTGCTTTTATTTTTTCCACAAACTGGGTGATCTAGGCACCCCATCTCCTCAGGTTTGGGCTCCTCAATCTTTCCTCAATTTGTCCTTTGTTCCAGGTGTTATTCTTAAAAAAATATAAGTGGGGTTCCCCGCCCAGGCTCACAGAGCAGTAGCAAACTCCCGCGGGTCCCAGCAGTGCCTGGCACCTGAGCAAGTGGCTACAGCTTCCCACCAGCGGGAGGGCATGAGCCACGAGGGCCTTGGCGGACTTAACAGACACAGAGATATAAACACAGGAAATAGCCATAAATGTTTATTAAGAAAAGGAGGGAGAGAGAGACAGAGAGAGAGAGAGAGAGAGAGAGAGAGAGAGAGAGAGAGAGAGAGAGAGAGAGAGAGAGAGAGAGGAGAGAAAGAGAAGGAGGAGAGAGAGAGAGAGAGAGAGAGAGAGAGAGAGAGAGAGAGAGAGAGAGAGAGGAGAGAGACAAAGCCCCGTGTGTACACCAGGAGAGAAAGGCAGGAAGAGAGCTGTGACAGATGGAGGGCAGAGGTTAAAAAGGAGTGGGTGTGGCTAGGGCAGGGACCAAAAGAATAACATTCCCACATCTTGCTTTTAATAAAAAAGCAAATTAGACGCTCCAGTTTGAAGGAATTGGGGCGGCGAATTCTCAAGACTGCTTCCGGCTGATTGTGGGCGTCGTCTTTGGGGGGGGGCGTGAGAGAAGGCTGGGTGCTGGGAACATCCTGGCATAGCTGGTCTCTTTGTTTCTGACCGATGTCTGTGGCATGGAAATGTCTGGTATCTCTTATCCTGTTTAAGGTATTGGCAGAACAAAGAACAAAGTTAAATTAAGGGAAAAAAAATTTAGGACCAGGGGATTGAGGGGGTATCTGACCTGTTTAAGATGGATTCTTTAATTCGGCTCCCTGGAACTCACAAGAACTCCTTGGGTTTGTGAAAACAGAAGTTTTAGACATATAATGACTGTAGCATAAGAGATAAATTTGTTTTGAAATTTGTTTGGTGAGGTCACCTTGCAAAACCTCTCAGCCGTCAAACTGTCAGAGATCTTTGAGAAGGATAAGATTTTACTTGAGTTACTGATTTAAAAAAATGACAGAGAACTTACTTGGTTGGCACCCAGAGCTACTCTTTTTGGGTCCTCCATGGTCGCTGAAGGTTGCACTTGAACTTTGCTGTTTAGCGCAGGGCCTGCCAGGCTCCAGAAGATCCTGTGGGCTAAGAAATCTGTAGGAAGACAGGCCTACCTTGACGTGAGCAGCTAGGCTGTCGATTCCAGCGATTCCGTCCACGTCTAGAGAGGTCTTTACTTTAGATGAAAGGCAGGTTCGCCCAATGGTCAGTGCTCTGCAGTCGAGGCGAAATGAAGAAGGACATTGTTCTGCGCGCTTCTGTCTTCTGTCTTCTTTGGAGGGAGCAGAGAGCTGCTGCTAGGAGCCAACCTGTCTCTTTTTTGTTATTGTGAAAAGTTTTTAATAATTAAATACTTAAATATCACATTCCCCAGATCTCTGAGCAGTTGAGGGCTGTTTATCAGGTATAACTATAGTATAGAATTTGTTTGGAGAGTTGGGTCTGAGCTTGACCACACTGGCTCTCAGCAGGTGAGATTTACATTTGTAAAAAGGCAGAGAGAGGGAAAAAACTGCTTGTAATATAAGGTTAGTGGCAGAACTGACAATGGTAGAGAACAGCTTAAGAGACTTAAAGGTACATACCAGTTTAAAATATAAGACTCACGTTTTGTACTCTGAAATGAGATGTAATAAATAATTATTATACGTAGAAAGAGTGAACAAGAATTGGGCAACATGGACGCCTCTGACGGGCCCTGTCAAAGGCATTTAACCATTGCTCAAAACACATTTAACAGAGTTAGTATGAGGAGTTTAGTGAAAACCGAGTGAAGAGGCAGGGTAAAACTGGGAGAGTGTGGTCACGCGACCTGGCTCTCAGCCAAGATGGCGACCGCCACGTGTAGTCTGCTCTGTTGGAGAGCCGCCATGCCACAACAAAAGCCGCACAGGGAAGGGGCAAAAGGCTGGAACCGAAAACCAGCTGTGTATAGTTTTAATGGGGCCATTTATTTGGACAGAGACAGATAAGTGTAAGGCATTAAAGCATGAGGCCGGAGTGATAGGTCTGGATGGCTTGGCTCCCATGGTCAAGGCCATGCAAACACCCGCAAAAACTGTGGCACCTCAAGCCCACAACGAGAACGGCTCCCCGTTAAGGCGAGATGCAGATGGCACGAACACCCAGGCCCTATGAAAAGGCGTCCGAGCTCACAAGGGGGGTGCTATGACCTAGCTGAATCAACTCGCGGGCAGGAGGGATTCAGCCTAGGTCAGGCCGCAGTGTAGCGGCGTGTTGCACCGTAGCAGCAGTTACGACAAGAAGAAGGAAGAAAAAGAATGAAAAAAGAAAAAGAGGAAGACTGGAGGCCCCGGGCCTCCAGGAGCGGGTGGGCTGAGGGGCTGCCTAAGGCCAGCCGTCTCAGGCACAGGCTTAGCACAGGAGACAAGCCAGATTGAATACCCGCGAAGAGAACAACCGAGGCCCTGAAAGCCCGCGGTTGGAGGTCCCCCCATCCCTAAAAACTGTGAAGGGTTGCCGGGAGCTCAACGGTCAATCCCTTGGGTTAAAAGAGATGGTTAAGCTGGCCGAGATGGGGACACTCACGATTAGTTGATTTGTTGTTTGGAGGTGCTGCATCCAGGCAGATGGAACATGTGGTCGATGAAGAGAAGATACTCAGGTCCTGATTCTGCCCTGGGAGGGAGCTCAGAGTCCCGGCAGAACTCTGGCCCCAGGTAGAAGTCCGGGGCGCACGAATCATCTGAGTCACACGGCACCATTTGTTATTCTTTTTAAAAAAATGCTACAAGATCCCCGGTGGCAGTAGGCAGCAGAAATGCTGTAGGTCCCAAATGGTGGTAGCAGGCCATGTGGTGGCAGGCAGCGGGCCCTGGGAGCCAGCCAGTCCCAGGCAGAAATGGCTGCCGGTCAAAGAGTGGTGGCCTGAGCGGTGGCGGCGGGCCATGTGGCGGCAGACAGCGGGCCCTGGGAGCAGCCAGTCCCAGGCAGAGACAGCTGCTGGTCTCAGAGCAGTGGTGGCGGGCCATGTGGCAGCAGGCAGTGGGCCCCAGGCAGAGACGGCTGCTGGTCCCTGAGCAATGGCTGGTTCCAGGCAGGGAGACACATGGCGGGCAGGCAGAAGACAGAAACATGGATAGACACGACATGCAGGGTGAGGTTGAATGTTTATTCAGGGGGGTTTAGAGGAGGAAGGGTGAAGGGGGGGACAAAGAGAGAGGGAGAGAGAGAGAGAGAAAGAGAGAGAGAGAGAGAGAGAGAGAGAGAGAGAGAGAGAGAGAGAAGAGGAGAACGAGACAGAGAAGGGGGGAAGCAGAGAAGTGGGGAGAGAGGCAGAAGCAAAGCTGCCTCTCTGAGAGGAAGATGGAAAAGAGAGCGAGCTCAGGCCAGAAGCTGAAGATCAGCCTGCCTCAGCGGATGGGGAGGGGAATGGGTGTGGCTTGTCTCTTAAAGGGACCAAAACCATAACACCAGGGACAGCTATTACCAAGTTATTTCACCATGGGCTTCACTTGACTGCTTCCTATTTCTACAGAAGCATATGGATGAAAATCCCTACAGTGCCATTACTGCACGGTGGCCACTGATTAGATTTCATTACAATTCCTTCCCTTTTTTTTTCATTTATACCAGTACATTGAAAATACATGGACTTTATCACTTTGAAAGAGTGGACAATTTGTTTCTTCTAATGTGATAAAAATCGTTTAATAACTGATATGAAGAACAGAAATAGACCTTAACTCCTCATCCCAATGGCATCAAGGTATCTTAAAGTGTTGCTTTGCTTTCTTGCTAACCTTTTTTTTAAAGTTTTTTATATCATTTCAACAGAACAGTGACTAACAATTCTGTCTCCCAGTTATTCTCTCTCTCTCTCTCTCTCTCTCTCTCTCTTTCTGTATATGTCTCTTTTGTGACCACGTGAGTCTTTAATTTACCAAGCAATATCAAGTAGGACTAAAGCTGTGGCTTTGGCGCTTGGATCCAGCCCATTCCTTAGCTTTCCAGCCTCATGGCAGAAGTACCGACTGTAGCCATTTTTTTTGTGTGTGGTTTTTCGAGACAGGGTTTCTCTGTGGTTTTGGAGCCTGTCCTGGAACTAACTCTTGTAGACCAAGCTGGTCTCCAACTCACAGAGATCCACCTGCCTCTGCCTCCCGAGTGCTGGGATTAAAGGCGTGCGCCACCACCGCCTGGCTGACTGTAGCCATTTTTATTGCCACAATTCTATGGCGTTTCAAGGTCACTGCCAGCAAGCAAGCTGCAGCATTCAGCTCACAGACCATACTCAGTTGAACTGGCTGCCTGAAAGAGTCAGAGTTTGTCCTGTCAGGATGGCCCAAAAAGCTGGCATTTTAAAACAGAGCAGCTTTTTTCCTGCTACGGCTGAAACCTGAAAAGCATGCATTCAACTTTTCATTAACACCATTTAAGTGTTTCGTGGAAGGACCTTTTAAAAGAGCTGCAGGGTTTTGCAGCTAAAGCTGAGTCAGGAAGCCTCTCTTAAATGAGAGCACTTGCTTGCCTCTAGCAAGTAGAGTAGACCCGAGAAATTGCTGCTACCAAGAAAATATGCTTCACTCTATTCTTTCCCAAGCTTTCTGTGGATTCAGTTATCCACGTCTGGACGCCATTTGTAGTGATAGGAGCAAGCAGACCTGCTTTTCGTCCCACCCGGCTACTGCATGGCTAGCTTTACACCCAAAATAACAACACACAAACTGTATTATTTTAAACACTGCCTGGCCCATTAGTTCTAGCCTCTTATTGGCTAGTTCTCACATCTTGATTAACCCATTTCTAATAATCAGTGTAGCACCATGAGGTGGTGTCTTATCAGGAAAGATTCAGCATGTCTGACCTGGCAGCTGGCTTTATGGCATCTGCCCTCACTTCCCTTCTTCCCAGCATTCTGTTCTGTCTACTCCACCCACCAATGATCTGACTTATCAGGCCAAGCAGTTTCTTTATTAATTAACCAATGAAAGCAACAGATAGACAAATGACCTTCCCACACCATTTCCCCTTTTTCTGTTTAAACAAAAAGGAAAGGTTTTCACATTAACATAGTAAAATTACATATAACAAAACAGTTATCAAGTATGAATTACAGTTACAATATTTATATCTATTTCATCATAACAAAGGAAAACAACTATAACTATCTATCTATTATTTAACTCCATCAAAGACTCCAGAAGGATATAATATTACCTAAGTAAATGAGAAGTAAGCAACTTACAAAACTCTAGAAATCACAGACACATCTCACTGCCTGGACAGTCACCCAACATTCCTCTGTACCATTGGGGCATCCATCTTTGGCCTACAGGCCCATAGTTTCCAGCAGACATTTCCATGAGACAGGAAGTTTCAAAGGCAGTTCAGTCACTATCTGCTGTGTCCTGCAGAATGTCTCCCAGACTCTTTTATGAATCAGGAACGCTGAAAGATCATCTCACCTTTAGGCAAGTTCAGCAGTCCTCTCTCTGAGGGTTCTCTGTGTCCAGTTTATGCAACAGTTCAGGCAAGAGCAGTTTCTTGCCCAAATGGCTATCAAACTCCATAAGGAGCCTCTTCAATGCCCATCTTCCTCTTGAGGTAGCTGGTGTTAGGAGGAGCAGACGTGTCTCATTGTCCTGAAAAGCCCTAAGTTATTAAAACATTTAATGCCATATTCTGTAGCCTCTGAAAGATATGAAAAATGCCTATCTGAAATATTTCTATGCACACCTAAAAAGTCTAACTAACATGACTACAAACTTGACGATTATAGATGGTTATCTACTAACAACCTATATACATTACATTTTTAAATGAACTACACAATCACAATACCTTAATCAAGATCAGAAATACGTATACATATAACAAAATTGACCTTAAATTTATACCAATAAAGCAAAATTTATACCAATGTAAATTATTCATGTCTATATCATATCCCCCTTTAAATGTAAAAGGTTTTGTTACAATGTACAAGAACATTATCCCACTGCAGAGAGAGAGAGAGGGAGAGAGAGAGAGAGAAGAGGAGAACGAGACAGAGAAGGGGGGAAGCAGAGAAGTGGGGAGAGAGGCAGAAGCAAAGCTGCCTCTCTGAGAGGAAGATGGAAAAGAGAGCGAGCTCAGGCCAGAAGCTGAAGATCAGCCTGCCTCAGCGGATGGGGAGGGGAATGGGTGTGGCTTGTCTCTTAAAGGGACCAAAACCATAACACCAGGGACAGCTATTACCAAGTTATTTCACCATGGGCTTCACTTGACTGCTTCCTATTTCTACAGAAGCATATGGATGAAAATCCCTACAGTGCCATTACTGCATGGTCGCCACTGATTAGATTTCGTTACAATTCCTTCCCTTATTTTTCATTTATGCCGGTGCATTGAAAATACATGGACTTTATCACTTTGAAAGAGTGGACAATTTGTTTCTTCTAATGTGATTAAATCGTTTAATAACTGATATGAAGAACAGAAATAGACCTTAACTCCTCATCCCAATGGCATCAAGGTATCTTAAAGTGTTGCTTTGCTTTCTTGCTAACCTTTTTTTTTTAAATTTTTTCATATCATTTCAATAGAACAGTGACTAACAATTCTGTCTCCCAGTTATTCTCTGTCTCTCTCTTTCTGTCTCTCTCTGTCCTTAGGAAGCATTAGTGTAGAGATGACTCAGGGGTAAAATTCTTTGTGCTGGCATGAGGACCATTGTGGCATGTGATCAAGTGGGGACATGATCACCTTACAGCTGAGGGGGCTTGTTTCGCATGAGGGAGGCACAGTCAGAGAGGAGTCTAGAGCAAGGAGAGGAAGTCCAAGTCTGAACATGGCCAGCAGAATGGACAGGACCTTGAGGGGTTTGGGGAGCAAAAGAGGAGGACCCAGAGAGATCACAAACACAAAAGAGGACAGAGAGAGGCCAAGAGAGTGATGGCCAAATGGCAGGGCTACATATGAAAGAGAATGTGGGGAAGGACCGCCCAAGAGCTGGAGAAGTTTAGGGCAGGGGTGGGGTGAGCAGAGCTACGTTACTGAGGGATGCTTAGAGTTGGACCAGCAGGCTCTGGTATGCTTCTAGGCACCACAGACAGCCATGTGTGCGGGGGTTTTTTTTTTTGGACTTGACAGAATGGATCTCTAGTTCCAGTGCTGGGTGAGTGGAGAGAAAAGGGTCGGTGTGGGGCAATGCGGCCAGTTGGTTAGTGGTCACCTGCCCCACCCCCTGGCTACATGTAAACCTCATCAGAGAGAACAAAAGCGCAAGGAAAAGGCAGGAAAATGCCCACGATCTCACTGCAGACCTGTAAGCCAACCCTCTCCTCTACTTGCCATTCCAAGAACCTGTTAGCTGTGCCTGTCCTTTGTGTCCCGCTTCAGCCTGCAGAGAGGGGAGAGGTGGAGGGGTGGGGAAAGAGACGCTGGGGGAAGGACTAAAGCAAGGCGACCTTGCCAGGGCAGTTTCCCTGGTCACACCTAGTGTCTATAATAGTGTATATTGTGGCCGCTCTCTTTATACCTTCTGGCTCCCCGAGTTCTCGTTTTTCTGGCTGTGAATGGAAGAACTGAACGAAATGTCGGATTTTTTAGGGGAATGTTGGCAAATCTAGGTTTCCTTCACCAATAGATAGCACTGCGTATCCGTTTAAGTGGCTTGCTCCTCATTCTTCCCCCTCCTTTCGTAATTTAAAAAAACTGGAATAATTCTTACTTTTGTTTTTTTCTTTTCTTTTTTTTTTAGATGAAATTTATTTATACTAGAAGTTAGGACTGAAAATTACTTCCTGTAATAAGCAAACACTCTAACTTTACCAACTCTTTTTTTGTTTTTTTCTTTTTCCATTCAATAATTTACACTTCCTCCCCTCCTCCTATTCTCCTCAGGCTCCCCCACTCACCCTCCTCCCCTGCTACCTCCTTTAGAGAGGGCAGGGTACCCTGTTCTGTGGAAGTCCAAGGCCCTCCCCCTCCATCAAGGCCTAGGAAGGTGTGCATCCAAATAGACTAGGGTGCCAAAAAAGAACAAGCAGTAGAAACAGGTCCCAGTGCCTTTATCTATGGCTTCTCATCTGCCCCCAGTGTCAGCCACAATCAGAGAGTCTGGTTTGATCACGGGCTTGTTCAGTCCAGGTCTAGCTGGATTTGGTGAGCTCCCATTATATCAGGCATACAGTCTCAGTGGGTGGACCTCATGGTCCTGACTTCTTTGTTCATCTTCTCCCTCCTTCTGCTCTTCAACTGGACCTTGGGAGCTCAGTCCATTGCTCTGATGAGGGTCTCTGTCTCTATCTCCATCCATTGCCGGATGAAGATTCTATGGTGATACTCGAGATAACCATCAGTGTGACAGTGGGGCAAGGACAGTTCAGGCACCCTCTCCTCTGCTACCCAAGGACCTAGCTGTGGACATCCCCTTGGACACCAGGGATCACCTCTAGCCCCAGTCTCTTGCCAGCCCTATAATGGCTCCCTTAATGTAGATATCTTCTTCCCTGCTCCTATATCCACCCTTCCTCCATCTCCACCCTCTCACTCCCCCAAGCTCTCTCCAGTCTTTCCCTTCTCCCTTCTCTCTCCCCCTTTCCTCTTCCCTCATCCCCACCTCTACACCCACTCCCACCCCGTACCCCCATGTCTTTGAGCAATTTATCAGAGTTTGATGGTTGATCTCCCTAGAAGTGGCACAATGCCTTTTCTAGAAGGAAGACAGAAAGAGGAAGTTCAAGAGGGCATCTCTGTAGCGACTATGCGTTAAATGTATTTCATTTTTAATTTTCTGTGTGAGGGCTTTGTCTGCATATACATCTGTGTACCCTTCAGGAGGTCCAGCAGGTCCTAGATGAGGTAGATGGACAAACCTAAGACCTGGCCATGGGCCTGGGAAGTAACTGAACTTGTCAGTCTGGGTCACTGGAGCTGTCCCCCTCCGGCAAGGGGTGGAGCCAGCTCTCCTAGGCCTTTGCCATTACTTCTCTCTTGCCTGGCCTGCTATGAGAGGTGGGGTAGACACAAGTTTCTGCCCTGCCCTGTCCCATAGCCATTCAGTCCCAAATAAACACACAGAGGCTTATATTAATTATAAGCTGGTTGGCCTATTGCTCAGGTCTTACAACTTAAATTAACCCATAATTCTTGTTTATGTTTAGCCACGTGGCTTGGTAGCATTGCTCAGTGAGGCATTCTCAACTTGCTTCCTCTGCGTCTGGCTGATGACTGTGTCTTTGTCCTATTCCCAGAATTCTCTTAGCCTGGTTGCCCCACCTATACTTCCTGCCCAGCTACTGGTCAATCAGCGTTTTATGAGTAATAGGAGTGATGGATCTTTACAGTGTACAAGAACGTTATCCCACAGCAGGGTGGGACCATCTTTCCCCAGTGAGGGCACGGGCAAGGGATCAGCTCTCTTTAACCCTCCCACAGCAATGCGTTGCCCACCTGAATTTGACCCAACATCCTGGTGACTACCCAGTTACATATATCAATATAAATATATATTTAGACCCCTAGCTTTTACCAACCAAATGTCTAAGAACAGCAGTAGATAGCATCCAAGGCCGCTAACAGAGGTTTCTCTGCTTCGTGGTTCCCTGCCACCAATGTCTTTGAAAAGTGTCTTGATTTGTGGCCGATTTCATTCTCTTAGTATCTATAAAATTGTCACAAAACTAGAACAAAGCTGTGGCATGGTATCTGGATTAACATATATCCCAGGCTATAGGGCTCATCTTCGGTTACAAAATAAACTATCTCTTACTCCTTTAAGGGAGAGCTGAAACTTTGCACAGGTAAAGGTCCTTCTAGAATCATCCTGTGTACAAAGTTCCCATCCAGTAGGAAAGTGTGGCTGGTGAATGAGGACCAAGTTTCTACTGATGTCCTTGCCCCATTTTTTACAGCTGTAAGGATTGTAGATGAAGCAACGGGTTGCTTCCCACCGCCCAGGAGGGCTCCCAGCCACCTGCTAGCTTTACCTGAAATAATTACACAGAAACTGTATTCTTTTGAACACTGCCTGGCCCATTAGCTCTAGCCTCTTACTGGCTAGCTCTTACATATTGATCTAACCCATTTCTAATAATCTGTGTAGCACCACGAAAAGGGAGCTTACCAGGAAAGATCTTAACCTGCGTCTGTCTTGGGTGGGAGAATCATGGTAACTGACTGACTCGGCTTCTTTCTCCCAGCATTCTGTTCTGTCTACTCCGCCTACCTAATTTTCTGTCCTATCAAAAGGGCCAGGCAGTTTCTTTATTAACCAATGAAAGTAAGACAAAACAGAAGACTCTCCCCCATCAGAGGATGCTCACCAATACATCTCTAATGCTGGTTAAGGTGCGAAGAACTGTTAAAAAGGTGTTCACTGAAGTGGTTTGAAAGAAAATGACCCTCAAAGGGTGTGGCACTGTTAGGAGGTGTGGCCCTGTTGGAGTAGATGTGGTCTTATTGGAGGAAGTGTGCCACCATGGGGGCAGGCTTTGAAGGCTTTTTTTTCTCAAGCTTTCCTTGGAGAAATTGCCAGTCGGATTCCTGTTGCCTGCAAGATGTCGGACGCTTGGCTGTTTCTCCAGTACCATGCATGCCTGCATGCTGACATGCACTCCGCCATGATGGCCTTCTGAACCTCTGAACTTTAAGTGAGCCATTTCAATGAAATGCTTTCTTAAAAGAGTGGCCGTGGCCATGGAGTCACCTCACTATAGCAAGCCCTAACAAGACATGTACATTCTTTACTTCTACATGAGTTGGTACTCTGATGTGTCATAGTGGACGTCGCACTTTGCCATGCTTTTCATATTTATACTATTTTTTCTGATTATGAAATCTGTGATAATGAAGTATTCAATGTTGATTAAAGATTGCCTTAGTTAGGGTTTCTATTGCTATAATAAACACCATGACCAAAGGCAGCGTGGGAAAGAAAGGGTGTGTTTAAGACGATAGTTCCTAAGTCCATCATCCAAGAAAGACAGGGCAGGAAGCTCAGCAGATCCATTTGCTACTTACTTGTGAGCAATAACTATCACTCTCAAACTCTTCAGAAAAATATCTGGGTCCTGTGGCCCTACTGCAGCCAGGGTCTCTGTTGATGCCTGTTGCCATTGAGGGCCATGTGGATTTCCGGCATCTGGGCTGCCAACTGGTGTCCCAAGACCTCAATGCTGCTGGGGCCATGACAATTTGGGTGACCTGTGCCACCACCCGGGGCCATGGTGCCATCCAGACCCGGGCTGCTGCCCAGGACCATGTCTGAGTCTATGGTCCTACCACAGTCAGGGTTTCTTTTGAAGTCTGTGGCCCTAGTTGCCACCAGGAACCACAAAGAGACCTGGAGTTTGGGCCCAAACCTATGGCCTTGTTGGAGTCTGGGGCCCATGCTGCAGCTGAGACCATACAGATCTGAGTGGCCTGTGCTGTGACTCAGGGCCATGGTGTCATCTGGGGCTGGGGTTGCTGACAAGGGTCCATGACACTACAGCATCCAGGGTCTGGGTTGACACCCATGGCTACTGTTGCCCCAGAGGGCCATGTGGATACCTGGGGTCAGGTCAGTCACCTGATGGTGTCTGGTCATGCCTGACTCTGTGACCCTGCTGTAGCCAAGTGTCCGTCTTGATGTTCTGTTACCGTTGAGGGCCATAGGGACGCCCAAGATCAGGGCCATGCTTCCACTGGGGCTCTGCAGATCTGAGTGGCCATGGTCCTACCATAGCCCAAGTTGCCTCCAAATGTCACATGGAAGCCTGGGGGCAGGGCTGCAACCTGACCTGTGGCCCTGTTGGTATCCAGGGGGCCATGCCACCATCAGGGCCATCCCAATCTGAGTGGCCAGTACTTCAGCCCAGAGCCAGAATGTCATCTGTGTGGATGAAATCAGAGGGCCATGTTGAGCTGGCCCCACCCTTTGCTGACTCTGCCCCTCACTGGACACTACCATAGGAAAGCTGGGCCAGACCCTCACAGGGGAGCTGCCCCCTTGCCCGACCCCTTACTGGGGAAAGATGGTCCCACCCTGCTGTGGGATAATGTTCTTGTACATTGTAACAAAACCTTTTACATTTAAAGGGGGATATGATATAGACATGAATAATTTACATTGGTATAAATTTTGCTTTATTGGTATAAATTTAAGGTCAATTTTGTTATATGTATACGTATTTCTGATCTTGATTAAGGTATTGTGATTGTGTAGTTCATTTAAAAATGTAATGTATATAGGTTGTTAGTAGATAACCATCTATAATCGTCAAGTTTGTAGTCATGTTAGTTAGACTTTTTAGGTGTGCATAGAAATATTTCAGATAGGCATTTTTCATATCTTTCAGAGGCTACAGAATATGGCATTAAATGTTTTAATAACTTAGGGCTTTTCAGGACAATGAGACACGTCTGCTCCTCCTAACACCAGCTACCTCAAGAGGAAGATGGGCATTGAAGAGGCTCCTTATGGAGTTTGATAGCCATTTGGGCAAGAAACTGCTCTTGCCTGAACTGTTGCATAAACTGGACACAGAGAACCCTCAGAGAGAGGACTGCTGAACTTGCCTAAAGGTGAGATGATCTTTCAGCGTTCCTGATTCATAAAAGAGTCTGGGAGACATTCTGCAGGACACAGCAGATAGTGACTGAACTGCCTTTGAAACTTCCTGTCTCATGGAAATGTCTGCTGGAAACTATGGGCCTGTAGGCCAAAGATGGATGCCCCAATGGTACAGAGGAATGTTGGGTGACTGTCCAGGCAGTGAGATGTGTCTGTGATTTCTAGAGTTTTGTAAGTTGCTTACTTCTCATTTACTTAGGTAATATTATATCCTTCTGGAGTCTTTGATGGAGTTAAATAATAGATAGATAGTTATAGTTGTTTTCCTTTGTTATGATGAAATAGATATAAATATTGTAACTGTAATTCATACTTGATAACTGTTTTGTTATATGTAATTTTACTATGTTAATGTGAAAACCTTTCCTTTTTGTTTAAACAGAAAAAGGGGAAATGGTGTGGGAAGGTCATTTGTCTATCTGTTGCTTTCATTGGTTAATTAATAAAGAAACTGCTTGGCCTGATAAGTCAGATCATTGGTGGGTGGAGTAGACAGAACAGAATGCTGGGAAGAAGGGAAGTGAGGGCAGATGCCATAAAGCCAGCTGCCAGGTCAGACATGCTGAATCTTTCCTGATAAGACACCACCTCATGGTGCTACACTGATTATTAGAAATGGGTTAATCAAGATGTGAGAACTAGCCAATAAGAGGCTAGAACTAATGGGCCAGGCAGTGTTTAAAATAATACAGTTTGTGTGTTGTTATTTTGGGTGTAAAGCTAGCCATGCAGTAGCCGGGTGGGACGAAAAGCAGGTCTGCTTGCTCCTATCACTACAAATGGCGTCCAGACGTGGATAACTGAATCCACAGAAAGCTTGGGAAAGAATAGAGTGAAGCATATTTTCTTGGTAGCAGCAATTTCTCGGGTCTACTCTACTTGCTAGAGGCAAGCAAGTGCTCTCATTTAAGAGAGGCTTCCTGACTCAGCTTTAGCTGCAAAACCCTGCAGCTCTTTTAAAAGGTCCTTCCACGAAACACTTAAATGGTGTTAATGAAAAGTTGAATGCATGCTTTTCAGGTTTCAGCCGTAGCAGGAAAAAAGCTGCTCTGTTTTAAAATGCCAGCTTTTTGGGCCATCCTGACAGGACAAACTCTGACTCTTTCAGGCAGCCAGTTCAACTGAGTATGGTCTGTGAGCTGAATGCTGCAGCTTGCTTGCTGGCAGTGACCTTGAAACGCCATAGAATTGTGGCAATAAAAATGGCTACAGTCAGCCAGGCGGTGGTGGCGCACGCCTTTAATCCCAGCACTCGGGAGGCAGAGGCAGGTGGATCTCTGTGAGTTGGAGACCAGCTTGGTCTACAAGAGTTAGTTCCAGGACAGGCTCCAAAACCACAGAGAAACCCTGTCTCGAAAAACCACACACAAAAAAAAATGGCTACAGTCGGTACTTCTGCCATGAGGCTGGAAAGCTAAGGAATGGGCTGGATCCAAGCGCCAAAGCCACAGCTTTAGTCCTACTTGATATTGCTTGGTAAATTAAAGACTCACGTGGTCACAAAAGAGACATATACAGAAAGAGAGAGAGAGAGAGAGAGAGAGAGAGAGAATAACTGGGAGACAGAATTGTTAGTCACTGTTCTGTTGAAATGATATAAAAAACTTTAAAAAAAAGGTTAGCAAGAAAGCAAAGCAACACTTTAAGATACCTTGATGCCATTGGGATGAGGAGTTAAGGTCTATTTCTGTTCTTCATATCAGTTATTAAACGATTTTTATCACATTAGAAGAAACAAATTGTCCACTCTTTCAAAGTGATAAAGTCCATGTATTTTCAATGTACTGGTATAAATGAAAAAAAAAGGGAAGGAATTGTAATGAAATCTAATCAGTGGCCACCGTGCAGTAATGGCACTGTAGGGATTTTCATCCATATGCTTCATGTAGAAATAGGAAGCAGTCAAGTGAAGCCCATGGTGAAATAACTTGGTAATAGCTGTCCCTGGTGTTATGGTTTTGGTCCCTTTAAGAGACAAGCCACACCCATTCCCCTCCCCATCCGCTGAGGCAGGCTGATCTTCAGCTTCTGGCCTGAGCTCGCTCTCTTTTCCATCTTCCTCTCAGAGAGGCAGCTTTGCTTCTGCCTCTCTCCCCACTTCTCTGCTTCCCCCCTTCTCTGTCTCGTTCTCCTCTTCTCTCTCTCTCTCTCTCTCTCTCTCTCTCTCTCTCTCTCTCTCTTTCTCTCTCTCTCTCTCCCTCTCTCTTTGTCCCCCCCTTCACCCTTCCTCCTCTAAACCCCCCTGAATAAACATTCAACCTCACCCTGCATGTCGTGTCTATCCATGTTTCTGTCTTCTGCCTGCCCGCCATGTGTCTCCCTGCCTGGAACCAGCCATTGCTCAGGGACCAGCAGCCGTCTCTGCCTGGGGCCCACTGCCTGCTGCCACATGGCCCGCCACCACTGCTCTGAGACCAGCAGCTGTCTCTGCCTGGGACTGGCTGCTCCCAGGGCCCGCTGTCTGCCGCCACATGGCCCCGCCGCCACCGCTCAGGCCACCACTCTTTGACCGGCAGCCATTTCTGCCTGGGACTGGCTGGCTCCCAGGGCCCGCTGCCTGCCACCACATGGCCTGCTACCACCATTTGGGACCTACAGCATTTCTGCTGCCTACTGCCACCGGGGATCTTGTAGCATTTTTTTAAAAAGAATAACAAATGGTGCCGTGTGACTCAGATGATTCGTGCGCCCCGGACTTCTACCTGGGGCCAGAGTTCTGCCGGGACTCTGAGCTCCCTCCCAGGGCAGAATCAGGACCTGAGTATCTTCTCTTCATCGACCACATGTTCCATCTGCCTGGATGCAGCACCTCCAAACAACAAATCAACTAATCGTGAGTGTCCCCATCTCGGCCAGCTTAACCATCTCTTTTAACCCAAGGGATTGACCGTTGAGCTCCCGGCAACCCCTTCACAGTTTTTAGGGATGGGGGGACCTCCAACCGCGGGCTTTCAGGGCCTCGGTTGTTCTCTTCGCGGGTATTCAATCTGGCTTGTCTCCTGTGCTAAGCCTGTGCCTGAGACGGCTGGCCTTAGGCAGCCCCTCA